>NC_140988.1:196296520-196983100 GCF_052327205.1 Somniosus microcephalus
CATTCTTTTTCCTACCTTTCCCCGTTTTTTTCTTAGGCCTCAAAGCCTGTGCCTTTCTTGCCCAGCCAGGCCCGAGCTGGGTGATTGCACTTCTGCTAAGCTCCTCACCCCCCCCTCCCCCGCTGTGTCACGTTTACCCAGGGCAACGGCGTCAGCCACGAGGGTCAGGGTGCGCGCGCAGCAGGAGCAGGTGAGACGCGGCTTCTCTGTTCCGCGCTCGGCGGGGGGGGGGGCGGGGGCTCGGCCGCCCGGCCGTCTCTCAGAGTCGCAATCGGCCTCGGTCGGGGGGGGGGGGCGCGTGGCTCAGCCGCCGGCCGTCTCTCAGAGCCGCAATCGGGCTTGGCCGGGGGGGGGTGAGGGGCTCGGCCGCCGGCGTCTCTCAGAGCCGCAATCGGGCTCGGCCGGGTGGGGGCGGGGCTCGGCCGCTGGCCGTCTCTCAGAGCCGCAATCGGGCTCGGCCAGGGGGGCGGTGCTCGGCCGCCGGCCGTCTCTCAGAGCCGCAATCGGGCTCGGCCGGGGGGGGCGGGGCACGGAGAGCGGGGCTCTCGGCCGGGGGGGGCGGGGCTCGGAGAGTGGGGCTCTTGGCCTGGGCCCCCCCGCCCCTTCCCCCCCCCCGCTTCAGCCCCCCCTTTCCCCCCGCCCGCCCCTGCCCCCCCTTCCACTTCCCACCCCCCCTTCCCCCCCCCGCCGCCCCCCCCTTACCCCCCCGCCGCCTCCGCCCACCACTTCCCCCCCGCCCCTCCCCTTCCCGCCCCCCCTTCCCCCCCGCCCCCCCCCCTTCTCCCCCCCGCCCTTTATCCCCCCACCCCTTCCCCCCCGCCATCCCCCCCTCCTTCCCCCCCACCCCCCCTCCCTTCCCCCCCGCCCCTTCCCCCCCCGCCCCTTCCCCCCCCGCCCTCCCTTCCCCCCCAGTCGCTCTCTCTCTTCCCCCCATTCGCTCTCTCTCTTCCCCCCCAGTCGCGCTCTCTCTCTCTCTTCTCCCCCCCCCGCCAGTCGCTCTCTCTCTCTCTCTTCCAACAACAACATGCCCTCGAAAAAGCCTTGCACCGCCGGGCACTTCGGCTAGTATATATATAAAGTGATGCTTCTGTCTGTCCTTCTGTCTGTCTGTCCTTCTGTCCTTCTGTCTGTCTATCCTCACGTGTGCGTCTGTCGGGCTATGCGCTCAAAAGTTACAGAGCGTACCTACGCGTGCGTTACGTCGAAAGAAAGCTTACCTTTCCAAAACGGTCTTAAGCGTATTTACGTTTCGGCCGGGCTAAAATCGCGCCCGCGGTATCCGAAAAACCTTCAACATTCCGCTCATTAGCATCTCATTATCCGCTCATTAGCGACAGAGTGACCTCGAGGTCGACCAGCGTGCGGCCGGGCCCTCCTACGGTCGAGTGACGGGACGATTGACCAATCCTACGCTTTGGTCACCTGACAGTCGACCAATCGGTGCGTGTGTGGGCGGGCCTTATCGTTCTGTACCGCGGTGAGTCGCTGCCATCTTGATTCCAAACTTTTCCTTTCTTTTTCCCCGCTTTCTGCGTCTTTAAAAAAAAAACGTTGCTTTTAAAAACACATAGGCCTAGAAATTCAGTATAGCCAGTTTTGGGGCGCTAACGTTAGCGCCCCGCCCGATGTTAGCGCCCGCCCCAAAGTTGCGCCCCCCTTTGCGGAAATTCAGTCGCTTCGCCCTAAGAGGTTGCTGGAGCGCTAAAAACAGGCATTGCACGACTATCTTCAGGTGCTAAGCCGTCAGGCCGGAGCGCAACACTCGAGCTCGGGCGCAGCGCAGGTGCGGGGAGCTGGTGATTGACGGCAGACACTCTGGTGCCAGTGAGCTCTTAAAGGGGAAGGGTGCATGTGTTTTTTTCAAAGGCCGAGTCTGGGGGGGAAAGAGGGAGGAGGAGGAGGAAGAGGAGGAGGAGGAGGTGGTGGTGGTGGTGGTGGTGGCCGGAAACAGAAATACACCGTTCACAACACATGCAGAGTGCCTTTTATAATGCAGGAGGAGTGCCCTTTAATTTGCGCTCTCTGGGGCCCGCGTCGGCTGTGTTGCGTTCCATTTTACTAACACTCTGGACGCCAGCCACACAATGGGGCAGTCCGACTGAAGTTTGGAATCGGGGCGCGCAAAGGGCGTTGCACGAGGATGTGACGTCATTTTCTGCGCGCGCAGCCGGGCGGGCGCTAAACTTTGCGCCGGCGCTAAGGGTCAACTTAATTTGGGGCGAGGCGCAAACTGCGCTGCGCCCGGGCGCTACACGCATAGCGCCCGAAATTCACTTCTCTTAAGGCGCTAACTGCTGGCGCAACCAACTGAATTTCTAGGCCATATTGTTTTTAAAAAAAAAGATTTACAAAGTAATTAACTTATCTAATCTCATTAATTTTCCTACCTTTCCCCGTTTTTTCCAGGTAGGCTGGCGGGGCTGGGCTCTCGGGAGTGCTGATCTCGGGCGGGGCTTGGAGAGCGGGAAGGGTTACCCCGGCAACTGGGCCCCGCCGGCCGTCTCTCAGCCGCAATCGGCGCTCTTCAAGCCAGCTCGGGAGGGCGAGGCCATGTCAGTGCGTGGGGGGGCACGGAGCTCCGTGGAGACATCGCCGGCGCTGGGCTCGGGTGCTTTGTGGCCTGCGGACGAACAGCGGCTGCGGACCCCCAGCTGACCGGGGCGCTGGACTCAGCTGGGCCATGTCTTTGCCTCACGGCCAACGGCATCAGGGTGACGGTCGAGGGAACGCGTTCATCCAGGTGCCGAGGCCCGGGCCCCGGGGCGGAAAGAGGGATTGGAGCGGGGGATGAGGACTCGGGCAGGGGAGAGGGGGGAGGAGAGGAAGGTGGGGGGGGAGGAGAGGGAGGAGGAGGGTGTAGGGAGGTGGTGAGAGGGAGGAGAGAGAGGAGGGGAGGGGGAGGAGAGGAGGGGAGGGGGAGGGGAGAGAGAGAGGGTGGGGAGGGGAGAGAGAGAGGGTGGGGGGAGGGGAGCGAGAGGGTGGGGGGAGGGGAGCGAGAGGGGTGGGGGGGAGAGGAGCGAGAGGGTGGGGGGGAGCGAGAGAGGGTGGGGGGAGCGAGAGAGGGTGGGGGGGAGGGGAGCGAGGGGGGGAGGGCAGGGAGAGGGAGGGAGGGAGAGAGAGTAAAGCAGGGAGAGGCGGGGAGGGAGAGAGAGAGTAAAGCAGGGAGAGACGGGAAGGGAGAGAGAGGGTGAGGGAGGGAAAGAGTGAAGGGGTGGGACAGGGAGGGAAAGAGTGAGGGGGTGGGAGAGCTTACCTTCTTCCTTCCTTCGCAGGGGTCCATCGGGCCACCTTCCCCCCCGTCGCGCTCCCCTCTCTTCCCCCCCGTCGCGCTCTCTCTCTTCCCCCCCATTGCGCTCTCTCTCTTCCCCCCGTCGCGCTCTCTCTCTTCCCCCCCGTCGCGCTCTCTCTCTTCCCCCCACCAGTCGCTCTCGCTCTTCCCCCCCGTCGCGCTCTCTCTTCCCCCCCACTCACTCTCTTCCCCCACTCGCTTTCTCTTCCCCCCACTTGCTCTCTCTTCCCCCCCACTCACTCTCTCTCTTCCCCCCCACTCGCTCTCTCTCTTCCACCCAGTCGCCCTCTCTCTTCCAACAACAACATGTCCTCGAAAAAGCCTCGGCACCGCCGGGCACTCCAGCTAGTATATAGATAAATAAGATGCTATCGTGAGCTGGTGGATCACCGTTTCCCTCGGTGGTCTGGGTGCTACGGGGGTCAAACCAAGCCATAGCTTGGGCTCGGATTTGGGGCAGGCAGTTTGTCATTAGACAACGGAGCCAGTGGGCCAATTGGTCTTGGTCCATCAACATTCGTGCCGGCGTTCCCGGGCATGCCCTCTGGTAGACTGGCCACAGCCTGTCTGCGAACGCCTGCGGGGACTCCCCTGGGAGCTGTACCGTTCTTTCTACACGGGCGAACGGGCTGCCGTCATTCATACCCATGGCCTCCAATATCTCATCCCTTAAGTCATTGTATCCCTTCTGCCCCTTCTTACATTCATCTGATAGGGTCTGGAGGAGTTTACCCTCCAGAGAAAACAGCAGCAACTTGGCTTGCTCTGTGTCATCGCAGTCATTAACGCAAGCTGCCTGTTCTATCTCTCTAAAATGCAGTGAGGGGTCTCCCTTTTTGGAGAGCTTGGGGATGTGACTAACCATGCCCCTGAGTTGCTGGGTGCCATGCGGTACCAAAAACTGGTTTTGGACAGCTCCTTGTTCGTCGTCCTCGCCGGGCGGGCCGTACCTCCGTTGTCGGAGTGGGTACACCGGTTCCGGTCCCGGCCTATCTAGCGGGGGCTGCTGTACCTCCCCTACCACTTCATCTTCCACCCCCCTATGCTGCCAGCCCTCCTGAAAGCTCAGAGCTATGGATGGTGGTCGTGAAACCTCTGGTTCCCTTGCTGGCTCATCTCTTTGCGCTGCCTGTGGGACCGTTCTGCTTGGGTTGCCGGTAAAGTCCGACTGGCCTGCCTTTGGGCTGATAAGGCATATCATCCCCTTAGCCCTCGCTAAAGCCATACTCAAGGTTTCTATCTCTTCCCTACAGGGGCCATGATCTGCTTCCTCAAAGCCTCGGTCGCAAGCCAGCCTATATGCTGCCTTTACTTCTTTAACCTTCTCCTCCTGTTCTCTTATCTCTTGGGTTAGGCGGGCAATTGTGTCCTGTAACCTTATCTCACTACCTCTTGCCTCTCTGACCTGGAACTCCAAACACTCCACCTTGTACCTTGCGCTACCTTTGACTTCGGCGGTCTGGCATTCCAGGCGCTCTATTTTTGCTCTTGTATTATTCTTAACTTCAGCGACCCAGCTCTCCAGGCGCTCTATTTTTGCCTGGTGCTCTTTTGCCGTCTGCACTCTTTCTTGGTTTAGCGCCTGAAGCGCCACTATCAATTTCTCCTCTGCTAAAGCCTTATCCTGTATCTCTATCTCCTTGTCCTGGATTTCTAGGGCCGATTTCTTAAGCTTGGCAGCCTGTGCTGCTACAACTCCGTCCAACAGTAGGACCTGTTTCTTGAAGCACATAAGCCACACTGCTTTCTCTATTGACCCCTTATGTTGTTTACTGGCCGTCCACTGGGCGGCTGCATCTATGGGACGCTCAGCCTGTAGTAGGGTGAGTATTCACTTCTTGGTGATATTCACCTTTCTAAACACATAATCGGACAACCTCTCTTCCATTACGGTCCTTCATCCGCACCACGTCTGCTATATCGCACACTGCTGCCGGGGTCCTACTGCCGGTCGCCATTCTGTAGGGGGTTTTGCTACTTGCTTTGGCCAGTCGGTTATGTCTCCGGCTGCCTTATCTCTGAGCGGTTCGTGTCGCTCACCCCTTAATTCTGATCCCCGGACTTATTGGCAGATTGCGATATAGACAAACGAGCAGACCAGTGGTTTGGTACAAAGAAAACCAAAATTTATTAACAGAGAAAATAACATAACAATACTATACAAAGGGATAATATGAATGCAGTACACTTACACTTAACAGGGGAGGAGAAACGGCACATCGAGGGAAAATGGCTAAAATGACAATTCAGCAATCCCCTTAACTCCCACCCTCTACACCTAGCTAGATTATCTTGTGATGGGTCAGAAGTATAATGCTCACCGGTCTGAGATGTTGAAAGAAACGCCTTGCCCCTTTGTCCTGTTGCCTGCCGATGTCACGTGGTCCCGCTGTTGCACAGGCTTCACCGTCCAGGTAGAGATACCCCAGTAATTAAAAGGTCTCTGACAGGGTATCCTACCTCTCTGGACGGGCTCTCCTTCGATGGTCTTCTTCCTTGGTTGATGCCGAGGCAGGGCGCAGGAGGCGAGATGAGAGAGAGAATGGCTTCTCGAGAGGCTAGTTATACCCCACTCGGTAGCCCTTATCTCTACGCTCAATCAGCTCATTCTTTTGTCTGATTTGAGCGGCTGGAATTAAACAAAAGGTATCGATTTTGGCCCATCGACTTGGATGGCCGGTAATCGGTTCCTGCCGGTTCTGCAACTGCTCTCCTTTGTCCAAGAGGTTCTTTGATGGGGGCCAGCCCAGTCTCGATGGCCCCGCTGATTATTTTGATTGTTTGAGCAAACACCTTGATGGCCTTTATGCGTAGGTCTGATTGTAATTGGGTTTGTCCCCAATGCATATGCAAAAGTCTTGTCTGGTTTTGTGATCTCCTTGCTGCAGACATTGAAATGCACAAGCTGTTAGTTTGCCAGGGTCCGAATTGAAACTGACAGGCTTTCGGTCACGAGGTCTGACCGCAGCCATTTTGTTGTGCCCTGGATTTTAAAACTCAGTCTGACCAGGTTTTCTTTTAAAAACCAAATAAATCTTCGGGGGTGGGGAGGTGGAGATGTATGAAATTTTCGAATCCTTCAGTAATTGGCCAGATTGAATTTGTCCTGCTTTTCGTGGACATCATACCTGGGTAGCTTTCTTCATTGTTGGATAGATGCCAGTGTTGTAGCTGTACTGGAACATAAATGTGGGCCAGGACAATTCAACTGCTTTTCTTCAAATAGTGCCATGTGATCATTTATATCCACATGAATAGGTAAACAGTGCTACATCTTACCTGAATGATGGCACTGCCAATAATATAGTACTGCACTGGAGTGTCAGCCTGTGTTTAACTCCTGCACTAGAGCTTGAATCTAAAGCCTTCTATTTCAGAGGCAATGGTGCTACCACTGAGCCAAGCTAACATTAAAGAAGTGCTAAACCGATCATTGAAATACATGCTGACGCCTCTTTTCTGGGTAAATTTCTGAAGCATGCAGAAGATAACAGTTATACTAGCCATGTTATGATGGTGGTGGGAAAATATGTTGTATTATAAGGGATGTCTGATAGTAATTCTGGTTGTAACATGAGCCACACAGCACCTGCACTCTGCTTCTGTCCATTTTAAGTGCATGGGCATTATGGGCCAAGCTTGCATAAGGTTGTCTTGGCTTCCCTGGAGCCAACCTTATACTCTTCATTTCCCTTCATTTATTGGTGGCACAGGTGATTGCCTTTGAACATAACTTGAATATATGTTTCTATGCAGATGATCACTATACACATTGAATTATTAAAAAATTTCTTTCAATTCATATAGGGCACAGCAATGTGCAAAGGATCCCAAATGGCAAAGTGAGCACTATCATTGACCCTTTTGGATTCTAGGAAAACCAGCAGACCTATAGGGGGCAAAATTGAGTCGCACCCCCTTTGGGGCACTAACTTCGCCAGGACGCTACTTTCAGCACCCCTAAAAAGCTAGCGCCCCCGCACCTGAAATTCACTGGTAACGCACCAAGAGGGAGACGGGGCGCTGTTGGAAGCCTCGTGCCTCGGTACTGCAGGCCTTCCTCCCCTTATTAAAGGGGAGTGGCCTAGCGCAGCACGACCCGGGGCCCAGCTGGGCCACCAGGGACTGGAGTGCCGGCAAAACAGCCCGGCACTCAAGAGAGTGCTGGGCTCACGGGGCGCAGCCAGCACCCTGCGGCTTCACAGGAGGCCGGGGACAGCAACGGGGGCACGTGCTGGCAGACGGCCAGCACAAAATTGGCCGCCTGGCACCTCCCCTTTAATTTGCACCACCCCGGCCGCACGTACCCCTGATCCTGTCAGATATAGCGTCTGGCAGTAAGTCAGGGGGCGCTATCGAAGATCACAGCCGGGGCGCGAGTGGGGCACTGCGCACGGCGATGACATCATCGCCAGAGGCACAGCGCCGCGGGGCACTAACGGTTACATCTGCCGCTAACCTCCCGCTGAATTTCGCGGGAGGCGTTAGTGGCGCCGTGCCCGGGCACTAGTTGCCTTGTGCCTAACAAGAGGCGCAAATCAACCAAATTTTTCCCTTAGAATTTTGTTGTCCTGTTATCATGTTGCTGCTGTTGGTCAGTGGTGACAGTGATGAAGTTGTTAGCCCTGCTGAATAATGCTTCCCTGACTTCTTTGATACATCTGTAGACAACAAATTGATCAACAGTGAAGATGTTCCCAGTCCAAGCGTGAAAGGAGCCAAGCACATGAAAATTGGGAGCTATATTGACTTTGATGAATACTGGCAATTCCATATGGATGTTACATGTTAACCTGGAGATCCTCCTGAAGGAGATGACACAGCTTTGTCACTGCCTCCCTGCTAAACCTTTGCCTCCTCAGGGACATTTCAACAGATAGTTGTGACTGGTATAATAGATTTCTCTGCAGCGGAGTAACAGGAATTGATGGTACATCTTGCATGCCATCGAACGTTATGGGGAACCATTTCCTGCTCATGCTGATCCTCCACTGTTTAGTTCAATACTGGTAGAGCAGTGATTGCATTCCCCATATTGCATAAAAACCAAGAATGTGGAAAGAATATCTGAAGTAGCTGATCTTTAAATGAAGACTCCTGCTTTCTTACTGTAGCCTTTCCAGCAATACCTGTTTCATTTGAGCAAGGTTCTCACAAAATGCTTCAGAGGTTTAGACCAGACAGGGGACCATTACAAAATAGTTCAAAAAGCACATCCAGAGTATTGTGCTATTTAATACACAATATTGAAAGAAGCTGCACCATGAAAGATGCTAAGTAGCAGCAAAAGCTATGCAGAGCCTCAAGGATGTTAAACGTGGGAAACATACGAAAGTAGAACAGGAGTAGACCATTCCACCCCTCGAGCCTGTTCTGCCATTCAAGCAGATCAAGGCTAATTGGTACCTCTACCATCTACCCGCTTTTGCTCCATATCCCTTGATACCTTTACCTAACAAAATTTTTTTAATTTCAGTCTTGAACATTGAAATCCACAGCCTTATGATGTGCTGCAGCAAGTGCAGGAAGGGAAACAGGAACATAAGACTTTCATTGCCAGTAATTTCAGTTAAGCACTAACACAGCTCTTTCAATCACAGATTTTCTAACTTGGCCTCCTAATTGTGTATCACATTTGCTTTTGGCCTGACATCTGTATATAATCCATCCCTTTTGCTGCTGGCTGCCTTTCTGGTGAGCACGTTAAAAAGAAGCCCCCAAATTCAGGGGTCTAACAATAGAAAATACTGTTATCTATCATATAATGTATTTCCCATCAATGCTGGGCACAAGGGATGTCTGTGGCTGTGTGTCCAGCATCAGTAAGTGCCTCAGAGGGAGGATTTAAAAGGCTGGTTTCCTGAAAGCCATCAATTATTATTATGTATAGAAATATCAAAGGGATCAATTGTTTTGGTAAATGTGACCTAATGTAAAAGGGATAAGGAATGTTTTTATTATGTTGGACCACAACAATTGGCACTGCAGTGAAATCCATCCGGGTGCCCTATTGGTGTTGTATGCTGGTGTGGGCATCCGCTTGCAATATGCAAGTGCCTTGACCCTGAGGTAGGGAAAGAAGTTAAGGGCACATCCATAGGAGGGGCAAAAGTTTGGTCCCACCCACCCCAGATCCACCCCTAAAAAGCCTTCCCTGGAAATTTTGGGCGAGTGTTTCTGAAAATTGTAACTTGTAAATTGTTTCTAATTGTGTAATAATACATGCTGTCAATTCACATGAGATCGTTATCTTCCTGAATCATCAGAAGAGGCAGAGTGTGTCAGTTTAACATATCACCTGAAGAACAACATGTCCAACAATATAACACTCGTTAAGTATTAGCACTATTTGAAGTGCAGTGGGTTTTTCTGGTGTCCAGGCCAATACTCCTCCTTGAACCAACACCAGCAATAAAACAGATTAACTGGTCATTCGTTTCATTGCTGTTTGGAGGACCTTGCTCTGCGCAAAATGTCTTGTCACAGTGATTGCACTTCTAAGTAATTAATTACATTATAAAGTGCTTTTTGATGTGTCTGATAGGTGTGGTGAGACCTTCACAGAAGCAGTGTATATAATGTTCCTATTGTGCCTTAACCTGCGGAACTGAGGTCAGTACTGCAGATGTCTTTCATGTTGCTCCCTGCTCCACAGTAGACTGCAGTGAGGCCACATTTTGCAACGAACAGCTGGAGTCAAGAACCTCGTACCATTTATACCACTTATCTGGCTAGTTTGATGATCAACAAGTGGCTCAGCAATATTAATACAGATGCATTCTGATTGGTTCTTCAATTATACATCTGTTATAAACCATTCGATTTTTAAAAAATCACATTGCTGAAAATTATGCATTCTTCTGTGTGTATAAAATTGGATAGATGTCAAGCATAACACAGCTTCAATGCATTGTTACCGCACAGAGAGGAACTTCTCAGCTTATAAGTTTACTTGTATCTACAGTATAATGCGTGGGGTGTTTTTACACTCAGAAGAAAGCTGTTTTAAAATTAAAGACAAATTAGTGAGCTATATGCATAATGGGTAAACTTTAATCTTCATTGTCTTCAAGGTAACTGCCTGTTGTAGAACCCACCTGATTTTTATTCCATCACCTCCTCCCGGTGACCTCCTATACCAACATTTCTAGCTCAGCATTGAAGAATTGGAGGGTTCTTTCTGCAGTGCCTCTGCTTGCCATTTTTGACTGCAACAGAAAATCAGCTCACAGCAGCCAAAGAACAATTTAGGGTTTCCACCACACTTGTGGCAAAGTAACACTGATGGAGTGGGAGCAGTTCCAAGGAATTCCCTGGCCAATGTTGGTAAATTTCACAAAGTTAAGATAAGCACTTCTGTTACTGTTATCTAATGGCCATTAGCTCTTCAAATTAGGTAGCAGGTACAAGAAGATAAGGGGATAGATTTTCATGTATTCATTTCAATCAGGCAGATGTGACCATACCCATTTTCATGATTGTGCCTCATTACCATTCTGTTGGTGAACTGCTTGTGCATTTGGTGTGGCTTACTGATTAGAAGGGGCAGGAATTTTGGTGGCTCCAATACCGAGTCCAACTGGTGTGGCAGAGTTAAGGGGCAGGAGGCAATCTCGAGGGAGGGCATCGTGGCGTTCAAATTTTGTGGGGCCAGGAGTTGCATCAATATTCTGCCAGATTAACATCCAGGTGGCGGAGTCAAAAATTACCCCCAAGTGTCAATTTAGCAGACTGACCCACCAACCCCAGCTGCAATGTTCAGCATCAAAACACTTCATAGACATTGCTCTTTCACTCCAGTGCAAAGCTTAGCAACAGTGCTATTAGTGTGGAGTTTTGATTTAATAGCTTAAACTGTCAATTTTTTTTGCCCATGATTCATACCACACAACTGTGGTTTATAAATGTTTCTCCTGATTGTAAGCGTTTTGATTTATCATGGTTCCCTGAGACTACTGAAGTTTCACAGGACAGGCGGGAAAACTACAACTCCCATAACACATCTCTTTCAAAGAGACAGTTTTTCAGTGGAAGCTAGTAGCCACACCCTTCTACCCAATTGCCCCTACTCAATGTCCAGCAGTGATTTACAGCTCTGCAACTGAAGCAGAATACAAGCCTCAGGTCCCACAGTGAGGGTAGCCTTTTGCAGGGGAAATGTTTTGCAGGAATTTCCCACATTAGACAAATGTTATGAGAAGGTTATTTTTCATTGTAAATATGAGCTGAGTGAGGAAAAAAAATGAATGCAGTTTGAAAAGAAATGTAGGCCTGATTTTAATGGTTAATTTTGTGGTTGCTGCTGCTTCCTGATTTCCAAGTTTTTTTAAAAATGGAACAATTTGATTGGGTGGCTATGTGGCGCTTACTCATTGATAATTCAAGATTTTCCTTATTCCTGCTTGATAGCTTTTCTAAGAACATAAGAACATAAGAATTAGGAGCAGGAGTAGGTCATTTGGCCCCGCGAGCCTGCTCTGCCATTCAATAAGATCATGACTGATCTTCGACCTCAACTCCACTTTCCCACCCAATCTCCATATCCCTTGATTCCCATAGAATCCAAAAATCTATTTATCTCAGCCCTGAATATACTCAACAATTCAGCAATCATAGCCCTTTGGGGTAAAAAAATTCCAAAGATTCACAACCCTCTCACAGAAATCACAGATCACAGAAACCCCACAGTGCAGATAGAGGCCATTTCGGCCCATCGAGCCTGCACCGACACATATCCCACCCGATCCCCGTAACCCCACGTATTTAATCCCCCTAACACTAAGGGTCAATTTATCATAGCCAATCAACCTAACCTGCACATCTTTGGACTGTGGGAGGAAACCGGAGCACCCGGAGGAAACCCACACAAACACGGGGAGAATGTGCAAACTCCACACAGACAGTCACCCGAGGCCAGATTCAAACCCTCTGAGTGAAGAAATTCCTCCTCAGCTCAATCTTAACTGGCCGACCATTTATCTTGAGACTATGCCCCCTAGTTCTAGACTCTCCAGCTAGGGGAAACAACCTCTCAGCATCTACTCTGTCAATCCCTCTCAGAATCTTGGGCCAGAAATTCAGATCGGGGGCTTGCCACGCGTGCAAGGCCCCGATATGCACTTACCCAACACCCTGGCCGTTGACCTCCAGGGACGCTTGGGATTCGATTTTGAAAAAGAAGAATCCCGGGCAGCGTATGACGTCACGCCGCCCAGGAGTGCAGCCAGCGCGAAGCCTGGAGCGCGCTGTGCAACTGAGACACGCCCCTTGAGGTCTCAGTTTAACAGGACACGCCCCCAATGTTTCTGCCAAGCTGCTAAGCATTTTTACATGCAAAGCAGCAGTTTAAATAGGTTTTTGGAAGTTTTTTGAAGATTTTGGTAACTTTTATAAACTTTTATAAACGTTTACATTATTTTGAAGAACCTGAAGTAGTTTTAAACAGAATTAAAGCAATTTAAAGACTTTTAAAAGCCCTAAAAGAATTTTTTTAATTCCATTTATTTATTTAGCAATGTCGTCGTCATACGTGTCTTCACACTGTTCCCTTTGGGGAACTGTATGAAGTGGTGGAAGGATTTATGGCCATGATTAATGCTCATTCCGTGACCGTAACCATCTTTGAACCAGCCATTAGGGCGGTTAGTCCTATGGCGGGAGGGTTTTACGGGCTCCCACAAGCTATACAAGGAGGGGGGGCCACCCACACCCATGGACGCAAATATCCCACTGGATGTCAACCCAGAATTTAGAGCCGGAGCTCCGACTCCACTTGCCGGGACTGTCTGGAGCGGGGTTCGAAACCCTACCCTGATCTGGCCCAGCGGCGGGGATCCTACCGCTATGCCAAAGGCCCAATCCGATTAGCAACGTGAAATGGCTGGAATGAGCACAATTCACGGCATTAAAAGAACTCACAATTGAACTGATGATGACCTCAGCAATCTCCTCAAGGAGGTGGAGGCACAGCGCCTGCTCATCATTGGTAATGAGAAGTCAAAGGCGCCGCAAAAAGGGCAGATGATAGCTTGGTCTTTCAAGTGGCAGCATAGGGCTCCAGTCACGGGGAGGGAAAAGGCGCAGGAAATGTATGTGTGTCACCTTTTATGCGGAGTGGGCCTTTTGCGTTTGGACGCATTTGGACCCGAATTTCTGGCCCCTTATGTTTCAAAATGAATCAGCCCAGTTAACTTCACAGATTGTGGCATTTTGAGGGGATCAGAAATGCATGCCAAATTTTTGAACTATCGATATATTTAAAATGTGACATAATTAGAATGGGAGACATACTCTATTTGCAAGACTTTTAATTATATAGATTTAGAGGGACTTTAAATCTGTGTGTGTGTGTGGGGGTGGTAGCAGAATTCAACCGCAAAGGACTTTGCAAGGTTGAGGGGGTGGTCCCTTTATTTACACACCAATGGTGGGTGCCTGCACCACAAGGAACACATCTACGGCATCCACCCACCGAAGAAGCCGTACGCTGCTATGGAAGTGTGCTAGGCCAATTGCCGGGGGGTGGGGGGGAGCTAGGGGTGTGGTGTTGTGCCCCCTGGAAAGAACAAGTGACTTCCCCAGCAGCTCCCATTTGTAAGTGATCAGCACTTGATTAATTTTAAAAAATTACCCCCTTTTATTTTAGGTCCATCCTGGCCTGGATGCTCAGGCAGGACTCACTCCCATCATTTGACAGGTTGGTACTATTATGTCCGTGTATAATTGAGACACGGACTGCAGGAGTTGATTATAACAAGTCTTTACTGAATGGAGACAACCTGGAAACTGAAACTACAGAAGCCTGCTAGGGCCTTTTATACAGGGGTGGTCACTGCCGGTACTGCAGTCTGAGACCAGTTATTCCCTTAAAGGTACATACACAACAGGTACGGTTTGCCACACTGATCCTGTGCTGGATCACTGTACGAGCCAGAGTTGCTGGATCTCTCGGTGTTGGAAGTCCCCACCCTGCCCATGCCCCCTCTAGAATTGAGGGCCTTGTTTGAGATGGGAAAAGCCTATTCCCTCAACAAAGTCCACAAGAGGTTTGACATTAGGTCAGGACCACAACAACAACAACAACAACTTGCATTTATATAGCCTAGTACAACATCCTATGCCATCACATCTGGGTCCCAGCCAGCAGGAGTGGAAGAGAAGGGCCATGGACTTTAGTCCCTAGAGTCCCAGGGCAGGACAGAATCTTATGGTTCATCACGGCAATTGCAAGACTACAAGATTTCAATATTGTTTCAGCGAAGCAAACTCTTCGGTCAGTTAAGTTCATCCTTCCAGGGTACCAGCACTATTGAGTTTCCATTCCAGCATGAAGCTGCTTTTTATGCTACGCTTACAGCTTGTACTTTCTGATCACAGATCAGCAGCTATAGTGTCAGTTTGCAGCTAGCAACAGCTTGTTTATATTGTTTGGCAGTGAATCTAACTCTCCCAACTGTGAGGAAGGTCTGCACATGCATAATTACATGCCAGTAAATTTTTAATGATTTGAGAGCATTGGAGGGAGCATCCACACTCTCAAAACATTTCAGTATGTATTCCTGAGTTCCTAAAATGTCCCAGAGGCCCAACAGAAGCCTCTATGTATGCTTTAAACTTAGATTTATATATATATGGCAAGTCTTGCTGAAGTTTGTGGGGCAAGCTCCTCCTCTTCATTTGAATACTTTCCCTGTCTTTTCCATGCACAGGGAGTCAGGCCTGAAAGCGAGTTGGTTGCAAGTCATACAATTGGGTGAGTCAGTAGCTCTTAAAGGGATGCTAATCACAATTAAGGGAGAGTTGCTTACAATTGTTCTTCTGTAGACTGAAGGGAACAACAAGAGTTGGCATCATTAAGTATGCAATGAGATAGGCACCAAAGACTCCTGCCTTCAGTAACGAGTTGTTGGAGGTGTCGATGTAGAAGCACAGTTTAGGCAGGTGGCCTTGTTTGGTGCTGGAAGGTACACACCTGTAACATCTCAAGTGCAAGCTGCATGGCTGGAGGGAGTGAATGCAGTTTCCCAGGTTGAGCGTACTTTGGAGAAAAAAAAATCATTCAGGCACGAAGGTTGTGCCAAGAGAGATGCAAGCTCCATGTACTCTTCTTCCATATGGCTCCAATGTAAATGTTCAGCTACTGCCCTCATAGGGAACTACACTGAAAAAACCGACACAATGCATCAACCCCTCTTGGCAGTACTCTGTCATTCAACAGAAGTTCTGTGTCACAATTGCAGTAGTGCCGCAAGCGGAACCTCGGAAAATTTACCATATAATATAAATATTCTCAGAGGATAACTGAAAGATGTAGCAAGCCTAACCTTTTTAATAAGTATTTGGTTGTAAGCTGTTGCTTTGGTTTCACTGGGAGCATCCTTAATATCATGCAGTAAAATCAAAGGGTCTGAAATTAGCCCATGGCATACTAGTGTACAAGCAATTACTGCATTTGTCTGAAATTCTCTGTTAATCCATTTATTTTAAATGGGTTAACAATCGCTGCTAAGAAAGTAGAGAAAGGAATTTCAGACAATCAGATTAAACACTAATATCCCACGATAAAATTTCAGAGCCATAGTATTTAATGAGGCTTAAAAAAGAATTTTGAAACAGCCTTATGTACTCACATATAGAATTAAAACACATTTTATATAATATAGCTGGAGTGCCCGGCAGTGCCGAGGCTTTTTCGAGGACATGTTGTTGGAAGAGAGAGAGAGAGCGACTGGGGGGGGAAAGAGAGCGAGCGACTGTGGGGTGGGGGGGAAGAGAGCGAGCGACTGTGGGGGGGGAAGAGAGCGAGCGACTGTGGGGGGGAAGAGAGCGAGGGAGAGAGGGGGGGAAGAGAGCGAGGGAGAGGGGGGAAGAGAGCGAGGGAGAGAGGGGGGAGCGAGGGAGAGAGGGGGGAGCGAGGGGGGGGCGAGGGAGAGGGGGGGCGGGGAGAGGGGGGGCGAGGGAGAGGGGGGCGAGGGAGAGGGGGGGGCGAGGGAGGGGGGGCGAGGGAGAGGGGGGCGAGGGAGAGGGGGCGAGGGAGAGGGGGCGAGGGAGAGGGGGGCGAGGGAGAGGGAGAGGGGGCGAGGGAGAGGGGGGGGCGAGGGAGAGGGGGGGCAAGGGAGAGTGGGGGGGGCGAGGGAGGGGGTGGGCGCCGGGGAGGGAGGGGGGGGAAGAGAGAGAGAGAAGGGGGGGGAGAGAGTGAGAAGGGGGGAGAGAGTGAGAAGGAGGGGGGAGGAGGAGGAGGGAGAGTGGGAGGAGGGGGAGGAGTGTTTTGAGGGGGTCAACGAAATAGCAAAAACATTTTTTTTTCAAAAACGGGTGTTAAGAAGATGGGAGGCCATCTTGAAAGTTTTTTTAATGTTTTTAAAAAGCTGCCACGGAGAAGGAACGTGCAGTCTGTGAAACCAACAGAAATTTTTTTTTTTTTTTTAAAGCTACCACGGAGAAGGAAACCAACAGAATTTTTTTTTTTTTTTTTTTAAAGCTGCCATGGAGAAGGAACGCGCAGTCTGTGAAACCAACAGAAATTTAAATTTTTTTTTTATGAACGGGTGTTAAGAAGATGGGAGGCCATCTTGAAAGTTTTTTAATGTTTTTAAAAAGCTGCCACGGAGAAGGAACGCGCATTCTTGCTGAAAACACCAAAAGTTATTTTTTTTTAAACGGCTGTTAAGAAGATGGGACACCATCTTCATTGTGTTTTAACGTTTTAGACATTGTGTTTTTACGTTTTACACATTTAAAAAAAAAGAAATCGCTCCTAACAAAACAACAGAAATTTCACTCACTTCTCAATGCTCCAAGTGACTCACATGTATTCAGGACAGTGTCCGTCTCTTTGTTGATGAAAGAAGGCTAAGCTAATGTATTTATAGTCTCTGAAGGATTAGGCCCCACCCAGACAATAAACACACAGAAGGTGAGAATAAAGATGGCTGCCACTCACCTCAGTTCAGAACGATAAGGCCCGCCCACACACGCACTGATTGGTCGATCGTCATGTCACCGAAGCATAGGATTGGTCAATCATCCTGTCACTCGACTCTAGGAGGGCCCGGCCGCACATGCGATGAACCCGCCCCCGCCACGCATTGATTGGTCGACCATCGGGTTGGTCGACCGTACAATTGGTCGACCTCAATGTCACTCTATGGTAATGAGTGGATAATGAGCAGAATGTTGAAGGTTTTTTGGATACCGCGGGCGCAATTTTTGTCCGGCCGAAACGTAAATACGCTTACCATCGTTTTGGAAGGTGAGCTTTCTTTCGACGTAACGCACGCGTAGGTATGCTCTGTAACTTTCGAGCGCATAGCCGGACAGACGCACACCCGAGGACAGACAGAAGGACAGACAGAAGGACAGACAGAAGGACAGACAGAAGGACAGACAGATAGACAGACAGATAGACAGACAGAATGATCCGTTTATATATATAGATGTAGCCAAATGGCAGACATCCTTTGAATCTGTGTCTGTCTATATGTTTTATGTTGTTTATATATATACCACTGGCCTAGAAATTGGATTGTGTAGTGCCCGCTTTTCAGGCATGAAACAGGTGGCTAAGGGTCGAATATGGTGGGGGGTGCGCACGCCTGTCCAACACTGGAAACATACCACACACCATATTGGATTGAGCGTTGTAGGGTTCTCAAAATTCCCACATTCCCCAGAGTTATTAATAAAGGGACCCTGAAGGACGAAGTTATAAGGGAACCCTAAACAAAATGGCTTCTGGACCTCGTGGTAGTAGCCTGCAAGAGCAGGGCCCTGCAAAAATGGCAGGTCAAATGACATGCCAGGGCCTGTGAGAGCTGAAGCCAGACAATAGATAATGCAGAATACGCATTCTTCATTTTGAAACCAATCAACTCAGGAAAGACTTAATCTTGAACCCATCAAACCTTTGCATAAATAATCGCTTACAGTTTAAACTGGCTGCTGAGCCAGGAAGATACCGATTCACATCATGAATAACAAACACCGAGATATTAAGGAACATTTAACAACAGGGCAACCACCCAAAAAGCAGTTAAGGTGAACGACTATAATCACTTTAACAAGCCTGCCAAAAATCGGACAAAGAACTAACCCTGATTTGGCGCGCAGATAACAACCTCGAAGTAGTATAATTGCAGGCCCACCAGTAACCAAGGGAACACAGGACACACGGGGCAGCAAGCGGGCAGGCAAGACAAGGCGAACGGCAAGGCCAATAAGCAGAGAAGGGCAGCGTGGAGAAGCGTTGGGGACGAGCAGGCACACACCCTGGTCCAGGTATACTCGGAACGAACAAAGCTGATGAACGAAGCAGGGGTAGAAGAAGAAGCAGACGACTATGAGCACCGTGGTAACAAAGGGCCGGGTAAACCATACCTTCGGGTCATTACCACTGCACAGGTAATGATCCAGGCCACCGCGACCAAGCCAACACCGAAGACCGCCAACCAAACCCCAACCGCAACAAAAACTTTGACGACCAGACCACCACCAGAAGAACAAAACCCGAAGTTTCCATTCTGCAAGGTAAAGAACCCAACAAAGACTTTACTCCCTATCTCTAACGGAGGAAAAGAGGGTACTTTACTCAGACGGCTCCACCGCCGCACCCTGGGACCACGTGACGACGGCAGGCCCCAAAGGACACCAAGAGTGAATCCCAAAACTGCAACCGGCTTAATCGACAGGATCCGACCTGTCCAGAAACCCTTATTGGTGAGCATAATCCCTGCCCCTCACAGCACAATTAGTTAGATATTGAGGGTGGGACAAGGGTAAGGGAAGTAATACTATGATTTTTCCCTCGATGTGCCGTGTGTTCCCCATCCCTAATTAAGTGTACTCTTGTATGCCTGTAGCTATTCCAGTAATTTGTCCAGTGTTGTAATTTTATTGTGCCTTTTTAATAAAAATACAGTTTTCTTGTACCAAACCAGTTGTCTACTCCAATTCTGTATCGCCGCCTGTACATATGTCCGGTGTCCAGAGGTGTAGGAGCGATTTGAACCACTCGGGAACCAGTCAGAGACGAGCTGACTGCGCACACGCCACCTCCTACAGAAATGGCGACCGCGGCAGGACACCGGCAACAGGGGTGCGATACATTAGACACTAATTCGGGAGAGCAAACCGTAATGGAAGAGAGGATTTCTGACTATGTATTCAGTAAAGTGAATATCACTAAAAAGTGGATCACTGATCTGTTAAAGGCTGGGTGTCCGGTAGATGCTGCAGCTAATTGGACAGATGGGAAGGATCATAGGAAATCCATAGAAAAGGCAGTCTGACTGATGTGCTTCAAGAAACAGATCCAGCATCTGGACAGGCTCATTGAAGCACAGGCAGCCGAGATACGGGAGTCAGCCCTGGAAGTCCAAGACAGGACTCTAGCAGGGGAAAATTTACTGGCGGCATTGCAGGCCCTGAATCAGGAAAGGGTACAGTTAATGGGGGAGCATAAGGCCAGGCTGGAATATCTACAGTGCCAGGTCACTGAAGCCAAGAGCAATGAGCTAGGGTTGCGGGAGAAGAATGCCCACCTAGCGAGACAAGTGAGAGAGCAGGAGGAGAAAGTAAAAGATATAAAGGCAGCCTATAAGTTAGCGAGCGAGCAGGGGTTTGAAGACGCAGATCATGGCCCCTGCAAGGAACAGATAGAGAATTTGAGCCTTACCCTAAGGAAGGCAAAGGGCATGGTGTGCCTCATAAGCCTGAAGGCAGCCCAGGTCAACTTTACATGGAACCTGGGGAGAACGATTCAAACACCACTGTAGTGCCAAGGGACGACCTGGTTGAGGAGCAGGAGGCCCCATGACCACCACCCATAGCGCCAGGTTTCAGCGAGGTCTGGCAGCAAGGGGGGGGTGGTGGAGTTAGCGGTAGAAGCTGAGGTGAAAAAACCCCCGTGAGAGAGAAGCCGGGACCAGGGCCGATGTGCCCGGCTCGGCAGCGAAGGTTTGGCCCACCCGCTGAGGATGGAGAAGAGGGACCCCTCCAAAACCAGTTTGTATTACCCTATAGCATCCAACAGCTTAGGGCCATGGTAAGCCATATACCAAAACTCACAGAGAATGTGGACCCCTCGGTCCACTTCAGGGAAGTGGAGCAGGCAGCCAGCATCAACGAGTGCGATGATGCGGAACAGGCCAAAATGCTGCTATTTTCCCTGGAAAGTAAGCTCCTCCAGTCCCTCTCTGACCAGTGTAAGAAGGGACAGTGCGAGTATGGGGAACTCAAGGAGGAAGTTCTTGAGGCCATGGGGATGAATCAGGGAAGTCCTTTCTCCTGGGTGGAGAAAACAGTGCAGCTCGCAGGGGAATCCCCGCAGGCTTTCGTGGACCGGTTGTGCCTGTACTGGGGCACCTGACCGGGCTAACCTGGACCAGGATCAGCTGGCCCACTGGCTCCATTGCCTGGTGGCAAACAGCTTGCCACAGGTCAGGGCCAAGGCAGAAATGTGGTTTGACCCAAAGCAGCCCTGACTACCGAACTGACGGTGATCAGACAATTGACCGTAGCTTACTGGAATGGTAAGGGAATCGATGCACACCCACCTAAGGGGAAGGTGCATGAAATAAAACCCAGCCAGGGTAGGAAGGAGTGGCATCAGGAAGGGAATAACCCTTCTAGCACAAAGCTTAACTGCTACGGGTGTGGAAGGATGGACACTGGAGGAAGGAGTGTAGAAATCTTTGGAAGGATAACAAGGGAAAGAATTCCTCAGCCCCAGCCCAAAAGACAGAGACAGGACTCCCTCCCGTCACGGTCGAGTCATTTTTGGATGCAATGAGGTCCCTATTGACTGGCCAAGGGAAGGTAGCAGCCGCCACTGGTGCTCTCACCCCATCCGCCCCATCCAACCCACAGCCCTGACTAGAACCAGCGCAGCCTGTCAACCTGTGTCCCCTTGAAAATGACGAGGGGAGCAGGCCCTGTGTTAAGATGCGGGTGGAGACGGTGCAGGGGAGATATTTGGTGGACACTGGAGCTTCCGGCACGGTGGTCCATTCGGAAGACCCAACCAATCCACCCAGGCCTAACAAGGTCCCATTTAGCCTAATGGGATTTACAGGGAACGAGCAGGCTGGGGGAATGGCCAAACTTTTGGCCATAGATTTAGGATCCCTCCCTACCATGTGGGAGGGTAACCAAAGGATCAATGAGGTGGCCAAGCAGAGAGCTAGGGAAGGAGAGTCTTCGGACCCCTATCGGACAGGTTCGGTAGCCGCAATCCGGGACAAGGGAGGCACACAGGGGGTAGCTTTGGCCCCGGACCTAAAGCAGGTCCAAGCCCAAGATCTCGCCTTTAAGGCCATCCCGGTTAGGAGAAACATAGAAGATAGGAGCAGGAGTAGGCCATTCGGCCCTTCGAGCCCGCTCCGCCATTCAATGAGATCATGGCTGATCATCCAAACCCTAGCACTCGGTCCCTACACCGACAGCCATCCCACCCAAGCCCTATCCCCGTAACCCCGTAACCCCACGTATTTAATCCCCCCTAACACTAAGGGCCAATTTTTATCATGGCCAATCAACCTAACCCACACATCTTTGGACTGTGGGAGGAAACCGGAGCACCCGGAGGAAACCCACGCAAACACGGGGAGAATGTGCAAACTCCACACAGACAATCACCCGAGGCCAGATTAAGAATGGAGAGTCCATAGAAGGCCTGTTCGGGGCAGTGGACGGATCTTTAAAACAGGGTTACTGGCATGCTGCTAGTTACATTAATCAATGCAAATAGTTTAAGCCTGAGAAAAGAGAACAGCCAGTTGGGGCAAGGTCTGAGGATAGAAATCCGCAGCCTGCAGCAGGGGAAAACTCACAGACTGCACAGGCAGGTGCAGTGGCTTGTTTTAGGGGAGGAGCCATCCCGCCCACCATTTGGGACACTCCCCCACTCCTCTGGGATTTAGAGGAGGTGGGACCGGAGGGCGAAGACCCTGCCCCGGACCCAGATTTGGGACCTGAGGGCGAGGACCCTCAGCCTGCAGCACCAGGCTGTGAAGAATTACCTGCCCCTAGCACAGGTTTAGGAGAGGTAAAGGCTGAGGATGAAAATCCCCAGCCAGCAGTCGAGGAAAGTTCACAGACCGCACCGGAGGGGGCAGTGGCTCGTGTTAAAGAACCACCAGCCAGAAAAACCCCACCAGCCAAAGTCCCTAGAAGGTCCCTACGAACGCCACAGCCAAGGAAACCGTGGTCACCGGCTCCCCAGTATAAATGGGCAGCCTCTAAAGTCAGGGATTGATCTGAGGACAGAGGTTCCCAGCCAGCAGCCGCAGGCCGCGAGGGACCAAAGGAACAGGACCGAGCAGCCACACCGAAGGGAGTAGTGTGCTGCATCCTGAACAGGGATTAGCCTGGCCGCCCGGAGACGGGCGGCGGATGTACATAGTTTCTGTAATATAATTTCAGTTATTGTTAAGTTGGGTGTTAGTTTAAGTTTATACGAGGTGATTGGTAGTTTAAGTATTATTGTTTGTTAAAGAATGTTTGTATTGAGTCGAGGTCGCAAGACTCGACTATGGTTTACCCAAGCCAGAGAATCTTCTCGGGACCTGGCTATATGCTCTTGTGTCTCTTTACAGAAGGGATTTCAAGATGAAGGGGGGCGTATTCCTACTCGCCCTGATAGGAATGAGCACTGGGAAGCGAGGTGACATGGAGGACTCCCACATTTATGGGTGCTCAGGAGAGAGAGCACCAGTTGTGACTGCTGGGGGTGGCGAACGAGGCGTGGAGGAGCTCGCTATCTATTCCCATGAGGGAAGGTGGCCAGGGTGGCTGGGATCTAACTCCACCCGGTACTCCAGCCAGACTGGGTTCACCTACAGGGAGGCCTCCCTCCCCTGCCCCAGCGTACAGGTTGTGGCCTCATGGGTCGGGGTCACTCAGGGGAAACGCGTGTGCCTGACCTGCAGAGGACAGGTGCCCCTGGGAAGGTGATGGTGGCTCAGGAAGCTAAGCACAGACATGGGGGACCGTACGTCTGACTGGGGACGAATGGGGGACGACACCTACCGGATGGTCACAGGGACCTAAGGGGGAACTAGTGTATGCTGGGATAAGTGGTGGAAGTTGGAACAAGGAAGTTATGTCTGTATGTGGGGGTCACAAAGGGCCTGCCCCACAGGCATATCCATCATTTTCTCCGCATCATGGCAGGATAAGCGGAGGGGGGTGGAATGGGATTCCCACCTACACACTTGCATAGTCCCACACTCCCCAGCCCCAGTTGAAGCCACTGCACTAGTGGAATGCGCCTGAAAGCCCCTGCCCATGACTCAGACAGCAAGGACACACAGAGAGGGGTGCCCTGCCACCACCAAGGGACCAGGGAATGGGCTGGTACAAGTGCCGACGGAACAGATGCTATACCAGGGGGTACATTACACGGTAGCTTCTGTGATCCTGAACCTTACTGAGGTACACTTACCTGAGTGGTGCCCCAAAGAGACAGAACAGCTATACCAGGCCCTGTTAAAAGAAATGTTTAGGGAATTCTACGAGTTCGATTTTGCCAATGTAGACAAAACGGAACTGTACACCACACACAATGAGTATTTTGGCAGTGCGGGGAGACAAAGAAGGGAAGCCTGGAATGAAGTTTTCACAGCGTTTAACACAGGGTCCTCTGTCATCAACAGCATGGATGATATAGAATTGCAGACACAGATAAACGGTTTGAAAACACAGTTGCGAAAAACCTTAATGGATGAAAATACAGTAGTAGGCTCAGAGTTACACGAGGACCAGGCTATGACTGTCCATTTAAAAGAGATCATTGCTGAGCTGGAGAAGCACGCAAAAACTGTAAATGCCCTCATAAGAGAGGACAGAAAAGCTTCAGATCAGGCTGCACAGAACGAGGTGTGCGTACTGTGTGGGGCATGGTTGCTAGGCGAGGGCCGCAGTAACCTGGAGGATTTAAAACAGGATTTAGTCCCCTTCTGCATCAGCAACAAGCACCTCGCAGCCCTCCATCCATTTGAGAATGCATTGAGCCCGTGTCAACTCCGGCTAGCTTCTGAGGCCTACCATGCCCAAGTAGATTGTGGATGCTCTAACCACACTATCATGGGGATAGTAGTGAGAATGCCGGTCATGGGTGGGACAGCCCGACCCGCACCGGTATACAGGGTAGAGAACATTGGAGTCATTCAAGTGGGTGTACACATCCGTTTCATAGCGGTCCCACCTTATGTCATAAAGTGGGAGCATGCTATGACAGATACTGACTGACCTCTCGGGGTGCCGGAGTCGGGGAGCACACATAATACTATGTCCCCAGCACTTGAACGCCTATTCTAAATCGCAGTGCGGGTTTAAAGCTGCTGGCGCAAAACCTATAAACTGTACCATGGAGGTAATGGCACAAGACCATGTTCCCCCATAGGTAGCATATATAGGAGGTGGGACATATTGTGTCACCACAGGTGTGCCCCACTACCAGCATGGACAGCATAGCTGGTGTAAGTGACAGCAGTTTCTGCTTGAAACCCGAGGCAGAAGTTCAAGTGGCCCAGGAACAAATTGTCTCCATTCCTGAACCCGCCACTGTTCACCTCACTGTAAAAGAGAATTTTACCAACCTGCAAAAATATGTAGCGCATTTCGGCTATGAAATCCCTCCTCTACCAGAACATCTTACCAAAATACTCAAAGCAGTAATCGTCTCACAGAAACATTTCTACATGTTAGAGCAGAAGACAGTAGAGATAGGGGCCAAGATATTGGACATTGTGGTCCCACCCTGGTGGGACATTTTTTAAAATATAGAGGTCCCATCATGGGTTAGAATGGCTTCCCACATCCTCGCGGTTTGCCAGCTGGGAATAGTATTGTACCTAGTGTGCACTCAGTGCAAGGGAAAAGGCCAAATACTAGAATTCCGAAACGAAAGGACGTGGAAAGAGCATTATGTTAAGGTGGAGGGAGATACACCTGTTTGAATTTTTTATTTTGTATTTTTGAATAAAGATTGTCGTTATTTTTGTGTTTTTTGTTAATTTTAATAAAGATTTTGACGTGTTATTTTTAATAAAGATGTGTATGTACCAAGTGGTGCAGGGGTGTTGGACCGCCTCCATGCTTGGATGTGTGTAACTAATTGTATTTTGCCTATGTATGCTTGTGTGCGCTACATTTTCGAAAAATGGGAAATGCGTGTGTCATGGGATTATAGATAGGTAATTACGGGGAAGATGGGCTGTGGAGGGTCGGAATTTTGCTCACCTTCGTAGGTATGATACTTAAAGCGAGTTTAGTATCAACAGGGGGGAGTATAGGGTTCTCAAAATTACCACATTCCCCAGAGTTATTAATAAAGGGACCCTGAAGGATGAAGTTATAAGGGAACCCTAAACAAAATGGTTTCTGGTCCTTGTGGCAGAAGCCTGCAAGAGCAGGGCCCTGCAAAAATGGCAGTACAAATGACATGCTGGGGCCTGTGAGAACTGAAGCCAGACAATAGATAATGTAGAATACGCATTCTTCATTTTGAAACCAATCAACTCAGGAAACACTTAATCTGGAACCCATCAAACCTCTGCATAAATAATCGCTTACAATTTAAACTGGATGCAAAGCCAGGAAGATACCGATTCACATCATGAATAACAAACACCGAGACATTGAGGAATATTTAACAACGGGGCAACCGCCCAAAAAGCATTTAAGGTGAATGACTATAATCACTTTTATGAGCCCGCCAAAAATCGGACAAAGAACTAACCCTGATTTGGTGCGCAGATAACAACCTCCGAAGTAGTATAATTGCAGGCCCACTGGTAACCAGGGGAACACAGGACACACGGGGCAGCAAGCGGGCAGGCGAGACAAGGCGAACGACAAGGCCGATAAGCAGAGAAGGGCAGCATGGAGAAGTGTTGGGGACGAGCAGGCACACACCCTGGTCCAGGTACACTCGGAACGAACAAAGCTGATGAACGAAGCAGGGGTAGAAGAGGAAGCAGACGACCACGAGCACCGCGGTAACAAAGGGCCGAGTAAACCATACCTTCGGGTCATTACCACTGCGCAGGTAATGATCTAGGCCACCGCGACCAAGTCAACACCGAAGACTGCCAACCGAACCCCAACCACAACAAAAACTTCAATGACCAGACCACCACCAGAAGAACAAAACCCGAAGTTTCCATTCTGCAAGGTAAAGTACACAACAAAGACTTTACTCCCTATCTCTAACGAAGGAAAAGAGGGTACTTTACTCAGACAACGCCACCGCCGCGCCCTGGGATCACGTGACGATGGCAGGCCCCAAAGGACACCAAGAGCGAACCCCAAAACCGCAACCGGCTTAATCGACAGGATCCAACCTGTCCAGAAACCCTTATTGGTGAGCATAATCCCTGCCCCTCACAGAACAATTAGTTAGATATTGGGGGTGGGACAAGAGTAAGGGAAGTAATACTGTGATTTTTCCCTCGAAGTGCCGTGTGTTCCCCATCCCTAATTAAGTGTACTCTTGTATGCCTGTAGCTATTCCAGTAATTTTTCCAATGTTGTAATTTTATTGTGCCTTTTTAATAAAAATACAGTTTTCTTGTACCAAACCAGTTGTCTACTCCAATTCTGTATCGCCGCCTGTACCTAAGTCCGGTGTCTAGTACCCAGGGGTGTGGGAGCGATTGGAACCACTCAGGAACCCAGTCAGAGGCGAGCTGACTGCGCACACGCCACCCCCTGCAGCGTCCCCGTATTTCTCCAGGGCGTGCACCTGACATTTTCAAAGACCTCATTATCATATTAAAATAAGAGTTCTACACTGGTTGCAACTATTCCCAGCACCATACTTGCCACATAAAAATACATCCAACACATTATAGCACCAGCAGTCAGCAAGGAACCTGTAGGAGCACTATTTAAAGGGCTCATCCTCACCATACAGGTTATTTTCTGTTTTGCCCGGTTAGGCTGCTGGTCAACCTCTCGGCATTTTTTTGGGCTATTTTCTCCATTCCACACTTGTTTGCTTTGCAGAAAATGCATTTTACTCATGGTTGGTCTTGGATTTGCATTTGGGGCTGGAGTAGGAGAGTGAGCAGCGAAGAAGACAGACCGAGCAGGAGGAGGAGCAGGACACTGCACAGGAGGCCCTACCCACAGTGGGTCTTCAGGGAACACTTTTGCTTTATCGACCTGACTGAGCATCAATATGTGTGGCAATATGTGTGGCCCCTTTGTTTCACCAAGGACTTTGTCACTAAACAATGTAATCTGCTGGAGCCACAACAGGAGTCCCAAACCAGGACATGAACAGCACTGCCTGTGGCTGTTAAGGTCACTGTAGCCCGTAACTATCATACCATGAGGTTCTTCCAAGCTGCAGTAGGTGACTTAAGCAACATCTCCCAGTTCTCTGTACATTGATGCATCAGAGAGTTGACCAACACTATCTACTCCAGGAGAACACGTGCTTCTTTTTCCTGATGGACCAAGTGAAGCAGGCCAAGAGAGCGAGATGGGCTTCACATGCATTGTAGGTTTCCCCAGGGTCCAGTGGGTCATAGAATGCACTGACATTGCCCAGCATGCTCCTCAGCGCTTCAACTAAACCATCTCTCCCCACCCTAATACACCAACAGTCCCAAGATCTTTATAACCACCATCCTTACAAGCACCATCTGATTGCCTTCACTCTGGAAGTCCCTGTCATTTCTGGATCCCAGATGGAAGATGGCAGCAGTCCAAGCTTCCAT
Organism: Somniosus microcephalus; assembly: GCF_052327205.1. Classification (NCBI taxonomy): domain Eukaryota; kingdom Metazoa; phylum Chordata; class Chondrichthyes; order Squaliformes; family Somniosidae; genus Somniosus; species Somniosus microcephalus. The sequence continues at coordinate 196,324,535 of NC_140988.1, forward strand.
GGGAGCAGTGTAAGCTGCCCTGGAAGCTATCATAGTTGTCACCAGAGGCTGCATCATGATAGGCCTCACTATGTGTTCTTGGAGCTAACCACTCATTCCATAGTTTACAGCATAGTCACCATGCTCTGCGCGAAGCCCCGACTCAATTTGGAGCTGGACTGCTCCATGTTCTCAGCTGCTGTGCACAAGCTCGCTGGCAGACAGACCAGTGTAATTAGCATTTCCTGGTGAATAGCCGTCATCTTTCTTCAATCGTCTTGTTTCTCGAAATGTGCATCTGAGTCCCTTACAGTACAGCTAGTGATCTTGCCATTCAGCTGTGCTCCTGTGATAGCCATTTCCCCTGCCCTTCATAAGGTCATTAAACTACTTTCAGCAATGCAACCAGGTCCTGGGAGCTGAGCGCTTTCATTCACCTCTTCAGGCACCTCTTCCCACTCTCTTTGGAGGAATTGTTACATATTGTCTGCCCTGCAGGGGGATCAGAATCTTTCTCCTCCACTTAACCGCCTTTGTAGGGGCCTCCAGAGCTGCGTCAGTGAATATGGGCGCCCTTTCTGCAGCTCTTGCAGTCCTATCTGCTAGTTTCCAGCATTTTCTGCTGCCTGCAGCTACAGTGCACCTCCCCTTTAAGAGGTGTAGGCTGCCATTAAGTAGCAGCAGTAATGCCTGATTTTCTATTCTCCAAACAGGCAAGCAGCCAATGAGCAGGATGGGTAGTGCAGGCAGCACAACTATCTAATGATAATGAACTCCCAGCACCAATTTCACCTAGTCCCTGCATCCAAGTGGATGGGTACAATCAAATAGCTAGACCATTATCTTTTCTGTTGGACAACTAGCTTATTTATAAACTATTAAAGATAAAGTCCAGTGAGCTATTTGTTGTAGTGAGCCAGGCTCCAAAACACAACCCAGATTATGTGTTAACTGGTCAACAATGATGTCATCAAACAGTGTAAGCGATGTTCTTGTGCAAATATTTTTATATTTCCAATGACAGTCAAATATACTGGTGCTAATTATTTTTTAGCACCTTACTACAATAGCTGTTGAAAATTGTAGTAATTTGGTAACTACTCTGTCTGCAATGCTGAAAATGTTTAAACTGGTATAACCTTTCAGAGAAACAAATTTTTCCTCCAAGAGAGATTTTCTTATAACATTGAAAAGATGTTGACTTGAATCAAGAGAAAATCGGATTTTTTTTCTGCCCATTACTCTATTCATTTTCAGCACCTATTGTACATTTATGAGCTGAATTTGTGCTGATTCTCAAGTTAACCAGCTTATGGGTTTGAGCATCGGTGTGTGAAAAAGACAGCAATAAGTGCCCTGTTCGATTTATGCAAACCAGTGTGAAAGGCCACATTTATTTAGCCACAAAGTTTATGTGCTGACATAAATTTTCTATACTTCCTCTACTTTATGTGTCATTTGACATTACGATATCTGTAGTATTAAATTTTAATGAATAAATTTAAATTGGATGGACAAGCTGGTACTATTTTGCACCACTAACGTCGTATACAGATGAACTAAAAGTGATGATCATTTTGAAATTAAAAATAACCATGATAATTATCATACAATCTCTGGTTCACAATGACCTTTCTGTACAGGAGACATTTGAAAATCCTTCAAATATCTTTAGTAAGCAGTTATTTTCAAATCTTTTAAGCTCCAATGATAATACTTAATCATTATTACGTTTGAATGGTACTTTACTGGAGATTGAATAAAACAAATATAAACAAAATTGTTTCTCAGTGGAAATATAAATATATTGTAGCTTTTGATACAGCTGTTGGCCAATAATAAATTACCAAATCTATAGCTGCCAACTAAACTGTTGAGAGAATGGGTTAAGCTGCAATCAGGTGCTTCCATTGAGGAATGTTGCTTATAGCGAGTGAATCCTGGACAATCACAGGGATTACATTTCCTACATTTCCATTGAATTGAAGTGGTAGTCTTAGGGAGCATTTTTTGGAAAATCACAGATATACAGTTGTGATTTTCTATCCATTCTGTGTGGAAAATCATTGCCCGTGTGCCTATGATAGCTGAGATGCACTCCCTTGTGACGCCACTCCCCGCTGGGGGCATTGGATCGTCCTTTCCATGCAATAAGGTTCCAGGCTCACAAACGTTGCATTTAGTTTCATGCCAGAGTTTGAAGCCCTCAGTTATATCTATGAAACCTGGCTGTACCAGGAACTGATCAAAGCAATTGCAATCAGCAGAGTGAGTGATGCGGAAGAAATAGTTCAGAGGCTGATAGACTGAATTAATGTGTCACTGGGCAATTGCAGTGTGTGTAATTGTGAAAAAAACTTGTTTGGATTTTTCTTTAAGTCAACTTAATTTGAATGGTGTGCGATCCTTTGTTTAGTTTATCTAACAGTGCAGATTAGCTCTGGAGCTGGGGAGTTGGAAGGAATGTCTGGTGTAATTGTCTTATCCTCCAATGTGTTGGAAAATGTACCAAATAAAATAATTTTTTGGAGGATATTGACCCAAGTTATCCTAGATAATAAATCTAATCTCTCTATTGCTCATATGCCCGTTCAGAAGTATTTACATGTGCTCTACTGGTTGATTGCTCTTAAAGTAGAACAGAAAATCACTGCCGAATCACTTAAACAATAATCTCTTTCTATTTTTGTTTTGTTTTGTTTTTCTCCTCTTGCCAGAGTTTGCACTGTGACCTATCACTGTGAACAAAGTGCAGCTATAAGTTGCTCCTCGGCTGTTCTTAATTAACGCATGTCTTTCTACGTGAGCATTAATTTTATTGTGACCTCTAATAGCTTATCCATGACTGATGTTAGCCTGACTAGTCTATAGTTATCCGATTTATCCTTTGGATGAATTTTACATTGACAAACCTCCTATAGTCTTGCACAACTTTCACATCCAAATATGTTTTTGGTTAGACCTCTGCTATTCCCTCCCTGTCTCCCCTCAACTCCTCTCAGAGCACATCTTGTTCATGAAGCCCAGCTACTGCTCCTTTGAGCCCATTTCCATTAAACAGCTGACTGACCAAGTTCTCTTCCTGGCAGCACCAAACTCTGTTCAACCATCACCCTATGTTTCCAGTTACCCAAAATTTCAAATTTAAAATTCTCATCTTTATGTATAAATTGCTTCACGGTCTTGTCCCTTTCTATCAGTGTAATCTGCTTCAAGCATACAACCCTCTGAGAACTCTTTGTTCCTCTGACTCTGGCATCTTGTGTATCCACCCACTCCCTTCACCTGACCATTGGTGGCCATGCCTTCAGCCGACTAGACACACTGCTCTGGAAGTCTCTCCCTAAATCTCTCCATTTCTCCTCCTTTAAAATCATCTTAATACCTACTGTTTGACCAAGCTTTTATTCACCCCTCCTCCTTTAGAAACATAGAAGATAGGAGCAGGAGTAGGACATTCGGCCCCTCGAGCCCACTCCGGCATTTAATGAGATCATGGCTGATCATCCAAATTCAGTAACCTGTCCCTGCTTTCTCCCCATATCCCTTGATCCCCTTAGCCTTAAGAAATATATCTAACTCCTTCTTGAATATATTTAATGAATTGGCCGCAACTGTCTTCTGTGGTAGAGAATTCCACAGGTTCACCACTCTCTGGGTGAAGAAATTCCTCCTCATCTCAGTCCTAAATGGCTTACCCCTTATCCTTAGACTGTGACCCCTGGTTCTGGACTCCCCCGTCATCAGGAACTGCCTTTCTGCATCTAGTTTGTCTAGTCCTGTTAGAATTTTATAAGTTTCAATGAGATCCCCTCTCATTCTTCTAAACTCTAGCAAATATAAGCCTAATCGACCCAATCTCTCCTTATACATCATTCGTGCCATCCCAGGTATCAGTTTGGGGAATCTTCGCTGCACTCTCTCCATGGCAAGAACATCCTTCCTCAGATAAGGCGACCAAAACTGCACACAATACTCAAGGTGTGGTCTCACCAAGGCCCTGTACAACTGCAACAAGACATCCTTGCTGCTGTACTCGAATCCTCTCGCTATGAAGGCCAACATACCATTTGCCTTCTTAACTGCCTGCTGCACCTGCATGCTTACCTTCAGCGACTGGTGCACAAGGACACCCAGGTCTCATTACACTTCCCCTTTTCCCAATCTTTTGCCTTTCACATAATAATCTGTCTTCCTGTTTTTGCCACCGAAGTGGATAACCTCGCATTTATCCACATTATACTGCATTTGCCATGCATCTGCCCAATCACCCAACCTGATCAATTCATACTGGAGTTTCTCTGCATCCTCCTCATAGCACACACGCCCACCCAGCTTTGTGTCGTCTGCAAACTTCGAGATATTACATCTAGTTCCCTCGTCTAGATAATTTATATATATTGTGAATAGCTGGGGTCCTAGCACCGATCCCTGCAGTACCCCACTGTCACTGCCTGCCACTCGGAAAAAGACCCATTTATTCCAACTCTTTGCTTCCTGTCTGCTAACTGGTTCTCTATCCAAGACAGTACCTTCCCCCCATCCCATGTGCTTTAACTTTGCACGCTAATCTCTTATGCGGGACCTTATCGAAAGCCTTCTGAAAGTCCAAATACACCACATCCACTGGTTCTCCGTAATCTATTCTATCAGTTACATCCTCAAAAAATTCCAGTAGATTAGTCAAGCATGATTTACATTTTGTATATCCATGTTGACTTTGTCCGATTCTGTCACTGTTTTCCAAGTGCTCTGCTATTACATCTTTTATAATGGACTCTAGCATTTTCCCCACTACCACTATCAGGCTTACCGGTCTATAATTCCCCGTTTTCTCTCTTCCACCTTTTTTAAATAGTGGGATTACATTAGCTACCCTCCAATCCATGGGAACTGTTCCAGAATCTATAGAATTTTGGAAGATGACCAGCAATGCATCTACTATTTCTAGGGCCACATCCTTAATACCCTAGGATATAGATTATCAGGCCCTGGGGATTTATCGGCCTTCAATCCCATCAATTTCCCTAACACCATTTCTCTACAAATACTGATTTCATTCAATTCCTCCCTTTCATTAGACCCCATGTTCCCCGACATCTCTGGAAGGTTATTTGTGTCCTCCTTTGTGAAGACAGAACCAAAGTATGTATTTAATTGGTCAGCCATTTCTTTGTTCCCCATTAAATGTACCCCTGATTCTGGCTGCAAGTGACCTACGCTTGACTTCACCAATCTTTTTCTCTTCACATATCAATAGAAGCTTTTACAGTCAGTTTTTATGTTCCCTGCAAGCTTACTCTCATAATCTATTTTTCCCCTCTTAATTAATCCCTTTGTCCTCCTTTGCTGAATCTTAAACTGCTCCCAATCCTTAGGTTTGCTGCTTGTTCTGGCCAAATTATATATCCTCTCCTTGGATCTTATGCTATCACTAATTTCCTTTGTTAGCCACGGTTGAGTCACCTTTTTTGTTATATTTTTATACCAAACAGGGATGAACAAATTATGTAGTTCATCCATGCAATCTTTAAATGTTTGCCATTGCCTATCCACCATCAACCCTTTAAGTAATGTTCCCCAATCCATCCTAGCCAACTCGTGCCTCATACCATCGTAGTTTGCTTTATTTAAATTCAGGACCCTAGTCTCTGAGTCAACTACTTCACTCTCCATCTTAATGAAGAATTCCAACATATTATGATCGCTCCTCCCCAATGCGCCTCGCACAACAAGATTGCTAATGAATCCTTTCTTATTACATAGTACCCAGTCTAAGATGGCCTGATCTCCAGTTGGTTCCTCGACATTTTGGTCCAGGAAACCATCCCGTATACACTCTAGGAATTCCTCCTCCACAGTATTGTTACTAATTTGATTAGCCCAATCTATATGTAGATTAAAATCACCCATGATAACTGCTGTGCCCTTATTGCATGCGTCTCTAATTTCCCATTTAATGCCATCCCCAACCTTAGCATTACTGTATGGGGGTCTGTATACAACTCTCACTAACATTTTCTGCCCCTTGGTATTTCTCAGCTCTGCCCATACAGATTCCACATCATCAGAGCTAATATCCTTCCTTACTATTGTGTTAATCTCCTCTTTAACCAGCAATGCTACCCCACCTCCTTTTCCTTTTTTCTTGTCCTTCCTGAATATTGAGTATCCCTGAATGTTGATTTCCCAGTCTTGGTCAACCTGGAGCCATGTCTCCGTAATCCCAATTATATCATATCTGTTTACATCTATTTATGCAGCTAATTCATCCAACTTATTATGAATGCTCCTCGCATTAAGACACAAAGCCTTCAGGCTTGATTTTTTAACACTCTTACTCCTTTTAGAATTATTATTTACCGTGGCCCTGTTTGATTTAACACTTGATTTCTCTGCCTTCCACTTTTGCTTTTCTCCTTCCTGTTTTTTGTTTCTATCCTTGCTTCCCTTTCTTCTGTCTCCCTGCACAGGTTCCCAATGTAGGTTTCACAAAATTGTACTTTGTATTAAGAAGGGTCAAATGGCAGAAGAGGCCATGATTTTAAAGACTGTTTTAAAAGAAGCCCAGAAAAAGGGGCATACAAAATGGCCACCATACCATGTGACCGGCTTATTGGGACATTTTAAAATGGTTCCTGCGAAATCTCAGACAGCTTTGTGGATTCAACCCACAGTAAGTTCTGGAAGCCATTTCTGAGAGAATGAAACCAGACCCACACATATACATATGGATTAGATGCAGATCCAGTCAAGATCGGCCTGGAGACTGAGGTCATCTAAATGTTGACCCAGACAAAAGGGGACAATTTCATATTCATGAGAACAGCACCCAGGACTAGATAACGAGATCAGCAGGACATTAAAAACAATGGAGGTCATTCCAGACCAGAGATGGGCCTTTACCGGCCATCCAAAACATTTTAAAATATAATAACTACTCCACTGTGCTCCCAGCTCGCCAAAGGTTAAACAAAGACTAACCTGGTTTTGGGCGGGAAGTGGAGACTCCTGAAGAAAGGTATAACTGGAGGAGTTGAAGTTGTACAGAGACACTGAAGGAGACACTGGAGTTGTAGTTGCGGAGACAGTTGGAGACAGCTACACTCAGAAACACACGACTGAGTGGCAGTGGGTGAAAAGGAGTCGCTTCGAGAGAAGATCAGCAAACTCCTCTCCACCACCGGAGGAGGAAGAAGAATTAAGCCAACATCAGGAAGGCCGTTCGAAACCGGCGTCCTGCCCCGGGGAAAAACATCGATAGATCATCGACCATCCCCGGGCCATTGCCGGAATGAGAGGCCATCGACCCAACTTGGGAGAAGAAACAAAAAAAAAAAAAACCCCAAGAGAAGAAACCTTCCAGCCACTCCTGCTCGGGAGAGACAATAACGAACTAAGGAAATCTATGGGGGCCAGCCCAAGGCTCCTCTGACCGGGGTCGAGCTGACAATCCTCGACCCCACCGACATCCAGGCCCGCCGGTGTCCAGCCACCCCCGACCCCCACCTCAAGAGAGAGGTGTGGCGCAGCTCGCTGGGGCTCCATGATCCACATGGAGACGGAACACCTGAAAGGATCAAACGCAGACTGGTTCAAAACCTTGCACTTCCTAGTGGGATTGGTGAGCATGTTTCTGGCCCTTCACAATCAGATCTAGATAGGTTTAATAAGGGGGTGGATTTAAGGGTACAATTAACATGAGTTGTTGTCCCTCGATGTTCCGTGTGTTTCCTTATTTCATGATGATCTTTGTAGAGTATAAGATGCCTGTATTTGCCTTAGTTAGTACTGTGTCGTTATGATTTGTTTGTGTTTTTCCCTCCCATGTACTCTCTTATCTGCTTGCATTTGATTTGATATTTTTCCTTATGCAATAAAATTTCATTTTGTTTCATCAAACTTGGTCTACAAGAGTTTTCTTTACATTGTAGTTCCTGCCCCAAGTCCAGAGTATAGAATCTAAGGGGCGAGTGGGTCGAACCACTCAAGGTTTTACTGTGCAAGAGAGAGAAACCTCGGAGACATCTCTCAGGAAAACCCTTTACACCAACCCCCTGCTATTTGGTTCAGCATCTATTTTTCTCTGATTGTGTCTGTACGTGCCTTGAGACTTTATCCAAATGGGTGACAAATTACTTGAATTTCATCTTTATGTGGTGATAATTTTACACTTTCCCTATTATTTTCCTTAATATCAATGCTCATTCCTCCATGTGATCATTATATTTACATTGCTTACTATATGATTGGAGACTATTTATAGCACTTCAAGGCAACAATGTGGCTTTCCTCCTGAAAGGGTGATTCAACTCAATAATATTTAAAATAACTGTCTGGCAAAGAACCGATGAAAAAACTGTAAGGTTGGCAGCTACGAGTGTCAGACATTAGTACTTAATTTAGTCATAAGGGTTTCTCAACAGGAATTGTTTAGATAAAATGCCTCAAAGTAGTTACATATTATCATTCACAGAATATTTTTTTTAAAATGGAGAGGGAATAACAAGAAGTCCAAAAAAGCAAGACTGACAAACAAGTAAAACCCATCACTTTTGCAGGCAGCATCTTCAGAATTGACAAAAATTACTGATGCAAGCCATTAAATAACAGTTAATAGGTGGAAAAATCTTGATAGATGCAATAGAATGCAAAGTGAGCAACTCAGGACTTAACAGTGACTTAGATTAAGTTTTGTTTTTTTTTAGTTTTAGCTTTGGAGGCTTAAAAAGTTGGATGTTTGTGAATCCAAAACTCAATTAAGATATGCTCGGGAAAGGCAGCTACACACACATTATGCTGAGTGTGTATTTTGGTAGCTGGCCCAAAACAAGTATGCTTCTTGTGTTGATTCACAAATTTTGGTATTCCAGAGAGGCTTGTGTAAGGCAACAGACTGCAGTAATCACAACATCCTGCAGTTAATACCAGCACAAACCCTTTCATTGTCAGAGTAGGAAAATGTATTTGCAAATAATTTACTTATATACTCTTTATTGTTATAAAGCATCCTTTTGAGCAATCACTTTTCTTTTAACCAGTGCTATTGCAGACTTTGCAACTGAAAAACAAGAATCATTTAAAACTGAGTATCTTTACATATGTGCGGTCAGAGGAAGCATATTTCTATAGTGTGGAACAGATATTAGCAGCAATGGAGGTAGATAAAAAAAAAAAATTTTACTCAAATATGACAGCCCCCTATGAATATGACCATCAGATGTAGCATGCTGCGACTGCAAAAAATAGTGGGCTGTTCCATCCTGTCAGAAGGGGAAAAAATATTAATTGGTCTGTCTGAGGGCACATAAACCATTGAGATGTGCAGGGATCTGCTCTGGATCATATGTTGTTTCCACTATTTATAAAACATATTGAGGAGAGTGCTGTTGATTGTATAAAATGTGCTGATGACACCAAGCTATGTGGTTAGGTGATAAGTGCAAAGCATGATAATAATGTTCAAAGGGATATGGATACCTTAACAAATAGGATAAAGAATGATAGATGGATTTCAAACAGGAAATGTGGAGAGAATCAATAAGTGTTCAATAGGATATTCATAAAAGGAAAACAACTGCGATTATTGACCATTCCATGATACGGTCATCTGATTGTTAGACATCTGAGCACAATGATAGAGGTTTGGGAAACTGTCATGTCAGCCGATGAAAATCTCTACACCTCAAGTTCATGCGTGGACAGCTGTCTTTACTGTGCAGTTCTGTCCAAGAGATGTCATCGATAAGTCTTCTGGGCTGCCATTTGGAATCTGATGATAGTCAAATGCATTTTAATTTCAATTTTTTCTTTTCATCAACATCATGAACAGTACAAAGGTACAACTAAACTCCCACAACTTACCAAGATACACAAAATTGCATGCACTGCTTTGCAATTCTGCAATGTGTATCAGAACCGCATGTCAATTACAAGAGAAATGCAGGGAACAGCACCAACCGCTGTACATGGCCTTCTTTGACCTCACAAAGGCCTTCGACACCGTCAACTGTGAGGGATTATGAAGTGTCCTCCTCAAATTCGGCTGCCCTCAAAAGTTTGTCACCATCCTCCACCTGCATCATGATGACATGCAAGCCATGATCCTGACCAACGGTTCCACCACAGATGCAATTCACGTATGGACCGGGGTCAAGCAAGGCTGTGTCATCGCACCAATGCTTTTCTCGATCTTCCTTGCTGCAATGCTCCATCTCACCCTCAGTAAGCTCCCCACTGGAGTGGAGCTAATTTACAGAACAAACGGGAAACTGCTCAACCGCCGTCGCCTCCAGTCCAGATCCAAGGTCGCCCATCCTCTGTCGCCAAATTACATTATGCATATGATGCATGCGTCTGCGCACACTCGGAGGTCGAACTTCAAACCATCGTCAACACCTTCACCGAAGCATACGAGATCATGGGCCTTACACTAAACATCCATAAGACAAAGGTCCTCTACCAACCTGCCTCACCACACAGTACTGCTCCCCGATTATCAAAATCCACGACGAGGCCTTGGACAACGTGGACCACTTTCCATACCTCGGGAGCCTACTGTCAACAAGGGCAGACATCGATAACGAAGTCCGACAACGCCTTCAGTGTGCCAGTGCAGCCTTCGGTCACCTGAGGAAGAGAGTGTTTGAAGACCAGGACCTCAAACCCGGCACCAAGCTCATGGTCTACAGAGCAGTAGTGATACCCGCCCTCCTGTATGCCTCAGAGACATGGACCATGTACAGCAGGCAACTCAAAACACTGGAGAGGTACCACCAACGCTGCCTCCACAAGATCCTGCAAATCCATTGGCAGGATAGGCACACCAATGTCAGTGATCTTGCTCAGGCCAACATCCCCAGCATCGAAGCTTTGATCACACTCGATCAGCTCCGATGGATGGGTCACATTGTCCACATGCCCGATACGAAACTCCCAAAACAAGCGCTCTACTCGGAGCACTGACATGGCAAGAGAGCCCCAGGTGGGCAGAGGAAACGCTTCAAGGACACCCTCAAAGCCTCCTTGAAAAAGTGCAACATCCCCACCGACACCTGGGAATCCCTGGCCCAAGACCACACAAAGTGGAGTAGAAGCATCCGACAAGGCGCTGAACACCTTGAGTCTCTTCGCCAGGAGCAAGCGGAAGCCAAGTGCAAACAGCACAAGGAGCACACGTCAACCCAAGCACCCCAGCCACCCGCCCCTTCAACCATCATCTGCCCCACCTGTGACAGAGACTGTAGGTCCCGCATTGGACTCATCAGTCACCTGAGAACTAATTTTTAGTGTGGAAGCAAGTCATCCTCGGTTCCGAGGGACTGCCTAAGAAGAAGAAGAATCCAGGATATCTTCGCTAATAGTTGTAAGTGAAACATGGTTGCAACTGGGTCAGGATTGGCAATTAAATATTCTTGGGAATAAAACTTTCAGGAGGGATAGGGAAGGAAGAAAGAGAGGAGAGGGTAGCAATATTAATGAGAGATAGTAGGATAGCACTGCTACATAAGGATTTAAGTAGACGAGTGATCCAAACAGAATCCCTTTGGATTCAGCTGAGAAGTAGCAAGGGATTGGTAAAATGAGTGGAATATGACATAGACCCCAGAGCAGTGGAACGGAAACTGAAGATGAAATTTGTAGACAAATTATAGAGGCATGTATTAACAATAGAGTTATTTCAGGAGATTCTAATTATCTAAAAATAGGCTAATTAAAATGTTTATAATGAGAAAAGGAAGGTTTTTTTTTGTAGTATGTTCAGGTTCTTGCTCAATATGCTGTTACTCCAAACAAGGAACAAAGTATTACTTGATCTAATTTCAAGTCATGAAGTGGAGCAGATGTGTTACCTAAAATAAGAGAAAATTTGGATAACAATTTCATTTTGCTAGGTGTAAAAAGAAAAAAGATAAAACAACATTTGAGAACAAGAGTACTTGACTGGAACAAAAACAAATTGTAGTCAGATAAAATAGAAGGGAAAATTGGCAAACAGAACCATAAATGAGCAATGGAAATTATTTAAACAGGAGCTTGTAAGGTTCCAAATTATATTCAAGTAAAAGGGCTTGTATTGACAGCTGAGGTACAATGCATGAATGAGGTGAATAGAGCAAATTTGAAACAAAGTTGAAGCCTTTGGCATTTACAGGTCAAGTAATAAAAAAGAAAGCCAGAACAAATATAAAGAATATATATAAAAGCTAAAAAGATAATGAGTAGAACGGCGAAGAGAGCATGAGCGAAAATTAGCAAAGAAAGCATGAAGGGCAATAAAAAGACTATGGGTAAAAATTCATTAGCGACCATTTTGGTAATAGCACCGGTGAGCGCTAAATTCGGGGTTAGCGCCCCACTTCCTTCTTGGAGTGCTAACCCCGAATATCGAGGCAGAGACTTCAGCAGAGCTGCACATAGGACCGTGCAGTTCTGCTGCGTTCAAAGGCTCCTTCCCTTCCTTAAAGGGAAGGGCCATCGCTGCAGGCTCTGCAATGGAAAAATTACCTACCTGGACCAGCAAGGCTGCCGCGATCCAGCGATCCGCGACCCGGGGACGCTGACGAGCGGTGCAAATGCACCCAATTTCTAGCCCCCAGGGGTTGATCTTTACTTAATTTCTTCTTAAAGGTAAAGTGACGACAATCACAGATAATCAGAGTAACAAGTTTCCTTGTGGGGTCCCAAGCAGCATTCTAGCTCCTCGGCCCACAAGGAAACCATAAAAAATTATAAAATCCCAACATGCCAAACTTCTTCTGGCCCTGATTCTATTTACTGCAAGGTTTCTCAGGCAAGGGCTTCCAACTCTCCACAAAATCCGAGCGTTAAATTGGCAGATGGCAGTGCATCACTAATAGGTAGGTAAGTGCTCTGAACCTATTTTCACCCCTTGCACACTGCACTCTCATCGGGCATGGAGGGTTCAAATTGGACTACGGTTACAACACTGAAATCTAATTTTCTGACTCTTGGGCCCCAATATTTATGGCATGGCGGGGAGGGTGTGGGAGAGTGGGGAAAACCCAGCAAGTCCAGGGAGGCGGATGACCTGCTGAAGCTGAATGTAATGGCAGGACAGCATTATAATATTTTCTTCCATTACCACCCGGCAGCCAGTCAATTTGACAACCTGGCTGGCTGCTGGATGGAAAAACCAGTGGCAGGAGGCTGCAGCAGAGGACCCTTGGGGATGGTCCCCGGCAATCCGGGGGGTGGGGGAGGGTGGGGGAAGAGAGGCCGCAATCCAGAGGGCTGGGGGGGGTGGTGGGGGAAGCTGGCAATCATGGCTGGGGAGGCCGAAGGCCAGGGCCACAGGGAGTGCTGAAAAAGGCACTTACCTTGTGGAGCTGGTGGTTCCTGCCTCCCTTTCACTGCCAGGTTTCCCACCCCTCCCAATTGGAAGCCCAATTTAAATACATTAATTAAACAACCCGCCTCTACACGGCTGGGCACTCGAAGGTCCCAATGTCCGCCGCTGTGGCATGTTGGGGATGCATTCCCCGTATTAAACTCTTTATCCCCCTACCCCTCCTGCCTGTTGTGGTGGGGTTAATATCGATGCCATGGTCCCGGTGAATATGGTTCCCTGTTGCGAGTGCAGGATCATGGAAATATGCCTAATATTCCAAATTTGCCATTATCAATGAATAATACAGGTTTAAAGAGATTTATTTTGACTTGAAAGCAAATGTCCTGAAGATGTATCTCAACTTTCTTGTTCAGAACAGCCTCAAATTTAATACTTTCAATTATGTTTCTCTTTCAGAAACCAAGGTGAAGGATCAAGGCCCTTAGTGCACCACAAAAGTTAAAGAGAACAAAAGAGAAAAGGTAAATCAGGAAGTAATGATTAAGCGTTGCCAATCTTGGATTTTAGATGACTGAAGATGGTAGGAGGAAGGAAACAATGAAGGAGGTAAAACATTTCACAATTTTGACATCTGGGAAATGAATGAGTTAGAGTAAAAGATGAGTATTGATTTGAACACAGTAGGAAAGAGGAAAAACATCTAGGCTGAAACATTTGGAACTTAAAAAGAAAAACAATGGAAAGGTTACTGTAACAATTATGAACAATACATCAATATGGACTGGAGGTTGTGAGATATGAATATCTGCAATCTGAAGGAACTTGAATGTAGAGTGGAATCACCAGGAGCAGAGTGGATATGCTTGGATGATAATTGTACAAAATCACTGATATCAAAATGGAACAGAGTGGGACAGAAGACAAAGCCTGAGTGGGCCTGGAGTTAATGGGGAAAATAGTGTCAGATGATGAATCATCCTGCAGCACAGCTTGAGAGATTTCAGAAGAAAGTAAATAGCCAGTAATATAGTTATGGTGGGAGACCATAGGATAACTTATTTAGAAGAACACAGTGCCAGATTCTGTTTGGAGATGTCTAAGGCAATGATGGATAATTCAAGAATCATAAAATGCTATAGCAGAAGAACAGGCCATTCAACCCATCAAGCTGAGTAAGTATTCTTTTCCACATGGGTCACCTACTCTAATCCCACTCTCCCGCTTGCCACCTAAACCCTTTAATGTTCCTCTTTGACAAGCAACTTGCTATTTTCCTTTCAGAAGAATTGATGTATTCTTCTTCAACAGTGATTTGTGGCAGAGATCTGAACATTCCAACCACTCTCTGTGTAAAGATATTGGGATGAAAATGCATGTCAAAGAATCATAGAATGATATAGAAGAGAAGGAGACATTCAGCCCATTGTGCCAGCTGTTTGGTAGAGCTATCCAATTAGTCCCACTACCCTGCTCTTTCCCCATTGCCCTGTATTTATCCAAAAGTTACTATTGAATGTGCTTCCACCACCCTTTCAGGCAATGCATTCCAGATCACAACAACTCACTGTGTAAAAAAAAAATGTTTCCTCATTTCCCTTCTGGTTCTTTTGCCAGTCACCTTAAATCTGTGTCCTCTGGTTACTGACCCTTTTACCACTGGAAACAGTTTCTCTTTATTTACTCTATCAAAACCGTTCAGAACACCTCTATCAAATCTCCTCTTAACCTTCCCTGCTCTAAGCAGAACAACCCCAGCTTCTTCAGTCTCTCCACTGAATTCAGCTATATCTGAACGTAAGTGTTGGAATATACCCACCAGGTATCTCTGAAACTGATACAGGCAAATTTTCCACAGTTATAGTCAGGTGCCGAATACTGCACAATCATGCTATTAGAAAATAGAAACATAGGAACAGGAGTAGGCCATTGAGCTCCTCGAGCTTGTTCCACCATTTAATGAGATTTTGGCTGATCTCTATCCTAATTCCATCCACCCAGCTTGGCTCCATATCCTTTAATACTCTTGGCTAGCAAAAATCAATCAATTTCAGTTTTAAAATTATTATTTGAGCTAGCTTCTACTGCTTTTTGTGGGGAGTTCCACACTTCTACCACCCTTTGGGTGAAGAAGTGTCTCCTAACTTCTCTCCTGAATGGCCTGGCTCTGATTTTAAGGTTTTGTCCCCTTGTCCTAGACTCCCCCAGCAGCAGAAGAGGACTCTCCGTGCAAGGAGGTTCAGGACGGGATTGAGGTAGACAGAGACAATGGGACTGAGCCCCAGTGTTTGCCAGATGTATTGGAGCAGCAGCACCAAACCTGATAAGTTACGAAGAACCATTTCAATTAAGCTTGGACACTCCCAAACTGCCCCCGCGCCCCCCGCTGACCACCACATGACAACACAAACATTCCTCTATCCTCTTCCCAATGAACTTCTGCACCAATCTTAAAATGTGCCTAAAGAAAGTGCCCCTGAATTTCTGCCATAATTTTGGCAGGATATCAGTGGCAACCCCAGGGACATGATATAAATGGCTGAAAATGGCAGGATACGTAGATGATTCCAGGAATTAGGACTCAAAGTTATGAAGAGAGACTCAAAAACAAAACTTGTTTTCATTAGAGAAAATAAAATTAAGTGGGGATATTGTAATGTAAGTACCTTTAAGGAGAGAACTACTTTTTACAGCTCCTGTATACAGTAGTACCGGCAGTGACCACACCTGTATATAAACCCTGAGTAGTGATCTGTATAGTTAGTTCTAGAGTAACCCTCATTCAGTAAACACCTGTTGAATCGTTCCCTGCAGTCTGTTGTCTGATTATTGAAGGACACAACATTAAGATACACGGATCTAACATTGGCGACAAGGCAGATTCGAACATACCTGCAACTCTGCATCACCTCCCAGGGATTCGCTCCTGGAGAACAGTGGGAGAAGGTCGAGTCCAGAAGCACGGGCGCCGACCACGGGCAACCGCCCAGTCATCCAGCGGAGATTTGAGCATCGCAGGGGAGGCTGTCGAGAGCCAGGTTTGGCTTTCCAGTCACGGTGGTCCACACAAACGGGCTGGCAACAGGTACTGCGCAGACCCTTCCCGGACAGCTGTGGGCTAGAGCCCGACCGAGCGGCACAGAAAAAGGCCGAGCAGCGTCGACAGGGGAGAGAGAGAGGGCAGAGCGCACAGGGCGCAGCCGGTGTTCAGGACCGAGCGGCGTCAACGGGGAAGAGAGATGAGAGAGAGCAGAGCGCAGCCGGCGTTCAAGGGCCGAGCAGTGTCAATGGGGGAGAGAGGCGCGCAGGAAAACATGAGGCACTGCCATTGCCACGAGGACCGCAGAGAGCGGTGTTGGCAGAAGCGCAGGAGCAGCGCATGAAACCCACAGGCCGTTGCCATTTGCCACGAGGACCGCAGAGAGCGGCGTTGGCAGCAGCGCGGTAGACGCCATTTTAAGCCGCAGCGGGGAAGAAAGGAAAGCACGGGAGACGCCAATTTTAGCCAGTCTAACCACACCCAAAAATGCCGAAGAGTGGCAGTATCACAGCATTCAACAATGAAGTCGAAGATTGGACGACATATGTCGAACGCATAGAAGTATAATGCAAGGTGAATGAAGTGCCAGATGACAAGAAAGCGCTGGTATTGTTGAGACATAGAAGATAGGAGCAGGAGTAGGCCATTCGGCCCTTCGAGCCTGCTCCGCCATTCAACGAGATCATGGCTGATCATCCAAACCCTAGCACCCGGTCCCTACACCGACAGCCATCCCACCCAAGCCCTATCCCCATAACCCCACGTATTTAATCCCCCCTAACACTAAGGGCCAATTTTTTTTTTTATCATGGCCAATCAACCTAACCCGCACATCTTTGGACTGTGGGAGGAAACCGGAGCACCCGGAGGAAACCCACGCAAACACGGGGAGAATGTGCAAACTCCACACAGACAGTCACCCGAGGCCGGATTTGAACCCGGGTCCCTGGCGCTGTGAGGCAACAGTGCTAACCACTTTGCCACCGTGCTAACCACTATGCCACTATGCCACCGTGAATTCAATGGGTGCAAAAACGTATGGCTTACTACGAAATGTAGTAACCCCAGAGAAGCCAGTAGAAAAGGATTTTGAAAACATAGTGTCAATCCTACAGGACCACTTAAACCCCACACCACTGCTGATAGCAGAAAGAATTAAGTTTCACAAAAGAAACCAGCATGAAGATGAAAGTAATGCTAAGTATTTAACGGAACTGCGCAAGCTATCGAAACACTGCCAGTTTGGAACGGGACTAGCAGATACTTTAAGGGACAAGTTTGTGTGTGGGCTTCAAAATGAAGGAACCCAGAAACGGCTTCTATCAGAAAAGGATCTTATGCTGGACAAGGCTTTCAGCATTGGAGTATCACACGAAGCAGCAGCACGGGGCACTGCAGAGATACAACGGAGACCGCAAGAATATGGCACAAATGAAATGTCATACGGAACAGTGAAGTGCTATCGCTGCGGCAGAACAACACACGACCATAATGATTGCTGGTTCAAGGACAAAGTGTGCAGACAATGTGGAAAAGTAGGACACATAGCAAGAGTCTGCAGGTCGGGAAAGAAAACCAGCAGCAAGAAATCTCCACAGGAGAAGTACAAGAAGGTACATAAGGTGACGGAGAGTAGTTCAGATGAACAGAAGAGTGATACAGACTCTGGAAGCAAGGAGCTGGGTTGTCTGAAACTACATAATGTGGTCAAAACGGAGGATCACCAAACTATCTGGGTCACGCTCAAGATAGCAGGAGTCCAAGTGAAAATGGAATTGGACACAGGATCAGCCCTAACAGTCATAAACCGAAGGGACGACAAGCGGCTATTCTCACATATACCCTTGAGAGATACAAAGATTGTCTTGAAGACGTACACGGGGCAAAAAGTCTACCCCAAATGAAAAATAAGGGTGAACGTTATGTATAACGGCAAGGAAACACCAAAAATGGACCTATATGTATTGCAAGATGGAGGACCACCACTACTAGGACGTGAATGGATCCGGAAGATACAGCTAGATAGACATTCCATACAGGCACTGACTGTGGCTGACAAAAAAGATGATGACGTCACACCTGGGCGACTGTCAAAGATCCTAACTGACGTGAAAGAAGTGTTCCAGCAAGGACTCGGAACACTAAAAGGCATGACAGTGATGATTAAAATTGAAGAAAACGCAAGCCCAAAATTTTTTAAGGCCAGACCTTATGCGATCCGCCCAGCCGTCAAAGCAGAGCTGGAGAGTCTGGAACATTCAGGTGTACTGTCCAAGGTAGACTGGAGCGAGTGGTCTACACCCATCGTCCCTGTGTTGAAAAAGTCGTTGAGCAGCACGCCTGGCGAACCAAGGAAGGTTCGCATCTGTGGGGACTTTAAGGTAACAGTGAACCCGGTCCTTCACACCGTACAATATCCACTTCCGCGGATTGAAGATATTTTCACCACGCTATCTGGAGGGAAATGCTTCACTAAGATTGATCTGGCCCAGGCGTATCTGCAAATGGAGGTAGAAGAAGCATCAAAAAAATACATCACAATCAACACCCATAAAGGTCTCTACCAATACAACCGGCTGTTATTCGGGGTAGCATCAGCTCCGGCTATTTGGCAGAGGGCAATGGAACAGGTCCTGCAAGGGATCCCAGGACCCAGTGTTATTTGGACGACATCCTGGTCACGGGCGAAAATGACAGTGATCACCTTGCCAACCTGGAGCAGGTGCTCACTAGATTGCAGGAATATGGGCTCCGAGCTAACCGCCCCAAAAGTGAGTTTTTCAGAAAACAGATCTTGTATTGTGGCCACGTTATCGATAAAGAGGGGTTACATAAGTCCCCAGAGAAGATTGAGGCAGTAGTCAAGGCTCCAGCACCGGAAAATGTGTCAGAACTGAGGTCGTTCCTCGGGCTGGTAAACTACTACCATAAGTTCTTGCCAAATTTGTCTGCAATACTACACCCACTGAACACCCTACTGCAAACTGGGGTGCCATGGAAGTGGCGTGATGAATGTAGATGAGCTTTCCAGAAGAGCAAAACACTAATCACATCGAAAGAGGTATTGGCCCATTACAACCCGGCATTACCAATTCGGTTGGCATGAGATGCGTCACCCTACGGCATTGGAGCGGTGCTGTCGCACAAATTCTCAGACGGCTCAGAGAGGCCAATAGCCTTTGCGTCACGATCACTAACCTCAGCCGAGCGTAACTACACCCAGATTGACAGGGAGGCCCTCAGCCTAGTGTGGCGAGTGAAAAAGTTCAACCACTATCTGCACGGGCAGAAGTTCACCTTGCTGACTGACCACCAAACACTTGTCTCCATCTTTAATCCAAAGAAGGGCGTTCCGGTGATGACTGCGCAATGGCTACAAAAATGGTCCCTTTTTCTAGGGGCGCACCAATATGAAATCGAGTATAAGGGCACGAAACAGCATGGAAACGCTGATGGGCTATCACGCCTGCCACTGCCTACTGCGGAGGAAGCACCAGCAGTGGATCCTGTCGAAATATTTCATTTGAATATAATTGAATGCTTGCCAGTAACTAACGCTGGTATAGAGAAGGAGATCCGAAATGACCCGACACTCTCTCGGGTATATGATTTGACGGTGAAGGGATGGCCAGCACATGGCGACTCACTGTTGCCAGCATTCTCATCCAGAAGAGAACAGCTGTCAGTATGCCAGGGGACCTTGATGTGTGGATCCCGAGTGGTAATTCCACCCAAGTTAAGGGAGAGAGTGCTCAATGAGCTTCATGAGGGTCATTTGGGAGGGGTGAAAATGAAAAGCCTAGCCAGGGCTTATGTGTGGTGGCCGGGAATTGATAAACAAATCGAGGACCTGACCAAGAGCTGCTCAGGATGCCAGAAAGTCCAAAATGCACCACCACAGGCCCCTCTACACCCATGGGAGTGGCCCTCATCTCCATGGCAATGGGTGCATATTGATTTTGCTGGTCCATTCATGGACTCAATGTTTTAAATAGCCGTGGACGCGCACTCGAAATGGCCTGAGGTCATCAAAATGTCCTCCACCACCACGGAGAAAACTATTGCAGTCCTACGGACCATTTTTGCCAGGAATGGCTTGCCAGAACAGATTTGCTCCGACAACGGACCACAGTTTGTGTCCGAAGAGTTCCGGAGGTTCTTGAAAAAGAATGGGGTAAGGCATTACACATCCGCCCCGTATCATCCAGCCACAAATGGATTGGCTGAGAGGTTCGTACCAACCTTTAAGAAGGTAATAAAGGCTATGTACAATGACAACATTCCGCTGCAGCACAAGGTGTACAATTTCCTGTTCGCCTACCGGAATGCGACACATGCAGTCACCAACCAGGCCCCAGCCATGATGTTCTTTAACCGAAGGTTAAGATCTCGCCTGGATTTGCCCAGACCAAATGTACGAAGAGATGTTGAGAGTAAGCAATTCCAGCACATCCATGAGAAGCCAACAAGGAGCTTCAATGTAGGGCAACCAGTCTTGGCCCGCGACTACTGAACAGAAAAATGGCAGCCCGGAACGATATGCACACGGCAGGGCCCACTAATGTACACAGTGGACGTTGGGGAGAGCATCGTGAGGTGCCATGCTGACCAGATCCTAGAGTCACAGGAACAAGTCAACCCCATGCCTCGCCCATACGTACCTGGTGATGAACCCGACGTACAGGTAGCATCTACCCCAGAAACAGTAGCATCGGAAGCTGATGAACCAACCGACGACAGGGGGCCAGAATTGCCTCCGCACCAAGAGCAAGACACTCGGGAAAGGCTCTATCCAGAAAGGATCAGGAAGACTCCCCAAAGACTGAATTTATAAATAGACTATTTTCAGCTAATGTTGCATGTTAAAAGTGTTAATTGTAATTAGTTTGATATTTAATTGTTAAATGAGTGTTATGGTACTGTTAATCTAAAAGGGGAGGAATTTTAATGTATGTACCTTTAAGGAGAGAACTACTTTTTACAGCTCCTGTATACTGTAGTACCGGCAGTGACCACACCTGTATAGAAACCCTGAGTAGTGATCTGTACAGTTAGTTCTAGAGTAACCCTCATTCAGTAAACACCTGTTGAATCGTTCCCTGCAGTCTGTTGTCTGATTATTGAAGGACACAACATTAAGATACACGGATCTAACAGATATGATCCAGGCCTTTAAAATACTGAAGGGGATGCCTAATGCAGCTATAACCAAGATATTTTACTTACTATGTGATTGTAGAGCTCGAGGACATGAGTATGGAATGAATAAGCTTCAGGTAACACAAGATTAGAAGATTATTTTTCCCTTGATAAAATTATGGATATAAGGCATAGACTCCCAGCAGTAATGGTTGCTGCTAGGTCATTTAATTACTTTAAACCGAATTGGATAAATATCTGTCACCCACGTCCATAGACATAATCCTAATGGTCTATTCCTTAATCATTTGCATGATATTATTTCTCCCTTTTAATCTATAGATTGATATTTATTCTGTAGCTCCATTATTTCAACTCCCTTCCTCAAACATATAAGAAGCCAGCATCTTGCAACAACACTCCCTGTTACCTTAGAACCTCGCAGTAAGTTAATAAAGCTGCTGGAGTTGCAGAAAGTTGCACAGAGTCAGTCAAACTGAACAAACCTGACAGGTGTAAGTGATTGCTGATGATCCCATTAAATACCACTGCTGGAGCCTCCTTCCAGCTTGTCAACACTTGCTCAGCTCATTGTACTTAAGGCATGCCGGTAAATGGAACAGCGAAGTCCAAGCTCACAGATCGGGCATCAAGCGAGCATTGCACAGTCACTGGCATCACCATCTGCTTCATTTTATTGATTCTCGCGATCGCTGCTATTGGCAGCGCTGCCGGCCACCCGAAAATGATGGCTGCCCCTGGACCCGCCGCCAGCTGGTGGAACAGCAGCAGCTGCCATCTTTTTGCCCCATTATGGCAGTAATGGGTGGCAATAAACCACCCAATTTCTCGGCCAAAATCTTTAACTGGAGTGCTCCTGGCTTATACAGAGCCTTTCTTTCAAATGAGGAAAAAAAATCTCTAAGGTGCTTTACCCCAATTCAGTTGGTGTTTACATTTCCCTTGCTGGCAGTGGTGAGACCCCACTGGGAGTCCACCACGACATGACTAATGAGCCCCAACCCAGGAAGATGGGTCACAGTAATAGCAGTTTGGGATGGTGGATGGAAGACCAACCTGGATCATTTTCTGGCGACGAACCCACTCCAAAAGGAAATCCATCCTATGGGAACATGAAGGTTTTATGGTGCAACATGGGGCAAAGAGTTGATTAAAACATAAGGGGGGAATAATTGGGTGATGCCCATTTTGGGGCGCTAATGTCGCCAGGGCGCTAATTTTAGCACCCTGATAAAGTTAGCACCCCTCTGCCATAAATTCAGTAGTAGCACCCCAAGCAGGAGATGGGACGTTACTAGAAAGTGCTTCACCTCCTGCTTGGAGCACAACTACTGAATTTCATGTTGGCACATAGCACCACCTCATTGCAGGCCTCCTTCCCTGATTAAAGAGGAGGGGCCTAGCGCTGCACGCACCGGGGCCCTGTTGGACCAGGGGAGCGGCGCCATGAAAACAGCCCAGCACTCAAAAGGAGTGCCAGGCTGAGCGATCACAGCTGGCACCCCGCATAAAAAGGTGAAAGGGGGCAGGTACTGGTAGTCAGCCAAAATAAAAATGGCCGCCCGACACCTGCCCTTTAAGTAGCACCGCTGCCGCAGCAAAAACACCCCCTGATCCTGTCTGGTGATAGGTCAGGGGGCGCAAGGGAAGTTTGCGGCTTGGGCATAGGTGGGGCGCTGCGCATGGCGATGGTGTCATCGCCGGCGGCGCAGTGGCGCTCTGGCTACTGCCACCACTAACCTCCCGCTGAATTTTGCGGGAGGCGTTAGTGGCACCGCGCCCGGGCTGTAGGGGATTTGCGCCCTGTTAGCACACCCTGTTAGCACCCCCCTGACGAGAAGTGCAAACCAACCCAATTTTTCCCCCATGATGTTAATCAACTGTTCAATGACTGAAGTACATACTAAGAATGCCAACATCAGTTTTGGATGCAGAGTTCCAAAAATACGAATATTTATAAAACTGCAGTTTGGCCACTTTAATGTGAGTCTTTCTGATCTGCTGGGAAAATAGATGTATTCCTCTACACCAGCAGGAGTTAAACTAGAGGAAGGGTAAATTAGGAAAACAGGCAGTCAGATCATTGGCCTGCTGCCATGAATATGTGCTGAATGAGCATGCACAAGCATCAAAAGCTTCCATCAGTGGTAGGCCTGGCAT
This sequence comes from Somniosus microcephalus, assembly GCF_052327205.1. Taxonomy (NCBI): domain Eukaryota; kingdom Metazoa; phylum Chordata; class Chondrichthyes; order Squaliformes; family Somniosidae; genus Somniosus; species Somniosus microcephalus. The sequence goes on from NC_140988.1 coordinate 196,348,183, forward strand.
ACATTATAGCAATATGGAGGGACCATCACCTGCAATCTTCTGTATAATGTGTAACATTTCATCTAAAATTTCTATCAACAAAATTCTGGACAGGTTCAGACAATATGCCCATCATTGCCAACATTGCGCTTCAGCTAGGAATATATATTTGTCTGTTATTCATTAAGATAAAAACATTCACTGTGCTGCTTTTATTCAAATATCAGTGTCCGGCACGCAAGCCATTTTAGAAACTGGCAACAAAGTCACAGACAAATAAGTTTAGGAGTAGATCAGATAGAGCTGTTCAAAATTTTGATGGGGTTTGATAAGGTAAATAGAGAAAAGCTAATTCCACTGATCTAGTTGTTAACCTGTGAAGGAATAGCCATGATTCAGAGAAGTACACGATAACATGAACAGATTTCTAATATTATTAATACTGGGTTTAAAAGACACAAGTCTCAGCAGACAGGCTGTGAACAGAAATACAGGCTTCTGAGAAAAGATCAGTTGATAACAAAGTTGTAAACAAGCTTTGAAATGGGAATTAGTTAAATATTCTAAAACAATGAAAGATTGAAGCAAACCATTGGTGGTTCTGAAAGGTCTACGGTTTGCAACGAACACAATGAGAGACACAGTTTAAAATGTGAAGAGCTGACACGATAAAACAGAAATACAAACATTAAAAGAGGCATGTGCCTTTGAGAAATGACATCAAGAAAAGAAACATCTGCTGGTCAAATAGTTTTATGTTAAACTTGGAAAACAGGAACCATAAGATTAAATATGCAACCAATTGAGATAGCTAGAAATGCATGCAAAATTCAGTTGAAGTGCATTTAATTTAGATATAGTAAAAACCATACCAACAAGAAGGCTTTGAAGATATAACTTCAATAGAGACACCAAACAATTGCATTGTGTTTGTATTGAACATGGAGAATAAGGAAAGACACAGGGCCCGATTTTGTGGATTGTGTGCAAAATGGTCGGATTCCCCAAATGTGGGGTTCTGACCCACAAAAAAATGTGTCAGCCAGCTGCACGCAATTTTCACTCAAGTGGCCAATTAATTTCCAGCGTGTGGACAGCCTTGCTAATTGTCCATTTCTAGTCAGAAAGCCCCACAGTATGATGTCATCATTCGTGGTGCTTTCAAGGCCCACAGCAAGCATTGCTTCCTCTGTTGGCTTCCAAACGAACCATACAGGATGGCAGAGGAGCCTGCAGCAGCTGTGGCCAGTGCCAGACCCTGAGCTGCCTCCAAATTCGACGAAGCTTCACTGCAGGCATTATTGGATGGGGTTAGGGCCCATAGGGAGGTCCTCTTCCCTAGGTGAGGCAGGAAGAGGCCTTCCACTGAGACCAAGGCTGCATGGATGCAGGTGTCAGCAGATGTCAATTCGAATGTGCATGTAACCTTGGCATCACATCTCTAACTCCTTCCTCTACTCCCCCACAGGACCATCCAGAGCCCCTGTCCCCACTGTGGAGGAGGAAAAGGCTGTGCAGCCAGACTCCTCAGAGGAAGCTCCAACCTCTGAGGGCGCACCCAGCACCAGCGCAGACACTCACACCTCAGGGGGACCTTCGGGACATAGAGTAGTGTTGTCAACTGGTGTTTCACAGCTCACAAGTGAGCCTCAGCAGATTCTGGAGACAGGGACAGCAGTGGAGAGCCCTCATCAGAGGGCGCAGGACTCTGCCAGCTCAGCTCATCTGTGCTGCATGTCGACCCTCAGCCTCTGGGTCCATCCGCAAGAGAAGAGGTGATGGATCTCCATGCACAGATGCAGGAGTCTGGCAGGTTTTGTCTCCAGGGTCGCTGTGAGTGTGGAGCGAATGGAGGAGTCCATAGCGACCATGAGCAGAGCCTTTGTGGAGTCATTGGTGCATGAACGCATCACCATGGAAATGTTGGCAACCTCCATGGAGGAGATAACTCGCCAGGGTACAGAAAACATGGTGAGTGCTCATAAGAGATTGACATCACTTGAGGAGTGTTGGCCGTCTATTGAACAGAGAAAGCAGACCTTCATGGAAGTCCTTCGGAGTAGGACTGCCAGTGCAGAAATGGGTCCTCATGGCCCCCTAAAGCGCAGCAAGGTGCTCTCAAGCCACTTCCAAGCGCTGGCCCCTTCTGGCCTGTGCAGCTTCAGGTGAGTGAGCAGCAGCCTGGTGCTCCTGGTGCTCATCCTGTTGTTCCTGGTTCTGCTGCTGCCGCCTCTGCTGCTGGAGATCCTCCAATGGCAAGAAGGGAAGGAAAAAAAGGCGTCCCATGCTTCTCGTAAATGCCTCCGCTGAGGAAGCGCTGAGTGAGGGTGGCGAGAGGGGCTTCCCAGGAGAGCACATTGGAGAAGTGTGTGAGGCTCCAACCTTCCACAGCTGTGCCTAAGCCTTGAAGAAGTAGCCCCAAGCCTGCAGCAACAAGGTCCTTCACCATACAAATGCTCTCCGATTAAATTGCAGCTTTCCTGAATGACCTGCAGCTGACAGCAAGCAAGCCGGCAAGCTTCACACCAGGTTTTATCAGCGGGGTTCCCCGCAGGCGTGTTTAGCGTGGAGAACCCCACAAAATTGCAACGGCCCCTGAAAATGGCTTTAAACATGCCAATAATTGGTGATTAGGGTCCCGACGGCTAGTCCTGCCAGCGGCGGGCGGGACTGATTCGGGTCGCGGAGAAACGGCAGTCCAAAAGTCGGGCGGGGCGGGGAATCAGGCGGGGGGGGTCGCGACCCCTTATTTCTGTGAATTTCGGCCCCTGCCCGGCTGAAAACCTGCCCGATGGCTGGCAGAAAATCGGGGCCACTATGTCTGGTATAAACCAGTAAAACCAATATTAAGAATTGAATGAAGAATCTTCGGTAAGAAAGACATCAAACAAAAACCATAGCTGTCATTGTTTTTATGATGGTTTTTGGAAGACCTAAAAGTAGAGAAATAATTATGCATGCAATAGTTGAATTGATAGTAACATAGAAAGCATTCAAACAGAGGGATCAATAAAGACAATTAGCTGACATCAGCAGAGAACATCAAAGAAGAAACCAAAGCCAAAAGGGTATAAAAATAAGACCTTTTTTAACAGAACATCAGAACACGCTGAACGGGCAGGGCATTTCTCAGCTTTCCAGAGGCATCTCTGTAAGTTTTTAACTATGAGTCTCCGGTAAATCAAAGTGATTGATTTTTGGTGGATGTTCTGGATTTAGAAATAAGAAATAAGAACTGTTCTGGATTTAGAAATAAGAAATGTAAGGATTTAGAAATAAGAAATAAGAAATGTAATGATGTTCTGGATTAAGAAATAAGAAATATAAGGATTTAGAAATAAGAAATATAACGAAGTAAAGATTTGAGAATAAGGATCTCTGAGAAATAAGAAATGTAAGCTAATTGTACTTTGAATTGTTAATGTTGCGACTGATTCAACAGATGTTAACTGAATGCCGGCTCTTAAATAAAATTATATATTTCTAGAATTGTCTCAAAGAATGAATCTGTATAGACTCGCGAACCCACAAATTCTGGACACTCTTTTATAAGGAGTTGCAGAAATCTGGGGTCTATTCCGAACCCTCATAATATCCGGAATGTTACAGTCTAGTCCAACTTATTAAAAGTACTATCTGGAGGATGGTAACATCTTTAGTCATTCCTTTCCTTTGGGGAAAGATAGCCTGAACCTTTAGACCCATTTAAGCGTCTTATGGAATTCGGCTATCTCTAACTTAAGTTGAGGGTGAATGTCTGGGGAATACACCTGATCTGGAATAGCCCAAAATGGCTAGGACTGTAATTAAACCTTCAAACCAAAGGACATAAACTTAGGATGCTCACCAAAAGGAACAAGTACGGAGAATTTTTTTATGCAGATGATTTGTTAGGATATGTAAAGCCCTATCAGAAACAGTTATGAACGCAGAATTCTTAATAGTTTTTTAATAGTTTCCAGCAGTACCGTGGGATAACTACAGGCACAAGCCAACTGCTCCAACTTTTGTTTTTATCCGTTCATGGGATGTGGGCATCGCTGGCAAGGCCAGCATTTATTGCCCATCCCTAATTGCCCTTGAGAAGGTGGTGTTAGTCCTGTGTTGCAGCTTCCCCAGGTTGGCACCTCATTTTTAGGTACGCCTGGTGCTGCTCCTGGCATGCTCTTCTACACTCCTCATTGAACCAGGGTTGGTCTCCTGGCTTACTGGTAATGGTAGAGTGAGGGATATGGTGGGCCATGAGGTCACAGATTGTGGGGGAATACAATTCTGCTGATGCTGATGGCCCACAGCGCCTCATGGCTGCCCAGTTTTGAGCTACTAGATCTGCTCTGAACCTATCCCATTTAGCACAGTGGTAGTGCCACACAACACGATGGAGAGTGTCTTCAGTGTGAAGGCGTGACTTTGTCTCCACAAGGACTCTGCAGTGGTCACTCCTACCAATACTGTCATGGACAGATGCATCTGCGACAGGTAGATTGGCAAGAACGAGGTCAAGTAGGTTTTTCCCTTGTGTTGGTTCTCCCACCACCTGTCGCAGGCCCAGTCTGGCAGCTATTTCCTTCAGGACTCGTCCAGCTCGGTCATTAGCGGTGCTAAATATGGCTTAGTGTTCTGGTGGTACAAAGGTTTCTTGAAATTTGTAAAGTTAAACTTTATGGGCACAAACTTCCAACAGTGCCATTATGCATTTGGAACGGTGTTGGAGAATGACTTGAACCCAACTTCAAGTTGAGGCACTGATCCTGCTGTAAGTTGTCAGGTCAGATAATTTATATAGACAGAGGAGAGCAGACAGTGGAAATACAGCCTGCTCTGCCTGAGGTACACTGGAAAGGGGAGTGAAAAATAACACAGAGGTGGTCTCCTGGCTTGATGGTAATGGTAGAGTGAGGATATGCTGGGCCATGAGACAAGATTGTGATCGAATACAATTCTATTCCCAAAAGAGCCATGAAGAGAGAGTGCTGGAAAACACTTGGCGAGGGTGTAGGGGAATGAAGGGATGGTGGAGTGGGGGTGGGGAATGGTTTAGGGTGGGGAGGGAGAGTGAGGAGGGTCAGGGCTGGATAATACCATGAGCAGATTAATAGACCTGGTGCAGCAGCAGGGTATGATATCTGCAGCTGATTAAAGGGGCAGTGACAGCACCGGAGGAAGCAGGCAGCCTGGGGCAACACGAATGGCTGTCAGATCAATAAAATGAGTGGCAAACTTCAGGGAACCGGAGCTGCATGTCCTCATAATGGAGATACAGGGCAGGAGACATAGTCTACTTGGGGTTGGGGCTGGAGACTCACCAAGAACGTGCTATGCACTTTGTGCACTGAGTGCTGCCTTCTCGAATCCTCTAATCCTTTGCAGTGCAGAGCCTCACCAGAGCAGGTAAGGTAAGATATTGCTCCCCCTAACAATTCCTTCATCCCTTACCTTCAAGGAGCTAGAGGTAAAAGTGGGACCTGGCAGTGGGTAGAGTGGAAGATCTGAAGAATGTAAACACTGTAAGGTTAAACATTCCCTGGAAGTGTGCCAACTTTATGCCATCACTTTAAGGCAGGTACTGGATTTGTTGATAGACCTTCTGGGCTAACATATATTTGGAAATCCCAGAGGAAATTCTAAAATCTGAGTGCATTTTTATAGGTTAGCATTATAGGTGCAGCTGGAGAAAGCTATAACAGAATTAGAAGTCACTCAAATTTGATCCTGCTGATTGATGGAAATGGAGTCTTGCAGAAAATGTATTGCTGTATCAATACACAAATTATAGATTCCCTTAGACTAATGCATGTTCCAGTAATCTTGGTTCAGCAAGTTATAGTTAACTTTACAGTTAAACTTCTGCATACAGGAAATGGATTTCCAGTTGATTACAGTGTCCTGGAGAGAGTTCGACAGGCAGGAGAAATGGTGTATGAAGCTTTGCCATTGGTATTCTATGCAGACACTCTGGGGTAGATCTTGACTTTGTGTGATAGTGTAAAACAGGCGATAGCAAGTAGCAAGTACATTTTATGTCTCTCCCGATTTTTATTTCCATTGAAGTCAATGGTAGATTTTGTATTATTTATGCAGACCTTGGACAATAAGTGATTTTTATCTTTTCACCTTATATATTACATTGCATAGAATTTACAGCATAGAAACAGACCATTTGGCCCAACTGGTCTTTCCAGTGTTTATGTTTCACACAAGCCTCCTTCCACCCCTCTTCATCTAACTCTATCGTCATGACCGTCTATTCATTTCTCTCTCAAGTGCTTATCCAGCTTTCCCTTCAATGCAGCTATGCTCTTTGCCTTAACTACTCCTTGTGGTAGTTAGTTTCACTTTCTAACCACTTCCCGTGTAAAGAAGTTTCTCCTGAATTCCCTATTGGATTTATTGGTGACTTTTTTATTTATGGCCCCTAGTTGTGGACATGTATTCTCTACATCATATTAATGAATTGAATGATGGAATAGAGAGTTGTATATCCAAGTTTACAGATGACACTAAGTTTGGAGGCACAGTAAGTTATGTGGATGGGAGCAGAAAGTTACAAAGGGCCATAGGCAGATTAAGTGACTGGACAAAACTATGACAGATGGATTTAACTGTGGAGAAGTGGGAGGTCCTCTACTTTTGATCTGATAAAGACAAATCAGAATATTTTCTTAATGGGAAGAGGATCAATGGGATTTAACTGTCCATATATACAAACCACTAAAGGCTATTGCATAGGTATAAACGATAATGCAATAGGCCTTTATCTCAAGGGGATTAGAATTCAAAAGTGTGGAAGCTATGCTTGTCGTACAGAGCCTTGGTCCAACCCCATCTGGAGTATTACATTCTGGTTTGGGCACCAGGAATGATCTATTAGCCTTGGAAGGGGTACAGCACAGATTCACCAGATTGACACCTGAGCTTAAAGGGTTAAATTATGTGGACAGATTTTAAAACGTGGTTTGTATTCCCTCGAGTTTAGAAGGCTGAGGGGTGATCTAATTGTGGTGTTTAATATAATAAAGGGATTTGATAGGTTAGATACAGAGAAATTATTTCCTCTGGTGGGGCATCCAGAACATGTGGTCTTAATCTTAATTTTAGAGCTAGGCCAATTACGGGTGCAATCAGGAAGCACTTTGTCGCACAAAGGGTAATGAAAATTTGGAATGTGCTCTCCCAAAAGGCTGTGGATGCTGGCTCGATTGAAATTTTCGAGACTGAGATCAACAGATTGATAGTATTCGCTGTCTGCATAGGGAGGGCTCAGTTTATCAGTTGTCTAATGATCAACAAGTGACTATCTGCATTGTGGTGCTCGTTTGGGGTTTGAATTAGCTTCAAGGTGACCTGCTTCATTACTGAAAACCTAAGCTGTGTCAAACCTCCATGGAGAATGTGGTAATCTGATATCTGAGCCAGACAGGCTCATGGTACTCAAGAGCACTGTTGATGACTGGTTGGGCAGTTTAGCTTATTGCTAGGACATGGAGAAGGGGAAGACTTGTTAATGGGGATTTGTTTTCTTCCCGCTCATCTCCAGATAACATTGCAATCCAATGCCCTACCAGGTAGTTGGTCTTAGCTGGACTAGCAGTGGGAAGATTACTGGTGCTTTGTGCTGATTAATTGCACAGTATTAGATGGTTAAGATTCTGCAGTACCCCTGGGCTCACAGTTAGGTCTCTAGATCTTGGCTGTTGTCAATCTGTGTCTGAGCACTTTGGACATAGGTAAGTGGAATATGTTCCTATGGGGAGAAAGTATGCACCCCAAACTACCTTTGTGGATTTCACAGAAACTTGGTTTGGAGACTCTTACACATGGTGATGGGTTTCCATGCAAAACATTAATTGAGCTCTTGACACAAAATCTCTCCAAAATGTCCAGCAGCAAATTACATTTTTGATTAAGTGTTTTATTTGGCATCCTGAGAAAGGATCAATATGGTAAAAGTTTTGTCTACAACCTATAATCATATAATGCTTAATGTCTAGCACTCAACTCACTAAAGTGTTAATCAGTCTGCCTCATGGAAGATTGGAGAAGTGCACATTTGAATGTCTCTTGTAGCTGTAATGAGTTGGCAATATTTAATTCCACTTGTGTTCAATCACTGAGCAATGGGAAGCCTAGTTTCTTTAGGTAGCTGGATAGCTGATCATTGGATGAGGGGAAAAGCAGAAAAGTTCTTCATAAAATTGGCTGAATTTCAAAATCACATCCCTGAAGCTCCGAAGGACTAAACCATTCAGCTCCTTGATTGATGGAATACTACGATCTTACTGTTGTTTTCCCAGCTGGCATGCTAGGAGGCAGCATAGTTTATTCCTGTGTTCATAATATTTCCATTTTATCAAAAGAAGTTGGCTTTCTGCCCTTTTGAAGAGTTGAACATTGTGTTATCCTCTATTGCTTATAAGCTTCTGTGCTTATCATTTTGCTTAACATTTATGTTCCCTTTCAAGGGCTACTATTTCACCAAAAAGCCATTTGGTTGGTACACCGTTATTTCTTTTTATTTCCTAGAGGTGAATGCAATGCTGTGATTTAATTGGTCTGTTTTGCAAAGAGGAGGTGAGGCATCAGGAAAATCACTGACTTGGAAAATGAGCTGCTATTCAAAACATCTAGAGCAGAATTGTTTGAAAGAGAACCAATTAGAATATAACCCCAAGTATTCTGCCTGCAGTTTCTCGAACAACCTATGCTCTTCCTTTGGTGTCGTATTTTACCCAGATATGCGCGGCATCACTAAGTCGGCCTATTTCCACCTCCGTAACATCGCCCGTCTCCGCATGTGCCTCAGCTCATCCACTGCTGAAACCCTCATCTGTGCCTTTGTTACCTCTAGACTTGACTATTCCAACCCACTCCTTCATGGCCACCCATATTCTACCCTATGCAAACTTGAGGTCATCCAAAACTTGGCTGCCCGTGTCCTAACTCGCACCAAGACCCGTTCACCCATCACCCCTGTGCACGCTGACCTACATTGGCTCCCAGTTAAGCAACATCTCGCTTTCAAAATTCTCATCCTTGTTTTTAAATCCCTCCATGGCCTTGTCCTTCCCTATCTCTGTAATCTCCTACAGCCCCACAACCCCCCGATATATCTGTGCTCCTCTAATTCTGCCTTCTTGAGCATCCCTAATTATATTCGCTCAACCTTTGGTGGCCGTGCCTTCTGCTGCCTAGGCCCTAAGCTCTGGAATTCCCTGCCTAAACCTCTCCACCTCTCTACCTTTCTTTCATCCATTAAGACACTCCTTAAAACCTACCTCTTTGACTGAGCTTTTGTCATCTGCCCAAATTTCTCCTTATGTGGCTAGGTGTCAAATTTTTTGTCTTATAATACTCCTGTGAAGCACCTTGGGATGTTTTACTATGTTAAGGGTGCTATATAAATACAAGTTGTTGTTGATATCCCCAGATGGCTTGTGCCAAATAAATTTCCACCACTGAGAACCTGCAAAAAAAGAAGTTGGAAAAGACTATTAAAGCCATCAGCCCTGCACCTTCACTGACCACGTGCAATCTATCCAATCATGGAGCACTCCATCAATATAATCTCCCCAGGGAAAACCATACTTAAAAATATCCTCAAATGTAATAAAGTGACCTCTAGAACATCCATCTACATCTCTACTATTCATTCCTGGCTATCTGTTCACCACAAATAACCCTTCAGCACTAAAAGCACATTTTTGTATTTAGGAGTATATTTTCATTTCACTCTATAATGAAAATATATATCATCCCTTTAATTTTCATTCCAGTTTCCAGCCTGATATTTATCCATTTTTTTTTAAAGTGATTAATCAACACAATATCAACCACTTTTATTGGAAGTCTGTTGCACATATCCAATAGACATTGGAAAAAGTAAAAGAATTTGTCTGATCTCTAGTCCCTCTTGAGGTTTGTTCATTTTAAAATTATGACTTCTAGTTCTGCACTCCATATTCAAATCAAAGAACCTATTTATCTCTACATCCATGCCTGTCAGCATTTTAAAAGCTTGGATCATGCATCCCTGCAATCTTCTTTTCTCCATGAAAAAAAAGTCCATCTTTATGAGTTTATTCTCCTTATGTGTAAATCCAGAAATCCTTGTTACTCTCTCTGGGTCTTCATTAGTGTTATTTTGAAGTTGCCCAGAGTTATTCACAGGAATGGCATTGTGCTGAGGCCAAGGCACGAGCACAGCTTGCATTCCAGGGGCACTGGGTTTGCAAGGTCTGTCAGTTTAAATATTCAACTTCCCTGTGTGGATTGGGCCTCATGCAGGGTAGGTGCAGGCTATGGGAGGGGGGTTAGAGTAGAGGGAGATATCTGGTGTAGCAGCAGATTCAAAAACCTCTGCTGTGCCTTAAAGGGACAATCACATATTTTTGCCACTGGAAGCTTGCTGCAGAAATTCCACAGAATGGACTACAAGGGCTCGATTTTGTTACTGGGGCGGGCTGGGGTCGTGTAATCCACTTTTTGTGTTAGCCACCCGATTCTAAATCGATGTGGGAGACTGATGCGATTTTAACTTAATTGGGCAATTGAGTTCCAGCGTGTGAGAACCCATGGCCCAATTAGTTTTTTCAGTCTGAAACTCGCCTCCGATGACGTCATCATTGCTGCTGCATTTAGGGTCTGCAAGAAGCCTTGCTTCTCCTGCAGACTGCCAACCATTTGGCCTTTCATGTTAGAGGGACCTGGAGGCAGAATGACCAGCGAGAGACCTAGGTCTGCTCCCAGGTTTGATAACGTCGCCCTGCAAGCTTTAGTGGAGGGAGCAAGAGCCAATAAAGAGGTGCTCTTCCCTTCTTCAGGGAGGAAGAAGCCTCCCCAGCAGACCAAGGCTGTGTGGATCCAGGTGACCCAGGAGGTCAACTCTTTGTCGATAACCCGCAGAACCTGGATTCAGTGCAGGAAGAGGTTTCATGACCTTCTGCGCACTGGAAAAGTGAGTATGACTTTCCCATCACCCTCAATCTGATCCCCATTGCCTCTCCTCACCAGCACTCAGCTTTAGCAATCTCTTCCTCCACATCCCACTTGACACTGACATCCATGCACCCTTACCCATTCACTCTCTCTCTATGGTCACATTCACCTAACTATTCGACTATGCAGCCCTCACACTCACTATCACTGTGATGCTATGAAAACAACTTACAACACACAGGGAGGGCCCTTGGTCTTGCCACCTCACTCCATCTTTGTCTCCTTCTAAGCATCTATGCTATAGATTCTCTACACTCACTCCTTCATTCTCACTCAAACTCCACTTGTCTCTCTCATTGCAGGAAAAGAGAGCAAACAGTAAGAGGGAAAGAGCGAGGACAGGAGGAGGGCCACTCTCAGTAGCCCAGCTAAACCCCTGGAAGGAGGCGGTCCTGGACATCGTGGGAGTGGAGGACGATGCGCAAGTGGGTGACAGACAGACGGGTGCATCACAGCAAGCAGGTGACAGAATAATTTTCCATCTCTCTCATTGACATTGCATGAGTCGCTGATAATGATTCTGAAGCTCTAAAAGATGGACTTATGATCATCTGCAATATGCAATGTGCATGTAACCTTGGCTTCACATCTCTGACTCTTTCCTTTACTCCCCCACAGGACCATCGACAGCTCCCGTCCACACTAGCCAGGAGGAAGAGCCTGAGCATCCAGACTCCTCAGAGGAAGCTGCAACCTCTGAGGGCGCAGCGTCAGCAGAATTCAGCGCACTCAGCACCAGCGCAGACACTCACACCTCGGTGGGACCTTCGCGAGATAGAGTTGTGTTGTCCCCTGGTGTATCACAGCTCACAAGTGAGCATCAGCAGATGGTGGAGACAGGGACGGCAGTGGAGCATCCTCGTCGAAGGGCGCAGAACTCTGCCAGCTCAGCTCAGCTGCATGTCAACCCTCTGCCTTTGGGTCCATCCACAAGATCAGCGGTGCTGGAACTCCAGGAACAGATGCAGGAGAATCTGGCAGGTTTTGTCTCCAGGGTCGCTGCAAGTGTGGAGCGAATGGAGGAGTCCATTGCAAACATGAGCAGAGCCTTTGTGGCATGAACGCATCACCATGGAAAGGATGGCAACCTCCATGGAGGTGATAATTCGCCAGAGTGCAGAAAACATGGTGAGTGTTCTGAATAGAATGACATCTCTGGAGGAGCGATGGTCATCTATTGAACAAAGAAACCAGACCTTCATGGAAGTCCTTCTGAGTAGGACTGCCAGTACAGATACGGGTCCCCATGGCCCCCCTGATGTGCAGCAAGGTGCACTCAAGCCACTTGCAAGCGCTGAGGGGGGACCTGACCCATGAGAGGGAAGTTGGTGGCAGACATCAAGGAACTGGGGGCTCCTCTCCAAGCACTCACACTTCCATGCCACTGCAGAGCCCTCGGTCAGAGCCCCACCAAAGTCCACACCCAACTGAGATTGGCATCTCAACCCCTGCACAGCCACAGGAGCAGCAGACTGTTGATGAGCCCTCACATGTTTGCAACCCTAGAGGATGCCCGCCAAAGGTGTTGAGACAGGAGCAGCAAGAAAGTGAGCAAGGGGCCTTCACATCTGCTGAAGCCATAGGGGAAGCACCACGTAGGAGCACGAGTAAGAGAAAGATACTGCACAAATAGTCACAAGGGTAGTCACTTGGGTGAAATTTGATGTTTAATATTAAAAAGCCATCAGATGGTTACAGTAAATAAAAAATCTGATGTCTACTGCTGCAGTTGTGGTGTGTGTCATTTCACTAATGGGACTTCCACATTGAGGGCTTAGGATTACTTGGTATATGTCTCAGTTGAGGAAGCACTCAGTGAAGGTGGCGAGAGGGGTCTCCCAGGAGGTCACACTGGAGCTGGGTGTCAGGCTCCAATCTTCCACAGCTGTGGTTATGCCTTCTAAATGTTCCCCCAGACCTGAGACAACAAAGTCCTGCCACCTGCAAATGATGGCTGATCAAATATCCTATTTAATGGTGGAGCTGCAGCTAATAGTCAGCAATCCAATTGGGCTCCCGCCAGGTTTCACCATCATGTTTCAAAGCAGGCGTGCTTCACGTTGGAAAATGGTTAAAATCACCAAGGCCTTTCAAAATGGGATAATAGATGCGATTTAGTACTTGTTAAGGGCCTATCCCGCCTCTTGGAGGTGGGATGGAGATGGGAGCAGTAAACACAATTTCTTGAAAATTGCTTGGAGGCGGGATGGAGGCGGAGTTTGGCCCGCCGCCACTTTTTGCAATTTTAACACCCCACACGCCTCCATTCCTGCCTCCACGGTCCTGTGAAATTCGAGCTCCAAGAATTGACTGAGGGCAATACAAGGGCCCAAGGAAGAGGGAGGACAGCTCTTTTACTGAGAGAACCTTGGACGCGATGTTTAGGAAGGTGAGGGTGATGCACCAAACCAGGGTTGTTGTCTTTGGAGCAGAAGGGCACTCTCCTCAGATGTCTGCTTTCTCTCTGCCTTGGAAGAGGTGTTAGAGTTGGTGAACACAATTTCAGATGTGAAGAGGTCTACTGCATAGATGAGGAAAAATTGTTCCACATTCAGGAAGTTTTCCACACCTTCCATTTAGCCAATTCAGTGGAACAATATCTTTCACCTGAAGACCTTGTCTGTGGACACATGAATATCACTTGGAACTCTTTTAACCTTTTTCACACAATCACAAGGCAGTTTATGACATGAATCTTGTCATTCATGTGGAAATGACTTATGAAATAATACTGGGCGGCCTGCTGGTGGCGCTGTCCAGGGAGAGTATAAATACTCGGGCATGGGCCCAGCTTGCTCAGGACATTTTTTAACAGGAACTAGTGAAGGACACAACTAGATCTCCATGTTGAAAAACAGTTGATTAAAGCCTTGTTTAATACTTAGACCAAGTGCTTAGTAGTTTTCTTGGTGAGTTTATATTCATGCACATCTTCTAACTAACTGCTGTTTCAGGAAGCTTGCTGTGCACAATTTTGGTTGTGTTTCCTAGCACTCAGGACCACTCGGCTGCAGACCTCATTACAGCCTTGGTCCAAACATGGCCAAAGGAGCTGAATTCCAGAGGTGAGGTGAGAGTGATTGCCCTTGACATCAAGGCTTCAAGGAGTCCTAGTAAAACTGAAGTCAATGAGAATTGTGGGGAAAACTCTCCACTGGCTGAAGTATTACCCAGCACAAAGGAAAATGGTTGTGGTGGTTGAAGGTCAATCATCTCAGCCCCAGGACATCACTGCAGGTGTTCCTCAGGGCAGTATCCTAGGCCCAACCATCTTCAACTGCTTCACCAATGACCTTCCCTCCAACATAAGGTCAAAAATGGGGATGTTCGCTGATGACTGCACAGTAATCAGTGCCATTCGCAACTCCTCAGATAATAAAGAAGTCTATGCCCGCATGCAACAAGACATGGACAACATTCATGCTTGGTCTGATAAATGGCAGGTAACATTCATGCCACACATGTGCCAGGCAATGACTATCTCCAACAAGCGAGTGTCCAACCACTGCCCCTTGACATTCCATGGCATTACCATTGCATAATCCCCCACCATTAACATCCTGAAGGTTACCATTGACCAGAAACTTAACTGGACCAGCCACATAAATACTGTGGCAACAAGAGCAGGTCAGAGGCTAGGTATTCTGTGGCGAGTGTCTCACCTCCTGGATCCCCAAAGCCTTTTCACCATCTACAAGGCACAAGTGAGGAGTGTGATGGAATACGCACCACTTGGCTGGATGAGTGCTGCTCCAACAACACTCAAGAAGCTTGACACCATCCAAGATAAAGCAGCCTACTTGATTGGCACCCCATCTACCACCTTAAACATTCACTCACTCCACCGCTGGTGTATCATGGCTGCAATGGGTACCATCTACAAGATGCACTGCTGCAACTCGCCAAGGCTTCTTCGACAGCACCTCCCAAACCTGCGACGTTTACCACCTAGAAGGATAAGGGCAGTAGGCACATGGGAACACCACCACCTCCAAGTTCCCCTCTGCAGTGTATGTACTTTGCAGAAGGAGCTATATTCTGCAGCCCCTGTATACTGCAGTACCAGTAGTGACCACCCCTGTATATAAGCCTGTGTAGTAACTTTTGCATAGTAGTTCCAGGTTGTCTCCACTCAGTAAAGACCTGTTATAAGCAACTCCTGCAGTCCGTGTCTCAATTACACACGGACATAATACTGGCGACAAGCAGATCCGAACTTACCTACAGTCTGCACCACCTCATGGGGATCCATCCCTGAAGTGAAGTTATCAGAGGTAGAGGCCAGAAGAAAAAAAAAATCAAACAAACAGAAGAAACGGGCGTCGACCGTGGGAATCCACCTCTGATTCATCAGAGTTGAAGATTTGCAGGAGAGGCTGTCGAGAGCGGGTCTTGGTTATCCTTTCGATGGTGTTTCAGCTAATCGGGCTGGTGGCAGGTACTACACTGATCCTTCCTGGGCTGCGGCTGTCTAGAGCTCGATCGGGTGGCTTTTCAACAGGGCTGAGCAGCGTTGTCGGGAAGAGGAGCGAGAGAGAGGGTGGAGCACACAGGGCGCGGCCGGTGCTACGAAGCCGGGCAGTGTACAGACCCGAGAAGAGGGAGGCAAGTGTTCCGCAGGGTTGCTCCAACGACGGGGAAATAATAAAAATTAGAAGCGCAGAAAGCCGCGAGGAGCTGCAGTTTGCTACGGGAACCGCGGAGAGCGGCGTTAGCAGCAGCACGGGGGGAAGTGCGCGAAGGCCATAGGGCGTCGCCATCAAGGCATAAAATGCCAGCAACAGCGCTAGCAGCAGCGGAGAAGACAGTGCGGGAGGCGCCATCTTAATCCAGCGGGGAAGAAGGCAAAGCGCGGGAGGCGCCATTTTGTTAAATCGGGGAAGAAGGCAAAGCGCGGGAGGTGCCATCTTAGATTTCCAAGATGCCGAAGACTGGCAATATCACTGCCTTCGATAATGCAATAGAAGACTGGACCACATATGTGGAAAGAGTCGAGGTATATTGCGAGGCAAACGAAGTAGCCGATGAGAAAAAGGCATCGGTACTACTAAACTTAATGGGCGCAAGAACGTACGGCCTATTGCGGAACCTGATTACTCCAGCCAAACCGAAGGCGAAGAGTTTTAATGAAATTGTTGATATCCTACAGGAACACCTAAATCCTACACCGCTGCTGATAGCAGAAAGATTTAAATTCCACAGGAGAAATCAGCATAAAGATGAGAGCAATGCTGATTACCTTATGGAACTACGCAAGCTATCAAAGCACTGCCAGTTCAGAGCAAGACTGGCAGATACCCTACGGGACAAATTTGTCTGTGGACTCCTGAGTGAAGGAACCCAGAAGAGGTTACTCTCAGAGAAAGAGCTGACACTAGATAAGGCTTTCAGCGTGACAGTATCGTACGAAGCAGCAGCAAGGGGAGCTGCAGAAATACAGCAAAAGCCACAGGAATACGGCACCCACGAAATGACACGGGGATTTGAAAAATGTCACCGCTGCGGCAGAACAACCCATGACCAGAAGGACTGCTGGTCCAAGGAGAAAATATGCAGGCAATGCGGAAAGATGGGACACATTGCACGAGTTTGCAGGTCTGGGAAGAAGACTAATGACAACAAAAAGGCTACTAAGGAACAGTACAGGAAAGTACAAAAGATGACGGACAGTAGTTCCGAAGACCAGATGAGCGATAGTGAATCCGGGAACAAGAGACTAAGCTGTCTCAAACTTCACAACGTAATCGCAAAAGAGGATCACCGAACCATTTGGGTCACCCTCATGATAGCAGGGTCCCAAGTCAAAATGGAATTGGATATAGGATCAGCTCTGACCATCATTAATCGACGAGACTATGAGCGGCTATTCTCACACATACCCTTGAAAGAGACATCCATTGTCTTGAAGACGTATACAGGGCAAAAAGTATACCCCAGAGGAAAAATAAGGGTGCCTGTCGAATACAACGGCAAGAAAATACAGAAATTGTATCTGTACATACTGCAAGATGGTGGACCACCGTTATTGGGACGTGAATAGATCAGAAAGATAAGTTTAGACTGGCACTCCATTCAGGCACTGATGGTGGCTGGTAAAAAGGATGACGACGTCACTCCTGGACGATTGTCAACAATCTTAGCTAACGCCAAAGAGGTATTTCAACAAGAACTGGGAACTCTTAAAGGCGTAACCACCTCGATAAAAATAGAAGAGAATGCAATTCCCAAGTTTTTCAAAGCAAGACCGGTACCATATGCAATTCACCCAGCCGTCGAGGCAGAGCTGGAGAATCTGGAGAATGCAGGCGTGTTATCTAAGGTAGACTGGAGCGAGTGGGCGACACCCATCGTTCCTGTCATGAAGAAAATGTTAAACAATAAGTCTGAGGAGCCAAGGAAGGTTCGCATCTGTCGGGCCTTCAAGGTGACGGTGAACCCAGTCCTTCACACAGTACAATATCCTCTTCCGAGGATAGAAGATATTTTCGCCTCACTATCTGGAGGGAAGCGTTTTACAAAAATTGACCTAGCACAAGCATATTTGCAGATGGAGGTTGAAGAATCCTCTAGGAAGTATCTCACGAAAAACACTCACAAAGGTCTTTATCAGTATAATCGACTGGTATTCGGAGTAGCATCAGCTCTGGTGATATGGCAAAGAGCGATGGAACAAGTCCTGCAAGGGATTCCGGGGACTCAGCGTTACTTGGACGACATCCTAGTGACAGGTGAAGATGACAGTGAACACCTTGCCAACCCAGAGCAGGTGCTCACTAGACTAAGAGAACATGGGCTACGAGCCAATCGCCCCAAGTGCGAGTTTTTTAAGATACAGATATCGTATTGTGGCCACGTGATTGATGAAGAGCGGTTACATAAGTCCCCTGACAAAATTGAATCAGTAGTTAAGGCTCCAGCGCCTGAAAATGTGTCACAACTGAGGTCATTCCTCGGATTGGTGAATTACTACCATAAGTTTTTGCCGAATTTGTCCACAATTCTGCACCCACTGAACACCCTACTACAGTTTGACCCAAACCTGAAATTGTTCAAATTGAAAAAAGTATGGAACTATTTAAATTATCCTGAACTAATACAATTGGGCTCACTTTGGAGTTTGAGTTCAATTTGGCTGTCATCCTCAGTATACATTAGATATTGTCTACTCCTTTTAATTCAATGCTGCTTAATTTGAATAATAAATTTAAAAATACTGAATTCTCACTTTCCTGTGTTATTTATATTAATTCAAATTATTAGATGATTCCATTTTTTTAAGCATAAAAATTACTGAATTATGAGATGTGGACTGAACTGGGTTCATTTTACTCTGCTGTGCTGCCCAGCTTTACCATGTTAGTGCTGGGTTCGCTCTTGGTGACAAAGGTCCCGCTGGGTGTCCATTTGTATGATTAATGAGCCCTAACACAGGAAGATGGGTTAGGTTCATAGCAGGATTGGGGTGGTAGTGAAAGCTTTGCTGCAGCCCTCCTCTGTTGGGTTGAAGGAAATCCAGATCAAATG
Source organism: Somniosus microcephalus (assembly GCF_052327205.1). NCBI lineage: Eukaryota > Metazoa > Chordata > Chondrichthyes > Squaliformes > Somniosidae > Somniosus > Somniosus microcephalus. The sequence goes on from NC_140988.1 coordinate 196,366,681, forward strand.
TCTGTAGGGGGGCATCTTTTACCTGGTTTATGGTAATTTACCTTCCTTTACCTGGTTTATGGTAATTTACCTGGTCAGGCAGCCTTTTTGTTTCACAGACTGAGACCAATACCAATCAGCGGTTTCGAATCGCTAAACCCACCCTTCCAGTACTGACTGGAGGAACTTATAATTAATGATATTAAAAATGGACAAATGATCTGGATGTAAGAAAGTCAAACTTTATTAACTAAATAAACTACACCAATGTAATCACGGTAAAATTACTTAGATAGGGGAGGAAAAACGGGCATAACGAGGGAAAACGACTAAAATCACAATTTTAATGAAATCCCACTTTACTCCCCACCCCTATGGCTATCCTAAGTTGCCTTGTAGAAGGTCAGAAAAATATATGCTCACCACTGCAATGCTACCTCCGTGCCCTGCAATCTTAGATCTTCACTGCCCAGAAGTGAAAAACACCCCAGTGTTTTAAAAGTAAATTGCTGGTGCTTTACTTCTTCAGACAGACTTCATGAACTGTAGAGGCACACGAAGGCAGGTGAGAGAGAGAGAGATGCTTCTCAGAAGCTATCTTTATATACCCCAACTTTGGGGCCGAGATGTTCCCGCCCAAATCCAAGTTCATCTGGGCTAAAACAAAAGGATCCAAATTGTCCCCTATTGTCTGGGATGGGTTTCGAATAAAGCTTGGAGTGGTTTGAATGTGTCTTCATTCTGGGGCCAAAATGTTCCCGCCCAAATCCAAGTTCATCTGGCTAAAACAAAAGGGATCCAACTGCCCTATTGTCTGGGATGGGTGATTCAAACCCATTAATTCTTAAACTGTTCCTTTTCTTAGTTTAAAAAGTCTCTTCCGTAGTTTTGGTGTGTTCTCATTGTGTGCTGGGCTTTGAATGGAGTTGGATTACTAGGTAGAAGCCCTTTGTCCTGCGGTCACTGAAACTGCAGTCTCAAGTGGATAATCCCTTATGTCAATAAGGTAGCAGTTTCCTGTAAACAAACATCAATTGCCTCTGAAGGGAAGGGAAACTCCCTTTTTGATTGACAGAATCTGACTGCCACTGCTTCGATCCTCCCCCTTTTCACAGACATCCACGAGCTGCTTGCAAGCCTCTTTGCCCTTGGCCATGCTTTTCTGATGGCCATTTTTAAACACCTTTGCAATTTACCAAACTCAAGGGTACAAATTTTAATAAAATGTACTGTCTTAAAGTGTGCGAATATTTCCACAAAGTTCCTCAATTCCGGTGTTGTCCACGTGCTGCCCAGCTCAACGCAGCCCCCCTGTGATTCTGGGTATGTTTTAAAACATTGTCCAACCCAGAGGCAATTTAAAACACGCAAAGTCTTCGTCCACAATGTCGGTTAATATTTCCCAATCTTCAGGGCTGAGGGGATTTTTGCGAACCCCTACATGTCATACTTGGATTCCAAGTTCTAAACCTGAATCTTCCAAAGTGATAGTCATTGAAGTAACAACACAATGTAGTGAACTGTAACTATACCAGAATGTATCAGGGCTATGGTCACTTTACTGCTACCTTACTGTTTTTCAGTTACAAAATCTCGTACTGAGAACTAATGCCCTTCTCATGAGTAAATCTGGTTTGTTATGTACCTTTCCATGAAAATATCAGTAAAATATTTTTGAAACATTTTAAAGAAATACAGCTGTAGCAGTTCTATGCACTTTTCTCAATCAGCCCTGATCTTTTCTCATCCATCTTGTTTATTTTACTTTATTATCTCATTGTCTTTTCATTGCATCTGTTTTCATTAATGTGTTCACTTACGACTTCCATTTGCTTTTCATGATTTCATTAATCCCCTCTCTCTCTCTTATCTTTCATGTTTCTCCATTTACTATTATCTTACAAATGCTTTTAGTCTCAGAGGAAGAAAACTGTTATCATATAAAAGGCTGGCAGCAGTAAAAGCTTGAATCATTGACCAAGAGGTTACATTCCATGGCAGTAATCACTGAGCAGCATTCATTGTTGAATGAATTCAGGTTTTGCTTTTTACATCTGGCACCTTCCTTTCTAAAAGCACTCCAGATACTTTTAAAGGTGCACTTATTCCATAAATAGGTGAAGGTTTCTCTTCACAACTGTAAACTTCAATTGGTTAAAATCTCTCTCTCTCTCTATGACATGGAGATTTGGGGGATGTTTTCCCTCACAATCATTCATATGAAGACATCAAAAGCATTGACAAAAAGTAGAACACATGAAAAAAATCTTAATGCTAATTAACATTAGAAGAGAATTAGTCATTCAGTCTGATATTAGAGTCACTTTGTACAAGGGAACCAATTAAATGGCAGTGAACCAAAATCTCCCTGGGCAAATGTAGCTACTTATTTAAATTAATCCCCAGGTAAACAGTTTTACAGGTTCGTACAGCTTTAGCTGACTACTCTGGTTAAAGTTCAATACGTTCCTAATTCTAAATTGTAAACTTCCATAGCTTACTCACAAAGACAAGGGTCTTATCTGGCATGATATGTTGCCATGTGGTGGAGAAATCCAGTTTATGAAATTGGACCCAAGCACCTTCATGTTTCCTTTTAATACTATCTTTTATTAAGAATGGTCTCACATTGAATAATCTGCTGTATTGCCATGTAGTTTTTCATAAAACTAAGACTCAAAGGGGGTCATTTTAACTTTTAGCGATGTAAAGGTGTATAACTGGCGATATTGGATCGACCGCATGTTATACATCTCTCCTAAAGGAAAATCAGGCGAAGTGTATAATGGGCGGCAGATCTGTTATCACCCGTTTTGCACTATCGCCGAAAGTTAAAAGTACCCCAATATTGAGAATGCCTTAAAAAAACATTTTAAAGAAACAAAACATAAATTATGACAAATATATACCCAAATTTAACAGGTCAAAAGATTAAGATGCTGGAATGTGTACCTGGGATACTAATGCATGAATACTTAATGGACTTGCCTGAAATTCCTCTCTCCATTATTTTAGCAGAGGCATTATAGCTTTTAAAATGAATGGGTTAAGACTTTCACTAAAATAGCAGAGCGGAAATTCAGAGAATTATTATACGTAATCATACGTCGGTATTCTAGGGCACAATTTTGGGGCTCAGGCTTCTATCTTTATTAATTTTGCCCTTCTGTATACTCGAAATTTTAGAATCACTTTATTCCCTTTTTTCTTTTCATCTTCTTATGAGTTTTCTGTTTTTTTCCTTTTTTTCCATTCAGTCCATTTTCTTCCCATTGTCTGTGAAGATATTGGGGTGGATTTTCAATTTGCCTCTTGGGCATAGAATTGGCATTGTGGATCAGGTGCCCATTAGAGAAACTGGCATCATTTTGTTTCCATGGAAATTAAAATTGGGCAGTTTCAGTAACGGGCGACCGGTCGACAATGCCAGTTTTATGCCTGGATGGCAAGTTGAAACTGTGTCCCATTGATTCCTTACTGAGGTACAATTTCATGTGTGTTTTCCTTCCAATATCCCAGCCGAGTTGCCATTATTCGTATGTGAGCCATGACAGTGTATCGACAAATTATTTGACAATTGAGGGCATCACAGCCAATCAGATTGTTATCTGCTTTAAATGTCCACAAATATGCATTTCTAGTAGGAGTTGCTAGATAGCAATCAGGGGTGAGAACCTTAGTTGATTTTATCCATCTTAACCCCGTGAGCAAGCCAATTGTAGAATCCCTACCACCACCCAGATCATCCAACTAGCCAAGGATCAAATCTGCGACCTCCACAGCCTATATAGCTCAATTACTTATTGAGCAATAGTGGGAACCCCCCCCTTATTTGTAATCACCTCTTTTATCTCCCCTTTAAGATACCTTGTGCTATGCAGCATGCCCCAGCCAAGAGAACTGACAACGCTTTGCTCCGGCTTCTGCTGCTGCTACTCTGTAAGGAAATATGATGAGATGCACAAGAATGGTAGAAGTCAATGCCATTGAATTTTCCTTCCCCCCCATTAGAAAAGGATCTCATCTTCACTTGTGGCTCTCCCTGATATCCCAGTTAATACCATAAACCACAAATCGCAGAGAATAAAAAGCATAGATTTGCATCCTACTATTCTGCTACTCATCACATTAGTACACCAAAGTACCACGCAGCCAAACTTTCTTTATAATTTTATTATTTGTTTGCCTTATCTCTAACAAACTGGTTAATGTTACAAGGAAAAATTTCCTTTTTTGAGTGCTGTAGACCTGCATGCCATTGCAAACAATGTAGTGGCTGGCAGGTATCATGTGATTAATAGTAAATGCCTGATCTGGTAATTGATATCTAAATATGTGGTTAACATGTTTCACCTAGAATATTTACATTGCTGCACAAGTAGAACAGAGACAAAATGGTTTTAGGTGGTTCTGCCAAAATTCAGCAGCATAAACACAAATTGCCCAATGTTGAGGTCTCCAAAAAACCCTCCAAAATGACATTGTGGAAAATCATCATAATTATCTGAAATTCCACTCTGTGATATTTTAGTAGAAGCATTGGCCAAAATAAATTGGTTAACATATCCACTTAAATAGCAGCGAAAGGAATTTCAGATAAATGTGTTGTATTCATACGTGATTTCAAAGTTTAATTGCTTTTCCAAGGCATAATCACTCAAATACAGAAACTGCAATTGTATAGAATGGCTATAGTGCAAATGCAAATTTTAAATTGTTTTTCTGAAAAGCACTAATTGTTACCATTTAAACTAATTCTTAGAACAGAGAACTACATTGCTTCTCAGTCAGATTATTTGAATATCTGACCCTAAAGGCATGAGGAACTATCTAGTTTTCTGTGATTACAGCAACTTGAAAAGTCATTTTTTGATTATCTTTTTAATACTTCTGATGAATTTGATATGTGAAAATCTACAGATGTTCATAGATTATTTTTTAAATGTGCAACCAAACTGAACTAGTAAACGTGTTCGATTGATTGTATAACTTGTTCTTTTCTCTATTCACATGTATTGCTTTTCTTTTTGTATTGTTGGCCTAACTTAATGATGGCACTTCTGCCTCTGAGGCCGAAGATCATGTACAGTCCCCATTCCAAGGGCTTGGACATAAAAAGCTAGGCTGACATTTCTAGTGCAGCACTGAGGAAAAGCTGCATTGTTAGAGGTGCTTTCTTGCACACAAGATGTTAAACTGAGGTCCTGCCTACCTGTTCAAGGGGACATAAAAGATCAGTGGCACTATTTGAAGAAGGGTAGGGGTATCCCTCCACTGTCCTGACCAACATTTATCCCACAACAAAAGCCACCAAAACAAATTAACTGGTCATTTATCCAAATTCTGTTTTTGCAAATTGGTTGCCATGCTTGCAACAGTGACTACATGTCAAAAGTAATTGGTTGCCTGTGAAATGCTTTGGGACATCCTGATGGCATGAAAGATGCTATATAAATACAAGTCCTTTCTTACGTAGTTAGGGCACTGTTTTCATTAATGTATTATCTATCCATATAGTTGTGACAAACCCGCAAAGAACTATGGGTGAGTGATGCCTCTGTGGACTTACAATTGCTGTACCATCATTCTAATTTCAGTAATGAAATTGGTTTCATAGGTAGTGGATTTTAATCAAAGACTAGGTAGGAATCATTTTTAGCAGGAAAAATATATCACAGAAATCCTGGTGACCTAAATATCCATATTCTGAACAGAGCAATAAGACATAGCTAAGAATCAGTCATATTCATTAATTGCAGAAAAGGAATAGCAATGCAATTCAAAGAATGGACTTATTATGGTTTTGTTCCTTTTAACATTCAGAATTTTAAAAATAAATTATTCATGGTATGCAGGATGGGAGGCCTGCCAGGAGAGCTTTGGAATCGTCGAGTCTGGAAGAGCCAAACGCATGGGTGAGAGTTTCAGCAGTGGATTTGAGAGGTGATAACACTTTCAAGGACTTTGGAGAGAAAAGGGAGGTTGGTGATGAGTCTATCTGAAAGGATCGAGGGGTCGAGAATGTTTTTTTTGAGGATGGGAGTAATAAAGTAGTCCTGGAGCTCCTTGCATTCCTTGTTGGAGTTGAGGGTGGATGGGGCAGGGGGGCACTTGACCAGGTCGACAGCTGTAGAGCATTGTGGCAAATGGAAGGCCAAAGCCTCAGTAGTTGGGCATTTGAAATTGCATCTCAATAAACAGGGGGGAGTGTTTTTACCAGGGATGGATGCAGAGGGAAGTGAGATTAGAAGTGGGTAAAGGGTAGGGAGATGTGAGTAGTGAGGAATACAAGGAGTGGTATTCACAATCTACATCAATGATTTGGATAAGGGGACCAATGGTAATATATACAAGTTTGCTGATGATACAAAGCTGGGTGGGAATGTAAATTGTGAGGAGGATACAAAGAGGCTTCAAGGGGATATAGACAGGCTAAGTGAGTGGGCAAGAACATGGCAAATGGAATATAACATGGAGAAATGTGAAGTTATCTGCTTTGGTAGGAAAAATAAAAAAGCAGAGTATTTTTAAATGGTGAGAGATTGAGAAATGTTGGTGTTCAGAGGGACCTGGGTGTCCTTGTACACAAAATCACTGAAAGTTAACATGCAAGTACAGCAAGCAATTAGGAAAGCAAATGGTATGTTGGCCTTTATTTCAAGAGAATTTGAGTATAGGAGTAAAGACTGCAATTATATAAGGGCCCTGGTGAGACCACACCTGGAGTATTTTGTACAGTTTTGGTCTCCTTACCTAAGGAAGGATATACTTGCCATAGAGGGAGTGCAACGGAGGTTCACCGGATTGGTTCCTGGGATGGGGGGATTGTCCTATGAGGAGAGATTGAATAGACTAGGCCTATATTCTCTAGAATTTAGAAGAATGAGAGGTGAGGGCTTGACAGGGTAGATGCAGGGAAGATGTTTTCCCTGGCTGGGGAGTCTAGAACCAGGGGTCACAGTCTCAGAATAAGGGGTCAGCGATTTAGGACTGAGATGAGGAGAAATTTCTTCACTCAGAGGGTGGTAAATCTTTGGAATTCTCTACCCCAGAGGGCTGTGGAGGCTCAGTCGTTGAGTATATTCAAAACAGAGACCGATAGTTTTCTGAATATTAAGGGAATCAAGGGATGTGGCGATAGTGCAGGAAAGTGGAGATGAGGTAGAGAAGATCAGCCATGATCTTATTGAATGGTGGAGCAGGCTCGAGTGGCCCAATGGCCTACTGCTGCTCCTATTACTTATGTTCTTATGGTCAGAGATGGCCTTGTCCATGATCAAGATGTTGGGAGTAGAGAAGCCACAGGAGATGGTAGAGTCAAAGAGTGGCCATGAATATGGGTAGGAGAATTTATATGGAGGGAGAGGTTAATTATAGGCAGGCAGTGAACTCAGAGGAGAGTGAGTAAGGTAACTTGAGATTGAAGTTAAAATCACCGAGGACAAGGATTGCTCAGTGCAGAGGCTGGGGGAGGATAGGAGTGAGGATATCTCTGTGTTAAACTTGGGGTGTTGCTTGGGTGGTGTGGTGATTATTCTTTATGTTTAGTAAGAAGTATTGTGATTGGTTGTTTGTTTCCTGCCTTGGGATATATGTTGTAATCTCATTGGTAGTTGATGTCATGTGATTTGTGGTGGCCATCTTAAATTCAGTTCTTTCCAGCCTTTAGTTGGGACTGGGTGTTGAAAGATGTGCTGCAGGATTTTTAAGTTAATAAAGCCTAGATTAGAAAGGCAAATCTATTCTTTATTTCAATTTATTAACTTTATGTCAGAATGGAGCGATATCTTCAACCAGAACGATTCAATGCTGACCCTAATTCTACAGGAGTGGATTATAAATGGAAACACTGGTATTGTACATTTAAAAACTTTTTGGGCGTGTTGGATCAAGAGTCTCTAAATAAGCTGAAGATGCTGATCAACTACATTGCTCCGGATGTGTATAAGTATATTTTGGACTGTAAAACTTACGAAGTGGCTATTTCTACATTGGAAAAGATTTTTGTTAAACCAAAGAATGAGGTATTTGCACGTCACCTTCTATCTGCCCGTAGGCAGCAGGTGGGAGAATCTTTGGATACTTATTTACAAGCACTTCGGTGCCTTAGTGTTAACTGTAATTATAAGGCCGTGATGGCTGAAGAATATAAGGAAGAATCGGTACGGGATGCTTTTATTAATGGATTACTGTCTAGATCAATTCATCAGCGGTTGTTAGAAAATAAGACTTTGGATCTTAAGAGTGCTTTTGAGCAAGCTTCTACATTGGATGTGGCTCAGAGAAGTTCGGATTCTTATGCTCTTTTTAATCGGCCTGTGACTGTGGTTTCGGCAGTTCCGGATGAAAAGGAATTATGTGGACTTAATAGGAGTGGTTTACTAGATTCTGAAACAGTTTCTACTTCAGCGGCTGTTGCCTCTAGGATTCAGAAGTGTTATTTTTGTGGGAACGTCCGGCACCCTCGTCTGAAGTGTCCTGCTCGGGAGGCTGTGTGTAGTAAATGCGGCAAGAGAGGTCATTACGCACGTGTGTGTAAATCATCAGGTTCAATTACCTCCTCTGTGACTATTCAGCCTTTAGATAGGGTGTTTATTGCATCAATTTCTGCTGCATTTGCTCATGGCCTAAACAAAGCTATAGTTATGGCCCAAGTTAATGGGTTGGAAGTGAAGGCCCTTGTAGATACGGGCAGTACCGAGGGTTTTATAAGTCTTCAGTTTGCAAAGAAGAAGCATTTGAAAATTTCGCCTGTTTCCTATCAGGTGTGTATGGCTCAGACGACTCTCACTTCACAAGTAGCTGGTTGTTGCCTTGTGAAATTGATTCTTCTAGGTAATACGTATACTGATATACGCCTATCTGTTTTGCCTAATCTCTGTGCGGATATTTTGATTGGTCATGATGTGCTTCAGTTACACGAGTCTCTCAATCTTTCATTTGGAGGGACTAAGCCACCTTTATCTATTTGTGGATTAACCTCTTTATCCATTTCTCCATTATCACTTTTTTCTAATTTGATGCCGGATTGTAAGCCAATTGCTACCAAGTCAAGAAAGTATAGCAGTCAGGGTAGAGAATTTATTAATTCTGAAGTTCAATGTCTCTTATTGGAAGGAATCATTGAACCTAGTTGTTCGCCTTGGCGGGCACAGGTAGTTGTCACGACTAACGAGAGACATAAGAAACGAATGGTGATAGACTATTCCCAAACTATTAATAGGTATACTCAATTAGATGCGTACCCTTTGCCTAAGATTGATGAGCTTATCAATAAAGTATCTCAGTATAAGGTTTTTAGCACTATTGGCCTAAAGAGTGCTTATCATCAGATTCCTATTGTTAAGAAGGATCAACCATATACGGCCTTTGAGGCTGGTGGAAAGCTGTATCAGTTTTGCCGAATACCATTTGGTGTTACTAATGGTGTTGCTTGTTTTCAACGGGCAATGGATGCTTTTATAAGTGATAACTCTCTCTCTGACACCTTTTCATACTTAGATGACATCACGGTGTGTGGCAAATCAAGGGTGGAGCATGATTCTAATTTAGAAAGATTCCTTCAAGCTGCGGAAAAAGTTAGTTTAACTTTCAATAAAGAGAAGTGTACCTTTTCGACCACTGAGGTAAATCTACTGGGGTATATTATCTCGGGAAACAAGATTAAACCAGACCCAGAACATATGCGACCATTGATTGATTTACCCTGTCCTACTAATTCTAAGGCTTTGCAACGAGTTGTTGGACTGTTTTCTTACTATTCTAATTGGATTGCAAATTTTTCACAGAAGATCCGGCCTCTTATTCGGGTTACGACATATCCTCTATCATGGGAGGCCAGGACGTGTTTTGATCATTTTAAAAAGGATATCCTTGGAGCAGTTGTGCATTCTATTGATGAGCAGGTTCCTTTTGTGATTGAGATGGACGCTTCTGATTTTGCAATTGGGGCTACTCTGAACCAAAATGGAAGACCTGTGGCCTTTTTCTCACGTACCTTGAACAATAGTGAAAAAAGGCATTCTTCAATAGAGAAAGAGGCGTATGCAATAGTAGAAGCACTGCGTAAATGGAGACATTATTTATCGGGGCGACATTTTACGTTGGTAACTGATCAAAAGTCTGTGTCCTTTATGTTTGATGTCAAACATTTTGGAAAGATTAAGAATGATAAAATAATGAGGTGGAGGATTGAGTTGGCATGTTACCATTTTGATATAGTTTATCGCTCGGGGAAGGATAATGCTGCTGCTGATGCGCTGTTGAGGGCTTATTGTTCTGTGATTCACGGAGATACGCTTATTAATCTTCACAATGCCTTATGCCATCCTGGGGTTACGAGGATGATACACTTCGCACGCAGTAAGAATTTGCCCTTTTCAGTTGAAGACGTCAAGTGGATGACTTCATCATGTTCTATCTGTGCTCGGTGTAAACCGAATTTGTTTAAGCCTCAACGAGCTCATCTTATAAAGGCTACTTCTCCTTTTGAACGTTTGAGCGTCGATTTCAAGGGGCCTCTTCCTTCAACTACTCAAAACCGATATATATTTACTGTTGTGGGTGAGTTTTCAAGGTTCCCTTTTGCTTTTCCTTGCGCAGATGTATCAGCTGCTACAGTTATCAAATGTCTGACTCAACTTTTTGTCATCTTTGGGATGCCTGCGTATATCCATTCGGATCAGGGAAGTTCTTTTATGTCTTCCCAGTTGAAGGAATACCTTCAGAGTCGGGGAATTTCTACTAGCAGAACTACCCCGTATAATCCCCAGGGTAATGGACAGTGCGAATGATACAATGGGGTGATCTGGAAGGCAGTTATGTTGGCTTTGACATCCCGGAACCTTAAGAATACACAGTGGGAAATGATACTGCCTGATGCCCTGCATTCCATTAGATCATTGCTTTCAACGGCTACTAATGTGACCCCCCATGAAAGGCTCTTTAACTATCCGCGGAGATCTACTATGGGATATTCGGTACCTTCATGGCTTACTATGCAGGGACCTGTGCTGCTTCGACGCCATGTTAGATTGTCAAAATATGATCCTTTAGTGGAGGAGGTGGAGCTGTTGGAGGCAAATTCCCAATATGCTCATATTCGATTCCAAGATGGGAAAGAACGTACCATTTCAATTAAAGACTTGGCTCCTTGTGGTGGCCAGCCCTCTTCTGAGGATATTAACAATAGTCATGATTCAGATAATGTGGATGCTGTTACAGATACTATGAATATTTCCAATCCGACTGCAGATAATTATACTTCTATTAGTCAGCCCTCGATGGATGTTCATGACCGTCCCAGTTTACCTCCTGATGGGATTTCTAATCCGGAAACCGTTGAAAATCGGGATATGGATAGCCTTCCTGCAGAAGATACTTCTGTGTCTCCTGGTGTGGGAGGGCAAGGAATTTCATCAAGGTTAAGAAGGTCGACATGAACAATATATCCGGTCGACCGATTGAAAATGGACTTTTAAATTGATAGTAATGTTTTAAAATTGTTGAAATATTATATTATATTGTTTTAGTTGAGAGATATTTAATACTTATGTGCAATGTTACTATTTGTTGTTGCTCACTTAGTATTGTGTCATGTTGAATAGTTTTATTTTGTCTGTGCATAGTTTTAGTTGTAAATAATTAATTATAAATTGTAAAGGCTATTTAGGTTGGAGTATATTTTAAAAGGAGGGGTGTATGTGGTGATTATTCTTTATGTTTAGTAAGAAGTATTGTGATTGGTTGTTTGTTTCCTGCCTTGTGATATATGTTGCAATCTCATTGGTAGTTGATGTCATGTGATTTGTGGTGGCCATCTTAAATTCAGTTCTTTCCAGCCTTTAGTTGGGACTGGGTGTTGAAAGATGTGCTACAGGATTTTTAAGTTAATAAAGCCTAGATTAGAAAGGCAAATCTATTCTTTATTTCAGGTGGGCATTAGCGAATGAGGATTTTAAAGGAGAGTTGAGAGGGGTGAAAGAAGGTGAGGTGCTTGAAGGAAGAGAAGGTGCCAAGTGGAGTAAGGGAAGAGATCAACATGAAATTTGGTGATATGGGCTACCCCACCATCATGATCGTTTTGATGGAGCCGTTGATGGAAAATATAGCCTGGCTTCAGTAGGGGGCAAAGTGTCATCTCTGGGGCTGCCATGGGGTTGGTGACAGTAGGCCCAGGAAGCCCTGATTCCCACATAACCACGCCTCATCCCCCCACCACCCCATGGAGGAAGAAGATCGAGTAGCGGCTTCCCCTCCTTTCAGTCTGGCCTCCCAATACTTTCCTACCGAAGGCCCCTGTCTGGGACATACATTCTGATCTTTGGGCCACTTTTGCCCCTTTGGGGTTACTTGCTGGCTCTTCTGGTGCTGAAGTGGTTTCCTTGTTGTGGCACTGTTAAGATTCCGGTCTTTACACATGCGGGCTCCTTCTTTGGTGGCAGGAATCCCGCTGGAAGCCCATGAGGCATCACTGATCCTCATCCTAGTGAAATGGATCGGGTTAGGGTTGATTCAGAGAAGCAGGTGGAAGTCTGAAGAGGAGAAGCCCAGCCACTATATTGCATGATTTATTTAATTATCTAAGTCTATACCAAAACCTACAATTCTCAATCCCCTTGCCAACAATGTTTCCTTTATTTTCAATATCCTCTATATTACAGCAATGCTACCAGTGATAAAATAATGCCCTACTTCTATCACTTTTATTATAATACCTTTCAACCTAACATTATGTTTTAGAAGCAAATCAAATAGTAAGAGCTTCTACAGGTATATTAAAAGGAAGAGAGTAGCTAAAGTAAATGTTGGTCACCTAGAGGATGAGTCTGGGGAATTAATAATGGGAAACAGGGAAATGGCGGAGACTTTGAACAAATATTTTGTATTGGTCTTCACGGTAGAAGACACTAAAAGCATCTCAATAATGGATAATCAAGTGGCTATTGGGATGGGGGGAGAACGTAAAACAATCACTATCACTAGAGAGAAAGTACTAGGCAAACTAATGGGACTAAAGGTGGACAAGTCCCCTGGACCCGATGGTCTGCATCCTAGAGTCTTAAACGAAGTGGCTGCAGAGATAGTGGATGCATTGGTTGTAATGTACAAAAATTCCCTAGATTCTGGAGAGGTCCCAGCGGACAGGAAAACCACAAATATAATGCCCCTATTTAAGAAAGGAGGCAGACAGAAAGCAGGCAACTATCGATCATTTAGCCTAACATCTGTCACTGGGAAAATGCTGGAGTCCATCATTAAGGAAGTGATTGCAGGACATTTAGAGAATCATAGTATAGTCAAGCAGAGTCAGCATGGTTTTATGAAAGGGAAATCATGTTTGGCAAATTTGCTGGAGTACTTTGAGGATGCAATGAGCAGGGTGGATAAAGGGGAACCAGTAGATGTCGGGTATTTGGATTTCCAGAACGTATTGGATAAGGTGCCACATAAAAGGTTACTACACAAGATAAGAGCTCATGGGGTTGGGGGTAATATAGTAGCATGGATAGAGGATTGGCTAACGAACAGAAAACAGGGAGTCGGGATAAATGGGTCATTTTCAGATTGGCAAACTGTAACTAGCAGAGTGCCACAGAGTGCTGGGGCTTCAACTATTTACAATCTATATTAATGACTTGGATGAAGGGACTTAGTATAATGTAGCCAAATTTGCTGATGATACAAAGATAGGTGGGAAAGCAAATTATGTGGAGGATACAAAGCATCTCCAAAGGGATATAGATTGGCTAAGTGAGTGGGCAAATATCTGGCAGATGGAGTTTAATGTGATAAAATGCAAGGTTATCCACTTTGGTAGGAAAAATAAAAAAGCAAATTATTATTTAAATGGGGAGAGATTACAAAATGCTGAGGTACAGAGGGATCTGGGGGTCCTTGTACATGAATCACAAAAAGTTAGCATGCAGGTACAGCAAGTAATTAGGAAGGCAAATGCCACGTTGGCCTTTATCGCAAAGGGAATGGAGTATATAAGTAGGAAAGTCCTGTTACAACTGTACAGGGCATTGGTGAGAGCACACCTGGAGTACTGTGTACAGCTTTGGTCTCCTTACTTAAGGGAGGATATACTTGCATTGGAGGCAGTTCAGCAAAGGTTCACGAGGTTGATTCCGGAGGTGAAGGGGTTGTCTTATGAAGAAAGGTTGTGTTGCCTTCCTTTAGGAATTTATGTTAGTTTTCCAGTTAATTCAGGGGTTTGAGTAATTTGGGTCGATTTCCATTGTGTGCTGCCACCTAGTGGATATTTGGTACCTAGCAAGTGCAGTAAAGCGCAGTAAAGTGCAGTAAAGCGCAGTAAAGTGCAGTAAAGCACAGTAAAGTGCAGTAAAGTAAACACAGACCTGCAGCCACACATGGTCTGGGAAGTTATTTTCTTGTCACGCTCCAGCCTTGGACACTATTTGTCTGTAAGTACTTGAGAATGTTATAGATGATTAGTGTACACTATATTTTGCAGAAAATGTTTAGTTTGTAAATTTTCTCTGTAAGCAAACTTACACAGCTAGCCGTGAAGTGCTCGCTCTCTGTCTAGCTGGTTAACTTGTAGCTGTATTTTGATGCACTATGTACAGGGCTAATTTAAAGTGAATGTAAGAGAATGCCTTTCAGTTTGCTGAATGTATATTCACAGTAAGCTGTGTTTCCACGTGTTTTGGTAAGTTACATGCCAAATGTACTGTGTTGCTCAGGCGTACCTAAATTTGTGTATGCATATCAGTTATGTGCTTGTGTACTAATGTGTGCTTCCATTTCTGTATTGTATTTCAGTTTCACAATAAGAATCTGTCAGTAAAGTTTACAAGAAAAGTCAAGCCTTGTGATTTTTATGGGAAGATATCAAGTTGTTAGCTATCTGTCTAGCTCTGCATAGGAACGCGCTGCAAGGGCAGAATAGTGAAAAGACAACAGCACAGCGGGCTCAAGCACAAGAAGATACCACTCAGCTACCATGAGTCTACGCTCAGGAAGACAATATACCATAGAGGACGTCGACCAGCCTACCGAGAAGCATGAGCCTCTTCGAGCAAATGATGCCAAGTCACAGTCCTCTAAAGCATCCTCTAGATCATCTCGGCGGTCCAGCAGACCGTCGTCATCCACAATTTCTGCAGCTGCCAAAGCACATGCCAAGGCAAAAGCTGCCCAGGCTCAATTGTCCTTCGCTGAAAAAGAAGCTAGTGTGGTGAAGCAGAGAGCTGACCTCGACGCTAGTGTGATGAAGCAGAGAGCTGACCTCGACGCCAGTCTCCACATTCTCCAAAGCCAGAGAGCTGCAGCTGCCGCTGAAGCTGAAGCTGCAGCTTATGAAGAAGGTGAGGAGAATGAAGGCAGCGAGCACAGCCATGAACCATATGTTCCAGAACAGCCCCTCAGTCCAGTGCAATGTACAAGTGAGTATGTCCAACAACACTCCAAATTGTTCTTCAAGGAAACATCCAGGCATCTCGACGCAGAACCAGCTACTCACCACAGTAACAAACAGCCTGTTTTCGGAGACACTGAGCTTAAAAGAGAAGTAACAAGTAAGACTTACCTGCAGAGACCTCCATAGCACTCGGCCAATCCAGCCAAGCAGTCCTCACCCGAGCCATAAGGTGCACAAGACCTCGCTAGGTACCTCATCCTCCGAGAATTGTTAAGTTCAGGTCTTCTAGAATTTGATGACCGTCCTGAAAATTATTGGTCATGGAAAGCGTCCTTCCTGAGTACCACCAAGGACTTGAATCTGTCAGCCAGAGAAGAACTAGATTTGATGACAAAGTGGCTCGGAGCTGAGTCGTCAGAACAGGCGAGGAGAATTTGCTCAGTGCATGTCCGCAATCCCACAGCAGGCCTCAACCTGGTTTGGCAACGTCTCGAAGACTGCTATGGGACACCAGAAGTCATTGAACATGCACTGCTTAAGAAGATTGAGAACTTTCCGAAGCTAACCAACAAAGATAATGTCGAGCTTCGAGAACTGGGTGACATTCTCCTCGAACTGGAGTGTGCTAAGGGAGAAGGTTACCTGACAGGCCTCTCGTATTTGGATACAGCTCGTGGGGTAAACCCAATAGTGGAAAAGCTCCCCTACAACCTTCAAGAGAAATGGATAGATAAGGGATCCAAGTACAAGGAGGACAACGGAGTAACATTTCCTCCCTTCTCTCTCTTCTCCAGGTTCGTCCAACAACAGGCAAAGGTGAGGAATGATCCAAGTTTCACTTTCTCCACCTCCAGCAGTCACGCTCCTTCGAGAACAGAGAAACCCACAAGGTACAGCAACAAAGCCTCTGTGAGCGTGCACAAAACAGATGTTCCAGCTGAACCCTCAGTCAACCAATCCAGTTCTGCTGGGAATAAAGTGGATGACCCAGATCGTCAGTGTCCAATACACAAGAAGCCCCACCCACTCAAAAAGTGTCAAAGCTTTAGAGGCAAGCCTATTGATGAGCGCAAATCATACCTGAAAGAGAGTCGCATCTGCTTCAGGTGTTGTGGGTTGACTATGCACATGGCAAAAGACTGCAAGGCGACAATCAAGTGCTTCGAGTGCAACAGTGAAAAACACATCGCAGCCCTGCATCCAGGTCCTCCTCCTTCGACCACCGAGAGTGCTGTGGTTGACAAAGAGGGTAGTGGGGAGCAAAGCGAAAGCGCATCTTCTTCAGTCACCTCCAAGTGTACAGAGGTTTGTGGAAATGCAAGCAGCCCACGCTCATGCTCCAAAATCTGCTTGGTTAAAGCATATCCTGCAGGGAGAAAGGAGAAGGCAATCAAGATGTACGCAGTGCTTGATGAGCAAAGTAACAAGTCTCTAGCGAAGACAGAATTCTTCAATCTCTTTGAAGTCAAGGCCAGCGCAGCTCCATACACGCTAAAAACCTGTTCAGGGACAACAGAGACTATGGGTAGGAGAGTTGGCAACTTCATGATCGAGTCCATGGATGGGAAACTACAGCTTCCCCACCCCACCTTAATTGAGTGTGACATGATGCCAGATGATAGGACGGTAATTCCTTCCCCAGAGGTCACACGCCATCAGCCCCACCTACAGCCAGTTGCCAACAAGATTCCAGCTGTGGACCCGGGCGCTCCAATCCTCCTGCTCTTGGGAAGAGACATCTTAAGGGTGCACAAGGTGCATGAGCAAATCAACGGGCCCCACAATGCTCCTTATGCACAGCGGCTTGACCTGGGATGGGTCCTCGTGGGTGGAGTTTGCCTGGGAACAGTCCACAAACCAGCGGATGTCAACATATATAAAGCAAACGTGTTGCACAACGGTTGTACATCCTTTCTCAGCCCATGCTCAAACAGGATCCAGGTAAAGGAAGACTACGATGGCATAGGTCAACCTCCTCTGCCTGTGAGGAAGAGGCAGGCCTCACTGTGAGCATAGACAGCCTAGGATGCTCAGTGTTTTAAAAGGTCCAAGGATGATGACAAACCAACACTACCCATGGATGACAAAGCTTTCCTAACCATCAGTGCCCTGAGGAGGTTTTTCTCAATCCGTGGTCCAGCCAAACTTCTCCGCTCCGACAGAGGGACTAACTTCGTGGGTGCCTGTAAGGAGTTGGACATCCACACGGACGATGCAGCGGTAAGAAACTACCTCCAAAAGAAAGGATGCACGTGGGTGTTTAACCCCCCGCATTCATCCCACATGGGTGGTTCATGGGAGAGGCTCATCGGTGTTGCCAGGCGTATTCTGGATGCTATGCTGCTTCGGACGGGACCCACTCGTCTCACACACAATGTCTTGAGCACTCTCATGGCTGAAGCCATGGCGATCATGAACGCAAGACCCCTGGTCCACCGACCCAGACATGCCTGCAGTCCTCACCCCAGCGATGCTCCTGACTCAAAAGATGAGTGCTATTTCAGCCCCCTCTGGAAACTTCGACATGGCTGAGCTGCACGGGAAGCAGTGGAAGCAAGTCCAGTGTCTTGCAGACACTTTTTGGAAGAGATGGAGAGGAGTGTATTTGTTCACCTTACAGAGCCGTAGGAAATTGACAGAAGACAACCCAAATGTCAAAGTGGGAGATGTTGCCTTGCTGAAAGACAGCCAAGCACACAGAAATGAATGGCCAGTGGGACTGTCAAAACTCTGCCAAGCAGCGACAAGATGGTCCGCAAGGTGGAGGTGAAGATTGTCAAGGAGGGGACTGTCAAAGTGTTTCTGAGGCCAGTCTCAGAGATCATAGTCTTCCTTTCTGAAGAAACCTAGAGAAAGGATTCTGAGTATGTTTGCAGCCAAAGGACGTTTTCTTTAGGTTTTATTTTGTATCTGTATTGGTACAATGGAATTGTACCAAGCGGGGAGTGTGCTGCCTTCCTTTAGGAATTTATGTTAGTTTTCCAGTTAATTCAGGGGATTGAGTAATTTGGGTCGATTTCCATTGTGTGCTGCCACCTAGTGGATATTTGGTACCTAGCAAGTGCAGTAAAGCGCAGTAAAGTGCAGTAAAGTAAACTACTGTATATCACAGACCTGCAACCACACATGGTCTGGGAAGTTATTTTCTTGTCACGCTCCAGCCTTGGACACTATTTGTCTGTAAGTACTTGAGAATGTTATAGATGATTAGTGTACACTATATTTTGCAGAAAATGTTTAGTTTGTAAATTTTCTCTGTAAGCAAACTTACACAGCTAGCCGTGAAGTGCTCGCTCTCTGTCTAGCTGGTTAACTTGTAGCTGTATTTTGATGCACTATGTACAGGGCTAATTTAAAGTGAATGTAAGAGAATGCCTTTCAGTTTGCTAAATGTATATTCACAGTAAGCTGTGTTTCCACGTGTTTTGGTAAGTTACATGCCAAATGTACTGTGTTGCTCAGGCGTACCTAAATTTGTGTATGCATATCAGTTATGTGCTTGTATACTAATGTGTGCTTCCATTTCTGTATTGTATTTCAGTTTCACAATAAGAATCTGTCAGTAAAGTTTACAAGAAAAGTCAAGCCTTGTGATTTTTATGGGAAGATATCAAGTTGTTAGCTACCTGTCTAGCTCTGCATAGGAACGCGCTGCATGGGCAGAATAAAGGTTGAGCAGGTTGGGCCTATACTCATTGGAGTTTAGAAGAATGAGAGGGGATCTTATTGAAACATAAGATTCTGAAGGGGCTTGACAGGGTAGATGCAGAAAGGATGCTTCCCCTCGTGGGGGAATCTAGAACTAGGGGTCATAATTTCAGAATAAGGGAGCATCCTTTTAAATCGGAAATGAGGAGGAATTTCTTCTCTCAGAGGGTCGTAAATCTTTGGAATTATCTTCCCCAGAGAGCTGTGGAGGCTGGGTCATTGAGAGACAGATTTTTGAATGGTAAGGGAGTCAAGGGTTATGGGGAGAGGGCAGGGAAGTGGAGTTGAGGCCAAGATCAGATCAGCCATGATCTTATTGAATGGCGGAGCAGGCTTGAGGGGCCAAATGACCTTCTCCTGCTCCTACGTTTTATGTTCTTATGTTCAAAATGAAGTTCTTATCTTTGTGGCTTCTTTCCTGCTAAAATCTCTGCAGAGGTTATTTCCTTCACTGTCCTGTAGTGAAATTCCCTTGCCCAGTGCTCTTGAAGTATAACTCCAGATTTCTCAAAATAACCTTCCAGAAGCTCTAATGGTATCTCCCGATTCAGTAGATAGTCTCGTGTTCTTGTAAGCACACTCCATGCTCCTGGATGATACTTCTTGTCTTCCCTCAAATGAACGGTCTAAACTCCAAGCTCCATGATTATCTATATGAATATTCCTTGGGGGAAAAATTCAGTTGGTTTGCACCTCCCATTAGCGCCTTAAGAGGGCGCTAATGGAGCGCAAAGCAACGAGCGCCCGGGCACAGCGATATCTACGCCTCTCGCGGAATTGACCGGACATTTTGCGGCAGCACTAAACAATACCACCCGATCTCCTGCGCACACAGATCTTGACATCATTCGAGTGTGCAATGCCCTTGTGGCACCCCAGAATGGAAATTGAGTGGCGCCCCCCTCCTTTCCGCCTGACGCAACCAACGACAGGTAGACTGGAACGCTTCCCAGTCACTGCGGGGCTGGGGGGACGCTATTTAAAGGGGGCCTCTTCCTGGCTTTTAGTGTGGTAGACATTTTTGCACCACTCGTTCTGAGGGAGAGAGAAAGATTTTGAGAGCGAGAAAGAGAGACTTCTGCATTGAGTCAATGCTGTGTGAAGCAGTTTTGGCTTCTGACTATAACTTTGCATGTACTTTGGTTTTTGACCTTCATTACTTTGATTGCCAAGATACTATGGGGGCTGCACTGATTGGGGGCATCGTCCTGCGCCAGCAGATTCGGAGGGCACAGAGATGCAGAGAGAGAGTGGCAATCATGGCTGTTGTGTTCATTAATAACTAGTCGTTTTTATTAAGAACAGCTAGCTTTTGCTAGACACTTTATTGAGCACATGTGGACTAGGTACAGTATCGGTAGAGGCCTCCATCTTGACTGCTGCCTTGTGCTAGCCTAGTGCATCCTGGGTAGCCCACTCTTATATACATACAGCGCCACCTAGTGTACCATTTCAGAATGACAGGTTACTGATCATTACATCCCCCTTTCTTTGAGGTTAAACAAAATCAGTATCAATCAATATCAATCAATAACAACATAAACATCTTCAACAGTCAATACATTTTCAATGTAGTTTTCTTTTTACTCAAAGATTAAGTCTATCAGGCTTTTTTACTTCACGTGTGGATCTTCTCAGCACAGGTAAGTCTGATGTGTTTTCATGACAGCCTGCATGTGTATTTGTATTAGATTGTTCTGGTGGTGAGTGACAAGATTCAGTTGTGGCATTGTCATCAATTTGCTCTTCGATAGTCTCTTGTGTTTTTAGGAGGGAACGGCGGTTCCTCCTGAGAATCTGTCCTTCCTCAGTTCTAACAGTGTATGACCTTGGTCCTAGTTCCTCAAGAACTGTAGCTTTCCTATTCCATGCATCTGGATCCTCAATCCTGACAACATCATCCCTTGTCAATGGTTTCAGAGTTGTGGATGACTTTTCATAGTATGATTTCTGTTTCAGCTTTAACAGTTGAAGTCTCTGTCTCAGTTCCTTACTCTGCTTTTATTTTGCACAGCAGGGTAGCGTGGTACGCAACTTGTGACCCATTAGGAGTTCAGCAGGTGAAGAACCAGGTGAGGCTTGGTAGCTCAGCAGGGCGAGATAATGATCAGACTTGCTTTCTGTCACTTTCTTTAGTAGCTGCTTGAGAACTTGAGCACCTTTCTCTGCCTTACCATTCGACTGAGCATACAAAGGACTGGATGTGATGTGTTGAAAGTCATAATGTGCTGCAAACTATTGCCACTCCTTACAGTTGAAGCATGGACCATTGTCGCTAACGGCAATCCTGGGAATTCCATGTCTGGCGAAAATGGATTTCACATGCATTATGACACTGCTTGCTGTGGTGCTTGAGAGCAGCGCCATCTCAGGATAGTTAGAATAGTAGTCAGTCACTATAGATAGTCTTTAACATTTAAATGAAAAAGGTCCATACCAACCTTTTGCCATGGTGCTGTTGGTATGTCAGCTACTATCATTGGTTCCTTTGCTTGTTTGTTTTGGTGTTTCTGACATGTCTCACATTTGCCTATCATGTTCTCAATGTCCTTATTTATGCCAGGCCAATAAACAGTGTCTCTTGCTCTCCTTTTGCATTTTTCAATTCTGAGGTGTCCCTCATGAATCCTTTTGAGCATGTCTTGACGTGGAGCCTGTGGAATGACTATTCTGTTCTGTTTTAGTAATAGTCCACTTGCGACACTCAATTCTGACCTTATGTGAAAATATTTTGGACAGGAACCTTTTGGCCAAACATGATGAATGTTCTCGATTACTGTTTGTAATACTGTATCTTTTACTGTTTCTTCTGCTATTTGCTTTGATTTTGTGTCTGACACTGGCAGCGCAGCAGTGACCATACTCACATGAACATCCACATCTTCTTCAGTAGAGCTCACATGACCCATTGTGGGTGCGACAATGGTCCGTGCTTCAACTGTAATGAGTGGCAACAGTTTGCAGCACATTATGACTTTCAACACATCACATCCAGTCCTTTGTATGCTCAGTCGAATGGTAAGGCAGAGAAAGGTGTTCAAGCTCTCAAGCAGCTACTGAAGAAAGTGACAGAAAGCAAGTCTGATCCTTATCTTGCCTGTGGGCCTGCAACCGTGAGCAGCAACACTATTTTCCTTGCGTCTGGCTTCGTACCGTACCCGATGGCAGCAATGTAGAGTTCGAATTGTTGTTTAAAAGTCTGCCAATTGTAGTCGACATTTCCTGTGAGTTTCAAACGCTCTGGTGGCTTCAAATTCTCCATGTCGCGTTGCACAATATTCAACAGATCTTATCAATCCTGGTACCATGTTATGTTCATTAATAACTAGTCGTTTTTATTAAGAACAGCTAGTTTTTGCTAGACACTTTATTGAGCACATGTGGACTAGGTACAGTATCTGTAGAGGCCTCCATCTTGACTGCTGCCTTGTGGGTAGCCTAGTGCATCCTGGGTAGCCCACTCTTATATACATACAGCACCACCTAGTGTACCATTCCAGAATGACAGGTTACTGATCATTACAATGGCCAGACGGAGGAGGGCCAACAGGCCTCTGTATAGGAGACCTTACCCTCCCAGGGTATTTCGCCAACAATTGTCCTGCATTAATATGCCCGAGGAGCAGTGTTTGCGAAGGCTGCACTTCAGCAAGGAGGTGGTCACTGAGCTCTGCCACCTGCTTCAGCCAGAACTGCAGCCTCAACTGAGGAGCAGGACATCTCCGTCGGTGGCAGTGAAGATAACAGTGGCTCTCAACTTTTATGCCACCGGCTCATTTCAATCAGCTACTGGGGACATCGCCAATATCTTCCAGTTCGCGTTGCACTGCTGCATCCATCAGGTCACAAATGCCCTCTATAAAAGGAGACGAGAGTACATCTCTTTCCCCATGACCCCAGACACCCAGCATGAATGCGCTATGGGCTTTGCAAGGATAGCGGCCTTCCCCATGGTGCAGGGTACCATTGATTGCATGCATGTGGTTTTGCGTGCTCCGCATGAGAATGCAGATGATTTCCGCAACTGAAACGGACTCCATTCCTTAAAGGTGCAGTTGGTCTGTGACCACAGACAGCTGATACTCGCTCTCAATGCCTGCTATCCTGGCAGCAGCCATGATGCATACTTCCTGCGCCAGACTACTGTGGCAGAACTTTTCCAGGCACCGCATCACCCAGGTGGTTGACTTCTCGGGGACAAGGGATATCCACTGTGCACCTGGCTGATAACACCACTCCATACGTCCAACACCCCTGCTGAGCTGCAGTACAACGAGAGCCATCAAGCTACCAGGAATATCGTTGAGCACACAATCGGCGTGCTCAAGCAACGGTTCCACTGTCTGGACTATTCTGGAGGAGCCCTGCAGTACTCGCCTGAGCGAGTCTCCCACTTCGTTGTTGTGTGCTGCATGCTGCATAACCTGGCAATCCTCAGGACCCAGCCAATGCCACCAGGCATTGGAGCACCACCAGAGTAGGAAGAGGAAGAGGAGGAAGAAGAGGAGGATGATCATCAGCAGCACCAAGGCGGGAGGGAGGCACACAATGTAGAAACTGGAAGGGCGGTCCGTCAACGGCTGATAGCAAGCCGCTTCTAGGCCCCTGCTGAGTAAATGGCTTCTGCCATTGAGAACAACATGAATGAAACCAATCCGCAACCCCTAAGCCGGCCAAAGCAACAATGATTGCAAAGACCAAACATGTACATTTTGAATACAAAAACTTATTTATTTTACAAACTCTGTGTGTGTCATTTCCACATGACAAACTAATAGAAAGAAACACAAAAAAAAGTCATTAACATAACTGGTTTTCACAACCTGGAGATAATGTCCAAAACACTAAAAAAATTTGACCACAAACCTTGGCCTTTAATCAAAAAATGACTAACATTTTGTCACACCTACTTTTTGCCCTTCGAGAGTGATTTCATTCCCTTGCGCACTTCCTCCCTTCCCACCCTACTGCTCCTCTGTAATGGGACCCCAGTGGCAGCAGCAAGGCTGGTGGAAGGCTGCTGATTGTCACAACCTGAGACTGCAGATGCCCTTGAAGGACGGCGTCGACCAACTCTGGGCCTGGAGGGCCCGGCTGCAAAAGGCACCAACTCTGCATGAGCGGCAGCAGTCTGTCCTACAGGCAGTGGCAAGTGCAGTGGAGAAGTGACAATGGTGGCAGCAGGAATGCTGTCATCTTGAGAGAGGACAGCAACTCCCTGCTCGACCGACACACTGGCACTCCCACGGGGCAGCACTTCAGCATCCGGAGCAATCTGCTGGAGCACAGATTGCTGGCCTGCTGCGGTGCAGTGAGAGCCCCGGGGAAATGTATCCGAACCAGCGAGGATGGCAGCAATCAATGCCCGCGTGGACTCATTCGGAGTCTGCATGAGAGCAGTCAGAGATGGGGTCATGACAGTCAGTGACTGAATTGCAGCACTAAGCATTTGCGTAGCATCCGTCTGTGCTAGAGCGAAGTGCTCCGCACTCCTTGCCAGTGATTCAAGGGATTCGGGCACCCTTCCCACTGCACCCATGAGCTCAGTGTGCATGTCCACCACCTGGGTGTTCATTTCAGCGATGAGCTGCTCCTCCTCTGCATCCAGTGCAGCAGGACTCGCTGGCATACTCTCCCTCTGGGGAGAAGGCCCCCGAGCTTCCCTACCCCCATCGCGTTGCTGCAGCCCGCTTTGTCCTGGAGCTTCACCATCATCAGACCCTTCCGCCCTGCTCCCCTCCAGTGTGGGCATGGGCTTCCTCGGGAGAGGGTGGTGCTGATGCTCCGGCTTCCTCTTCCTCCTCGCCTGCAGCTTCACTCCCACTGGCAGCTTGCGGGCCCGTCTCCTCAGCTGGTGAATCTCCATCTGAAAGCAGGGAGGTACAAGAGTGGCTTTAGCGTGAGGACAGTGTGGCAGTAAGGGAGGAATGAGTGCAGCGATTTAGTAAGTTGGATTGAAAGTGTCAAAAGCTGGTGTTGTGAGGGACAAGTGGAAGGAGAGAGGACAAAAAAGTGATGACCTTACCATTGCTGTCCAGAACGAGGTCAGCGTCTCCAGTGGCGACGGGACCGATCACCTGGCTTGCCACAATCCTGTGGACGCGCACCTCAAGATCACTGAGGGGTTGCAGCTGAGGCCGCCCTCCACCTGTCCATTGCTGCTGTCTCCTATTATGAGATAGCTTGGCCTGCAAGAAAAAGGACGGCGTCTGAGTAAATATACAGCCATTATCTTGCCTGATGTGCCTCCCATAGTTGACTAGCCCTTACTGTATGCAGCCATGGTCTTGCCTGATATGCCTCCCATAGTTGAATAGCCCTTACTGTATGCAGCCATGGTCTTGCCTGATGTGCCTCCCATAGGTGAATTGCCCTTGCTGTATGCAAAGTGTGGAATGTGCGTGTGTGTTTGATGAAAGGGCCATAGGTGTTGGATGAGTGTTGGGCATTGGGGTTTTAAGACCCTCTGGCCATAGAGTGAGGTTGAGATGGAGGGATGGAGAGGTATTGAAAAAAAGCCTCTCACCCTGACGACCCGAGTGAGGTCGTTGAACTTTTTTCTACATTGGATATTGGTCCTGGGCACCATGCTCCTTGAGGAGACGCTCTGAGCCACCTCCCTCCACACTCTCCTGTACTCGTGCGCCAAATGCCTCCCGCCACTGTCTGGGTACAGTATAGATCTTCTGTGCTCCACCGCGCCAACCAGAGCCTCCAAGGCCCGCTCGCTGAAGCGCTGTGCTCGCTCCCTGGCCCTCTCCATATTCCTTGGCTGCAAGATTTAGCCACAGCTCTTTCCAGGCCGAGGTTCAAGGCTCCAATGAGCAGGGTGTGGCTGGAGAGCAAAATCGACCCTCCCCTTTAAGAACTGGCCGGCGCCAGTGTGTCTGTGTTCAATCGCTAACTGACAGCAACTGCGCTGCGCCAGCGCCCTGAGGTAGCGCCTCGCTCCTCGGCCTTTGCGCCTTAAGACAGGTGTGTAGCGCCAAAGCCAAGTTTGCCATCGGAGGCAATAATTAGCGCCAGGTGCTAAACTTTGCACAATTGGTCCAACGTGTCTGGCACATTCAGCCATGTTTCAGCGACCCGGAATGGCTCCCACCCATCAGCAGCCATGTAATCTCCTGGGAGAGGCAAAAAAAAATTAAAACCTAGGCTGATTCAAGGAAAGAAGAATTCTGGGAAATTTCTCTCTGATGACTGAAGGTGATCAAAAATGAGTTCCAGGAGATAACAATGATCACGAGGTACATCACCCAACCCCCCATTTACCCTTTGTACTCAATGATGTCAGCCTCCTGCAACAGCTTGTCCTGCTCCCTTTTAATGTTTGCAATGAATCTGCACCCAGTGCCTGTGCGGCAACTTATTTCAAAGTTCAATGACCCTGTGGGGAAGAAAACCTCCTGACACCTAACCTAGCTCTATGATTGTGTCCCCCTTGTTCTACCTAACTTATCTAAATCAAATAATGTGTCCACATGGACCATGTACAGCAGGCACCTCAAAGCACTGGAGAGGTACCAACAATGCTGCCTCCGCAAGATCCTGCAAATCCATTGGCAGGATAGGCGCAGCAACATCAGTGTTCTTGCTCAGGCCAATATCCCCAGCATCGAAGCTTTGACCACGCTCAATCAGCTCCGATGGACGGGTCACGTTGTCCGCATGCCCGATATGAGACTCTCAAAACAAGCGGTCTACTCAGAGCTCTGGCACAACAAGAGAGCCCCAGGTGGGTAGAGGAAACACTTCAAGGACACCCTCAAAGCCTCCTTGAAAAAGTGTAACATCCCCATCGATGCCTGGGAATCCCTGGCCCAAGACCGCACAAAGTGGAAGAGAAGCATCCGGGAAGGAGCCGAACACCTCGAGTCTCTTCGCCGGGAGCAAGCGGAAGCCAAGCGCAGGCAGCGCAAGGAGCGCACGTCATCCCAAGTACCCCACCCACCCGCCCCTTCAACTACCATCTGCCCCACCTGTGACAGAGACTAGGTCCCGCATTGGACTCATCAGTCACCTGCAAACTCATTTTTAATGTGGAAGCAAGTTATCCTCGGCTCCGAGGTACTGCCTAAGAAGAAGAAGAAGAAATCAAATGTGTCCACATGGATATAGTCTAGTCCGTTTATCATATTAAGTACTTCAATTAAGTCCTCCCAGAGCCTACGGGGGAGAAATTCAGTATCACCACGTTTGGGGCGTAATACTCGAGCGGGTGCGAAATTTAGCGCCCAGCGCAAATTATCGCCACCTACTGCTAAATTGACCTGCTTCGCCCCAGGAGGTGCTTGGAGCGCTAAAACAGGCGCTGCACGACTGTCTTAAGGCGCTAAGCCAGTGAAGCGAGGCGCTACCACCGAGTGCGGGCGCAGCGCCGGTGCAGCCAGTTAGCGAATGCACGCAGACACGCTGGCGCCGGTCAGCTCTTAAAGGGGAGGTTCGATCTTGGATTGCAGCCACATCCTACGCATTGGAGCCCTGATTCTCGGCCTGGACAGACTTGCTGCCACATTCTAACACCTAGGACCCTGGAGAGGGCCAGGGAGCGAGCGCAGCGGTTCAGTGAGGGCGCCTAGCAGGTTCTGGTTGGCGCAGTGGAGCGCAGGCGATCTATCCTGTTTCCGGACAGTGGCAGGAGGCCGCTGCCCAACGACTATCGCAAAGCTTGGAGGGAGGTGGCTCACAGAGTGACCTCCAGCAGCATGGTGCCTAGGACCCCTATGCAATGCAGGAAGAAGTTCAATGACCTCACTCGGGTCAGCAGGGTGAGTATCCTTTTCAGTATCCTCATCATCCCTGCCTGTCCACCTCACTTTATGGCCAAAGGGTCCTGAAGCCCCAATGCCCAGCCCTCATCCAACACCTATGGGCCTTTCATGAAACTCACACGCACATTTAGCACTTTACACACTGTAAGGGCTAATCGACCATGGGAGGCAGTGCAGCCAAGATCAGGGCTTCACACTGTAAGGGCTAATCGACCATGGGAGGCAGTGCAGCCAAGATCAGAGCTTCACACTGTAAGGGCTATTCCACCATGGGAGGCAGTGCAGCCAAGATCAGGGCTTCACACAGTAAGGGCTATTCGACCATGGGAGGCAGTGCAGCCATGATCAGGGCTTCACACTGTAAGGGCTATTCGACCATGGGAGGCAGTGCAGCCAAGATCAGGGCTTCACACTGTACTCAGAGCCCATCCTTTCTCTTGCAGGGCAAGCTGGCCCATAACAGGAGGCAGCAGCAACGGACCGGGGGAGGCCGGCCTCACCTTCAAGACCTCAGCGATCAGGAGCAGTGAGTCCAACGGATTATGGCAGGCCGGATGATTGGCCCCGTCACCACTGGAGATGCCGACCCAGTTCTGGACAGCATTAGTAAGGTCATCAACTTTCTGGCCTCTCTCCTTCCACTTGTGCCTCACACCAGCATCCTTTGCCACTATCGAACTAATACAGTGCACTGCAGCACTCATGCCTCCCTCACTGCCGCCCTGTCCTCACGCTAAAGCAACTCTTGTACCTCCCTGCTTTCAGATGCTGATTCGCCAGGTGAGGAAGCGGGCCCTCAAGCTGCTACTGTGAGTGACTCTGAAGGCGAGGAGGAAGAGGAAGCCGGACCATCAGTGCCACCCTCAGCCGAGGCAGCCCATGGCCATAATGGGGACATGTCTTCCCTGGAGGGGAGCAGGGGGGAATGGTCTGAGGAGGGTGAAGCTCCGGGGCCCAGCGGGCTGCAGCAACGCAGGGGGGGTAGGGAAGCTCGGCAGCCTTCTCCCCGGAGGGAGAGTCTGGCCTTCCGAGTCCTGCTACAGTGAGCGCAGAAGAGGTGTGGCTCCTCGCTGAAATGAGCGCCCAGGCGGAGCACAGGCACACTGAGCTCATGGCTGCAGTGGCAAGGATGCCCGAATCCATTGAGTCACTGGCAAGGAGTGTCCAGGACTTTGGCGCAGCACTGGCAAGGAGTCTGCAGGACTTCGGCGCAGCACAGGCAGCACAGGAGGCTTCCACGCAAGTGCTTAGTGGTGCAATGCAGACAGTGGCTGGTCTGATGCAGACGCAGATTGAGGCCACACGAGCACTGACTGCTGCCGCCCTCGCTGGATCAGGCACAACTCGCCAGGGCCCTCGCCATGCCGCAGCAGGCCAGCAGCCTGTGCTTCAGCAGTTTGCTCCACATGCTGCAGTGCTGCCCCGTGGGAGTGCCAGTGTGTCGTCCGACCAGGGAGTGGCTGTCCTCTGTCAGGATGGCAGCATTCCTGCTGCCAACACTGTCACTCCTCCACTGCAGCTGCCATCACCTGTAGGACAGACTGCTGCCGCCCATGCAGAGTTGAAGCAGTCAGCAGCCGGGCCCTCCAGGCCCAGAGCTGGTCCAGGTCGTAACTCAAGGGCATCTGCCGACTCAGTTTCTGACACTCAGCAGCCTTCCCCCAGCCTTGCTGCAGCCACTGGGGTCCCATTGCGGAGAAGCTGCAGGGTGGGAAGGGGCCAATCTTGCAAGCGAAGCAGATCACCCTCGAAGGGCAAAATGCTGTTCATTTTTTTATTGAAGGCCGAGGATCATGGTCATTTTTTGGTTACTCTTTTGCTCATTGTCTCCAGTTATGTGTCTGACTGCTTTTTTGGGGGTTTGTCTCTGTTACTTTGTCATGCGGGAAGGGCACACAGTTTGTTAAATAAAGAAGTGTCTTTATTCAGAATGTGCATGTTTGCTCTTTGAACTATTTGTTGCCTTGACCGGCTGAGGGGTTGTGGAACGGTTCCATTCATGTTCTTTCAATGGCAGAAGCCATTCCCTCAGAGGGGGCCTAGAACCGACTTGCAATAAGCCGCTGACGGACAGCCCTTGCACTTTGTGCCTCCCTCCCATCTTGGTGCTCCTCCTCCTCCTCTGCTGGTGCTCCAATGTCTGGTGGCAGTGGCTGAGTCCTGAGGATTGCCAGGTTATGCAGCATGCAGCACACTACAATAAAATGGGAGACTCGCTCAGGTGAGTACTGAAGGGCTCCCCCAGAATGGTCCAGACAGCGGAACCGTTGCTTGAGCACGCCGATTGTGTGCTCAATGATGTTCCTGGTCGCTTGATGGCTCTCATTGTATCGTTCTTCAGCAGGGGTGCTGGGCGCACGGAGCGGGGTCATCAGCCAGGTGCACAGAGGATAGCCCTTGTCCCCGAGAAGCCAGCCTCCTGGGTGAACCAGGGCTTCGAAAAGGTCTGCCATAGAAGTCTGGCGCAGGATGAAGGCGTCATGGCTGTTGCCTGGAAAGCGGGCATTGACAGTGAGTATCAGCTGTCTGTCGTCACACACCAGCTGGACGTTCAATGAATGGAACCCCTTCCAATTGCGGTAATCCTCGGCATTCTCTTGCGGCGACCGCAAAGACACATGCGTGCAATCAATGGCGCCCTGGACCATGGGGAAACCGGCTATTCTTGCAAATCCCATTGTGCACTCTTGCTGCTTGTCCAGGGTCATGGGGAAGGAGATGTACTGACGCCTCCTTTTAAAGAGGGCATTCATGACTTGACGGATGCAGCAATGCACCGCGAACTGGGAGATATTGGCAATGTCCCCAGTAGCGGATTGGGAGGAGTCGGTGGCACAGAAGTTGAGAGCCACTGTCACCTTCACTGCCACCGACAGAGACGTCCTGCTCCTCAGTTGAGGCTGCAGATCTGCCTGAAGCAGGTGGCAGAGTTCAGTGACCACCTCCCTGCTGAATCGCAGCCTCCAAAAACACTGCTCCTCAGACATATTGAGGTATGAGAACTGTTGGCGGAAAACCCTGGGACGGTAAGGTCTCGTGTGCCGATGCCTGTTGGCCCTCCTCCATCTGTCCATAATTGGCACTCTTTCTCAGTGTCTCTGAGCCCTCTCAATGTAATGGAGAAGCCCAACGTTTCCACCCATTGCAGCCCCCATAGTATGTGGCCATTCAAGGTTATGCCAGTGTAAAAGCAAACCAACTACAAAGTTCTGGGCCGAAGCCAGAAGTACCTGTGCGAGCGCTGACTCAATGCAGAAAGCTCTCTCCCTTTGTCTCTCTGCAAATCTCTCTCTCTCTCACAGAAGGAGTGGTCCAAAAATGGCTACCACAAAGAAGCCAGGAAGAGCCCCCTTTAAATAGCGCCCCCCCCCAGCCCCACAGTGACTGGGAACCATTCCTGTCAACCAGTCGCTGGGAGCGCCAGGTGGAAAGGAGGGGGGCACCACTGAATTTCCGGTTCGGGGTGCCCCAAGGGCGCTGCACCATGAAATGACATCAGGAGCTGCGCGCACAGCTGAGCGGGCGTTGCGGTTCTGCACTGCCGCTAAATGTCCGCTCAAATTTGCAAGAGGCGCTGGTCTCACCGCGCCCAGGCGCTAGCCGCCTCGTGCCCCACTTATCGCCCTCTTAAGGCGATAACAGGTGGCGCAAACAACTGAATTTCTCCCCCTACGTCTTTCCAATGTAAAAAGGCCCAGCTCACAGAGTCTAACATGATAGTTAATCTTTTAGCCCTCCTCTGAACCTTTCTATCTCCACCCGTGTGAGGGGTTTAGAACTGGAAACAGTAGGGATGATTTTAACACTCTGTGGGAAGGTAGCAGGAGTGAACGGCAATGCTACACGGGAGTCTCCATCAGAGGTCTGCCTGATTTTAACTGCTGGGCCTCATTTGAATGTCGCTGGTTAGGTGCTCATAACATTTCGGGTGGAAAACGGTAGCTGGCTGGAGGCCCCTCACCAACACCAAGAGAAGGTTGCTGGCAGCAAGGTATTGTAAGGGGTGATGGCGGGTGTGGCGCGTGACTGTTTGTGAGCGGTTCGAATTGCTCTCACGCCCCTTGGGTTCTAGACACCGGACTAAGGTACAGGCAGCGATACAGAAAGACTCGAGTAGACAGGTGGTTTGGATGTAAGAAAACCAAGACTTTATTAAAACAGAGAATAACAGATTCTTATGAGAAATTACTAGAATAAAATACAGGCAAATACAAAATAACTATACTTATACAGGGAATGGGGAACACACAGCACATCGAGGGAAAACAAACTATATTAACAATCCCCTTATCCTTATCCCACCCCCTATACCTAACTAGATTAAGCTATGAGGGGCCAGAATTCATGCTCACCAATCCAAAGCAAAGCCAACTGTTAACGAAATATGGATTTTGAGGTCTGGTTCTCTGTCCTCTTAGGTACACCATCGCCACGTGGTCTTGAGGGCTGCAGTGCTGGAGCTGCTACTGCGACGCACCTTCTTCTCCTCCGCTACCGTCATCGTCTCATCCCGATGGGTACTCCTCTTCTTCTCCCTCGGGCGGTCGTCGGCGGTAACGTTATGTTTATCGGACAGTTAACAGTCTTTGTCATTTAGATTTTGTTACCCATGCATCGAACGTTAGTATATTTGTCGTGGTGTAGACACCTGCGTTATCGCAATGTTCAACAAGATGTTCGTCTTCCCAAGCGCCAGCTTATAACTCGGCGCTTGGTCTTTATCGATACGTTTTTTGCTGCCCTGCTCTGCCCTTAGTTTATCGAGTTTTATCGTCTTCTTTGTCTCTATTCGTCTCGTCTACCTGCTTCCTGCTCGAATTCGTCTCGCCCCTTTTTGCGGCCTGGGCGTCCCAGATGACGGGGGACTCGGGTCTCATTCTCCTCCCCGGCTGTTGGTATGGTGTCCTTTGCAGCTGACAACTCACCGCGGGGAGCGAGGAGAGAACCGCCACGAGGCCAGGGCACGAGTGAGCCAGGAACTAAGGGCGAGGGCCAAGCACAAGAGAGAGCAGAGAGAGAGCTAGATTGCTACCCGGGGCCTGCAGTTATACCCGTTGTTTCATTCCTAATCTGCGCGCCAAATCAGGTTAGTTCATTGTTCCAATTTTGGCGGGCTGCTTTAAATAATTACCGCAATCTAAACTAACTGTTTTTAGATGGCCGTTTATCTCACCTAATGGCCTGATGTCCAAGCTGTATTGTTATTAATGCATTCTAATCGGCCTGTCCGGCCTCGATGGCTTCCTTAAGCTGTTTCCGATTATTTATGCAGACGGCTTGATGGGCTCAAGTATAGGCCCAACTAGTTCTGATCTCTCTACGATCTGGCATAATGCATACTCTAATGTTTGCTGTCTGCTTTTCCAAAACACAGATTCATTTCCACAGAAACTGCATTTTAGGTCTCGATTTCCCCACAAGCTGCTTGTTCTGTGCTGCAGAGTTCAAGCTTTAAAAATCTTGCAGGCTTTTGGCCACGAGGTGCGGATGCCATCTTTTGGGTACCCTTTTTAAAATGTCCATGCAGAGTCCCTTTTATTAATAACTTTGGGGAAATGTGGAAATTTTGCAAATCCTACACTCCCCCCTGTGATACTAAAACTTGCTTGTAGTATCATTCTTACAAGGTGAGCAAAATTTTTTTTCTGACCCTCCATAGTCAACCTTCCCCTGTAATTACCTATCTAACATACCCATGACACATGCACTTCCCATTCCACAAAAATGTAGTGTACATAAGGATACATAGAATAATTGCAGTCGTTTACACACATCCAAGCATGGAGGGGTTCCAACACCCCTGCACTACTTGGTACACATACATCTTTATTAACAACTCATCGCAAGAATCTTTATTAAAAACAACAAACAAAAAAATAGCAATCTTTAATCAAAAATACAAGGAAAACCTTCCACCTTCACATAATGTTCCTTCCAGATCTTCTGGTTTCGGAACTCCAACAACTGCCCTTTTCCCTTACATTGTATACAAACTAGATACAACACTATCCCTAACTGGCAAGCCACGAGAATGTGGGAAGCCAGTCTGATCCACGAAGGGACCTCTATGTTATTGAAATTGTCCAACCAGGGTGGAATCACAATATCCAATGTTTTAGTCACTATCTCTACGGTTTTCTGCTCTAGAGTGTAAAAATGTTTCTGCGAAACTATAACGGCTTTGAATATTTTGGTAAGGTGTTCTGAGAGAGGGGGAATTTCGTAGCCGAAATGCACTACATACTTTTGCAAATTGGTAAAATTCTCCTTCACAGTGAGGTCAACAGTGGAGGGTTCAGGAATGGGGACAATTCGCTTCTGGGCCACTTGAACTTCTGCCTCGGGTTTAAAACAGAGACTGCTGTCACCATCCGGACACCAGCTATGCTGTCCATGCTG
This sequence comes from Somniosus microcephalus, assembly GCF_052327205.1. Classification (NCBI taxonomy): domain Eukaryota; kingdom Metazoa; phylum Chordata; class Chondrichthyes; order Squaliformes; family Somniosidae; genus Somniosus; species Somniosus microcephalus. The sequence goes on from NC_140988.1 coordinate 196,400,926, forward strand.
GTAGTGGGACATGCCGGTGGTGACACACTATGTCCCACCTTCTATATATGCTACCTGCGGGGGAACATGGCCTTGTGCCATTGCCTCCATGGTACAATTTATAGGCTTCGCGCCAGCAGCTCTGAACCCGCACTGCGGTTTTGAATAGGCATTCAAATGCTGGGGATAAAGGATTATGTGTGTTCCCCGGCTCCGGCACCCTGAGAGGTCAGTACTTGTCATAGCGTGCTCCCACTTTATGACGTAAGGTGGGACCGCTGTGAAACGAATGCGTGCACCCCCTTGAATGACTCCAATGTTCTCTACCCTGTATACCGGCGTGGGTCGGGCTGTCCTACCCATGACCAGCATCCTAACTACTACTCCCATGACTGTGTGGTTGGACCATCCACAATCCACAGGGACTGGGTAGGCTTCGGAGGCTAGCCGGAGTTGGCATGGGCTTAATGCATTCTCAGATGGGTGGAGGGCTGCGAGGTGTTTGTTGCTGATCCAGGAGGGGACTGAACCCTGTTTTAAATCCTCCAGATTACTGTGGCCCTCTCCCAGTAACCATGCCCTGTATAGCACATAAACCTCATTCTGCGCAGCCTGGTCAGAAGCATTTCTGTCCTCCCTTATGAGGGCATTTACCGTCTTTGCTTGCTTTTCCAACTCCGCTATGATCTCCTTTAAATGGACCGTCATGGCCTGGTCCTCATGCAACTCCGAGCCCAATACTTTATTCTCATCCAGTAATATCTTCTTTAACTGTGTTTTTAAACCGTTTATCTGGGTCTGTAGCTCTATGTCATCCAAACTGTTGATGACAGAGGACCCAGTATTAAACGCAGTAAAAACATCATTCCATACTCCCCTTCTTTGTCTCCCTGCATTACCCAAAAACTCTCGGTGTGTGGTGTACAGTTCGGTTTTGTCCACATGGGCGAAATCGAACTCATAAAACTTCCTGAACATGTCCTTCAATAGGGCCTGGTATAGCTGCTCTGTTTCTTTGGGGCACCACTCCAGTAAATGTACCTCGGTGAGATTTAAAATCACGGAGGCTACCGCGTATTGTACCCACCTGGTACAGCACCTGATCGGTAGGTACTAGTACCAACCCATTCCCTGGTCCCTTGGTGGTGGTGGGGCAACCTTCCCTGGATAAACTCGCCACCTGCGCCGTGGGCAGGGGCTTACGGGGGCGGGTTACCAGTTCAGTGGCATTGACTGGGATCGGGGAGAATGGGACTGCACACACCATCCAGCTGGCATCCCACCTCATCCCCTTCCCGGTGTCGTGCCACAGCCGGTGGAAAACAATGGATATGCCTGCGGGACAGACACTCTCTGACCCCCACATACAGATATAAATCCCTTGATCTGGCTCCCACCACTTGTCCCAACACACACTTAATCCTCCATGAGTCCCTGTAATCGTCCGGTGGGTATTGTTCCTCAACCGTCCCACTCGACTTCGGGGTTCCTCATATCATTGCTCAGCTTTCTGAGCCACCACCACCTATCCAGAGTAATGTGTCCTTTGCACATTAAACATATACGCTTTCCAATGGTGACGCTGACCCTCGTGGTAATGACCCGTACCCTGGGGCACAGGAGGGAGGTCTCCCCGTTCGTGAATCCGGTTTGGCTGGAGTACTGAGATGAATTGGACCCCAGCCATCCTGGCCACCTTCCCTCGTGGACGTAGGCGGCGGTCTCCTCCGCATCCCGTTCACCGCTTCCATCAGTCGCTATGGGCGCCCTGTCTCCCGAGTACCCGTAGATGTGGGAATCTTGTACATCACCCAGCCTTCCCAGGCTCAGTCCCATCATGGCGAGTAGGACTACGATCCCCTTCATCCTGAAAGTCTTTCTGCAAAAGATACAAAATATGCAGCCAGGTCCCCAAGAGATTCTCTGGCTTGGTGAAGCATGGTCGGGTCCTGCGACCTCGACCCAAATACACACTCTTAGCAGATTACTTACTTAATCTAAACTACCCATCACCTTATTTAACTTAAGCTAAAACACCCAAACTTAAGCTAAAATACCTAACTTAACAATAACCAAACTTAAACTACCTAATCTCCGGGCGGCCAGGCTAATTCCTGGTTGGGCTGCAGCTCACCGCTACCTCCGGTGTGGCCGCACCGTCCTGCACCGTTGGTCCCTCGCAGCCCGTGGCTGCTGGTTGAGGACCTCTCTCCTTGGACCTTCCCCTACCTCGAGGGGCGGCCCTTGGTAACTGGTGAGCAGGTGACCATGGCTTTCTCGGCTGGGGTGTCCACGGGGACCTTCTCGGGACCCTGGCAGGTGGGGCTTTCCTGGCCGATGGGCCTTTAACCCGAACCGCTGCTCCCTCAGGCTTGACCCCTCCCGAACCTGCGCTAGGGGCAGGAAACTCTTCACACCTTGTGAGGGAGTTGGAGCAGAGGGGCTGCGGTGGCTGCATAGTCCTCAATAGAGTGTCTGCAGTACCCAGTTAGCCCTAGAAATGACCTCACACCCGTTATTGTGTTGGGGACCAGTAGCTCGTGTACCGCCTCTCTCCTAGCCTTATCTGTGGCCCTTTCTCCAGCATGCATGGTCAGGCCTAGGAATTTTACCTCCTGCTGGCCGATCTGCGCTTTCTTTGGGTTTACCTTGAAACCTTTCTGCCCCAGCAGCTCCAGCAGTTCGGCCAATAGCGGGCCATGCTCCTCTTTCGAATCATTGAACAGGAGCAGGTCATCCACATACTGTACCAACTGTCTGGGCTGGCTAAAATCACTTAAACTGTTGGCCATGCACTGATGGAAAATGCTGGGGCTGTTGTGGAAGCCCTGCGGCAAGCAGTTCCACATGTACTGTTGCCCTTTAAACGTAAAGGCAAACTTGTACTGATCCTCCCTCCTTACAGGGATGAACCAAAACCCATTGGAAATATCCAGCACCGTGAAAGTGGTCGCGGATGCTGGAATACTCCCTATGAGGTCGGCAACTGCTGCTACTGTGGGTGCACAGGCTGGGATGTTACTATTGAGCACCCGATAGTCCACCGTGGCCCTCCAGGAATTGTCCGGCTTTCTGACCGGCCATAATGGAGAGTTCACGTGAGTAGCTATCGGTCTCAGAACTCCCTGCTGCACTAACAAGGACATGGCTGCTTCCATGTCTGGCTCTGCTCCCTGGGGAAGTTATACTGTTTCTGTGGTTGGGCCATGGGGTCCCCGCCTACGCTGACCTCAAACCCATTGACCTTCCCGCAGTCGTGTTTGTGTGTGGCAAATGTGGCCAGGTGGGCCTGCACAAATGCCTGGAACTCTTGTGGGGTGTTGCTGACCATAAGCTCGAGGTTATAATCCTCTTTGGGCTTCATGGTGCAGAGGGTCCCCTTCCCTTCCTTACCTGGGATAACTACTACCTCTCCGTTCTTCACTTTACCTGCCCCGCAAAGGCAATGATTTCTTAAATCCACTAGGTTCCCGTGGCCTACAATAAAGTCAGCCCCCAGGACCCCTCTTCCATCCTCCACTACCCATCTCATCAGGACACAGGTCCACTTGGAGCAGAGCGGTCCTAACTGAAAGGCGAGCGGGATGGAAAACAAGCCAGCCTGTTCTTTACCCGTGAACCCCGATAGACTCTATGGGACCCCGTTACAGAGAGCTGAGGTGGTGGGGTTAGCTGAGTAGACCACGGTGCACGATGCCCCCGTGTCCAGCAGATAGGTCACTGTCACCTTTTCTACCTCCATCTCCAAAAGGGGTCTTTTCCACTCATCATACCATAGAGAACACAAGTAAACAGGTTGTGCTGGCTCTAGTCGCAGCTGTGGGTTGGATGGGGCTGATGGGGTGAGAGCACCGTTAGTGGCTGCTACTCTCCCCTGGCCAGTCAATAAGGACCTCATGGTGTCCAAAAGTGACTCGTCCTCTGCAGAAGGGATCCCTGCCCCCGCCTTTTGGGCTGCGGCTGTGGAATGCTTTCCCTTGTTATCCTTCCAAGGGTTTTTGCACTCCTTCCACCAGTGACCATCCTTCCCACACTCGTAACAATTGGTCTTTGTGTTGGGGAAGTTACTCCCTTCCTGGTGCCACTCTTTGCTACCCGGTCCAGGTTTTACCTCATGCACCTTTCCCTTGGGTGGGTGTGCATCTGCTCCCCTACTGTTTTTATAAGCCAGAGTGAGCTGCCTAATCACCGTAAGTTCGGTGGTCTGGGGATTTTTGGGGTCGAACCAGGCTTCTGCCTTGGCCCGGACCTGTGGCAAGCTGTTTGCCACCAGGCAACGGAGCCAATGGGCACAGGAGATCCCCATTCAGAACACTCGGTCCGGCATCCCCGGACAGGCCCTCCCAACTCCGGCCACAGCCGGTCCGCAAAAGCCTGTGGGGTTTCCCCTGGGAGCTGGATCATCTTCTCCACTCGGGAGAAAGGACTTCCCTCATTCATCCCCATGGCCTCCAGAACTGCATCTCCAAGCTCCTCGTATCCGCTCTGCCCCCTTTTACACTCGTCAGAGAGGGATTGGAGGAGACAACTCTCCAGGGAGAATAGCAGCATCTTGGCCTTCTCAGCATCACCGCAGTCGTTAACGCTGGCTGCCTGCTCTACTTCCCTGAAATGGATCGAGGGGTCTCCCTTTTTGGAGAGCTTCGGGATATGGTTGACCATAGCCCTAAGCTGTTGGGTGTTAAAAGGTAATACGAATTGGTTTTGCATGGGGTCCCTCATTGTCACCATTGGCGGGTGGGCCAAACCTCCAATGCCGTGCTGGTCACATCGGTCCCGGCTCCGACCTGTCTGGCAGGGGTTGCTCCACCTCCGCCTCCACCTCTGGCTCCACCCCCCCTTGCTGCCAAACCTCGCTGAAATGTGGCACTATGGGTGGTGGTCATGAGATCTCCTCTCTCTCAACCGGGTCGTCCCTGGGCACTACCGGTGACGTTGGAACTGTCCTCCCCTAGTTCCCCATAAAATCTGCCTGGCCTGCATTTTGCCTTCCGGAGGGCCCGGCTCAGACTTTCTATCCTCTCCTTACAGGGGCCGTGGTCTGCCTCCTCAAACCCCTGCTCGCTCGCTAGCTGGTAAGTGGTCTTTACCTCCTGTACTTTCTCTTCCTGTTCCCTAATCTGCCTTGCCAAGCAGGCGTTCTTCTCCCACAACCTCAACTCATTTCCCTTGGCCTTGGTGACTTGGCACCGTAGGTATTCCAACTGGGCCTTGTGTTCTCCCATTAAATGCACTCTCTCCTGATTTAGGGCCTGCAAAGCTACTAATAACTTCTCCACTGCTAAAGCCTTATCCTGGATCTCCAGGGCTGACTCCCTTAACTCAACTGCCTGTGCTGCATGGAGCCTGTCCAAAATTTGGACCTGCTTTTTAAAACACATCAGCCAAACTGCCTTCTCTAAGGAGCTCTTGTGTTCGTTTCCCTCTGTCCACTTAGCTGCTGCATCTACTGGACACCCAGCCTTTAACAGAGTGGTGATCCACTTCTTAGTGATATTCACCTTGCTAAACACATAATCAGAAATCCTTTCCTCCTCATGGTCTGCTCATCTGAACCATTGTCTACTGTATCACAACACTGTTGCTGATGTCCTGTCGCGGTCGCCATTCTGCAAGGGGGGTGGTTGGCGGGTATGGCCCGTGCACCCAGTCAGTTATGCCCCTGACTGTTTTGTGAGCGGTTCGAATCGCTCCCATGCCCCTTGGGTTCTAGACACCGGACTTAGGTACAGGCGGCGATACAGAAAGACTCGAGTAGACAGGTGGTTTGGATGTAAGAAAGCCAAGGATTTTATTGACACCGAGGTTAACACAGTCTTACGAGAAATTACTAGCATAAAATTCAGGCAAATACAAAATAACTATATTTATACAGGGAATGGGGAACACACGGCACATCGAGGGAAATCAAACTATATTAACAATCCCCTTATCCTTATCCCACCCCCTATACCTAACTGGATTAAGCTATGAGGGGCCAGAATTCATGCTCACCAATCCAAAGCAAAGCTAACTGTTAACGAAATGCAGATTTTGAGGTCTGGTTCTCTGTCCTCTTAGGTACCCCGTCGCCACATGATCTTCAGGGGCGCGGTGCTGGAGCTGCTACTGCGATGCACCGTCTTCTCCTCCGCTACCTGTCGTCGTCTCGTCCCAATGGGTTCTCCTCTTCTGCTCTCTCGGGCGGTCGTCTGCGGTAATGTTATGTTTATCGGACAGTTAACAGTCTTTGTCATTTAGATTTTGTTACCCATGCATCGAACGACAGTATATTCATCGTAGTGTAGACATCTGCGTTATCACAATGTTCAACAAGATGTTCATCTTCCCAAGCGCCAGCTTATAACTTGTCGCTTGGTTTTTATCGATACGTTTTTCGCTGCCCTGCTCTGCCCTTAGTTTATTGAGTTTTATCATCTTCTTCGTCTCTAATCGTCTCGTCTACCTGCTACCTGCTCGAATTTGTCTCGCCCCTTTTTGCGGCCTGGGCATCCCAGATGACGGGGGACTCGGGTCTTGTTCTCCTCCCTGGCTGTTGGTATGTTGTACTTTGCTGCTGAAATCTCACCACGGCGAGCGAGGAGAGACCCGCCACGAGGCCAGGGCACGAGTGAGCCAGGAACCAAGAGCGAGGGCCATGCGCAAGAGAGAGCAGAGAGAGAGAGCTTGCTACCCGGGGCCTGCGGTTATACCCATTGTTTGCATCCCTTATCTGCACGCCAAATCAGGTTAGTTCATTGTTCCAATTTTGGCGGGCTGCTTTGACTAATTACAGCAATATAAACTAATTGTTTTTAGATGGCCGTTTATCGCACCTAATGGCCTGATGTCCATGCTGTATTGTTATTAAGGTAGTCTAATCGGCCTGTCCGGCCTCGATGGCTTCCTTAAGCTGTTTCCGATTATTTATGCAGACGACTTGATGGCCTCAAGTATAGGCCCAACTAGTTCTGATCTGTCTACGATCTGGCTTAATGCATATTCTAATGTTTGTTGTCTGCTTTTCCAAAACACAAAGTCCTTTTCACAGAGCCTGCACTTTAAGTTTTGATTTCCCCACAAGCTGCTTGTTCTGTGCTGCAGAGTTCAAGCTTTAAAAGAATCTTGCAGGCTTTTGGCCATGAGGTGCGGACGCCATCTTTGGGTATCCTTTTTAAAATATCCATGCAGGGCCCCTTTTATTAATAACTTTGGGGAAGTGTGGAAATTTTGTGAATCCTACAATGATGCTGGTGTTGCAACATTTTCAGCTTGAAGGCGTGCAGCTGGCCTCTGTAGCTAACGCTCCCTTTTCCTTGGTCTCAGGTCTATGATATCCACAAGCCTTTCAGTGCACTTTGCAGCCCATCATCAGCTCGTGGATCCATTAGCAGAACTATTTCAGATGTTGCCACATGCTCCAGGCTTTCCAGACCTAACAATTCAGACAGCTCCTCCAGGCAGTATTTTCACTTTGTCACACACACAGAATCACACAGAAACCCCACAGTGCAGATAGAGGCCATTTCGGCCCATCGAGCCTGCACCGACACATATCCCACCCGATCCCCGTAACCCCTACGCCAACACATGTCCCACCCTATCCCTGTAACCCCACGTATTTAATCCCCCTAACACTAAGGGTCAATTTATCATAGCCAATCAACCTAACCCGCACATCTTTGGACTGTGGGAGGAAACCGGAGCACCCGGAGGAAACCCACGCAAACACGGGGAGAATGTGCAAACTCCACACAGACAGTCACCTGAGGCTGGATTCGAACCCGGGTCTCTGGCGCTGTGAGGCAACAGTGCTAACCAGACAGTCCTTCTGTATCCAGCAGCTGTAGTCTTGTATGCAGGTTGATTTAAGCTAGATTTTGCTTGCTATCCTTCTCAATGTCATAAAATCTCTTCTACAGGGAACTTCTACAGGGGGTGGGCATGGTGTTGACTCAGCTGGTGACCTCCTCCCAAGGCTTGTTTTCTTATAAAGAGATTGCGAATATATGTCAGAGCTGTCCATTTCTGTCCTCCTGGCCTGTATCTCATGCATGGTCAAATACACCACTGCTTTTCTGATCTTTCCATACTTACTTCAAAGTTTCAACTCAGCATATTTGTATTGCTGAAAAGTTTGTTTTTTATCTGGATCCAAGTCGCATTTTCTATTTGTTAAGATGCTAAACTGACATAATTGCTGCTGTGTTGCATTGGATCAAAACCACACGTATTACATTGAGCAAATGGTGGGCAACATGGAGATGCTGAAAGTTAATTCAACATTTCTGCTTTATCCTAAATTCTTCATGCTTGACAATAAACAGGTTCACTAGAAGCTCACATTTTTTATATTTGTTACTTCACTCTGTGATCTAGTCCCCAGGCAGTTTAGAAATATTTTAAATCATTTGACTCATAGGCTGACTGATGTTACTATTTGGAAATTATTAGGAGTTCTGGTAAAAATAAACCAAAGTGCCCATATTGATTAATATTTCAACTTTAGCCCCTATTGATATCACAATATAGATTACAAATACACATTACACAAACAAAGTAAATGAAGTTAATAGTATGCTTTTTTTTGTCAGTGACTATTTTGTGACTAATAGTATAGATGACTTAGCTACGTTTTGGTAATTTGGCAATTGATTACAAAACTTATAAAAATGCATTCTCAGTAAGAGAGCATACGAGATACTTCCCTTTATTAGCCAAGAATATAAGAGCAGAGAGATTATGCTAGAACTGTATAAAACACGAAAATAACAGAAAACGCTGGAAAAACTCAGCAGGCCAGGCAGCATCCGTGGAGAGAGAAACAGAGTTAATGGGCTGGATTTTCATTCCGGTGTGGGTTGGTGTCGTGTAATCGGCATTTTGTGTTATCCACACAAATCTAATTAGATGTGGGAGATTGATGCAATTTTAACTAAATTGCCCAATTGAGTTCCAGCGTGTGGGAACCCATGGCAAATGAGTTTCTCCAGTCTGAAAGTCGCCTCCGATGACATCATCATTGCTGCAGCATTTAAGGTCTGCAACAAGCCTTGCTTCTTCTGCAGGCTGCCAACCTTTTGGCATTTGCTGATACACTGAGCTGGAGCAGAATGGCCACAGAAAGACCGTGGTCTGCACCCTGATTCGACGACGTTGCCCTACAGGCTTTAGTGGAGGGGGCAAGAGCTCACAAGGAGGTGCTCTTCCCTTCATCAGGGAGGAAGAAGCCGCCCCAGCAGATAAAGTCTGTGTGGCTGCAAGTGGCAGAGGAGGTCAACTCCTTGTCGGCTACCCGCAGAACCTGGATACAGTGCAGGAAGAGATTTCATGACCTTCAGCGCACTGGAAAAGTGAATATGAATTTCCCATCACTCTCAATCTGATCCCCATTGCCTTTCCTCACCAGCACTCAGCTTTAGCAATCTCGTCCTCCACATCCCACTTGACACTGACATCCATGCACCCTTACCCATTCCCTCTCTCTCTAAGGTCATATTCACCTAACTATTCGACTATGCAGCCCTCACACTCCCTATCACTCTGATGCTATGAAAACAACTGACAACACACAGGGAGGACCCTCGGTCTTGCCACCTCACTCCATCTCTGTCTCCTTCTAAGCATCTATGCTATGGATTCTCTACACTCACTCCTTCATTCTCACTTAACCTCCACTTGTCTCCCTCATTGCAGGAAAAGAGAGCTCACAATAAATGAGTACGAGCGAGGACAGGAGGAGGGCCACCATCAGTAACCCACCTCACCCCCTGGAGGAGGCGGTCCTGGAGATCATAGGACTGGAGGACGACGAGAACGTGGTGGACGGACAGACGGGTACATCACACCAAGCTGGTGACAGAATCGTTTTTCATCTCTCTCATTGACATTGCATGAGTCGCTGATAATGTTTCGGAAGCTCTAACAGATGGACTAATGATCATCTGCAATATGCAATGTGCATGTAACCTTGGCATCACATCTCTGACTCTTTCCTTTACTCCCCCACAGGACCATCGCAAGCACCTGTCCCCACTAGCCAGGAGGAACAGCATGAGCCTGAAGACTCCTCAGAGGAAGCTGCAACCTCTGAGGGTGTAGCGTAAGCAGAATTCAGCACACCCAGCACCAGCGCAGACACTCACACCTCGGTGGTACCTTCGGGACACAGAGTAGTGTTATCACCTGGTGTATCACAAGTTAGCATCAGCAGATTGTGGAGACAGGGACAGCAGTGGAGAGTCCTAGTCGGAGGGCGCAGGACTCTGCCAGCTCGGCTCAGCTCCATGTCGACCCTCTGCCTCTGGGTCCATCCACAGTATCAGCGGTGAAGGCACTCCAGGAAAAGATGCAGGAGAGTCTGGCAGGTTTTGTCTCCAGGGTTGCTGCGAGTGTGGAGCGAATGGAGGAGTCCATAGTGAACATGAGCAGAACCTTTGTGGAGTCATTGGCGCATGAAGGCATCACCACGGAAAGGGTGGCAACCTCCGTAGAAAGGATGGCTAAAGTAGACGAGAGGATGGTTATGGCCATGGAGGAGCTAAGTCGCCGAGTGTTGAAAACATGGTGAGTGTTCAGAATAGACTGACATCTCTGGAGGAGCGATGGGCAGCTACTGAACAGAGAAACCAGACCTTCATGGCAGTCACTCTGAGTAGGACTGCCAGTGCAGACACGGTTCCCCATAGCCCCCCTGATGTGTAGCAAGGTGCTCTCAAGCCATTGCAAGCGATGAGGGAGACCTGACCCATGAGAGGGAAGTTGGTGGCAGACATCAAGGAAGTGGAGACTCCTCTCCAAGCGCTCACACTTCCATGCCACTGCAGAGCCCTCGCTCAGAGCCCCACCAGAGTCCACACTCAAGTGAGATCGGCAACTCAACCCCTGCACAGCCACAGTAGCAGCAAACTGTTGACGAGCCCTCACAGTTTCGCCACCCCAGAGGACGCCCGCCAAAGGTGTCGAGATAGGAGCAGCAAGAAAGTGAGCAAGGGGCCTCCACATCTGCTGAAGCCACAGGGGAAGCACCACGTAGGAGCACGTGTAAGAGAAAGATACTGCACAAATAGTCACAAGGGTAGTCACTTGGGTGAAATTTGATGTTTTATGTTTAAAAGCTATCATATGAATCCTGTACATAAAAAATCTGATAGCTACTGCTGTAGTTGTGGCGTGTATCATTTCGCGAATGGGACTTCCACATTGAGGGCTTAGGATTACTTGCAGTTGTCAGTATGGTGGTCAAATTGCTAGGAATCAGTTGATTCATGGCCATTGTTGATGCTCAGGTAAGAAGATGCGAGGCAAAAGTGCTTGAGTGGCTAGGCTAAGCAAATCTGGCCAAGGTGAGTGCATTCCTTGCATCCCAGCCAGCTATGTTCTCGCGTACTGCTGCTGCTGTTTGATAGGCCTCTGCAGGATGTTCGTTTTCGCTCTCCTCCTCCTCCTCATCTGAGGAGGATATGTGAGGAGCCACTTGGTCCTCAGGAATCTGCAAGCCATGATGCTGTGCCATGTTCTGAAGTGCACAGCAAACCACAACAATTCTGAAGACCCTGGCTGCTGAGTACTGCAGGGCTCCACCTGATCTATCCAGGCATCTGAAGCGCATCTTCAGCAAACCGATGGTTTGCTTGATTATGGCTCTGGTGGACATGTGGCTGGAGGTGTAGCTCTCCTCAGCTTTGTTGGATGGGCTCCTCAACGGCGTTATTAGCCACGTCCTCAGGGGATAGCCCTTGTCTCCAAGTAGCAATCCGTTAAGTTGGTCTGGCTGACTGAATAGTGGAGGCACACTAGACTGGCGCAGTATGAAGGAGTCATGGTAACTGCCAGGGTACTTGGCACAAATATGCAAAATCTCCTTTTTGTGGTCACACACCAGCTGAACGTTAAGGGAGTGGAAGCTCTTGCGATTGACAAAAATATCTGGATTTTGATGGGGTGCCTTAAGGACCACATGTGTGCAGTCAACGATGCCCTGCACCCTTGGAAAGCCTGCCAGATGAGCTAATCCAACCGCACGTGCCATGACACTTGCTCGATCCTTGGTGAAGTGGATGTGATTGTGCGCGAGGGCAAAGAGGGCATCGGTTACCTGCGTGATGCAAGTATGTGCGGCCACCTGGGAGATGCCACTGATGTCTGCTGCTGATCCCTGGAATGAGCCTGAGGCAAAAAAGTTGAGTGCGGTGGTGGCTTTTGTTGAATCCGTGATTCTTGAAGTATGATGTTTTCCAATAACTAGAGGGAGGCTGTAAATTAACAATCAAGGCTTATATACAGGCGTGGTCACTGCCGGTACTACAGTATACAGGAGCTGTAAAAGTAGTTCTCTCTTAAAGGTACATACACTACAACTTTGATGGCCACTGGTAAGGGTTGTCCACCTGGTCCTCTGGCCTGCAGGTCTTGTTGCAGCATTGCGCAGATGTCACCCACTACCTCTCGCGAAAGTCGGAGCCACCTTTGGCACTGCTGCTCAGACATGTTGAGATAGCTGACCCTGTGTCTGTAGACCCTGTTTAGGGGGTATCTCCTGCGCCGACGGGCTTCCATGCGCGGGTCCTTCTGGCCTGTGCATCTTCAGGTGGGTGAGCAGCAGCTTGGTGCGTCTGTTGGGGCTGCTGTTGTTGTTGCTGCTGTTGTTGTTGCTGCTGTTTTTTGGCCTCATCTAATATCCAGAAGGGAAGGAAATAAATGGTTCCCATGCTTCTGGTAGATGCCGCAGTTGAGGAAGTGCTGAGTGAAGGTGGCGAGAGGGGTATCCCACGAGGTCACACTGGAGATGGGTGCCAGGCTCCAAACTTCCACAGCTGGGGTTATACCTTCCAAAAGGTCCCCCAGACCTGAGACTACAAAGTCCTGCCACCTGCAAATGATGGCTGATCAAATCTCCTCTTTAATGGTTGACCTGCAGCTGATAGTAAGCAATCCAATAGTGCTCCTGCCAGGTTTCACCTTCGTGTTTCCCACCAGGCGTGTTTCACATGGAAAAAGGGTTAAAATCGCAATGGCCATTCAAAATGGCATTATAGAGCAATTTAGTGCTTGTTAAGGGCCTTAACGGCTTATCCCGCCTCTTGGAGGCGGGACGGAGACAGGACTATCAGACATAAATTTTTGAAAATTGCGTGGAGGCGGGATGGAGGTGGGGTAGGGCCCACCCGCCGGTTTTTGCAATTTTAACCACCCGCATGCCTCCAATCCCCCCTCCACGGCCCAATGAAAATCCTGCCCAATGTTTCAGGTCGAAGACCTTTCGTCAGAACGTATAAAACACTATTTAGGCCACAGCTAGATTATTGCATACATTTCTGGTCACCACATTACAGGAAAGATGTGATTGCACAAGAGAGGGTACAGAGGAGATTTACGAGGATGTTGCCAGGACTAGAGAATTTTAGCTATGAGGAAAGATTGGCTAGGCTGGGGTTGTTTTCTTTGGAACAGGGGAGACTTAATTAAGGTGTATAAAATTATGAGGGGCCTAGATAGAATGTTCCCTGGTTTCTCTTGAATGCTGACAACCACTTTTATTACCTCATACAGCCTTTGGAAATCCTACAAAGTATATGTAATTTATTTTCAGCCTTTGGAAAGATTGAAACAACCTCGCCCCAAGTGTCCACTTTACCTTTAACTGGCAGCATGCCTTGAAAATTCAGTTACCTCACGTGCATAACTGTCTACCCCAGCCTTTTGTGAGTCCCGACCAACAGACCCAATAATGGCTAGAAGTTTGCCATGAACAAACAGAACCAACCTTGAAAAATCCCATAAGGTTTGTCTAGCGCAATATTGGAAAGCACTAAGCTCATTGTTCCATGGTCTCCGTCGTTTATATTAATGGTGGAAGAGGGAGAAAAAAAGGGAATGCAAGGAAGGAAAAAGCAATAATTGATTTCTACTTCTTCAATTAATTATACCTTTTATATATATGTGTGGCAGCTAAGCCATGCATCCTAAGTATAGGTTTATGCAAAGCCATTAATTATTAAATTGCTGAATATTGATTCTTTTCAAATCTATTCTAAAGCTGTATAGCATGTGGGGCATTTACAATTCTCCAAGATAATTGTTGAATTGTTCATCAGATTTGTACACTTTATTCCTACATTTAGACCAGGTGCAATAATTCTCTAATTAGCTCATTGTGCAGTAGATAGGGAATAAACTCCAACTGGATCACACTTTGCTGAGCAGACCTTTGCCTCTAAGTTGTAAGCAACTCTGACAGTGGGTCCCTCAAATGTGATTCTACTAATCTGATTATACTAATTGACTTTCCAGAGGAATGTGTCAGCTGTCACACCCATTTGGCAATTATGCTTTAGCTTTTTCCCTGAAATAAGCCTTATTTTTAGAGGTCACACTGAGCAGTTAATTATATAGAATTTACAGCACATAAACAGGCTTTCGGCCCAATAGATCTGTGCCAGTGTTTATACTCCACGTGAGCCTCCTCCCACCTTACTTCATCTCACCCTATCAACATATATTTCTGCTCTGACGCAAAGCTTTCTGTGAGTGGTAAACATTCCTTGAGTGCAAGATGCCACCCATGTGGCATCAGGGTCCCTCGTATCAACCCTTTGTTCTAAATGTAAAGAAGGGTTTGCACTCAATTGATATTAAGGTGCTATCTGGCAACAAAATATAATTATGCACATTAATGCCAATTACCAAGAAAGCAGCCATGATACCATTAAAAAACAGCATCACTGTGGCAACATTTTTGGAAGAAGAAACGCTGGGAGGAGGCAATGGCTCTTAGAAAACCACCTTAATCCACCTGAATCCATGGTTTCTGACATAACGGAGAAACCTCCAGACAGCAGAGAATGCTCTTGTGTAAGGGGTGGTGTGTGTGGTCAGCTTTACCTCTGACTCCCTGAGCGGTTCGAATCGCTCACACTCATTTGGTTCTAGACTTCGGACTTATTTGGGGGTCGTAATGAAATTGCAACAGACACCTGGGTTTGTCAAAAGAACTGAGATCTTTATTTTGAGACAGGAAAATATACAATACTGTAGGAATGTCTAGTTCCTATCCAAAAGACTGAGGTCCACTCAGGCGATCAAATAAACGAGATTTAATGAAAAGTAACAGAGTTTAACAGATAACTGCAGGAGAACATCGAATATAGGTCTAGTCAGTTCAGAGGCTCCATGAGGACTGCTAGGGCGGTCACGTGGCTGACATCATGATGTCATCACGTTTTTCCTGCCGGTGGGGGATCACGTGATGAACGGCGTGACGTCATCGCGTTTACCCGCGCTATTAAAGTGACCGCGCTCTGTACATGTAAACAGTGAAAACAAAGATACAGACTCAGGCTGTAGCCAACATATTATTAAAGGGAATTATATACAATTGACTGGAGTCCCTTAATGGCTCCACCACATGCGCCCCCCCAGAATTGTCTTTAATAGCAAAAGTAAAACGGCGAAGAGGCCTGACAAGCCCGTCAGAACTAATTCTGTAGCCTTGAAGTGGAAGCTGATGGACGGCAGGCGAGCTGGCGGGTGGTTGCGTTTGATCTTGCACGGCAACTATGGGTGGTCGGCCACGTTTTGGCGGTTGTGCGATCTCAACTGGGCGGTCAAGGTCCAAGTGAGCCGGCTTCAACCGGTCAACCAAAATGTGGTCCGGTTTACCACCGACATCGACCGAAAAAGATTTGTCTCCTGGCTCTAATACACGGAAAGGACCAGTGTAAGGGGGTTTGAGCGGGTCCCGATGAGCGTCGTGGCGGATAAACACATAGTCGGTGTTCTTCAGCTCAGCTGGGACGTGGGAGCTCTGCAAGCCGTGATGCGACGTAGGCACTGGTGCAAAACTTCTGGCTGCCTCCTGGTGGCTGATGAGCTGCTGGGACGCGGACCATGGCTCCATTGGAGACGGAAGGAAATCCCCTGGGACGCGTAGCGGATGGCCATATATGAGCTCTGCCGAGGACGATTGAAGACCTTCTTTAGGTGCCGTACGAAGACCCAAAAAGACCCATGGGAGCCTGTCCACACAGCCTGCGCCTTGAAGGCTGGCTCGCAGTGCGGCTTTGAGCGACCTGTGGAATCGTTCGCACAAGCCGTTCGCCTGTGGATGGTAGGCGGTGGTGCGATGTAGCTTGACGCCGAGCCCCTGAGCCACAGCATTCCAGAGCTCCGAAGAAAACTGCGGCCCACGATCGCACAAGGTGTCTGCCGGTACCCTGAAGTGGGCAACTCAAGAGGAGATGAATGCCCTGGCGACGTCTGCGGAAGTGGTGGAAGATAGAGGAACCGCCTCCAGCCATCGAGTGGTGCGGTCCACCATTGTAAGCAGATGAGTAAACCCGTGCGAAGGCGGTAGTGGCCCCACCAGGTCCACATGCACATGATCAAACCTATGTTCCGGAACAGCGAAAGTGGCTAATGGAGCCTTGACGTGACGTTGCACCTTGGCCTTTTGGCAGACCACGCAGGTGTTGGCCCGGTCGCGAACATCCATGTGCATGCCCCGCCACACGAATTTGGACGACATCAACCATTGCGAGGCCTTCATGCCAGGGTACAACAACCTGTGGATGGCGTCAAAAACTTTTCGGCGCCAGGCGGCCGGGAAAATAGGGCGAGGATCTCCTACGGAGACGTTGCAGAGTAGCGTAGTGCCAGCGGCATGGAATTTGACGTCGGCCGCTTGGAGGCTAGAGGGGTTGGTTCTGTAAGATTGGACCTCCGGATCCGAAGCTTGATCCGCAGCCATGAGGGCACAGTCGATGCCGAGCTGGACTGCATGAACGGTCGCGCGGGAGAGGCAATCCGCCACCAGGTTGTCCTTACCGGACACATGCTGAATGTCAGTGGTGAATTCTGAGATAAACGTCAACTGACGTTGTTGTCGAGCTGGCCACGGTTCGGCGGTCTTGGCCATAGCGAACGTTAGCGGCTTATGGTCCACAAAAGCCGTGAACGGGCGTCCCTCCAGCAATAACCAGAAATGGCGGATGGCCAGAAAAAGGGCCAGCAATTCCCGGTCAAATGTGCTGTACTTTCGGTCGTTTCGCCGTAGTTGACGGCTGAAAAACGCCAGCGATTGCTACGTCCCATGCACCCACTGTTCCTGCACTGTGCCGATGGCATAGTCTGACGCGTCGGTGGTAAGGGCAATGGTGGCACATGGCAGTGGGTGTGCCAGCATGGTTGCGTTGGCTAAAGCGCCTTTTGTGTTGACGAACGCCCGGTCCATAGTGACCGTCCAGCTGATTGGATCCTTGCCAGACTTGCCCTTGAGGGCCTCGTACAGGGGCTGCATGAGCAGAGCTACATTAGGGACGAACCGGTGATAAAAATTTACCATCCCGAGGAACTCCTGCAGGGCCTTGACAGACTGCAGGCACGGGAATGAAGTAACTGCCTCCACCTTCGTTTGCAGGGGAATTGCGCCGTCCGAAGGGGGCATCTTTTTCGGGGTTTACGGTAATTTACCTTCCTTTACCTGGTTTACGGTAATTTACCTGGTCAAGCAGCTTTTTGCCACTGCACTTCTGACCAAACCCAAACAACGGTTTCAAATCGCTAAACCCTACTTTCCAGTTCAGACTGGAGGACTTATAATTAATGATATATTAAAAACGGACAACTGGTCTGGATGTGAGAAAATCAACTGTTATTACACTAAACAAAACTACACCACACGATTTTAGTAATCACTGTACAATTGCTTAAATGGGGAAAGACAGATGGCAAAAACAAGGGATAAATGGCTACAATGTTAATTAAACAATCTTAGCAATTGACCTTAAATTACCATCCCCCTTTAACTGCTTACTAGATTGCCTTGCTGAGGAGTCAGAAACCTGCTCACCTGTGGTCCAAGGAAGTAAGAGAGAGATAGCTTCTCAGGAGCTATCTTTATATCCTGCCAGCTCCTGCTGTTTTGCGCTGAAAGGGTCTGTGTGCAAAATTTGCGCCCAAAGTTCAAATATACATAAGAAAGGCTGTGATTGGCTGATTCAAATAAAGCTTGGAGTGGTTTGAATGTGTCTACATTCTGGGGCCGAAGTGCTCCCGCCTACACCTGGAGTTTAATGGGCTAACCAAAGGGGATACACCTGAATAATGGGTGATTCAAAACCCATTCATTCCAAACTGTTCTCTTTCAAAAGTCCTTTTCCGGAGTTTCAATGTGTTTCATTGTGTGTGTAAGGGGTTTTCAATGGGCTGGATTGCTGTGTAAACAGAGCCCTTTGTTCTGCAGTTTAGAGTAACTGCAGCTAATGCTTTATGTCAATAAGGCAGCAGTATCAATCGATCGTCTCTGCAGTTTCTATAAACAAACATCTTGTATTACAGGGTGATTGACAGGTCTGACTGCCACTGCTTGATCCTTCCACTTACACAGGCACTTCGAGCTGCTTCTCTTTTGTCTTTTGGCCATGCCTTTCTGACGGCCATTTTCAAACCTCTTTGCAATATACACAGTTCGAAACTCAGAGGTACCATTTTAATCTTAAAGTCCTGATGTTGAGACAATTCAAATCACGCAATTCTTCGTCCACGATGTGGACCAATATTTTCCGATCTTCAGGGATTTAGGGGATTTTTGCAAACCGCTACATTCCTCCCTTTGGATACTTCCAACTTGATTCTAGTATCCACTCGAAGGAGTTAGCAAAATTTTCTGACCCCCGACAAACAACCATCCCCTGTGTTTACCTATTGCTACCTACCACTTATCCCCCGACACGTCTATTCCCCTCAAATTTGAGTAAAAACCGTGGTATGGTAGGCATCTTACAAATCCATCAGTTTACAATAAGGGTCTCATACCCCTGCATCACTTGTTACATTATACAATGCAATCAAAATTTACAAACACTTTTTACATTACAACTTATTACAAAATGTTGCAATCTTAATCATACAATGTAATCAAAATGATCCCAAGCATGGAGAGGGTCCTACACCTCTTCTCAACTTGGAGTTGTAGCACAATGATGGATCGCAAAATTCGAGTGGGTAATTGCTCCTCCCACCCGGGCAGTAAATGTTCCTTCCACACCGCACCCCCGCCCTTTGAATGGTCTTAAACTTTTAAAACATGCAGAATGGATTTTACAGAACAGTCTGCTCCGCCAGCCCCAAGCCGTTCCCTTGTCACTTTGTGGAGTTGGGGTACCCCTCATGTTTTAATTTACCTTGGCACAGACCGAGATCGGGGAGTATGGGATCGCGACTCCCAGTCCCTCCCCCTCCCGTCCTCCCTCGACTAGCTGCAGAAAATGATGGGTGCCTGTGTGGCAGCTCTCCCTGGCCCCACACTCAAACTTGGATCCCAGATCCGGCCACCCATTCATCCTTCCCAGCCACACTTACACTCTAACTTTGCCCGTGGGCCCCCGGGTGAGTTCTTCCCTTCCCTGAACACACCCACATGACTCTTGGGTCTCCCCCTCCCCTTTACAATCTTTCCCGGGCCATCACTACCCACTCCCAGGGAACGCGTCCCTATCTGACAAGGCGCCCGCACTTCCCCACCATGACTCCTTAACAGCGAGGTCTCCCGCAAGTGAAATTTGGTCAGGATAGTGCTGGGTTGGGGGCCGTGCCCCACCCAGCTGGGGCCATCTCTTCCGTGTCGGAGGAGTAGGCAAGTTCCTCTGGACCCTGTCCGGTTTCTCCCGAAGGTCACTGCAGGGTTTCCTTCTGGATTTGTCCAGTGGCAAGGTGATCCCCAAAATTCTGTATCCATATCTTCCTTCGATGCCCAGCTCGGGCTGGGCAAACAGGGCTGCTCCTTGGTTCATTCTCCTGAAAAAAACTTAAAAGGACATGCAGCCAGGTCTCTCACTGACCTGCTGCCTTAGGTGGAGACATGGTTGGGTCCCTCAACCTCGGACCAAAATACTAACATTTGGCACAATTATGAACTTAAACTATAAACTTAAAACTACAAAACTAGTTATATCAAAACTTAAAATTCACCTTAAAAGCACGCTATATTCAATCCAAAGCTATAATACAAATGCCGCCCATCTCCGGGAGGCCAGGCTAATCTCTGGCACTGTCACAGATTACTGCTGGCTGCAGCAAAGCTGGACTGCCTCCTGCCTCTGGTCCCTCACAGCTTATGGCCGGTGGTTGGGGACCTCCGTTCTTTGGCTTCTCCCCAGTTCGGGAGATTGCTCTTTGTGGCAGGTACTCTGGTGACCATCTTTTCTTGGGCTTGCGGACCCACTGAGATTTTCTGAGGGGCGTCTCTGTGGGGGAAACTTTGGCTGGTGGACTCTGAGCTTGGGTCGCAGCACTAGCTGGCTGGGTACCTTCTCCCCCTGGTGCAAACAGCCCGGACTGTTTAATATACCTGGCAGCCTGCCGGTACTCCGGGTTTGTCTCCTTTTCCCTACCTACTCCTGTGCTGGGGGCAGGTATTGCCTCACCACCCGCTGCTGGTGGCAGGATAACTGCCTCTCCAGGTCCAAAACCTGGTACAAGCTCCCCTGCAAGAGGGATTGCTAGCCCTGCCTCCCCAGGGTCCCACACCATAGGGGGAACCACTCTGGAAGCAGGCTGGGAAGCTTGTCCCTTTAAACAGGCGACTGCGCCTGCGTGAATTTTCTCCCTGGAGTCCCTCGGCAGAGGCTGTGAAGCCTCTGGCTTCAAACAGGTGGCTGCGCCTGCGCAAACCTCTTCCTTGGAGTCCTTCGGCAGAGGCTGTGAAGCCTCTGTCTTCAACCAGGCGTCTGTGCCTGCGCAAACCTCCTCCCTGGAGTCCCTTGGTAGAGGCTGTGAAGCCTCTGGCTTCAAACAGGCGATTGCGCCTGTGCGGGAAAACTGATGAGGTGCTGCTGGGGTCCCGCAGGCAACTGCGCCTGCACGATCAATCTCTTTGTAAAGGGTAGGAAGAACCGTTGGGTCTTCCAAGCAGGCTACTGCACCTGCGCATATGGACTGGGAAGCGGGGACCTATAAACGGCTGACTGCGCCTGCGCGCTCGGCCTCACAGTGAACAGGAGCCGCTGGGGGTTCCAAGTTCGTGACTGCGTCTGCGCAAAGCTGGTGTTGGCAAACCTCTCCCCTCAGGTGCGCGACTGCACCTGCGCGGGAAAACTGAAATGGAGCCACTTGGGTCATGGGCTGGGGAACCGCACCTGCGCGAACCTGGTCTTGGGAAACTTCTCCCCTCAGGCGTGCGACTGCACCTGCATGAGCAGTCTCTGTGAATGGATTGGCAGCAGCCTGCAAATTTCTAATCTCAGGTTGCTGTTTCTTTGTTTCTGAGCCACATAACTGGTTCAAAGTTAAACTTTGACCAAAACCTAGGCTCCACTGGGGCAGGGAAATGTCCCAATTTGTGGGCTGGACAACTTTTCCCTGGAAACAAGCCACAGTGCCTCTCTTTACAGGCTGTGAACTTGAACTTGTAGGGTCAGATTTATACAATTTTCCTGATTTTCCCTGTGTCCCATCCCTGCCTGTAATCGCTGCCACTGGCCCAGATCCATATGGGTCCCAGAAAATGTCTGCACGTGCACCCTCCTTGGCCAGCATACCGGCCAGTCATTGTGGGGAGGCAGAGGTGGGTGAGGGGGTTGCAGCACCACTGATGGCTGCCACCTTTCCCTGGTGGGTCAGGAGAGACTACATTGCCTCCAGTAGCGACTCGACTGAGGCGGGGGAAATTCCTGTCTCTACCCTTTGAGTTGGGGCTGCGGAGGTCCCGGCTTTATCGTCTCTCCCAGGCTTTTTACAATCCCTATGCCAGTGGCCCTCCTCCCCGCACTTGTAACAAGTGACCTTGTTCTGGGAGGGATGGCTTCCCTCCTGGCGCCACTCTTTCTTATATTGAGCCCCAGGTTTAACCTTGTGGACTTTACCCTTTTGCTGGGATGTCTCACTATTCCTCCCATTCCTATATGCCACCGTGAGCTGCCGGATTACAGTCTCTTCGGTTGCTAGGGGGTCTCGGGGGTCAAACCAAGTATCAGCTTTTACATTTATCTGGGGTAGGCAATTGAACACCAGGCAACAAAGCCATTGGGTCCGCTGCCTCTCGTTCAGGTGTGCCCTATTTTGTCCCCCTGTACACGCGCTGTTGTAGACTGGCCACAGCCTGTCTGCAAATGCCTGTGGGGTCTTCCCTTCCTTCTGCAGGGTATTCCTTACGCGATCGAACGGATTGCCGTCGTTCGCACACATGGCTTCCAGTATTTCCTCCTTCAGGTCCTCAAAACCCTTCTGCCCTCTCTTAGCCTCATCTGAAAGGGTCTGATAGAGCTTGCTATCCACAGAGAAATCAACATTCTGACTTTCTCTTCATCATCACAGCCGTTAACACCGGCTGTCTGGTCTACTTGTTGGAAGTGCACTGAGGGGTCTCCCTTTGCAGAGAGCATGGGAATATGTTTCACCATGCCTCTGAGCTGTTGGGTATCGTAGGGTACCAGATAGGTATTTTGAACAGTCCCTGGGTTATTATTGCTCACAGGCGGACTGTACCTCCGTTGTCGGAGGGGCCACACTGGTCCTGGTCCCCGCCTGCCTAGCAGGAACTGCTGGCGTTCTCCTACCACCCCATTGTCTACCCCTCCTTGCTGCCAGAGCTCCTCAAAACCCGGAGCTGTGGGCTGCTGTCTTGGGATCTCTAATTCCCTAGCCAGCCTTTCCCTGGGTGTTGCCTGTGGGGCGGTTTGATTTGGGATGCTGGTAAAATCCAGCTGACCTGCCTTCAGGCCGATCAGGCAAATCCTCCCCATTGCTCCTTTTAAAGCCATGTTAAGTCTTTCTGTCTCTGCCCTACAGGGGCCATGATCTGCTTCACTAAACCTTTGGTTGCAGGCCAGCTTATAAGCTGCTGTAACTTCTGAGATGAGGCGGACATTCTCTTCCCACAGTCTCACCTTGCTATCTCTGACCTCAGTGGCTTCCTGCTCAAGGCCCTCTATCTCTGCCTGGCATTTACCCATCTCTGACTCCCAATTCTTGGCCTCTGTCACCTGCTCCTGCTTCCTCATCTCACCCTTCTTAACCCAGCCACCTATCCTATAATAGGTCAGCTTACACGCTGCCGCTAACATCTGCAGGGCTACCCACAGGCTGAAAACAAGAGAAACAAGAGCCGATGCTTCCTCCAGATCCAGACCACTCATCACATCAAGAACTGCCTCCAGTCCTGCCGTGGTCGCCAATGTGTAGGGGGGCATCTTTTTCAGGGTTTACGGTAATTTACCTTCCTTTACCTGGTTTACGGTAATTTACCTGGTCAAGCAGCTTTTTGCCACTGCACCTCTGACCAATCCCAAACAGCGGTTTCGAATCGCTAAACCCCACTTTCCAGTTCGGACTGGAGGACTTATAATTAATATATTAAAAACGGACAATTGGTATGGATGTGAGAAAATCACTTTAATTACACTGAAGAAAACTACACAACACGATTTTAGTAATCACTGTACAATTGCTTAAATGGGGGAAGACAGAGGGCAAAAATGAGGGATAAATGACTACAATGTTAATTAAACAATCTTAGCAATTGCCCTTAAATTACCACCCCCCTTTAACTGCTTACTAGATTGATTTGCTGAGGAGACAGAATCCTGCTCACCTGTGGTCCAAGGAAGTAAGAGAGAGATAGCTTCTCAGGAGCTATCTTTATATCCTGCCAGCTCCTGTTGTTTTGCACTGAAAGGGTCTGTGCGCAAAATTTGCGCCCAAAGTTCGAATACACAAGAGAAAGGCTGTGATTGGCTGATTCAAATAAAGCTTGGAGTGGTTTGAATGTGTCTACATTCTGGGGCCGAAGTGTTCCCGCCTACACCCGGAGTTTAATGGGCTAACCAAAGGGGATACACCTGAATAATGGGTGATTCAAAACCCATTCATTCCAAACTGTTCTCTTTCAAAAGTCCTTTTCCGGAGTTTCGATGTGTTTCATTGTGTGTGTAAGGGGTTTTCAATGGGCTGGATTGCTGTGTAAACAGAGCCCTTTGTTCTGCAGTTTAGAGTAACCACAGCTAATCCTTTATGTCAATAAGGCAGCAGTATCAATCGATCGTCTCTGCAGTTTCTATAAACAAACATCTTGTATTACAGGATGATTGACAGGTCTGACTGCCACTGCTTGATCCTCTCACTTATACAGACACTTCGAGCTGCTTCTCTTTTGTCTTTTGGCCATGCCTTTCTGACGGCCATTTTCAAACCTCTTTGCAATATACACAGTTCGAAACTCAGATGTACCATTTTAATCTTAAAGTCCTGATGTTGAGACAATTCAAATCACGCAATTCTTCGTCCACAATGTGGACCAATTGTTGTGTATGTACCTTTAAGAGAATAAATGGTCTCAGACTGCAGTACCGGCAGTGACCACCCCTGTATAAAAGGCGCTAGTGAGCCTCTGTAGTTTTCAGTTTCACTATTGACTTCCACCAGAAAAGACTTATTTTGTTCTACTCCTGCTGTCCATGTCTCAATCATTCACGGACGTAATACTGGTGACGAGCAGATACGAACCTACCTACAGTCTGCACCACCTCCTGGGATCCATTCCTATAGCGAAGTGAGCAGAGGTCGAGGCCAGAAAGAAAAGAAAGTAAGAGGCAGTAGAAACAGGCGTCGACTGTGGGCATCCGCCCTGTGTTGCAGAGTTGAAGATTGCTGGAGAAGCTGTCGGATGCGGGGCCTGGTTCCTGTCGACGGTGCTTCAGCTAATCGGGTTGGTGTCAGGTAGTGCACTGATCCTTCCTGGGCTGCGGTGGTCGTGAACTCGAGCGGCTGGTTTGCAACGGGGCCGAGCAGCGTTGTTGGGAAGAAGAGAGAGAGAGGGTGGAGCACACAGGGCATGGCCGGTGCTACGAAGCCGGGCTGCGTATAGACCCGCGAAGAGGGAGGCAAGAGATCCACAGGGTTGTTCCACGACGGGAAAATAATTTAAAAAAAAAAAATTAAACGCACAAGAAACCGTGGAAAGCAGCGTTAACTACAGCGGGGAAGAAGGCAAAGCGCGGGAGGCGCCATCTTAATCAGTGGGGAAGAAGGCAAAGCGCGGGAGGCGCCATTTTGTTCAATTGGGGAAGAAGGCAAAGCGCAGGAGGCGCCATTTTAGATTTGCAAGATGCTGAAGACTGGCTTTATCACTGCTTTTGATAATACAATAGAGGACTGGACCACGTATGTGGAAAGAGTCGAGGTATATTTCGAGGCAAACGAAATAGCGGAGGAGAAAAAGGCATCGATATTGCTAAACTTAATGGGCGCTAGAACATACGGCCTATTGTGGAACCTGATTACTCCAGCCAAACCGAAGGCGAAGAGTTTTAACAAAATTGTTGCTGTCCGACAGGAACACCTAAACCCTGCACCGCTGTTGATAGCAGAAAGATTTAAATTTCACAGGAGAACTCAGTACAAAGATGAGAGCAATGCTGAGTATCTTATGGAACTACGCAAGCTATCAAAGCACTGCCAGTTCGGAGCAGGACTGGCAGATACCCTACGGGACAAATTTGTCTGTGGACTCCTGAGTGAAGGAACACAGAAGAAGTTACTCTCAGAGAAAGAGCTGACGCTAGATAAGGCTTTCAGCGTGGCAGTATCGTATGAAGCAGCAGCCAGGGGAGCTGCAGAAATTCAACAAAAACCACAGGAATACGGCACCCACGAAATGACATGGGGATTTGCAAAATGTTATCGCTGCGGCAGAACTAACCATGGCCAGAAGGACTGCTGGTCCAAAGACAAAATATGCAGGCAATGCGGGAAGATGGGACACATTGCATGAGTTTGCAGGTCTGGGAAGAAGACCAGCGACAACAAAAAGGCTACTAAGGAACCGTACAAGAAAGTACAAAAGATGACGGACAGTAGTTCCGAAGACCAGATGAGCGATAGTGAATCCGGGAACAGGAGACTAAGCTGTCTCAAACTTCACAATGTAATCGCAAAAGAGGATCACTGAACCATTTGGGTCACCCTCACGATAGCAGGGTCCCAAGTTAAAATGGAATTGGATACAGGATCAGCGCTAACCGTCATGAAACGACGAAACTACGAGCGGCTATTTTCACACATGCCATTGAGAGAGACATCCAACGTCTTGACGACGTATACGGGGCAAAAAGTATAACCCAGAGGAAAAATAAGGGTGCCTGCCGAATACAACAGCAAGAAAATACGGAAATTGTATCTCTACATACTGCCAAACAGTGGACCACTGTTATTGGGATGGAAATGGACCAGGAAGATAAACTTAGATTGGCACTCCATTCATGCAATGATGGTGGAAGGTAAAAAAGATGCAGACGTCACTCCTGGATGGTTGTCAACAATCTTAGCTAACGCCAAAGAGGTATTTCAACAAGAACTGGGCACGCTTAAAGGCATAACCGCCTCGATAAAAATAGAAGAGAATACAGTTCCCAAGTTTTTCAAAGCAAGACCGGTACCATATGCAATTCGCCCAGCCGTCGAGGCAGAGCTGGAGAATCTGGAGAAGGCGGGCATGTTGTCTAAGGTCGACTGGAGCGAGTGGGCGACACCCATCATTCCTGTCATGAAGAAAACGTTAAACAATAAGCCCGGGGAGCCAAGGAAGATTCGCATCTGTGGGGATTTCAAGGTGACGGAGAACCCAGTCCTTCACACAGTACAATATCCTCTTCCAAGGATAGAAGACATCTTCGCCTCACTGTCTGGAGGGAAGTGTTTTACAAAAATTGACCTAGCAGAAGCATATTTGCAGATGGAGGTTGACGAGTCCTCTAGGAAGTATCTCACGATAAACACTCACAAAGGTCTTTACCAGCATCATCGATTGGCATTCAGAGTAGCATCGGCTCCGGCGATATGGCAAAGAGCGATGAAACAAGTCCTGCAAGGGATTCCGGGGACTCAGTGTTACTTGGGCGACATCCTTGTGACAAGTGAAGATGACAGTGAACACCTTAACAACCTAGCACAGGTGCTCACTAGACTACGGGAACATGGGCTGCGAGCCAACCGCCCCAAGTGCGAATTTTTTAAGAAACAGATATCGTATTGTGGCCATGTGATTGATGAAGAAGGGTTACATAAGTCCCCTGACAAAATTGAAGCGGTTGTTAAGGCCCCAGCGCCTGAAAATGTGTCGCAACTGAGGTCATTCCTCGGATTGGTGAATTACTATCATAAGTTTTTGCCGAATTTGTCGACAATTCTGCTCCCACTGAACGCACTGCTACGAATGGGGGTAGCATGGAAATGGAGCGATGATTGTAAGTGTGCTTTTCAGAAGAGTAAGGACTTAATCACTTCAAGGGAAGTATTGGCTCACTGCAACCCAGCACTGCCGATCAGACTGGCGTGTTATGCGTCTCCCTACGGCATTGGGGCGGTACTGTCGCATAAATTCCTTGATGGTTTAGAGAGGCTGATAGCTTTTGCGTCACGCTCGTTAACTTCTGCAGAGCGTAACTATGCCCAGATTGACAGAGAGGCCCTCAGCCTAGTGTGGGGGGTGAAGAAGTTCAATCACTACCGGCATGGTCAAAAATTTACTCTACTAACCGATCATCAACCTCTTGTCTCCATTTTCAACCCTCAGAAGGGCGTACCGATCATGACAGCACAACGGCTGCAGAGATGGTCCTTTTTCCTAGGGGCACACCAATATGACATCGAGTACAAAGGAACTAAACAGCATGGAAATGCTGATGGATTGTCACATCTACCGTTGCCGACAGTGGAAGAAGATGACCTTGCAGTGGATCCAATGGAGTTATTCCACTCGACCATAGTCGAATGTCTCCCTGTGACGAATGCAAACATAGAAAAGGAAACACGGAATGACCCGACACTATCACGGGTCTATGATTTAATGGTGAAGGGATGGCCAGCACATGGTGAACCACTGCTGCCAGCATTCTCGCCGAGAAGAGAACAGCTGTCAGTGTGCAGAGGAACCTTGATGTGTGGCTCCAGAGTAGTAATTCCACCTAAGATGACGGATAGAGTGCTCAATGAGCTTCATGAGGGTCATCTGGGTGGGGTAAAAATGAAGAACTTAGCCAGAGCATTTGTGTGGTGGCCGGGAATCGATAGAGAAATTGAAGAGATGACCAAGAGCTGTGCAGGATGCCAGAAGGTCCAAAACGCCCCAC
Source organism: Somniosus microcephalus (assembly GCF_052327205.1). NCBI lineage: Eukaryota > Metazoa > Chordata > Chondrichthyes > Squaliformes > Somniosidae > Somniosus > Somniosus microcephalus. Next base: position 196,429,005 of record NC_140988.1, read on the forward strand.
CACAAGCCCCTCTGCATCCATGGGAGTGGCCCTCATCTCCATGGCAAAGGGTGCACATTGATTTTGCTGGTCCCTTCATGGACTCGATGTTTTTAATTGTGGTGGATGCACATTCAAAGTGGCCAGAGGTAATAAAAATGTCCTCAACCACCACGGAAAAAACTATCACAGTTTAACGAACCATATTCGCCAGAATGGGCTGCCTGAACGGATTTGCTCTGACAATGGACCACAGTTTGTGTCTGAAGAGTTCCGGAGGTTCTTAAAGAACAATGGTGTTAAGCATTACACATCTGCCCCATATCATCCAGCCACTAATGGATTGGCCGAGAGGTTTGTCCAAACATTCAAGAAGGCTATCAAGGCAATGTGTAATGAAGATATACCCCTACAACACAAGGTGGACAACTTCTTGTTTGCCTACCGGAATGCGACACATGCGGTTACCAACCAAACTCCAGCCATGATGTTCTTCAATCGAAGACTACGATGCCGCTTGGATTTGGTTAAGCCAAACGTCCAAAGAGATGTGGAGAACAGGCAGTTTCAGACTATGAATGAAAGGCCGACCAGGAGTTTTACGATAGGTCAACCAATTTTGGCCCGGGACTACCGCACTGAGAAATGGCAGCCAGGAACGATTTGTACACGACAAGGACCTCTCATGTATACCGTGGACATTGGGGAGAGCATTGTAAGACGCCATGCTTACCAGATTCTAGAGTCACTGGAAAACCTCAACTCCACACCACGATCTGATACACCTGGTAATGAAATCGACATTCCAATTGCAGCTACCGCAGAACCGGTAATATTGGAAGCAGATGAACCAAACAACGACATTGATCCCGACTCAACATTGCCAGAAGAACCTGATACCCCAAAGAGGCGTTATCCAGACAGAATCAGGAAGCCTCCTCAAAGGCTGAACTTATAATAGCTTAAACTTAACCAATGTATCCAGCAACAGTAATTGTGATTGTAATTAGTTATCATTTTGTTGTTAAATGAATGTTATGTACTGTTTATCTAAAAGGGGAGGAATTGTTGTGTATGTACCTTAAGAGAATAACTGGTCTCAGACTGCAGTACCGGCAGTGACCACCCCTGTATAAAAGGCGCTAGTGAGCCTCTGTTGTTTCAGTTTCTCTATTGACTTCCACCAGTAAAGACTTATTTTGTTCCACTCCTGCTGTCCATGTCTCAATCATTCACGGACGTAATACCAATATTTTCCGATCTTCAGCGATTTAGGGGATTTTTGTGAACCCCTACATGTCTGATGTGATGAGATTGCCTAAAAAATCAATCTGCTGCAGGCCGAACTGGCACTTGGCCGGGTTGATGATCAAGCAGTGTTGACAGGGGCATCTAAAGAGGGTGCGCAAATGGCAGATGTGCTCCTCTTTATTAGGGCTGGCGATGAGGATGTCGTCAAGGTAGATGAAGAGAAACTTGAGGTCCCGAAGCACGGAGTCCATCAAGCACTGGAAAGCCTGTGCAGCGTTCTTCAATCTAAATGGCATCCGCAGAAATTGAAACAGGCTGAATGGGGTGATGACTGCAGTTTTCGGGATGTCTTGCGGGTGTACGGGGACCTGTGTAAGATTCGAAATTTTCAGTAATTTAATCACGCAAGAAAACAGGGTTAATAAGACAGTTTTATTGACCAAAAGAAGCTTGTACAGAATAACCTTGATAAAAAAAAGGGCATACAAAATGGCCGCCGGACCTCGTGATCAGTTTCTGGGACCATTTGATTTCTGTTACTGCAAGCCAGACAGGCTTGTGGATTGAGGACAGTAAGCCCGCGAAAGCCAGTATCGGGAAACCGAAACTCAGGGAACTGAACATACATATTAATTGGATTCTAAGTACAGGACAGTTTCAGGTAACAGGATGGGGCCCATCAAGAAATGGGCGGACATTTGAATGAACACTTAAACCCATTTACTGTACAAAGGAAAAACCGTTTAACAGCCATCAAGGGCAATCTCCAGACCGATCAATATACGAACCGAGTTACGGTGACAAAGTAAAGGCATTATCGGCCAGGAAGGCCAGTTAAGCTATCACCGGTTCCCATTGTAAGACAAAGCACCCCTGCAGAGATTTCTGCCCGCCAAAAATATTACAAAGACAGGACTATGATTTGGCGGGAGATAAGACTGTCCCAAAAAGGTATAACTGTGGATTGAAAAGTCCATCAGGGGGCTTCGCTTCAGATTCGCTTCAGATTCACGCTTCGGGACACGCTTCTTCTACCTCGGTAGCGTCGGAATTCGATCAGGATGTTTCGGGACGGACTCTTCGGTTAAGGCAGCGTGGTCGGTGTTCGGCCAGGCAAGGCTCGGCCATGACGGGGAGACGACGAGGATGGCCCGGGTACTGTTGTCGGGAGATCATCGACGACCCAGGCCGATGGAGAAGACACCCTCAGGAAAACCGATGATCCAGGCCGGAGATAGAAGGACACTCCGGGCCTAGCCCTCCAGGGCCTCAACATACCATTCGACCAGGAACTTTCCCTGTGCAGTTCTGCAACATTACATCGGTGACTGAGTCTTCCATGGGCATCCAGTTCTTAAAGTCACGTCGGTAACGGATTCAGCCATGACGAGCGCTCATCGAGACTGTATCTACTACTCCATCGCCTGAGAGAAAAACAAACTGCGCCAGAAGCTTCCAAATCCACGTGACGACGGAAAGCTGTGCAAAAAGGCTGCGAACCCCCCTTTTGCGAATCTGAAAGTGGTGAGCATGATTCCGAGTTCCTCAAGTCGAAACTTAGTTTCGGTCTAGGGGAGGGGGTTAAGGGAAATCATAATGTGTTTCCCCTTTTTCGACGTGCCGTGTGTTCCCCATTTCCATAGAGTTAAGTTTATAGATATGTGCATGATCGTAGTTATTTTAATCTGTGCTTATGACATGTATTTTACAATGCTGCAAACTGTTTTATAATAAAAGCCTCCATTTCGTGTTATTCAACCTGGTCTATTGAGTTTTCTCTGCACTACAGTTCCCTGCACCTAAGTCCAAGGTCTAGAACCGTAGGGAAGAGTGGGTCGAACCACTCAAGGGTAATTATTGCACGAAGCCTGGTGGGAGACCAGAACGAGCAAGAGAAACCCGCTACACCTGGTGGTAGCCGCGGATGAGGTCGACTTTTGAAAAAATGGTATTTCCCACCAAATGTGCAGATAAATCCTGAATATGAGGGATCGGGTACCGATCAGGAGTAGTGGCGTTGTTCAGGCATCGGTAGTCAGTGCAAGGCCGCCATCCGCCGCCAGGTTTCGGAACAATGTGGAGAGGCGAAGACCAGGGACGATTCGACCGGCGAATAATCCCTAGCCGCTCCATCGTGTCGAACACTGCTTTCACAGCCGTGAGCTTGCCAGGTTCGAGGCGCCGGGCCCGTGTGTAGACTGGGGAGCCAGTAGTGGTGATGTAGTGTTTGACACCATGTTTCATGGCCGTGGAAGAGAAAGTGGGTCTGGTGAGGTCTTGGAAATCTCCGACGAGGTGAGTGAAGTCATCCGGAGGCGGGGACGCGCAGGAGACAGTGCGCACCATGGTGTTACCATGGTAGCACAGGATGGAGTGAAAAGTGGCATGCATTGATCAACCGGCGGTGCCGTACATCCACCAGGCGGCCGTTGGCGCACAAAAAATCCACCCTGAGAATGGCTTGAGAGACTTTGGCCGTGATGAAATTCCAATAAAACTGCTGGCCGCCGATACACACCCGGACCCGCCGGCTTCTGAAGGTCCGAATGGCCCCGCCATTAGCCACCTGGAGGGAGGGGCCGTGCCCCCCGACTTGTAGATCAAGATCTGACGTGGGTAGGATGCTACACTGCGCCCCGGTGTCGCAAAGGAAACGTCGACCAGATAGGGAGTCGTTGATGAAGAGGAGTTTTCCCGAATTACCGATTGCCATCGCAGCCGTGGGGCGCTCGTTATAACTGGTCCTCTTTCGACAGGGTGGCTGCTGTTTCTTTCTGAGCGAAAAACTGCAGGGAGGGTGGCAGCATCTTGCTTTTGCGCCAAAACGGACATGGTAGAAGCACAACCCCACAGGTTGAGGGGCTGGAGCGGTATCTGTGGGGGATGGGTGCCTCGTGGCAGCGCAGTACTGCTGTGTCACCGCGAAGATCTTGTCCGCATCGGCAGCCAGCTCTGCGCAGTCGGTGACTTCCGACCTGGCTAAGGCAGCCCGAACTTGCTCCGGTAGCTGGCTGAGGAATAGCTCCCTGAAGAGGAAGCATTCCGGTTCGGAGCCCAGGAGTGTGAGCATTTAGCTCATGAGCTCGGACAGTTTGGAGTCCCCGAGGCCGGGCATATTGAGCAGCCGGCGGGCGCGCTCTGACTTTGTGAACCCGAAGACCTGTAACAACCGCACCTTTATCGTATCACACTTGCGATCTTCTGGTGGATTCCCAAGCAGGCTGAAGATCCGCAAGGCTGTGGTGCTGTGAAGGGCGGAAACCACGTGATAGTAACGGGTCTGATCCGCAGCGATGTTTCTGAAGGCGAACTGGGCTTCAGCCTGGATGAACCACACGGCTGGCTGTTTCTCCCAGAACTGTGGTAGCTTCAAAGCAACGGCATTCGACTCCATGTTCAGTAACTTCTGCGAAAACCATTCGCAAAAGTCGGGGTCACCAATGTAGGAATGTCTAGTTCCTAACCAAAGGCTGAGGTCCACTCAGGCGATCAAATAAACAAGGTTTAATGAAAAGTAACAGAGTGTAACAGATAACTACAGGAGAACATCGAATATAGGTCTAGTCAGTTCGGAGGCTCCACGAGGATTCTAGGGCAGTCCCGTGGCTGACGTCATCACGTTTTCCCCACCGGTGGGTGATCACGTGATGAACGGCATGACATCATCGCGTTAACCCACGCTATTAAAGTGACCATGCTCTGTACATGTAAACAGTGAAAACAAAGATACAGACTCAGGCTGTAGCCAACATATTATTAAAGGGAATTATATACAATTGACTGGAGTCCCTTAGTGGCTAAGCCACAATACAATAAATCTTATACTCTAAAAGGGTGGGGAACACTCGGAATATGCGAGGGAGAATTACAATAGACAAAAAATTCCCTACCCTCCCAACCACACTATTCTAACTAGGTTGAAATCCAGAGGACCAGGAAATGCTCACCAAACGACTTTCTTGACAGATTGTAGAGGTTCGCGATTTTGGGGTCCTCCTTTGTTGTGGCCTGCCATACCCCGGACGTGGTAGAAGACTGCGCCTGCGTTGGGTCTTCAGTTTGGGTTTGTCCACTGATGCGGTTAGCTGCGTAGTTGGATGTATCGGGAGAGTACCCAATTTTCTTTGGTTAGGTGAAGTTTTTAGGGTCTTTTTGTGTCATATCGTACCCAGGGGTAAGTCAGACTAGCCTGTAGAGTGGAAACAAGTTTTGATTTTTGAGTTTTCGGTGGTTGGTTTCTCGTTGGTCGCGGTGGCCCAATATTACCTGGTTGGTGGTAATATAGGTAGTTGTTGGTTTCTTGAGGTCTTTGGTTGCCGTGATCTCCTCTTCCTTCTTCTTTCTTCAAGTCTCTGATTCTCCGACTAAGTACGGTAATGATGATATCTTTTTCTGAACCATACTTTCTCTCCTGTACTGAACTTGTGTGCGCTGATCTCTGCTGAACTGTTCGTGAACGTGTGCTCTGATCTCACTGTTCCACTGAACAAGCAGGCCTCAATTATACTGGTTTGAGGCCTGGCTTATCTTCCCGCCAAATCTCTGGTTCATTTCTTAAATTTGGCGGGCTCATTATTTTAAATTTGTTTTAAATCTTTAATGAGCTTTGGGATGGCCCTTCTAACTTTAACGAGTTTCGGGGGTGGTCCATCTAACTTCAATTGGCCTTTAACTGGTTTCGGGATTGCCTTGAAACCAGTTTAAAATGTAAAACATTTTGGAAATCTCTCTGAGTGGTTTTGAACTGCTGTTTGATTGTTGTTTCCTGCTGGGCCATGTTCTTTCTTTTGTTGACTGTTGGCATGTATTGTTTTATTTATGTACTTGGTGGCTCTGCGAGTTTCGGCGGGAACAGCTCTTATTGTCTTTATGGAAAAGTTGGGATGGCCCAGAACATTCCCAGACGGCCCAGTACTCAAACTGTCTGTGTTTCGGGGGCCCACCCCACCTCCCCTTTTCACAGTTTCTCACAGGTCTGAACATGCCTTTTAAACCAGCCAAATCTTCCTGGGGTTTTGATTTTTAAATCCTTTTGGCCGAATATTTCCTTCAAACAGTCCAATATCTCTTCTTTCTTACTTTGGGGGAAATTGTGAAATTTTGCGAGCCTTACACTTGGTCTAGAAGCCTGAACATTTGTGTGCTGCCCCATGTCTGTTACCTCACCTACAAGAGAAGTCTGCCACCCAACGTTGACACATGAGAGTGTGCAAAAGGACATTGATTTGTACAATTTTTAAAATGCTACCACACAGAAGGCGCAGGAGTTCCTTTCTTAGGTTTGCATCATCTCTAATGTGCCCCACAAGTAATTGCACAGTCATCCTGCTGATAGCAGCACATTTCTTCATTTTCAGCCAGGTGGAGGGGGCCTTGCTGACTTCAAGGAAATTGTTGGGTAACCTTTCTTTATTTTAATGTGTTATGAGTCATATTTCCAATGGTTGTGAGCACAGCATTGTGTCAGTTTGGTTCAAATGGATTTAGCTTTGGACATGGAAAGTAAATACATTGCAAGGACTTTCGATAAGGTAATGAATGTGAGTAATAGCACTGTACTCTTGGCAAAGACATCTTGTCCATGTAGTCAAAGATGATCTTCCAAACTTTTTGTACAGCAATGTTATGCTTTCTTTTCATAAATATTATTGAATGATTAGTTCCTCGCTCTTCCTTTCAGTTTAATTTGTATGATCATATTGTGGCAATTTTTGTGAAGTTAGAGTGTGATTAATTAGTTTGCTTCAGTGTTGAATTTTAATTACAATTAGCCTTTGTCTTCAGAAGCACCAGGGATGAAAAAAAACAATAATGAGCCAATAGTAACCATAATGTCTCCAAAATTATATTATGTATATGCAGTGACACTTACCAGAACACTTTTCATTGTGCAGAACACTATCATATCTCGGCATACAGAAGTGAAGATTGAAGTGTTTTTGTGCATTACCGCCATCCCTCAGCTGCTGAATCACAGCCCGTTCTTGTTGAACACCACCTGGAAGAAGCACTGAGGGTAGCGAGGGCACAGAATGTACTCTGGGTGGGGGACTTCAATGTCCATCACCAAGAGTGGCTCAGTAGCAACACTACTGACCAAGCTGGCCAAGTTTTGAAGGACATAACTGCAAGACTGGGCCTGTGGCAGGTGGTGAGAGAACCAACACGAGGAAAAAACCTACTTGACCTCGTCCTCACCAATCTACCTGTCACAGATGCATCTGTCCATGACAGCATTGGTAGCAGTGACCACCTCACAGTCCTTGTGGAGACACAGTTTCCATCGTGTTGTGTGGCACTACCACCATGCTAAATGGGATAGATTCAGAACAGATCTAGTAGCTCAAAATTGGGCATCCATGAGGCACTGTGGGCCATCAACAGCAGCAGAATTGTATTCCATCACAATCTATAATCTCATGGCCTGGCATATCCCTTAACCTACCATTACCATCAAGCCAGAGGACCAACCCTGGTTCAATAAGGAGTGTAGAACAGCATGCCAGGAGCAGCACCAGGCATACCTAAAATTGCGGTGCCAACCTGGTGAAGCTACAACACAGAACTACATGCATGCTAAACATTGGAAGCAGCATGCTATAGACAGAGCTAAGCAATCGCACAATGGATCAGATTAAAGCTCTGCAGTCCTGCCACATCCAGTCATGAATGGTGGTGGACAATTACACAACTAATGGGAGGAGGAGGCTCCATGAATATCCCCATCCTCAATGATGGCAGAACCCAGCATGTGAATGCAAAAGACAAGACTGAAGCGGTTGCAACAATCTCCAACCAGAACTGACAAGTGGATGATCCATCTCAGCCTCCTACCGAGTTCCCCACTATCACAGAAGCCAGTCTTCAGCTAATTCGATTCACTCCACATGATATCAAGAAACTGCTGTGCGCATTGGATACAGCAAAGGCTATGGGCCCAGACAACATCCCGGCTGTCATGCTGCAGGCTAGTGCGCCAGAATTAGCCATGCCTCTAGCCAAGCTTTTCCATTACAGCTACAATACTAGCAGCATTCATAACAAGATAGGTGAGTTGACGGCACAAATAGATACAAATAGGTATGATCTGGTTGCCATTACAGAGACGTGGTTGCAAGGTGACCAGGGCTGGGAACTGAATATTCCAGGGTATTTGACAATTTGGAAGGATAGACAGAAAAGAAAGGGATGTGGGGTGGCTTTGTTGGTAAAGGATGGAATCAGTGCAGTGGTGAGAAGTGATATTGGCTCAGAAGATCAAGATGTAGAATCGGTTTGGGTGGAGATAAAAAATAATAAGCGGGAAAAAGTCTCTGGTGGGTGTAGTCTACAGGCCCCCAAACAATAGCAATACTGTTGGACAGAGTATAAATCAACAAATAATGGAGGCCTGTAAAAAGGGTATGGTAATAATCTCCATATTGATAGGACAAATCAAATTGACCATGGTAGCCTTGAGGAGGAGTTCATAGAGTGCATCCGGAATGGTTTCCTAGAACAGTACGAAATGGAAACAACCAGGGAGCAGGCTATCTTGGATCTGGAACTGTGTAATGAGGCAGAATTAATAAATGATCTCATAGTAAAGGATCCTCTAGGAAAGAGTGATCATAGCATGATTGAATTTCAAATTCAGTTGGAGGGTGAAAAATTTGTATCTCAAACCAGTGTCCTGATCTGAAACAAAGGCAATTACAATGGCATGAGGGCAGAACTGGCTAAAGTGGACTGGAACAATAAATTAAAGGGTAAGACAGTTGAAATGCAATGGCAGACATTTAAGGAGATATTTCATAACTGTCAACAAAAATATGTTCCAGTGAGAAAGAAAGATTTTAAGAGAAGAGAGCACCATCTGTGGCTAACTCAGAAAGTAAAGGATGGTATCACATTGAAAATGAAGGCATATAATATTGCCAAGATTGGTGGGAGACCAGAGGATTGGGAAATTTTTAAAAACCAGCAAAGGATGACTAAAAAAATAATAAAGAGAGAGAAGATGAATTATGAGAGTAAATTGGCAAGAAATATTAAAACAGATAGTAAGAACATCTACAGGTATATAAAAAGGAAGAGAGTAGCTAAAGTAAACATAGGTCCCTTAGAGGATGAGACTGGGAATTTAATAATGGTGAATGGGGAAATGGCAGAGATTCTAAACAAATATTTTGTATCTGTCTTCACTGTAGAAGACACTAACAAAATCCCAATAATGGGTAATCAAGGGGCCACAGGGAGGGAAGAACTAAAGACAATCACTATCACTAAGGAAGTAGTATGTGGTAAACTAATGGGACTAAAAGGCAACAAGTCCCCTGGACTAGATGGCATGCATCCCAGAGTCTTAAAAGAAGTGGCTGCAGAGATAGTGGATGCATTGTTTGCAATATACCAAAATACCCTGGGCTTTGGAGAGGTCAGAACGGATTGGAAAACCGCAATGTAACAGCCCTATTTAAGAAAGGAGGGAGCCAGAAAACAGGAAACTATAGATCAGTTAGCCTAATATCTGTCGTTGGGAAAATACTGGAGTCCTTCATTAAGGAAGAAGTAACATAGAACCATAGAAGATTGGAGCAGGAGTAGGCCATTCGGCTCCTCAAGCCTGCCCCGCCATTTAATGAGATCATGGCTGATCATCCAAATTCAGTACCCTGTCCCTGCTTTCTCCCCATATCCCTTGATCCATTTAGCCTTAAGAAATATATCCAACTCCTTCTTGAATGTATGTAATGAATTGGCCTCAACTGCCTTCTGTGGTAGAGAATGCCACAGGTTCACTACTCTCTGGGTGAAGAAATTCTTCCTCATCTCTATCCTAAATAGCTTACCCCTTATCCTTAGACTGTGACCCCTGGTTCTGGACTCCCTCGCCATCGGGAACATCCTTCCTGCATCTAGTCTGTCTAGTCCTGTTAGAATTTTATAAGTTTTAATGAGATCCCCTCTCATTCTTCTAAACTCCAGTGAATATAAGCCCAATCGAACCTATCTCCTCATACGTCATTCCTGCCATCCCAGGTATCAGTCTGGTGAATCTTCGCTGCACTCCCTCCATGGCAAGACCATCCTTCCTCAGATAAGGCGACCAAAAATGCACACAATACTCAAGGTGTGGTCTTACCAAGGCCCTGTACAACTGCAGCAAGACATCCTTGCTCCTGTATGTGAATCCTCTCACTATGAAGGCCAACATACCATTTGCCTTCTTAACCGCCTGCTGCACCTGCATGCTTACCTTCAGCGACTGGTGCACAAGGACACCCAGGTCTCGTTGCACTTCCCCTTTTCCCAATCTATTGCCATTCAGATAATAATCTGTCTTCCTGTTTTTGCCACCAAAGTGGATAACCTCGCATTTATCCACATTATACTTCATCTGCCATGCATCTGCCCATTCACCCAACCTGTCCAAATCATACTGGAGTTTCTCTGAATCCTCCTCACTGCACACACGCCCACCCAGCTTTGTGTGATCTGCAAACTTGGAGATATTACATGAAGTCCCCTTGTCTAGGTCATTAATATATATCTTGTGAATAGCTGGGGTCCTAGCACCAATCCCTGCGGTACCCCACTAGTCACTGCCTGCCACTTGGAAAAAGACCCATTTATTCCAACTCTTTGCTTCCTGTCTGCCAACCAGTTCTCTATCCAAGTCAGTACCTTCCCTCAATCCCATGTGCTTTAATTTTGCATGCTAATCTCTTATGCAGGACCTTATCGAAAGCCTTCTGAAAGTCCAAATACACCACATCCTTTGGTTGTCCCTTATCTATTCTACCAGTTACATCATTAAAAAATTCCAGTAGATTAGTCAAGCACGATTTACCTTTTGTGAATCCATGTTGACTTTGTCCAATCCTGTCACTGTTTTCTAAGTGCTCTGCTATTACATCTTTTATGATGGACTCTAGCATTTTCTCCACTACCGATGTCAGGCTTACCGGTCTATAATTCCCCGTTTTCCTTCTACCACCTTCTTTAAATAGTGGGGTTACATTAGCTACCCTCCAATCCATGTGAACTGTGCCAGGGTTTATAGAATTTTGGAAGATGACCAACAATGCATCTACTATTTCTAGGGGCACTTCCTTAAATACCCTAGGATGTAGATTATCAGGCCCAGGGGATTTATCGGCCTTCAATCTCATCAATTTCCCTAACACCATTTCCCTACAAATACTCATTTCATTTATTTCCTCTCTCTCATTAGACCCTATGTTCCCCGACATCTCTGGGAGGTTATCTGTGTCCTCCTTTGTGAAGACAGAACTAAAATATGTATTTAATTGGTCAGCCATTTCTTTGTTCCCCATTATAAATTCCCCTGATTCTGACTGCAAGGGACCTATGCTTGATTTCACCAATCTTTTTCTCTTCACATATCTATTGAAGCTTGTACAGTCAGTTTTTATGTTCCCTGCAAGCTTAGCCTCATATTCTATTTTCCCCTCTTAATTAATCCCTTTGTCCTCCTTTGCTGAAACCTAAACTGCTCCCAATCCTCAGGTTTGCTGCTTTTTCTGGCCAATTTATATGTCCTCTCCTTGGATCTTATGCTAACCATAATTTCCCTTGTTAGCCACGGTTGCGCAAGCTTTTTTGTTTTATTTTTATGCAAAACAGGGAGGAACAAATCCTGTAGTTCATCCATGTAATCTTTAAATGTTTGCCATTGCCTATCCACCGTCAACCCTATAAGTAACATTCCCCAATCCATCCTAGCCAACTCGCGCCTCATACCATCATAGTTTCATTTATTTCAATTCAGGACCCTAGTCTCTGAATCAACTACTTCACTCTCCATCTTAATGAAGAATTCTATCATATTATGATCAGTCCTCCCCAAGGGGCCTCGCACAACAAGATTGCTAATGAATCATTTCTCATTACATAATACCCAGTCTAAGATGGCCTGATCTCTAGTTGTTTCCTCAACATATTGGTCCAGGAAGCCATCCCATATACACTCTAGGAATTCCTCCTCCACAGTATTGTTACTAATTTGGTTAGCCCAATCTATATGTTGATTAACGTCAGGCATGATAACTGCTGTGCCCTTATTGCACACATCTCTAATTTCCCATTTAATGCCATCCCCAACCTCAGCATTACTGTTTGGGCGTCTGTATACAACTCCCACTAATGTTTTCTACCCCTTGGTATTTCTTAGCTCTACCCATGCAGATTCCACATTATCAGAGCTAATATCCTAGCAGGGCATTTGGAAAATTATAATGCAGTCAAGCAGAGTCCCCATGGTTATATGAAAGGGAAATCATGTTTACCAAATTTGTTGGAGTTCTTTTACAATGTAATGAGTAGGGTGGACAAAGGTGAGCCAGTGGATGTGGTGTATTTAGATTTCCAGAACGCATTTGATAAGGTGCCACATAAAAGGTTACTGCATAAAATAAGAGCTCATGGAATTGGAGATAATATATTAGCATGGATAGAGAATTGTCTAACTAAAAGTAAGCAGAGTCAGAATAAATGGGTAATTTTCCGATTGGCAAACTGTAACTACTGAGTTGCCACAGGGATCAGTGCTAGGGCCTCAACTATTTACAAGTTACATTAATGAGTTGGATGAAGAGATCAAGTGTAATGTAGCCAAGTTTGCGGATGATACACAGATGGGTGGGAAATCAAGTTGTGCAGAGGACTCAAAGAATCTGCAAAGGGATATAGACAGGCTAAGTGAAACATAAACATAGAAACATAGAAGATAAGAGCAGGAGTAGGCCAGTCGGCCCCTCGAGCCTGTTCCGGCATTTAATGAGATCATGGCTGATCATCCAAATTCAGTACCCTGTCCCTGCTTTCTCCCCATATCCCTTGATCCCTTTAGCCTTAAGAAATATATTTAACTCCTTGTTGAATATCTTTAATAAGTTGGCCTCAACTGCCTTCTGTGGTAGAGAATTCCACAGGTTCACCACTCTCCGGGTGAAGAAATTCCTCCTCATCTCAGACCTAAATGGCTTACCCCTTATCCTTAGACTGTGACCGCTGGTTCTGGACTCCCTCGCCATTGGGAACATCCTTCCTGCATCTAGTCTGTCTAGTCCTGTTAGAATTTTATAAGTTTCAATGAGATCCCCTCTCATTCTTCTAAACTCTAGCGAAAATAAGCCTAATCGACCCAATCTCTCTTCATACGTCATTCCTGCCATCCCAGGTCACAGTCTGGTGAATCTTCGCTGCACTCCCTCCATGGCAAGACCATCCTTCCTCAGATAAGGCGACCAAAACTGCACACAATACTCAAAGTGTGGTCTCACCAAGGCCCTGCACAACTGCAGCAAGACATCCTTGCTCATATACTTGAATCCTCTTGCTATGAAGGCCAACATACCATTTGCCATCTTAACCACCTGCTGCACCTGCATGCTTACCTTCAGCGACTGGTGCACAAGGATACCCAGGTCTCATTGCACTCCCTCTTCTCCCAATCTATTGCCATTCAGATAATAATCCGTCTTCCTGTTTTTGCCACCAAAGTGGATAACCTCGCATTTATCCACATTATATTGCATCTGCCATGCATCTGCCCAATCACCCAACATGTCCAAATCATACTGGAGTTTCTCTGCATCCTCCTCACAGCACACATGCACACCCAGCTTTGTGCCATCTGCAAACTTGGAGATATTACATCTAGTTCCCTCGTCTAGATCATTAATATATATTGTGAATAGCTGGGGTCCTAGCACCGATCCCTGCGGTACCCCACTAGTCACTGCCTGCCACTCGGAAAAAGACCTGTTTATTCCAACTCTTTGCTTCCTGTCTGCCAACCAGTTCTCTATCCAAGTCAATACCTTACCCCCAATCCCATGTGCTTTAGCTCTGCATGCCAATCTCTTATGCGCGACCTTATCGAAAGCTTCTGAAAGCCCAAATACACCACCTCCATTGGTTCTCCCTTATCTATACCAGTTGCATCCTCAAAAAATCCCAGTAGTTTAGTCAAGCATGATTTACCTTTTGTAAATCCATGTTGAATTTGTCCGATCCTGTCACTGTTTTCCAAGTGCTCTGCTATTTCATCTTTTATAATGGACTCTAGCATTTTCCCCACTACTGATGTCAGGCTTACCGGTCTATAATTCCCCTTTTTCTCTCTACCACCTTTTTTAAATAGTGGGGTTACATTAGCTACCCCCCAATCCATGGGAACTATTCCAGAGTCTATAGAATTTTGGAAGATGACCAGCAATGCATCTACTATTTCTAGGGCAAACATTTGGCAGGTGGAGTATAATGTGGGAAAATGCAAGGTTGCCAATTTGGCAGTAAAAATAAAAAAGCAAACTATTATTTAAATGGAGAGAGATTACGAAATGCTACAGTTCAGAGCGACCTGGGGGTCCTTTTGCATGAAATGCGAAAAGTTAACATGCAGGTACAGCAAGTAATCTAGAACTCGTTTCATAGTTTAAGAATAATGGGTCGCCCTTTTAGAACTGAGATAAGGAGGAATTTCTTCTCTCAGAGGGTCGTAAATCTGTGGAATTCTCTGCCCCAGAGAGCTGTGGAGGCTGGGTCATTAAATACATTTAAGGTGGAGTTAGGGACATTTTTTGCAAGATAGGGGTTATGGGGAGCAAGCTGGGAAGTGGCTTTGAGCCCAAGATCAGCCATGATCTTATTGAATGGCGGAGCAGGCTCGCGGGGTCAAGTGGCCTATTCCTGCTCCTATTTCTTATGTTCTTATGTTCTAATCTACCCAACAATGTGGAAAGCTGCCCAGGTATGTCCAAACTGCCCAGGTATGTCCTTTCCACAAAAAATAGGACAAATCCAATCTGGATAATTACTGCCCCATCAGTCTACTCTCAATCATCAGCAAAGTGATGGAATTTGTCACCGACAGTGCTATCAAGCGGCAATTACTCATCAATAGCCTGGTCACCAATGCTCAATTTAGGTTCTGCCAGGACCACTCAGCTCCAGACCTCATTACAGCCTTGGTCCAAACATGGACAAAAGAGCTGAATTACAGAGGTGATGTGAGAGTGACATTCCTTGACATCAAGGCAGCATTTGACCAAGTGTGGCATCAAGGAGCCAATGGGAATCTGGAAAATCTCTCCACTGGCTGGACCCATACCTAGCATAAAGGAAAATTGTTGTGGTTGTTGGAGGCCAATCAACTCAGCCACAGGACATCGCTGCAGGTGTCCCTCAGGGCAATGTCCTAGGCTCAACCATTTTACAGCTGCTTCATCAATGACCTTCCCTCCATCATAAGGTTAGAATTGGGGATGTTTGCTGATGATTGCACAGTGTTCAATTCCATTCGCATCTCCTCAGATAATGAAGCAGTCCATGCCTGCATGCTGCCAAACCTGGATGTCAGAAACTTAACTGGACCAGCCACATAAATACCTTGGCTACAAGAGCAGGTCAGAGGCTGGATATCCTGTGACGAGTGTCTCAACTCCTGACTCCGCAAATCCTTTTCACCATCTACAAGGCACAAGTCAGGAGTGTGATGGAATACTCTTCACTTACCTGATAAGTACAGCTCCAACAACACTGAAGAAGCTCGACACCATCCAGTACAAAGCAGCCCACTTGATTGGCACCCCATCCTAGAACTAGGGGGCATAATCTAAGAATAAGGGGCTGCGCTTTCAAAACTGAGATGAGGAGAAACTTCTTCACTCAGAGGGTAGTAAATCTATGGAATTTGCTACCCCAGAGAGCTGTGGAAGCGGCAACATTAAATAAATTTAAAATGGAGATAGACAGTTTCCTAGCAGATAAGAGAATTAGGGGTTACGGGGAGAGGGCAGGGAAGTGGACGTGAGTCTAGATTCGGATCAGCCATGATCCTATTGAATGGCGGAGCAGGCCCGAAGGGCCGTATGGCCAATCCTGCTCCTACTCCTTATGTTCTTATGTTCTTATCCACCACCCTAAACATTCAATCTCTCCACCACTGGCGTACCGTGGCTACAGTTTGTATCAGCTACAAGATGCACTGTAGCAACTCACCAAGGCTTCTTCAATAGCACCTCCCAAACCTGCGATCTCTACCACCTAGAAGAACATGGGCAGCAGGCACAATGGAACACCATCAGCTTCAAGTTCCCCTCAAAGTCACACAACATCCTGACTTGGAAATATATCGCCATTCCTTCATCGTTGCTGGGTCAAAATCCTGGAACTCCCTCTCTAACAGCACTGTGGGAGTACCTTCACAATATGGACTGCAGCAATTCAAGAAGATGGCTCATCACCACCTTTTCAAGGGCAGTTAGGGATGGGCAATAAATGCTGACCTTGCCAATGATGCCCGCATCCCATTAGCGAATATAAATAAAAATCTACAAGGATTAAATTTGTGATGGCTGGGGGACACTGACCATTTGAAAATTAAAATACATCAACATTTTGTTGTATTGATCCTTTTAATGAAGTTTACTCATTCATGAGGTTTAAACATTGTTTCCAGTAAACATGTTGCAGAATGAATTTAAAGATGACAAACGTTCCAATGTTATACTCTTCTAAGACCATAAGAGCATAAGAAAGAGGAGCAGGAGTAGGCCATATGGCCCCTCGAGCCTGCTCTGCCACTCAATAAGATCATGGCTGATCATCGACCTCAACTCCACTTTCCTGCTTGATCTCCATATCCCTTGATTTCCCTAGAGTTCAAAAATCTATCTATCTCAGCCTTGAATATACTCAAAGACTCAGCATTCACAGCCCTCTGGGGCAGGGAAGTCCAAAGATTCACAACCCTCTGAGTGAGGAAATTCCTCCTCATCTCAGTATTAAATGGCCTACCCCTTATCCTGAGTCTATATCCCCTAGTTCTAGACACTCCAGCCAGGGGAAACAACCTCTCATCATCTACCCTGTCAATCCCCTTCAGAAGATGTATGTTTCAATGAGATCACCTCACATTCTTCTCAACTCCAGAGAGTATAGGCCCATTCTACACAATCTCTCTTCATAGGACAGCCCTCTCATCCCAGGAATCAATCTAGTGAACCTTTGTTGCACCTCCTCCAAGGCAAGTATAAGCTTCCTTAGATAAGGAGACTAAAACTGTGCACAGTACTCCAGGTGTGGTCTCAACAAGGCCCTGTACAATTGTAGCAAGACTTCCTTACTCTTATACTCCAACCCCCTTGCAATAAAGGCAAACCTGCCATTTGCCTTCCTTATTGCTTGCTGTACCTGTATGCTAGCTTTCTGTTTTTCTTGCACGAGGACACCCAAATCCCTCTGACCACCAATATTTAAAAGTTTCTCACCATTTAAAAAATATTCTGTTTTTCTATTCTTCCTACCAAAGTGAGTAAACTCACATTATACTCCATCTGCCACCTTACTGCCCACTCACTTAGTCTATCTACATCCCTTTGCAGACTCTTTGTGTTCTCCTCACAGCTTACTGTCCCACCTAGCTTTGTATCATCAGCAAACTTGAATACATTACACTCGGTCCCTTCATCTAGGTCATTAATATAGATTGTAAATAGCAGAGGCCCCAACACTGATCCTTGAGGCACATCACTAGTTATAGCCTGCCAACCTGAAAAGATCCATTTATCCCTACTCTCTGTTTTCTGTCCGTTAACCAATCCTCTATCCATGCTATTATATTACCTCCAACCCCATGTGCCTATTTTTTTCTAATAACCTTTTGTAGGGGGTTTTGTCGGGGTGTGTGCCCAGTCAGCTCTGCCCCTGACTGTCTCTGAGCGGTTCGAATCGCTCCACACCCCCTGGGTACTAGACACTAGGTACAGGCGGTGATACAGAAAATCGAGTAGACAAGTGGTTTGGTGCAAGAAAACCAAATGTTATTAAAAGGCTGAATAAAGCACAATACTACTGAGAATTACTGGTATAGTTACAGGCATACTACAGTTAATACACTTATATGGGAATGGGGAACACACGGCACATCGAGGGAAACAAGTACATTAAAAATCCCCTTATCCTTAACCCCACCCCCTATACCTAACTAGATTAATCTATGAGGTGCCAGGAATACATGCTCACCAATTCAAAACCCGTTGCTTTAGATGGTGGGGTTTGAGGTCCGCTCTTCCTGTCCTTTGGAGTATCCCGTCGCCACGTGGTCACAGGGTGCGGCACTGAAGTTGTTTGTGCAAAGGCACCCTCCCTTTTTCTCCGTTAACGTCTTCGTCGAGTTCGGGGGTCAGTTGGCGGTTTTTACCGTCTAATGATTTTCCTACACAAGCTTCGAACACCAGCTTATTCTTCAACTGGGCTATTACTGTCCATGTGACAAACGCCAGCTTAAAACTAGGCTGTTTGTCTAGATTTTGCTACCCATTCTTCGAATACCAGCTTAATCTCAAATTGGGGTTTTACTGTCCATGCATGTAACGCCAACTTATTCACAAAACGCCAGCTTATAACTAGGCGTTTGTTCCCCAACATGCCTTTCGCTGCCCTTTTCTGCTCTTATCAGTTTACCGTATTCTTCGTCTCGACTCGTCTCATCTGCCCGTTTGTGGCCTGTGTGTCCTGTGTGGTTTCGAACTCAGGTCTTATTCTCCTCCCGCGTTGGGCCCTCGGTGTAGTGATGGGCGTCCTTGGTGTTGAGCGGCGCGGGGAGCGAGAAGAGAGCCCGCCACGAGGCCAGGGCATGAGAATGAGAGGCAGCAGGCCAAAAGCCAAACAATAAGAGGCCAGAGCAAGAGAGCTAAGAGCCAAGAGCAAGCACGATAAGAGAGCGATCACTACCGATGGGCCTACAATTATACCCGATTCTTCATTCCTTATCTGCGCACCAAATCAGGTCAGTCCTTTGTCTAACTTTTGGCGGGCTCGTTTAAGCTGATTACAGCCATTTACTTTAACAACTCCTGAAATGGTTGTCTCTGTGTTTTAATGGTTTCGATGTCCTGGCTGTTGGTTATGTATGAAACTTAATCGGGTTTTCCTGCCTTGATAGTTTCTATGAGCTGTTACCGATTAAATATGCAGAAAGCTGATGGCCTTGATTGCGGCCCATTCTAACCTGATCTGTTTCAAGGTGAATGGAATGCATATTCTGTGTTTGCACTGTCTGGCCCCACAGAGTCTATTCACAGGTCTATGCATTTTAAGTTTCGTTCCAGGCTTGAAAAAAAGTGTCTGTCTGTTTGCAGAGCCTTGCTTTTAAAATCCTGTCCTTTTGGTCACGAAGTTGCAGAAGCCATTTTGGGTACCCTGTCTTTTTCATGACTTGTCCATGCAGGGTCCCTTTATCCATAATTTTGGGGAATGTGGGAATTTTGAGAACCCTACACTTTTATGTGGCAATTTATCAAATGCCTTTTGGAAATCCAAATATATTACATCCACTGGTTTCTCTTCATCTACCCTGCTCATTACATCCTCAAAAAATTCAAACACTATTTCCCTTTCATAAAACCGTGCTCTGATACCACTTCTTTAACAATGGATTCCAGCATTCTCCCGATGACTGATGTCAGGTTAACTGGCCTGTAGTTCCCTGTTTTCTCTCTCCCTCCTTTCTTAAATACTGGTGTTACATTTGCGACCTTCCAATCTGCTGGGATCGTTCTAGAATCTAGGGAATTTTGGAAGATCAAAACCAATGCATCCAATATCTCTGCAGCCACCTCTTTTAGAACCCTAGGATGTAGGCCATCAGGTCCAGGGGATTTGTCGTCTTTTAGTCCCATTAGTTTCTCTAGTACTTTTTCTCTACTTATATTAATTATGTTAAGTTCCTCACCCTCTTTAGACTCTTGGTTCCCCACCATTTTTGGTATGCTTTTTGTGTCTTCTACTGTGAAGACAGTTACAAAATATTTGTTTAACGTTTTGTGCCATTTCCTTATTCCCCATAATAATTTCTCCTGTCTCAGCCTCTAAGTGACAAATGTTTACTTTTGCTACTCTCTTCCTTTTTACATACTTGTAGAAGCTCTTACAATCTGTTTTTATATTTCTTGCTAGTTTTCTCTCATTCTATTTTTTCCCTTTTTATCAATTTTTTGGCCATCCTTTGCTGGTTTCTGAAACTCTCCCAATCCTCAGGCTTACTACTATTATTCACAACATTATATGCTTCTTCTTTCAATCTAATGCTATCGTTAACTTCTTTCGTTAGCTACAGATGGATCACTTTTCCCGTGGAGTTTTTGTTTCTCAATGGAATGTGTTTTTGTTGAGAATTATGAAATATTTCTTTAAATGCTAGCCACTGCTGATCTACCGCCATACCTTTTAATTTATTTTCCCACTCTACCTTAGCCAACTTGCCCCTCCTACCTATGTAATTGGCTTTATTTAAGTTTAATATTCTCGCTTTGGACTTAGCCATGTCACTCTCAAACACAATGTTAAATCTATCATATTATGATCACTCTGCCCCA
Organism: Somniosus microcephalus; assembly: GCF_052327205.1. NCBI lineage: Eukaryota > Metazoa > Chordata > Chondrichthyes > Squaliformes > Somniosidae > Somniosus > Somniosus microcephalus. Next base: position 196,449,623 of record NC_140988.1, read on the forward strand.
GAGGATCCTTTACTATGAGATTGCTAATTAACCCTGTCTCATTACACAATACAAAATCTAAAATAGCCTGTTCCCTGGTTGGTTCCATGATGTATTGTTCTAGGAAACTGTCCCGAATGCATTCCTTGAACTCTTATTCCAGACTGCCTTTGCCAATTTGATTTGTCCAATCTATATGGAGATTAAAGTCCTCCACGATTATTGCAATACCTTTGTTACAAGCTCCTACTATTTCTTGATTAATATTCTGTCCAATGGTATAGCTATTGCTAGGGGGACCTGTATACCACTCCCACCAGTGTTTTCTGCCCCTTGTTATTCCTTATCTCCACCCATACTGATTCTACTTCCTGATCTTCTGAGCCGAGATCCTTTCTTTCTACTGTCCTTATTTCATCCTTTATTATCAGGGCGACCCCACCTCCTTTTCCATTCTGTCTTTTTGGAATATCAAGTACCCTGGAACATTATGTTCCCAACCTTGGTCAAGAGATTCTGATGTGTGAGATAATACTCTGATTTGGGCAGCTCCATTCAAGTTTCAGGATGAGGACTGAAAGCACTGAATTCCAAATTATTAATATTTTTTTAAGTGCAAGCAGTTATGATATGTTAGCCTTTATTGCAAGGGGTTTGGAGTATAAGAGTAAGCAAGTCTTACTGCAATTGTTTAGGGCTTTGGTGAGCCCACATCTGGTGTACTGTATCCAGTTTTGGTATTCTTACCTAAGGAAGAACATACTTACCTTAGAGGAATGTAACAAAGGTTCATTAGATTGATTACTTTGATGAGAGAGTTTTCCTATAAGGAGAGATTGAGGGGAATGGGCTTATATTCTCTGGGGTTTAGAAGAATGAGAGGTGATCTCATTGAAACATATAAGATTCTTAGAGGACTTAACAGGGTTTTTAAAATTCATTCATGGGATGTCGGCATTGCTGGTGAGGCCGGCATTTAGTGCCCATCCCTAATTGCCCTTGAGAAGGTGGTGGTGAGCCACCTTCTTGAACCATTGCAATCCATGAGGTGAAGGATTGATACAACTGAGTGGCTTGCTAGGCCATTTGAGAGGGCAATTAAGAGTCAACTACATTGCTGTGGGTCCGGAGTCACATATGTAAGGGATGGTGTGTGTGGTCAGCTTTGCCTCTGACTCCCTGAGCAGTTCGAATCGCTTCCGTTCCCTTGGTTCTAGACTTTGGACTTATTTGGGGGTTGTAATGAAATTGCAACATACAACTGAGTTGGTGAAAAGAACTTGGATTTTATTTGAGACAAGAAAATATACACAACACAATAATCTTATCACTCTAAAAGGGGGAACACTTCGGAATGTACGAGGGAAAATGACAATAGACAGAATACTTCACCCCTCCCAATCCCACTACACTAAGTAAGTTGTACTCCAGAGGACCAGGGAAAATGCTCACCAAACGACTTTTTTGACAGTTGTAGAGGTTCATGATTTCAGGGTTCTCTAGCTGTGGCGGTTGGGACCTGCCGTACCCCTGGACATGGTAGAAGACTTCACCTACATTGCTTTTTCAGTCTTCATGTGTCCACTGATGTGGTCGGGTGCGTATTGGATCTATCGGGTAAGTACCCAATTTCCTTTGGTTAGGTATAGGGTTTAGAGTCTTATTCATCAAATCTTACCCAGGGGTAAGTCAGAATAGCTTGTAGAGTGGAAACAAACTTGCAAATCTTCGGTTTCTTCCAGGTTGGTTTCTTGTTGGTCGTGGTGGTCCATTACCTAGTTGCTGGTAATATTATTGGTTGTTTATTTCTTGGGGCCCTTGGTTGCCGTGATTCCTTTCTCCTTCCATTCCATTCTCCATCTGTTGTCCTTCCGTCAATCTCTGATTCTCCGACTCTTGTCCTTCCGTCGATCTCCGAATGATTTCGCTCTCACCGATTGATTGTGTTTAACTGCAATAGCAGGCATCAATTATACCATTTGAGGCCTTGCTTATCTGTCCGCCAAATCTTCTCTGGCCCATTGTCATTTTTGGCAGGCTCATTAACATTAATAGTTTTGAATTCTTTAATGGGTTTCGAGCTGGTCCCATCTATCTTAATTGATTTAAGTTCGTGTAAATTAGGATCGGGATGGTCCATCAAAACCTAACTTAGCTTTAAATGACTGTTTAATCTTTCGTCTGATTAGTAAGTTTTGTCTTCTCCTGCTGGGTCAGTGTCCCTTTTGTTGATCAGTGGCATGTACTGCATTATGCATACTTTTGATGGCTCTGTAATTTTGGCGGGAACTACTCTTCTGTAGGCCTTTTGTCATTTATGTGAAATGACTGAGACAGCCAAGAACATTCCCAGACAGTTTGGCCTATGCCAATGCTCAAACTGTTTGTTTTGCAGAGGCCCATCCCAACCCCTTTGTCACAGCCTTCCACAAACCTGGACATGCCCTTTTAAAATAACCAAAAATCCTGGGGTTTTAACTTCAAGCCCCTTTTTGGCCCAACATTCTTTAAAACAGTCTAAAAATCTCTTCTTTGGGGTAATCTTCTTGGTTTTAGGGAATCTGCAGAATTTTGCGAACCTTACACATATAGGCCAGACCAGGTAAGGACGGCAGATTTCCTTCCCTAAAGGACATTAGTGAACCAGATGAGTTTTTATGACAATCCGATAGTTTTACAGTTGCCATTACTGATTCTAGTTTTTTTAAATTCCAGATTTATTTATTCAACTGAATTTAAATTCCCCAGCTGCCAGATTTTGACAAGTTATTTTCCCTGGCTGGAGAGTCTAGAACTAGAGGGCATAGTCTCAGGATAAGGGGTCAGCCATTTAGGACTGAGATGAGGAGAAATTTCTTCACTCAGAGGGTTGTGAATCTTTGTAAATTTTCTATTTCAGATGGCTATGGATGCTCAGTCGATGAGTATATTCAAGACTGAAAATGATAGATTTTTGGTCATTAAGGGAATCAAGGGATATGGGGTGTGGCAGGTAAGTGGAGTTGAGGTAGAATATCAGCCATGTTCTTACTGAATGGTGGAGAAGGCTTGAGGGGCTGTATGTCCTGCTCCTGCTCCTATTTCTTATGTACATCACTGTCAGGGCCCCCATCTTCAGGGTGTTTCCATGGTTGGGCATTGATGATGTCTCTGTGTGTAGATTTCACTCCCAGTACCTCTTAAAATAATGAGCAGGAAGTGGGGAGGGAGTACAGAATCTGGCAGTCAAGCATGTTTGTGTTTCAGCACCAGCCTTAGAAGAAGCAGGAAAATCAAAGCCACCGATCAGTACACCAAACACCACAAAAAGATTTTTTTTAACCTATATGCCATTTAAAAAAAAAGGATTAATTGAACTCCAGTCTTAAAGTCCCCAGGGAACGTAGGACTAATTCCCAGTTAATCAAAAGACAATTAGACTAAGATGCATTGACTCTGTCACATGTATTGACAAGTGTCATTCCATTTAGGTAGCCGTTCAATTCAGAAAAAGTGAGACCATGAATCAGTGTGCTCAGAATATATATGCGGTTTAACTTCTCAAAAAATTACACCTGGACTAATTTACTTTTTTAAATTATACAACACCAAATACCATTTAGATAGCACAAGGCACATAAGAAAATGTCCCCTGTGGGGATGAGCATTGGTCACCAAGGAGCAAGTAGGAAAGACAATAGGCAAAGTCCCTGAAGGCATGATCAAAGTGATAAGTTTAAGAAAACTTTTGAAGGTGGGGAGGAGGTAGCCACATGGAAATTTTTAGGAAGAATGTTACAATGATGCCTGATGTCTGACACCAATGGTGGAGCAGTAAACCAAGGGGAGATTGGGGCAGGGGAGGGGGAAATATGAGTGGCAAAGATCAGGAAAAAAGAGAAAGCAGACTGGCGATGAAGAGGGGGAGAGCAGGATTGGAATACGATGAGATGTTTGGGTTCAGAGCAGCAGCCACTGCCCTTGCACACATGTACAAGTGATAGATGGTAATTTTGACTGTGGATGATGATGTAAAACGGGCGCTATCGATTAAGCCACCAGTTATACATCTCTCCCAAGGTTCACAGTAAATACTGTGCGGGAACTTTTTAAAAAATGATATGGCAAATACATTTGAGGAACTGAAGCATCGGAGGCAGCAATTAAAAGATGGAAAGAAGCACGCAGAATCACATCTTGTTTCAGCAGGCAATAATAGCAGCCCCAGTGAACTTGTACTTTAGACGGCCTACAGTATAATGTTATGATGTAAGTAATTTGCCTTTGTAATCAGATTTTACAGTGTGATCTACTTCAATACAACTGAGCAGAGTGATGTAAAATTATGCAAATATTATGAAGACTTTCATCAACAACTGGGGGAATAAATCTTGCCTCATTGCTACTTCAGCTGTTCATTTCAGAGACTATTTAATGCAGACATCCAATGGTCAACCTATGAGAGCCCCACATAAATACATGACAAATCCTCGGATGGAGGAGATGTAACCTTTCTTAATTTTTGAATGGATGGTTGATAATCAGTAACACATGTTAAGCAGGTAAGAACAATTAACGCCTACTTCAATTCCATCTGAACTCTCATTAAATAAAGTTTAGAATGTGGCTTGTTACCCAACTTTCCAAGTATAGATAAAGCCATTCCACATAATTTCACTTCTGTTGAGGAGCAGAGGTACAAATTATTGAGTGATTGGCGGGAAAGAAAGGATGCTTCTCAGCTTAAATAAAATTCCAGTGTCTTACAGTAAACACAATCATTTGTCTCTATAACTCACCTTGACTCATTAATTCCGGTGTTTAACACCAAACTTATTAAAGATGAATGAGTTAATTTGAGGCTTGATTTAGATTTAGCACTGGGAATTTAGCATGGTGTCAGCTTCATCTGGTTGCTGGTACTCTTGTGATTTGAAGCCCTGTTCTAGGATTTGAGCAGATAATTTAGGCTGATATTACAATACAATGCTGAAGGATTGTTGCATTGTCAAAGGTGCTGTTCTTTAGATAGGATGTTAAAACAGAAGCCCTACCTGCTGGTTGAAGTGGATGCTGAATGTCCCATGGCATTATTTAAGAGTAGTAGGGAGTTGTTCTTATTAATATTTCTCACTTAACCAAATTCTTAGCAAAAATAGATTAAATGGTTATTCATCTGACTGCAGTTTCGGGATTTTACTTTGACTATATAAAAATCAGTCACTACACATTAAAGTATATCATTGTATGTGAACCATTTTGAGATTTCTCAGAAATGAGATAAGGCACTATATAAATGCAAGCTTATCTTTCAGAGAAATGTCTTTCCCTATAGCATCAATTCTCACCCATACTGCATAAAGGATCTGAATTTTTTCTACAAGGCCAGAAAGTACTTTCATTTATACTTAGGAACTTGCGTGAATAGGCTGGACCTTAGACTTCTAACTTCTTTCCACCGATTACTGACGATCACATGGATACACACTACCAAGATGTTACAGATAGTCCTCCGCACTGGAAAACTTGGATTAGACAAACAAAAGTATTGGGAGGAATAACTGTGCATATACTTAATTATTTTATTTCTCAATTTGACTCATATTTCCCCATTGTCCTATAACAATAATATTCAATCCTCTGATCTTCCTCGTCCCTTCAACTGTGATCCCATTCCCAACACTTATGCAATGTTTACTTATTTCTGCTCAGAATGATAACATAATGATAACTAAGTCAATGCATTCTCCAAAAATGTCCTCAAATATCCACGATCCTGCACCACCACTGTAAGTATGGTAGAGCGGGAATTGTACAGTGCCATTGTGTGGAAATCCTGATCCACCAGAGTTTCTCGGGTTATGAAATTACCACAAAACTGGCAATGCCTGCACCATTATGGGCGCATGTTGGGCATCTGCTAAACTTTGGGAGAGGAGGTACAAAATGTAGTGCTTGAAAGCCATATGGAGATGCAGCTGGCATGATTGGCTTAAAATGACAATATGTCTGGAAGTTAGCCATCTTTATAAGCAGGCCAATTTCATGGTGGCTGCCTGCAATCTTCCAGATTGTTTCAGCCTGGAATGACCCTCCGGGCTCCACTTATGTTGGGCCATTAACCTGGATGCCCGGCGATGCCTAGGTCACTCAAGCCAGGTCACTCAAGCCAAAGGAGGCAGGAGCACCAGGAGTGATGCCTTCCTACCAACCCTGCTTAACGTCAGACCTTCAATGGGGCAACTTTCACCCACTTCTGTTAAGAGCAGGAATTTTCTGTGCATTACATTTATAGCAGAGATCCAGTTTGCTCCTTCTTCACCACACTTGAATTCTCTCACCTCTTTTACACCATCGCTCAGCCGCAGACCCTGAGGAAATTCAGGCCTATATCTTTATTCTAGTGAAAGGAGCAATAGGAATTACTCTGCATTTGAATGGAGATATAAATTGTAAGAAACCACAGCATGCACACTCAGGCTAGATTTTCAGTGCAGTACCACCCATCTACATTCCTATCATCTTCCATCCAATGTTTCTTTTCATCTTTTATCTGACACTTCCCTGCACTCATCCCCAGGCCCCATCAAACTTTACGGTGTCAAGACTTTACAACTATCCATGCCGAGTAATGCTGTTCAGAAAAGTCTATTTTAGGTCATTTCTGGGCTCCTACGATGCATTTATATCACAAAATTTTGCATCATAGGCGGGCTCTTGATTCACAATTGCTTGCACCAGCCAGATCCAAACCAATGAGCTGTCAGGTAGAGGATAATATAATCACTTACCCAATTCTCACCCTCATATCTCAAGCTTCTTAATTTGGCTACCACGTTGGGGTCAATGAAAGATAATTGAAGTTGAACAAGTCAAAAATCTCTGTGTATCTGCCATGATTATCACGAGTCAGACTGGTGACTGGGGTGGCCAATTCAAAACCAGGCTGAGATTCTATTGCTTAGTATTCTGAAAGGACATCAGATTTAGCAAATTAGCATATGAATCCAATATCCTTCTGGAATACAAAACACAGCATAAAGTTTAGTCAGACTAGTGTTGCTGACGGCTGTCAGAGCTGGGGTTCTGATGTGTAGGTGCACAAAGGTCATACTTTGGTGTTAATTGCGCTTCTTGCAGATCTAATTATCACGTTCAGGATCAGGCAGGAAAACAAATACAAGTATGTCAGCGATGTGACTGAGCTTCATTGATATTCAAAGTTTGGAAAGTACCTCTGTGCTAATCAATTTTTCCAGCCCCATAAAGTAGTACAGCCAGTTTAAGTCCAGTTAGCAAAACAAATATTATGCAAGCAATGTTGTAGTGCATGTACCTTTAAGGGGAGAACTACTTTTACAGCTCCTGTATACTGTAGTACCGGCAGTGACCACACCTGTATATAAACACTGAGTAGGGATCTGTACTGTTAGTTTTAGAGTAACCCTCATCCAGTAAGCACCTGTTGATTGTTCCTCTGCCGTCTCTGTCGATTATTTGAAGGACACCCTACATCAAGATTCACGGATCTAACATTGGCGATGAGTGGATTCAAACCTACCTGCAACTCATCGCAGAGGAGGCTGTGGAAAGCTGGGCTTGGTACTCCAGTCGCGACGATCCAGCGCAGCGGGCTGGCAGCAGGTACGGCGCAGACCCTTCCCAGACAGCGGTGGCGGGAGCCGACCGACGGCACAGAAAAAGTCCGAGCAGCGTCGATGGGTAAGAGAGAGGGTAAAGCGCACAGGGCGCAGCCGGGGTTGAAGACCGAGCGGCGTCAACGAGAGAGGGTAAAACACACAGGGCGCAGCCGGGGTTGAAGACCGAGCGGCGTCGACGGAAAAAAAAAAGAAAAAAAAAGAGAGAGAGGGTAAAGCGCACAGGGCGCAGCAGGGGTTCTGGACGAGCAGCGTCAACGAGAGAGGCGTGCAGGAAAACGCGCAGAGCACGGCCGGTGTTCAAGGGCTGAGCAACGTCCGCGGGGGAAGAAAGGAAAGCACGGGAGGCGCCATTTGGGCCGCAGCGGAGAAGAAGGGAGAGCGCGGGAGACGCCATTTTGAGCCACAGTGGAGAAGAAGGGAGAGCGCAGGAAGAAAGGAGCGCACGGGAGACGCCATTTTGAGCCAGCGGAGAAGAAGGGAGAGTGCGGGAGATGCCATTTTTAGCCAGTCTAACCACACCCAGGGATACCGAACAGTGGCAGTGTCACAGCGTTCGACAATGAAGTCGAAGATTGGGCGACATATGTAGAACACATAGAAGTGTACTGCAAGGCGAATGAAGTGCCAGATGCCAGGAAAGCACTGGTATTGTTGAATTCCATGGGTGCCAAAACATATGGCTTACTGCGAAACCTAGTAACCCCAGAGAAGCCAGTGGAAAAGGATTTTGAAAGCATAGTGGCAAACCTACAGGACCACTTAAACCCCACACCGCTGCTGATAGCAGAAAGATTTAAGTTTCACAAAAGGAACCAGCATAAAGACGAAAGTAATGCTGAGTATTTAACGGAACTGCGCAAGCTATCGAAACACTGCCAGTTTGGAACGGGACTAGCAGATACGTTAAGGGACAAGTTTGTGTGTGGGCTTCAAAGTGAGGGAACACAGAAACGGCTTCTATCAGAAAAGGATCTTAACATAAGAAATAAGAACATAAGAAATAGGAGCAGGAGTAGGCCAATCGGCCCCTCGAGCCTGCTCCGCCATTCAATAAGATCATGGCTGATCTGATCCTAACCGCCAATCCACTATCACAGAACCATCTCCTGAATCTAACAGAATTAGACACATGAAATAGGAGCAGGATCAGGCTACGCGGCACCTGGGCCCGCTCCGCTACCCACAGGGCCATGACCGATCCGAACCTAGACTCATGTCCAAATTCCTGCCCGCTCCCCGTAACCCTTAATTTCCTTTACTTCTAGGAAACTGTCTATTTCTGTTTTAAATTTATGTAATGATGTAGCTTCTACAGCTTTTTGGGGCAGCATATTCCATGGACCTACCACCCTCTGAGTGAAGTAGTTCCTCCTCATCTCAGTTTTGAAAGAGCAACCCCTTATTCTAAGACTATGCCCCCTAGTTCTAGTTTCACCCATCATCGGGAACATCTTCCCTGCATCCACCCGATCCAACCCCTTCACAATCTTATATGTTTCAATAAGATCGCCTCTCATTCTTCTGAACTCCAATGAGTAGAGTCCCAATCTACTCAACCTCTCCTCATATGTCCATCCCCTCATCCCCAGGATTAACCGAGTGAACCTTCTTTGTACTGACTCGAGAGCAAGTATGTCCTTTCTTAAGTATGGACACCAAAACTGTACGCAATATTCCAGGTGCGGTCTCACCAATACCTTGTACAACTGAAGCAATACCTCCGTATTTTTATATTCTATCCCCCTAGCAATGAAAGCCAACATTCCATTGGCCTTCTTAATCACTTGCTGCACCTGCATACTAACCTTTTGAGTTTCGTGCACCAGGACCCCCAGATCCCTTTATACTTGTACTTACGCTGGACAAGGCTTTCAGCATGGCAGTATCACACAAAGCAGCCCCAAGGGGTGCTGCAGAGATACAACGGAGACCGCAAGAATATGGCACAAATGAAATGTCATATGGAACAGGGAAGTGTTATTGTTGCGGCAGAACAACACACGACCATAAGGATTGTTGGTTCAAGGACCAAGTGTGCAGACGGTGTGGAAAAGTAGGACACATAGCAAGAGTCTGCAGGTCGGGAAAGAAAACCAGCAGCAAGAAATCTCCACAGGAGAAGTACAAAAAGGTACATAAGGTGACAGAGAGTAGTTCAGACGAACAGAAAAGTCGTACAGACTCCAGAAGCAAGGAGCTGGGTTGTCAAAAAACTACATAATGTAATCAAAATGGAGGATCACCAAACTGTCTGGGTCACGCTCAAGATAGACGGAGTCCAAGTGAAAATGGAATTGGACACAGGATCAGCCCTAACAGTCATAAACCGAAGGGACTACAAGCGGCTATTCTCACATATACCCTTGAGAGATACAGAGATTGTCTTGAAGACGTACACAGGGGAAAAAGTCTAACCCAAAGGAAAAATAAGGGTGAACGTGATATACAACGGCAAGGAAACACCAAAAATGGACCTATATGTATTGCCAGAATGAGGACCACCACTACTAGGACGTGAATGGATCCGAAAGATACAGTTAGATTGGCATGCCATACAATCACTGATGGTAGATGCCAAAATTGATGATGACCTCACACCTGGACGACTGTCAAAATGCTAACTGACGCACAAGAAGTTTTCCAGGAGGGACTCGGAAAACTAAAAGGCATAACAGCGATGATCAAAATAGAGGAAAATGCAAGCCCACAGATTTTTAAGGCCAGACTGGTGCCTTATGCGATCCGCCCAGCCGTCGAAGCAGAGCTGGGAGGTTTGGAACATTCTGGAGTACTGTCCAACGTGGATTGGAGCGAGTAGGCTACACCCATCATTCCTGTAATGAAGAGGTCGTTGAGTAATACACCTGGGGAACCAAAGAAGGTTCGCATCTGTGGTGGACTTTAAGGTGACAGTGAACCCATTCCTTCACACGGTACAATATCCGTTTCTGCGGATTGAAGATATTTCCGCCTCGCTATCTGGAGGAAAACGCATCACTAAGATTGATCTGGCCCAGGCATACCTGCAAATGGAGGTAGAAGAAGCCTCGAAACAGTACCTCATGATCAACACTCACAAAGGTGTCTACCAATACAACCGGCTGGTGTTCGGGGTAGCATCAGCTCCGGCTATTTGGCAAAGGGCAATGGATCAAGTCCTGCAAGGGATTCCAGGGACCCAGTGTTATTTGGACGACATCCTGGTCATGGGCGAAAATGACAGTGATCACCTCGCCAACCTGGAGCAGGTGCTCACTACATGAAATGTTTAAATGTCTTAATCTAAATGTACACTCTCGGGAGCCACTAGCCTACATTTCGTTGTACTGCACTTGTGCACTAACAATGAAAATAAAAGTTGATTTGATTTTGATTTGATTTGATATGGGCTCCGAGCTAATCGCCACAAATGCGAGTTTTTCCAGAAGCAGATCTCGTATTGTGGCCACGTTATTGATGAAGAGGGGTTACATAAGTCCCCTGAAAAGATTGAGGCAGTAGTCAAGGCTCCAGCACCAGAAAATGTTTCACAACTGAGGTCGTTCCTCGGGCTGGTGAACTACTACCATAAGTTCTTGCCAAATTTGTCTACAGTACTACACCCACTGAACACCCTAATGCAAACGGGGGTACCATGGAAGTGGAATGACGAATGTAAACGAGCTTTCCAGAAGTGCAAAGAATTGATCACATCAAAAGAGGTGTTGGCTCATTTCAACTAGGAATACCAATTCGGTTGGCGTGTGATGCATCACCCTATGGTATTGGAGCAGTGCTGTCGCACAAATTCCCAGACGGCTTGGAGAGGCCAGTAGCCTTTGCGTCTCGGTCACTAACCTCAGCCGAGTGTAACTACACCCAGATTGACAGGGAGGCCCTCAGCCTAGTGTGGGGAGTGAAAAAGTTCAACCACTAGCTGCACGGGCAGAAGTTCACTTTGCTGACTGACCACCAACCATTTGTCTCCATCTTTAATCCAAAGAAGGGCATTCCGGTGATGACTGCGCAACGGCTACAAAGATGGTCCCTTTTTCTAGGGGCGAACCAATATGAAATAGAGTATAAGGGCACGAAACAGCATGGAAACGCTGATGGGCTATCACGCCTGCCACTGCCTACTGCGGAGGAAGCACCAGCAGTGGACACTGTCGAAATATTTTATTCGACTATAATTGAACGCTTGCCAGTAACTAACGCGGATATAGAGAAGGAGACCCGAAATGACCCGACACTGTCTCGGGTATATGATTTGACGGTGAAGGGATGGCCAGCACATGGCGACTCACTGTTGCCAGCAGTCTCATCCAGAAGAGAACAGCTGTCAGTATGCCAGGGGACCTTGATGTGTGGATCCCGAGTGGTAATTCCACCCAAGTTAAGGGAGAGAGTGCTCAATGTGCTTCACAAAGGCCATCTGGGAGGGGTGAAAATGGAAAGCCTTGCTAGGGCTTATGTGTGGTGGCCGGGGATCGATCAGCAAATCGAGGGCCTGACAAAGAGCTGCTCAGGATGCCAGAAGGTCCAAAATGTACCACCACATGCCCCTCTACACCCATGGGAGTGGCCCTCCTCTCCATGGCAACGGGTGCATATTGATTTTGCTGGTCCATTCATGGACTCAATGTTCTTAATAGCCGTGGATGCGCACTCGAAATGGCCTGAGGTGATCAAAAGGTCCCCCACCACCACGGAGAAAACGATTGCAATCCTACGGACCATATTTGCCAGGAACGGCTTGCCAGAGCAGATTTGCTCTGTTAATGGACCACAGTTTGTGTCCGAAGAGTTTCGGAAATTTATGAGAAGGAATGGGGCAAGGCATTACACATCTGCCCCGTATCATCCAGCCACAAATGGATTGGCTGAGAGGTTCATACAAACCTTTAAAAAGGCAGTAAGGGCCATGTGCGATGACGACATTCCACTGCAGCATAAGGTGGACAATTTCCTGTTAGCCTATAGAAATGCGACACATGCAGTTACCAACCAGACCCCGGCCATGATGTTCTATAACCGAAGGTTGAGATCTCGTCTGGATTTGCTCAGACCAAATGTACGAAGAAATGTTAAGAATAAGCATATCCAGCACATCAATGAGAAGCCGACAAGGAGCTTCAATGTAGGGCAACCAGTCTTGGTCCGCGACTACCGAACAGAGAAATGGCAACCAGGAACGATATGCACATGGCAGGCGCCACTAATGTACACAGTGGATGTTGGGGAGAACATTGTGAGACGCCATGTCGACCAGATCCTAGCGTCACAGGAATGAGTCAACCCCATGTCTCGCGTACCTGGTGATGAACCCGACATACAGGTAGCATCTACCCCAGAAACAGTAGCATCGGAAGCTGATGAACCAACTGACGACAGGGGGGCAGAATCGCCTCCGCACCAAGAGCAAGACACTCAGGAAAGGCACTATCCAGAAAGGATCAGGAAGCCGCCCCAAAGACTGAATTTATAAATGGACTATTTTCAGTTAATGTTGCATGTTAAAAGTGTTAATTGTTAAATGAATGTTATGGTACTGTTAATCTAAAAGGGGAGGAATTGTAGTGCATGTACCTTTAAGGGGAGAACTACTTTTTACAGCTCCTGTATACTGTAGTACCGGCAGTGACCACACCTGTATATGAACCCTGAGTAGGGATCTGTACTGTTAGTTTTAGAGTAACCCTCATCCAGTAAACACCTGTTGATTGTTCCTCTGCAGTCTCTGTCGATTATTTGAAGGACACCGTACATCAAGATTCACGGATTTAACAAATGTGACTGGCTAACTATTTATATTCAATGCATAGCTTTTCTTATGTAGAAAATGCATTTTGTGGTACAGGACTTTGTGTGCCATTCAATGACAGGATGTGAATTTGAACCAGCAAATCCCCGCACATATTCCTGATTTTGGGTAGGCTATCAAGAAACAATGCGAAACAGAGGCAACACTTCATTGCTGGCTCCAATTCCTATGTTTTTTTTATCTTGATTGTACTGCAGTGACCTAATTTTGACCTCTCTGCTTCTGAATGCACCAGGTGATATAGTTCCTAAGTTTTTGATGGTGGAAATGCCTCTATCAGAGCCCCTGATTTAGGGTTCTTCCAGTTCTATTTTGAAGATATTCCATGCATGATGAGTTATTGATACTAACTTTTTCATCAAAGAAAGAAAAGGAAGAATTTTTATCGTGCAATTATGTAGTCCTCAGGATGTCCCACAGCATTTCACAGCTAATGAACAACAACTTTTATTTATATACCATCTTAAGGTAGTAGAGTTCACAGGAGTGTTATCAGATAAAAATTGAAACAGAGCCAAAGAAGGAGACATTAGGACAGGTGATTAAAAGCTTGGTCAAAGACATAAGTTTTAAGGAGCATTCTAAAGGAGGAGAGAGGTGGAGATGCAGTGAGGTTTAGGGAGGGAATTCCAGACTTTAGGACCTGGAAGGCTGAAGGCATGGCCGCCAATGGTGGGGCAAAATAAATGAGATTGCAAGAGAGGCCAGAGTTAGAGGATTGTAGGGCAGAAGGAGGTTACAGAGATAGGGAGGGGTGAGGCAATGGAGGGATTTGAATATGAGGATGAGAATTTTTAAATTGAGGCGTTGGTGGACAGGGAAACAATTTAGGTCAGCGAGCACAGGGTGAACGGGACTTGGTGAGAGTTAGGATATGGGCAGTACTGTTTTGGATGAGCTCATGTTTATGAAGGATGGAAGATGGGAGGCCGTGCAGGACAGCATTGGAATAGTTGAGCCTGGTGTTAACACAAGCATGGATGAAGGTTTTAGCAACAGATGGGTTGAGGCAGGGGCAGAGATGGGCAACATTTGGAGGTGGAAGTAGGCGGTCTTTGTGATGGAGAAGATATGGGGTCAGAAGCTCAGCTCAGGTTCAAATAGGGTGCCAAGTTTGAGAACTGTCTGTATCAGCCTGAGAAATTGGCCAGTGTTGTGTCGGTACCTTTCTACCTAGACACAATTTAGGACTCAGAACTCAGTGATTCAAACATGAAGTGCTTTATTGGAAGGAAAGGAAGTTCTGGCAAGTTCCGAACAAAGAGAGCTAAACTTAACAGAGAACACCCAACCATTTATCTCCTGTGACAGCGCCACCACAGGTGGGAGGAGAACACAAAATACATAACATTTCCTCCCCTCTTAAATGGAAGGTCCACATTATTCCTCAACAGGTAAGTTACTTTCAATGCACTCAACGAACCTAGGGTAGAGATAGACTGCCTCAACCCCTGACTTTACCCTGGGGTTTATTCTGCCCCAGTCTTGTGGGTAAGTCACTAAGCCTACAGATCCAAGCGTCTTGGAGGCCGCCGCTCTCTGACAGGATACCGGTGGTCATCGCTGGCTTCCACAGCAGTAGGCATTGACACAGGCCTGGATGGAGAAGGTGCCTGTGTCAGTCGAAAGTCAGGAGTTTGCACAGGTGGGACAGTCTCTTTGACTTCCTGTGTTGGAGAAGAGCACTGTGGCAAAGGATGCTGGTTTGCGGTATCATCCGGAAACAGTTCAGGCCAACCAGCCTTTGGAGCCTCTGTGGCTGTCTCTGCTCCTAGCAACAGTTGATCTGTGTGTCTTCTCCAGACAACGTCCTCAGCAGTCTCAACCGTGTAAGACACAGGGCCCGTCTGCGTGATCACCGTAGCAGGAACCATTTCGGCCCAGTGTTGTAGTTTCGAGCTAGGACGTGCTCTCCCGGATGAAACCGTCTCTCCTTGGCTCTTTTCTCTCTCTTTTCAGCTTGAGCTTGTTGTTGACGATGGACAACCTGCTCTGCCCTTGGAGGTTTGAGTAAGTCAAAACTTGACTGCAACTGCCTCTTCATCATGAGCGAAGCGGGGGAAGTTTTGGTTGTGGCATGCGGCTCGTTCCTGTAGGACAACAGGAAGCTGTTCAGATGTTGGTGGATTGAGCCCTGACCTTGCGATGCCTTCAAGGCGTGCTTCAAAGTTTGCACGAACCTTTCTGCCTGGCCGTTAGTAGAGGGATGATAGAGCGCAGACCTGATGTGTTGGACACCATTCACATGCAGGAAGGTTGCAAACTCCTGTGATACAAATTGTGGACCGTTGTCACTTACGAGTTGTTCCGGTGAGCCATAACGGCTGAACATCTCACCAAGTTTCTCAATTGTTTTCTCTGCCATTGTAGACCTCATCACAGCGACCTCCGGCCACTTGCTACGAGTGCCTACAACCACCATAAACATCTTCTCTTCGAAAGGACCGGCGAAGTCCACATGTACAAAGAAGGTTCACTCGGTTAATCCCGGGGATGAGGGGATGGACATATGAGGAGAGTTTGAGTAGATTGGGACCCTACTCATTGGAGTTCAGAAGAATGAGAGGCGATCTTATTGAAACATATAAGATTGTGAAGGGGTTGGATCGGGTGGATGCAGGGAGGATGTTCCCGATGATGGGTCAAACTAGAACTAGGGGGCATTGTGGTGTATGTAACCTGTTCCACCCTAAGAGAACTTAAGCCTGTTCCACCTTAAGAGATGTACTACTTTCTCTGGCTGCTGTATACGTAATACCGGTGGTGACCACCGGTATATAAGCACTGTGTAGTAATATTGTATTTAGTATAGTCCTGACCTCCAACCAGTAAAGACCTGTTGAACTTTAATCTTGTAGCCTGTGTTAGTAATTACAACTAGAACACACAGACTTAACAGTGGCGACGAGTCCGATTCTTACCCTGCGGCAGTTTATATCCACGGCGGCTTCGTGCACAGAACGGACGTCGAAGAGAGGCTTCCACCCTCATCACCCTGCTGGAAGACACGTCGCGCGGCAGACATCGAGAAAACAGAGTGCAGAAGACATCCTGAACTCGAAGCCTCCATCAGCGGCTGTCAGCTATCTTCTTTCTACCTCGGTGGTGGGTAAGCCGGGCAGCGACGCGACCAGAAAGTCGGCCGCATTGGCTGTACAGACGGGGAGGGAAGGCGGAGGAATAAAGGCGGTGAGATCGATCGCGACCGGAGATAAGGGCCGGGCCGCATTCGGGCCAAAAGGCGCAGCGCGGGGACATCGATCACGGCTGGTGATAAGGGCCGGGCCGCATTCGGGCTAAAAAGGCGCAGCATCTGGGGCAACTGAAGGCGCGAGAGCCACGGTGAAGCGGAGACAGCGTCGGGGGACGGGTGAAGAACGCCAAGCACGGGAAAACCGCCATTTTGTAGGCGGAGGACGAAGACAAGAGCGGGAAGCCGCCATCTTGGATAAAAATTAAAATAAATTAAATTGCAACGATGCCTAAACATGGGAACATTAATACCTTTGATAGCGACATCGAAGATTGGGCCATGTATGTAGAACGCATACAAAATTATTGTAAAGCAAATAAAAACCCAGATGAAGAGAAAGCACTAACATTATTAAACTTAATGGGTGCGAAGACATACGGGCAATTGAAACACCTTTTATCACCAGATGAACCGGCGGATAAGACGTTCGAGGAGATTGTTACTGTTCTGAAAAATCATCTAAACCCCACGCCGCTGATGCTAGCGGAACGATTTAAATTTTACAGCAGAAGGCAGCTGAAGGATGAAAGCAATGCTGAATATTTAATGGAATTGCGTAAGCTAGCAAAGTACTGTCAGTTTGGAACGAGACTGACAGAGGCGCTACGAGATAAATTTGTGTGTGGTTTATTAAAAGAAGATACACAAAAGCGACTGCTCGGGGAGAATGAGCTGACGCTTGAGAAAGCGGTCACTATGGCAGCAGCACACGAAGCCGCAGCGAGAGGCATGGCAGTAATGCAGCTATGGTCACCGGAACTCAGTACAAATAAATTGGGTTTGAGTACTGTAAAATGTTATCGTTGTGGAAAGACAACGCACGATCAGAACCAGTGTTGGTTTAAAAACCAAGAATGCAGAACGTGTGGCAGGCTTGGCCACATAGCTAAAGTATGCCGGTCAGGAAAGAAGACCAGCAACAAAAAGTCACCGCAAGGAAAATACATAAAGGTACACAAGGTGACAAAGAACAGTTCGACCGAACAGAAGTCAGATTCAGACGCTAGCAGTAATGAACTGGGTAGCTTAAGAGTACACAATGTTGGTAAGGATGCAGATCTCCAGACAATTTGGGTCACCCTTCAGATAGCAGGAGTCCAAGTAAAGATGGAATTGGACACTGGACCGGCATTGACGGTCATGAATAAGAAAGATTACAAAAGGTTATTCCAACATATTCCCCTACGGGATACGGAGATTATATTGAAAACATACACGGGGCAAAGAGTGTACCCCATCGGAAAGATAGAGGTAAACGTGGTCCACAAGGGCGAAGAAAGCCAAGTAATGGACTTATATGTGCTACCTGAAGGAGGTCCACCGCTACTAGGACGGGAGTGGATTAGGAAAATGAATATGGACTGGCACTCCTTGAAGGCACTAATGGTAGATTCCGGGGAAACAGATGTCAAACCTAAACGATTGTCCAAAATATTGGATGATGCTAAAGAGGTGTTCCAGCAGGGACTGGGAACACTGAGAGGAATTACGGCAAACATCAAGATTGATGAACATGCACACCCAAAATTTTTAAAAGCCAGACCGGTACCCTATGCAATACGACCGACTGTAGAAGCGGAACTGGAAGCGCTAGAATGTTCAGGTGTACTGTCTAACGTAGATTGGAGTGAGTGGGCTACGCCCATTGTTCCCGTTATGAAACGTCCTTCGAGCAACAAGCCAGGAGAACCAGGGAAGGTTCGCATCTGTGGAGATTTCAAGATCACCGTTAATCCGGTGCTTCACACGGTGCAGTATCCGCTTCCGCAGATTGAGGATATTTTTGCTTCGTTGTCTGGCGGGAAACACTTCACCAAGATAGACCTGGCGCAGGCGTACTTGCAGATGGAGGTTGAAGAAGAGTCACGCCAATACCTCACGATCAACATGCATCGAGGTATGTACCGGTATAATAGGCTGGTTTTTGGAGTGGCATCGGCTCCGGCAATTTGGCAGAGGGCCATGGAGCAGGTATTACAGGGAATTCCAGGCACACAATGTTACCTGGACGATATTCTGATTACAGGTGATGGTGATGAAGAACACCTCGCAAACTTGGAACTGGTGCTCAACAGACTGAAAGAGTATGGACTTAGAGTTAATCGGCAGAAATGTGAGTTCTTCCAGAAGCGGATCTCGTACTGTGGTCATGTCATTGACCGGGAGGGGCTTCATAAGTCTCCTGACAAGATAAAGGCAGTTGTAAAGGCTCCCGCTCCAGATAATGTCTCTCAGTTGAGGTCGTTTCTAGGATTGATTAACTATTACCATAAATTTCTACCAAATCTATCCACGGTACTGCACCCGCTAAACGCTTTTTACAGAAGGGTGTACCATGGGAATGGAGCGAAAACTGTAAGAAGGCATTTCGCAAAAGCAAAGAATTGATCACCTCAGAGGAAGTGTTGGCTCACTTCAACCCGACACGGCCTATTCGGTTGGCTTGTGATGCTTCTCCATATGGTATTGGGGCAGTACTCTCACACAAGTTGCCAAATGGCACGGAAAGGTCAGTCGCGTTTGCATCCAGATCATTGACCTCCGCTGAGCGCAACTATGCGCAGATCGATAGGGAGGCTCTCAGCCTTGTATGGGGAGTGAAGAAGTTTAATCATTACCTGCAGGGCCAAAAATTCACACTTCTGACAGACCATCAGCCGTTGGTATCCATTTTTAACCCTAAGAAGGGTGTTTCAGTGATGACAGCACAGCGTCTCCAGAGATGGTCCCTTTTCCTAGGGGCACATCAATATCAAATAGAATTCAAAGGTACGAAGCAGCATGGCAATGCTGATGGGCTGTCACGCCTGCCACTACCTGAAGAAGAAGAAACGACGAAAGTTGACCCTGTTGAGTTATTTCATTCGACCATCATCGAGTGTTTACCAGTCACCAATGCAAGTATTGAAAGAGAAACCAGGAACGACCCGACACTGTCCAGAGTCTACGAGGTGACAGTGAAAGGATGGCCAACACGTGGTGATCCTCTGTTACCGGCATTCTCGGCAAGGCGAGACCAGCTGTCCGTCTGCCATGGTACTTTGATGTACGGGACAAGAGTGATTATTCCTCCCAAGTTAAGGGAAAGAGTTCTAAAAGAACTGCATGAAGGTCATCTGGGGGGAGTTAAGATGAAAAGTCTTGCTAGGGCTTATGTATGGTGGCCGGGTATTGACCAACAGATAGAGGAGTTGACGAAAAGCTGCGCTGGGTGCCAAAAAGTGCAAAATGCACCTCCGATCGCACCACTACACCCATGGGAATGGCCTTCAGCCCCATGGCAACATGTACATATTGACTTTGCTGGTCCATTCATGGACTCCATGTTCCTAATTGCGGTGGACGCACATTCCAAATGGCCAGAAGTGATCAAGATGAATACCACTACTTCAGAAAAGACAATTGCGGTGTTAAAAACAATATTCGCAAGGAACGGATTGCCAGAACAGATCTGTTCGGACAACGGACCACAGTTCGTGTCGGAAGAATTCCAAAAATTCTTAAAGAAGAATGGGGTGAAACATTATACCTCTGCCCCATATCATCCGGCGACAAACGGGTTGGCCGAGAGATTTGTCCAAACATTCAAAAAGGCAATAAAGGCCATGAACGATGATCAGATTCCGCTACAGCACAAGGTGGACAATTTCCTAATGGCATATCGAAACGCCGCTCATGCAGTGACGAACCAAAGTCCTGCCATGATGTTTTATAACAGGAGGTTGCGGTCCAGGTTGGACTTGTTAAAACCAAATGTGCGGAAGGAAGTGGAAAACAAACAGTTCCGGCATATTAATAACAAGACCACTCGAAGTTTCGACGTAGGACAACCAGTGTTGGCAAGGGGCTATGGAAACGAAAAATGGCAGTCCAGAACAATTCGGGCCAGACAAGGACCTCTGATGTACACAGTAGATATTGGTAACAATGTGATAAGGCGTCATGCGGATCAACTGGTAGAATCGAGAGCAAGGGTCGAACCCATGGTTGCGACAGAGACAACTGTGGAAGACGTTAATGAACCTGAAGCATCTACCTCGGCAGGGAATGTACCTGATGATGATAACACCCAATGCATGGGAGACCAACTAGAGGAGTCACCTCAGCAACAGGAATCAGAGACCACTGAAAGCCGTTATCCAAACCGAATCAGAAGGCCTCCTGAGAGACTGAACCTTTGAACTGTTTATACCTGAAGTTATATATGTTATTATGTTATGTTAAATGGGGATATGACTGTTAAGCTGAAAAGGGAGGATTGTGGTGTATGTAACCTGTCCCACCTTAAGAGAACTTAAGCCTGTTCCACCTTAAGAGATGTACTACTTTCTCTGGCTGCTGTATACGTAATACCGGTGGTGACCACCGGTATATAGGCACTGTGTAGTAATATTGTATTTAGTATAGTCCTGACCTCCAACCAGTAAAGACCTGTTGAACTTTAATCTTGTAGTCTGTGTTAGTAATTACAACTAGAACACACAGACTTAACAGGCATAGTCTTAGAATAAGGGGCTGTTCTTTCAAAACTGAGATGAGGAGGAACTACTTCACTCAGAGGGTGGTAGGTCCATAGAATATGCTGCCCCAAAAAGCTGTAGAAGCTACATCATTACATAAATTTAAAACAGAAATGGACAGTTTCCTAGAAGTAAAGGGAATTAAGGGTTACGGGGAGCGGGCAGGAATTTGGACATGAGTCTAGGTTCGGATCGGACATGGCCCTGTGGGTAGCGGAGCGGGCCCAGGGGACGTGTAGCCTGATCCTGCTCCTATTTTGTGTGTCTAATTCTGTTTGATTCAGGAGATGGTTCTGTGATAGTAGATTGGCGGTTAGGATCAGATCAGCCATGATCTTATTAAATGGCGGAGCAGGCTCGAGGGGCCGATTGGCCTATTCCTGCTCCTATTTCTTATGTCCTTATGTTCTATGTACTCACTGTCACACTTCTGCAGGCCAATCCCAGGGGTGTAGGGTTGCCAGCTGTGGAACATTCCGGACCCTTTGACATGGGGAACATGTTTTGGCTTTCTCCTCAATATTCCCATCGAGACCTGGCCACCAGAAGTAGCTTCTTGCCATTTCCTTCATCGGAACCATCCCACTGTGGCCTGTATGGAGTTGTTGCAGTATAGGTTCCCTCAGAGGTGGCGGAATGATGACACGGCGTCCCCAAAGAAGACAACCTGCCTGGATGGAGAGCTCATTTCTTTTTGAAATGTAAGGTTTCAAACTAGGAGAATCTCCTATAGCTCTCCCTCGAATGACATCGTCCATTACCTCAGTCAGGACTAGATCGTTGCGGGTGTACCTTTGCACCTGAACTGCAGTGACAGGTGCTCCCTCCACTTGTCTAAAGTAGAAGATGCCTATCTGACAAGGCTCTGGGGGAGTAACAGGCAAGGGTAGCCTCGAGAGACCGTCTGCGTTGCCGTGCAAGTCTGATTTGTGATATTTGATGTCATATGTGTGTCCTGACAACAGTAAAGCCCACCTTTGCATCCTGCTTGCAGCGAGAGATGGAATTCCGGTGTGGGGCCCGAAGATTGAAGTCAATGGACGGTGGTCTGTCAGGAGTGTGAACCTTCTCCCAAACAGGTACTGATGAAATTTTCGAATTCCAAAAACGATTCCCAAGGCCTCACGCTCGATCTGCGCATAGTTACTCTCGGCCTTGTTCAAGGTGCGTGATGCGAAGGCGATAGGTTTCTCTTCACCCGAAGGCATGATGTGGGATATGACTGCCCCCACACCATATGGTGATGCATCACATGCTAGCTGCACGGGTAGCTTTGGGTCAAAGTGTGTCAGGACCTCCGATTTCAGCAATGCTTTCTTTGCTTGGGCGAAAGCTTCGTTGCACAGTTCAGTCCATTTCCATGTTTTGCCTTGACATAGCAACTGATGTAACGGCTTCAGCAATGTTGCTACGTCTGGAATAAACTTCCCATAGTAGTTAAGTAGCCCCAGAAATGAACGTAACTGGCTCACATTCTGGGGTGCTGGGGCCTCCACGATCACCTTGACCTTTGACGGCGCCTTATGCAGGCCAGTAGCGTCAATCACATGCCCCAGGTACTCAACTGAAGACTGAAAGAATTCACATTTGTCTTTACGAACTCTGAGCCCGTACTCTTTCAGTCGTTGTAGTGTCGCATCCAAGTTCAGAAGATGATCCTCCTCATTTGTCCCAGTGACAAGGATGTTGTCCACGTAGCACTGGACTCCTGGCAGTCCACTCAAAATCTGATCCATTGCCCTTTGGAATAGAGCAGGGGCCGACGTAGTTCCAAATGGAAGGCGGCAGTACCTGTATAGCCCCTTGTGTGTCACAATTGTCAGCAGCTCCTTTGATTTGTCATCAACATGCATTTGTAGATAAGCCTGGCATAAGTCTATTTTGCTGAACTTTTGCCCTCCGGCCAGGCCCGTAAAAAGATCATCAATGAGGGAAAGAGGGTACTGTTCTGCAGACAGCACCGGGTTAATAGTCACTTTAAAATCCCCGCAGATTCGAACAGATCCATCCTGTTTCAGGACATGAACAATGTGTGTGGCCCATTTGCTAACGCTCACAGGCTCCAGGACTCCATTCTTGACTAAGGCCTCCAAGTTAGCCTCAACTTTTGGCCTAATTGCATAGGGTACAGGTCGGGCTTTGTGAAACTTCGGCTTGCTGTCAGGTTTAATGTCCAGTCTCACGCTGATCTTTTTCATGCTCCCAAGTTCCCCATTGAAGAGTTCTGCATGTTTGTTTAACACTGCAGTCAGACCTGACTCCCCTTTTGACATCATGCAGACTGCAGGCCAGTCCAGCGTGATTTTCTCTAGCCACGCACGTCCCAGTAGTGATGGGTAATTTCCCTTTACCACATATAGTGGCAGTTTCGCAGTCTGTCCGTTCAATTTAACTGTCACCTCAATGACGCCTCTCATGGCCACAGGTTCGCCAGTATACGTCTTTAGCACAATGTTTGTTGGCTGAAGGGTAGGATGCTTTAGCATTTTGTTGTAGGTGTAAGATTCGAAATTTTCAGCAATAACCACGCAAGAAAACAGGATAAAATAAGACAGTTTATTGACCAAAGTAAGCTTGCACAGAAAAACCTTTGATAAAAGGGCATACAAAATGGCCGCCGGGCCTCGTGATCAGTTTCTGGACCATTTGATTTCTGCTACTGCAAGCCAGACAGGCTTGTGGATTGAAGACAGTAAGCCCGCGAAAGCCAGTATCGGGAAACCGAAACTCAGGGAAACAGCATACATATTCAATGGATTCTAAGTACAGGACAGTTTCAGGCAAACAGGATGGGGCCCATCAAGATATGGGCGGACAATGCATGAACACTTAAACCCATTTAATGTACAAAGGAGAAACCGTTTAACAGCCATCAAGGGAAATCTCCAGACCGATCAATATGCGAACCGAGTCACGGTGACAATGTAAAAGACATTAAAAGACATTATCGGCCAGGAAGGCCAGTTAAGTTATCACCGGCTCCCGTTACAAGACAAAGCGCCCCTGCAGAGATTTCTGCCCGCCAAAATATTACAAAGACTGGACTATGATCTGGCGGGAGATAAGGCTGGCCCAAAAGGGTATAATTATGGATTTTGAAAAGTCCATCAGCCCTGCCCTGCCCTCTCTTCCACCTCGGTAGCTTCGGAATCGATAAAGACACTTCAGACGGACAACTTCGGGAAAAGACAACGTGGTCGGTGTTCAGCCAGACAAGGCTCGGCCACGATGGGAAGACGACGAGGGTGGCCCGGGTGCTGTTGTCGGGAGATCATCGACGACCCAGGCCGAAGGAGAAGACACCCTCGGGACAACCGACGATCCAGATCGGATAAAAAGGACATTCCGAGCCTAGCCAGGCAGGGCCTCGACACGTGCATCCATTTCTTCAATATCACATTGGTGGCAGGGACTGTTCCATGAACCCAAATCCACAACAGACTTGGTGGATTTCAGCCATGACGAGCGCTCACCGAGGCTGTGTCCACTGCCTCATCGCCTGAGAGAGAGAGAAAAACAAGCTGCGCCAGAAGTTTCCAAATCCACGTGACGACAGAAAGCTGTGCCAGAAAGGCTGCGAACCCCTCCTTTTGCGATTCTGATAGTGGTGAGCATGATCCCGAGTTCCTCAAGTCGAAACTTAGTTTAGGTATTAGGGGAGGGAGTAAGGTTAAATCGTAATGTGTTTCCCCTTTTACGACGTGCCGTGTGTTCCCCATTTCCATAGAGTCAAGTTCATAAATTTGTGCATGATTGTAGTTACTTTAATCTGTGCCTATGACATGTATTTTGTAATGCTTCAAACTGTTTAAAAATAAAAGCATCCATTTTGTGCTATTCAACCTGGTCTATTGAGTCCTTTCTCTGCACTACAGTTCTCTGCATCTAAGTCCAAGGTCTAAAACCGTAGGGGAGAGTGGGTCAAACCACTCAAGGGTAATTATTGCACAAAGCCTGGCAGGAGACCAGAACGAGCAAGAGAAACCCCCTACATAGGCAGTGTCTGAAACAAGGGACACAGCCGCACCTGTGTCCACCTCCATCTGCACTGATTGTCCCTCCACCAGTGGTGACACCCAGTAGCCATTTGAATCACCTGCAACCATCAGTATGTGCACCTCTTCCTCCTCAGAGGTGTCGCTCCCCTCTGTTTTGCTTGTTCCATCATACTGCACTGAATGAACACTCTTTTTCCTCTCTTGTCCAAATACAGACATTTTGCTTCCATGCTTCCCAGCTCTGTCTGTTCTTTTTTTACCTCTACAGGCGCGTTCAATGTGACCCTTTTTGCCACAATTTCGGCATTCCAGCTCCGTACACCAGCAGTCATTAGCGTGATGGCCCGTTTTCCCACAACGGTAACATGTGCCGTTCCGCGCACCTTTAGGCTCAGACGACACCTTGTGAACTCTCCCTGTTGAACTCAACTGGTGAGCCTCCTTTTCCGCCATCTCCATGGAGACACTAACTTCAATGGCCTTTTCAAGAGTAAGGTTGTCCTCAGTAAGAAGGCGCTTCTGTGTGGCTGCATTTTGCAGACCACACACGAGTCTGTCTCTAATGGTGTCCTTCAGCAACTCCTTGAACTCGCAGTGTTCTGATAACCTTTTTAAAACAGCAATAAACATCGTCACTGATTCCCCCTCCTCTTGATTCCGTTTGTGAAATCTAAATCTCTCAGCAATAACCAGAGGTTTTGGTGAAAAATGTGCTCCAAGAATTTCCACTAGTTGCTTATATGTTTTAGTTCCTGGCTTATCTGGCTGCAAGAGGCTGCGAAGTAAATTGAATGTCTTCGGCCCGATTACACTCAAAAAGGTAGGCACGACCTTTTCATTTGCCACCGCATTCGCCAATACAAAATAGTCAAAACGTTCCGTATATGCGCTCCATTTCTCCACATTTTCATCAAAATCACCAATGTTTCCTAATATAGTAGCCATCTCACGTTTCAAATTAAAATTTCTGTTTACTCACTGCACCCGTAATGTACACAGATTCATCCGCTCCTCGTTGCCACTTCTTGTGTCGGTACCTTTCTACCTAGACACAATTTAGGACTCAGAACTCAGAGATTCAAACATGAAGTGCTTTATTGGAAGGAAAGGAAGTTCTGGCAAGTTCCGAACAAAGAGAGCTAAACTTAACAGAGAACACCCAACCATTTATCTCCTGTGACAGCGCCACCACAGGTGGGAGGAGAACACAAAATACATAACAGCCAGGAAGAGGGCTGGAACTGGTGGCTAAGGAACAGAATCTGTGGCCAGGCTGTAGACATTGACTTTGGTCATCCCAGTGTTTAATTGGAGGAAATTGTGGTTCATCCAGGACTGGATGTCGGAAAAGCTGTCTGGCAACAAAGAGGCAGTGGAGGCGTCGAGAGAGGTTGTGGTGAGGCAGAGTTAAGTGTTGTTTTGCAATGCAATTACTGTTGTAAGGAAAGCAAACATGGCAGCTAATCAGTGCTCAGAAAGGTCCCACAAACAACAATAACCCATTGATCTGTTTTTGTTTATGTTGGATGAGAGATAAGTGTTGGGCTGGACACCTGGAACACTCCATTGCTTTTCTTTGAATAATGCCATGGGATCTTTTATATTAATCTGAGAAAGGGCCTTAGTTTAACATCTCATCTGGAAGACAGCACCCCTCCCCAATGCAGCACTCCCTCAGTACTGTACTAAGGTAGGTGCCAAACTTACGGTCCGTGGGCTGGATTCAGCCCAGGAAAACGTTGATCTGGTCACAGATTTCTGAATTGGTTGGCCTTCTTTGCTCACTGGGAAAATTTGAATTTGCGGTCGGAAGCGCTGATTGGCTGAAGCCCGGTCATTTGAAATTGGCATGCAAATTCTTTCAGCTGTAGTGTGCGGTCAGTGGCGGTCGGGTTTCTCCTCACTTTGGAAGCATAATTTGATCATGTTGTAGGTGAATATGTTTTAGAGTTGTCTTTACAGGCTCGATGGTTTTCACAGACTTGGTGCTTTTTGCAGACTCAGGAATGACTCACCAATTTAAAAGAAAATAAAGGTATATTGATGCATAAATTTACCTTGTTAATGCTTAATGAAGAAAAAGTACAACTGGAATTGCTTAATGAGACAGCATTAGTTCCCCGTGAATCTTAATTTATTTATTCATTCAACGTCTCATAACATTGGTCCCTGATTTTTAAGTTCAGTAGTCACAAGTGGCCGACACATCTTTATTCAACTGGATAGGCACTTTTGGGAATAAACTTGCAGGGCTATGGGGATAGAAGGGAGTGGGACTGACTGGATTGCTCTGCAGTGAGCCACTGCAGACTCAATGGCCTCCTTCTGTGCTGTTATGACTCAATCACTCTATGGCCGCGATTTTGCAAATAGATGCGTCTTGGAGCGGGTCAGCTGGTTTCCGGGTTCCAGTCCCGCCCCCAACTGCATCTGGCCCATGGACATGATTTTACGTTGATTGGCCTTGTTAAACCCGACCTGCGGGCTTGTCGGCCAATTAAGAGGAAGCCGGTCAGATGACGTAATTTGATGATGCGTCATCTGCCGGTTTTCTTAAAGGGACCATGCACAATTTTTCTTTGACAGCTCATTTCTCAGTGTATGAAAGCATTGAGGTGCTGCAAACACTAACAATCACTGTACAAAGATGAGCTCTTGCACCCAGGCTCTCCAATGACTCCCTCCATAGGCTAGAACTTCCCAGTCCACTCCCCATAACCCTTCACTCCCTTGTCTTGCAAAAATCTGTCTATCTCCACCTTAAATGTATTTAATGACCCAGCCTCCACGGCTCTCTGGGGCAGAGAATGCCACAGATTTACGACACTCTGGGAGAAGAAATTCCTCCTCATCTCGGTTTTAAATGGGTGACCCTTTATTCTGAAACTATGCCCCCGAGTTCTAGATTTCCCCATGAGGGGAAACATCCTCTCTGCATCTACCTTGTCAAGCCCCCACACTATCTTATATGTCTCAATAAGTTCACCTCTCATTCTTCTAAATTCCAATAAGTAAAGGCCCAACCTGCTCAACATTTCTTTATAAGCCAACCCCCTCATCTCAGAAATCAACCGAGTGAATCATCTCTGAACTGCCTCCAATGCAAGTATACCCTTCATTAAATAAGGAGAACAAAACTGTACGCAGTACTCAAGGTGTGGTATCACCAATACCCTGTACAGCTGTAGAAGGACTTCCCTGCTTTTATACTCCAACCCCTTTGAAATAAAGGCCAACATTCCATTTGCCTTTTTGATTATTTGCTGTACCTGCATGCTAACTTTTTGTGTTTCATGCACAAGGACCACGAGTTCCCTCTGAACTGCAGCATTTTGTAATCTCTCTCCATTTAAATAATAATTTGCTTTTTTATTTTACCTACCAAAGTGGATAACCTCGCACTTTGCCACCTTATACTCCATCTGCCAAATGTTTGCCCACTCACTTAACCTATCTATATCGCTTTGCAGACTCTTTGGGCAGGATTTTCATTGGGCCGTGGAGGCAGGATTGGAGGCGTGTGGGGGGGTTAAAATCCTGAAATCGGGGGGCACGAACCCATCCCGCCTGCAACCCACCTCCGTGCCAGTTTCAAAGGAGGCGGATACCCGATCTGTGCTGGGAGCCGCCTCCACGAGGCAGGAAGGGGATTTGTGCCAATTAACTGCCTGTTAACAGGTAGTTAACAGGCAGTTTTTAGCCTAATCCCTATTTTTATTGCTGAAGTGTGGGATTCCCAATGGCTCCAAACCACACCAAGTTAGCGAGGCAGGCCGTCAGGCTGAAGGACTGGGTGCATCAGTGAAGAGGTAAGTGTGTTCGGTGTGTGTAAAGTTTTTAAAGAAGTTTTAGTTACCTTTACTTACCTTTACAGCCTTCCTTCCTTCAGGTCTCGGGGGTCCCTCATCTCACCGGCACAGAAAGCAGAATGGCCTCGAGCTGTCAAAAGTTGCAGCATTCAGCTTTCTGTTCTGGAGAGATCTCTAAATCAGCCTGAGAGGAAGGAATTAACTTAGTGTACAGATTGTCAGTGTTTGACAGCTCCAAAGAGCTGTCAAACGCTGATATTTCATCTGTCAAAAGTTCTTGACAGATGAAATGTCTATCTGTGATGTCACCTGTTGCTGGGTGTCCCTTACTTGGCCTGCTGAGCCAACTGGGTGGGCTCAAAAAAGGTCTATCAAGTGAAAAATCACGTGGGTTGGCCACAACTCGATGGAGGCGGGACTTCAACCCCGAAAGTTGTAGTCCCGCCTCCTACACGCCTCCAGAATCAAAATACAGACCTTTGAGTACTCTGCACAACTTGTTTTCCCACCCATCTTTGTAACATCCGTAAACTTGGCTACATTACACTCGGTCCCTTCATCCAAGTCATTAATGTAGATTGTAAATAGTTGAGGCCCCAGCACCGATCCCTGTGGCACCCCACTAGTTACCGTTTGCCAACCGGAAAATGGCCCATTTATCCTGACACTCTGCTTTCTGTTAGTTAGCCAAATCTCTATCCATGCTAATATATTACCCCCAGCTCCATGAGCTCTTATCTTATGCAATAACCTTTTATGTGGCACCTTATCGAATGCCTTCTGGAAATCCAATACACCACATTCACTGGCTCACCCTTGTCCACCCTACTTGTTATATCCTCAAAGAACTCCAGCAAATTTGTTAAACATCATTTCCCTTTCATAAAACCATGCTGACTCTGCTTGATTGCACTATGATTTTCCAAATGCCCTGCTTCTGCTTCCTAATGAAGGAGTCCAGCATTTTCCCAATGACAGATGTTAGGCTAACTGGTCTATAGCATCCTGCTTTCTGTCTCCCTCCTTTCTTAAATAGGGGTGTTACATTTGCGGTTTTCCAATCTGCTGGGACCTCTCCAGATTCCAGGGAATTTTGGTATATTGCAAACAATGCATCCACTACCTCTGCAACCACTTCTTTGAAAACCC
The DNA here is from genome assembly GCF_052327205.1 of Somniosus microcephalus. Lineage (NCBI taxonomy): Eukaryota > Metazoa > Chordata > Chondrichthyes > Squaliformes > Somniosidae > Somniosus > Somniosus microcephalus. The sequence goes on from NC_140988.1 coordinate 196,479,774, forward strand.
TGGGATGCAAGCCATCTGGTCCAGGGGACTTGTCGTCTTTTAGTCCCATTATTTTACCAAGTACCTTTTCCTTAGTAATAGTGATTGTCTTTAGTTCCCCCCTCCCTGTGGCCCTTTGATTATCCATTATTGGGAAGTTGTTAGTTTCTTCTACTGTGAAGACAGATACAAAATATTTGTTCAGAGTCTCTGCCATTTCCCCGTTCCCCATTATTAATTCCCCATTCTCATCCTCTAAGGGACCTATGTTTACTTTAGCTACTCTCTTCCTTTTTATATACCTGTAGAAGCTCTTACTATCTGTTTTAATATTTCTTACTGGTATACTCTCTTAATTCATCTTCTCTCTATTATTTTTTTATTCATCCTTTGCTGGTTTTTAAAAATTTCCCAATCTTCTGTCCTCCCACGAATCTTGGCAACATTATATGCCTTCATTTTTAATTTCATACTATCCTTTACATCCTTAGTTAGCCATGGATAGTACGCCCTTCTCTTAAAATCTTTCTTTCTCACTGGAATATATTTTTGTGGAGAGTTATGAAATATCTCCTTAAATGTCTGCCACTGCATTTCAACTGTCTTACCTTTTAATTTATTGTTCCAGTCCACTTTAGCCAGTTCTGCCAACATGCCATTGTAATTGCCTTTGTTTAAGATCAGGACATTTGTTTGAGATACAAATTTCTCACCCTCCAACTGAATTTGAAATTCAATCATGCTATGATCACTCTTTCCAAGAGGATCCTTTACTATGAGATCATTTATTAATTCTGTCTCATTACACAGTACCAGGTCCATGATAGCCTGCTCCCTGGTTGGTTCCATTAAATACTGTCCTAGCAAACCATCCCAGATGCACTCTATGAACTCCTCCTCAAGGCTACCATGGCCAATTTGATTTGTCCATTCAATATGGAGATTAAAATCACCCATGATTATTACTGTACCTTTTTTACAGGCCTCCATTATTTGTTGATTTATACTCTGTCCAACATTATTGCTACTGTTTGGCGGCCTGTAGACTACGCCCACCAGAGACTTTTTCTCCTTATTATTTTTTATCTCCACCCAAACCGATTCTACACCTTGAGCTTCTGAGCCAATATCACTTCTCACCACAACTCCACCCCACCTCCTTTTCCTTTCTGTCTATCCTTCCAAATTGTCAAATACCCTGGAATATTCAGTTCCCAGCCCTGGTCACCTTGCAACCGCGTCTCTGTAATGGCGATCAGATCATACCTATTTGTATCTATTGGAATTGGAGGCCAGGGTATGACATCGGAGACTGAGGCGGATGATCATTGGTCTTTGTTGGGGAGTGTTGCCGATCAAGGGGCAGTGGTGGTCCACATTCTTTAAGTGTGGGATCAGAATGAACACCTCTGCTCCTCCCGACTCCACATCCAGGTAGCATATTTTAAAAACTTACCTTATTGGCAACTGGCGGTCCTGAGGTGGGGGTCTGAAACAGTGATAGGTCCCTTATTTGCATATGCAAAGGGCCTAATGCCTGTTTCAGGTGTGGGCACTGCACGTCGATATTTTGTCCTCGCCCAATATGGTGGATGGTGCACTTGCGGCAAGTAATATGTGTGCACTTTCCACCCACCATATTAGGGTCTTAGTAGACCCATTAGCATCCTAAAAATGAGTGCTGCACGGCCAAATTTCTCAGCCTTGAATTGTAAACATTGTCGCAATATAGGAAATAAAGTCCAAAATAAAAACCAATATGTTTTATATTTATCTACTTCTATTTTACTATATTTTGCTGAATGTGGCCTATGCTAATTGCCAGGATATTGGATCAGACCCACCATATAAAATAAGTTTGACATCCCTGATCTAAATTATGTAATGAAATCCTTAGTGGAGCTTGAACTCACTATCTTTTGACTCAGAGGCAAAAGTATGATCACTGAGCCAAGGCACCAGTAGAAGCATTTGTGATGTGTGTCGTTAAAATGTTATCAGTAAATTCCTCCTTGAAAAGCATTCTACATTGCAAGACACTGCAGGGTATTAGTCTGCTGTGCTGCATTGTATGCTTGTGTATGAGGGAGTGAATACGTGGCTGAATAAGGAAAGAAAGCATCAAATGCAAAGAATGATACTAGTCAGGAGTGTGGGAGAGGCCTCTGACTTTCTCCTCCATCACTACCTCTATTGCCTCTATGCCTATGCTCTCTGGAACCTCTACTCATAAGTAGTCTAGATTCACAGGTTATTTCTACATCAGCTGCCTTCTGGAACATACAGCCTTCTCCTGCAAACAGATAGAAATGTTGGAAGGAGGAATGCGACAGATGTGTGCCACTTAGGCACAAACAATACCAGCTAGCTTATATGACTGTGTGAGCATGCAGCATTAAGAAAAATTGTGCTGACATTACATTTGATGTTCATTACCTGCAACATTTAATGGAAGACCTGGTAAGATGGCAACAGGCAGAGTGGTTTTAATGGGGGATTTTAACTTTTTTATAAATTGCAATAAGCAGACTAGCTCATGTCAGAAAGTTAGTGAATTTCTTGAGTGTGTTCAGGATAGTTTTCTGCAACAATATGTCCTAGAATCAACAAGGGGGCATGCCATATTAGATTTAGTAATGAGCCAGATTTATTTAACAGCCTAACGGTGCATGAACATTTATCTAATAGCGATCATAATATGATCAAGTTCAATGTAGTGTTTGAAAGGGAAAAACGCGAAGCAGCTACTAAGATTCTAGATTTAGGTAAGGCTAACTTCAATGTGATGAGACAGTGACTGTCCACAGTAAACTGGGCAAATCTATTAATGGGTAAAACAACAGTGGGATGTGTTCAGAAAAATAAATTAATGTGATACAGAACCTACTAATACCACTAAGGGACAAGCTCTACTTGACAAAAAAAGCAATGGATGACTAAAGAGGCAAGGGACAACATAAAACTAAAAGAAATTGCATACAAGAATGCAAAAACTTGCACAGATCCTGGTGACTGGGAAAAGAAAGAAAGACTTACATTTATATAGCACCTTTCACGACCACCGGACGTCTCAAAGCGCTTTACAGCCAATGAAGTCCCTTTTTGGAGTGTAATCAATGTTGTAATGTGGGAGAGATACAAAGAACAATAGGTGACAAAACAGGTAGTAAGAGCTATAAAAAGGGAGTAGGAAATAAACTTGCAAGGCTTATCAAAATCAACACACAAATTTTTTACAATTATATTAGGGAAAAGTGGGTGGTCAGGAGCAATGTGGGCCCCCTGAAAACTGATAACAGTGAGATTGTCATTGATAATAAGGAAATGGTGGACATGTTGAATAATTACTTTGTGTCATCATTTACAGTAGAGGAAGAGGATAGCATGCCGGAAATCCCAAGGAAACTAATATTGTATCAGGGTCAGGGACTTAACAAAATTAACATAAGCAAAATAACAGTAATGAAGAAAATAATGGCACTAAAGAGTGACAAATTCCCAGGACCAGATGGTTTCCATCCTCGGGTTTTAAAGGAAGTAGGTGAGCACATTGTAGATGCCCTAACTATAATTTTCCAAAGTTCTTTTGATTTGGGAACTGTTCCTTTAGATTGGAAAATTGTGCATGTCACACTGCTATTTAAGAATGATGAGAAAGGGAAACCAGGGAATTATAGACCAGTTAGCCTAATATCTGTTGTCGAGAAATTACTAGAGTCTATAATTAAGGATAGAGTGACTGAACACCTTGAAAATTTTCAGCTGATCAGAGAGAGCCAGCATGGACTTGTGAAAGGTGCGACATGCCTGACAAACTTGAGGTGACTAAAGTAGTGGACAGGGGAATGTCTATGGATGGTATTTATATGGACTTCCAGAAGGCATTTGATGAAGTCCCTCATAAGAGACTGTTAGCTAAAGTTGAAGCTCATGGAATTGGAGGCAAATTATTGACCTGGTTAGGAAGTTGACTGAGCGGCAAAATACAGATAGTAGTGATAATGGTACTCTAATTGACCAGATGTGACTAGTGGCGTCCCACAAGCATCTCTTTTGGGACCTCAATTATTCTCCATATTTATTAACAACTTCGATGATGGGATAGAAAGCCACATATCCAAGTTTGCCGATGATACAAATATAGGCGACATTGTAAGTAAGGTAGATGGAAGCATAAACTTACAAAGAGATATTAATGGATTAAGTGAACGGGCAAAACTGGCAAATGGATTTCAATGTAGACAAATGGGAGGTCATCCACTTTGGTCCTAAAAAGGACAGAACAGAGTACTTTCTAAATGGTGAAAGGCTAGAAACAGTGAAGGTTCAAAGAGACTTGGGGGTCCAGGTACATAGAGCATTAAAATGTCATGAACAGGTACAGAAGATAATCAAAAAGGCTAATGTAATGCCGGCTTTTATACCTAGAGGACTAGAATACAAAGGGGTGGCAATTATGCTGCAGCTATACAAAGCCCTGGTTAGTCCACATCTGAAGTACTGTGAGCAGTTTTGGGCACCACACCTTAGGAAGGATATATTGGCCTTGGAGGGAGTGCAGCGTAGGTTTACCAGAATGATATCTAGACACCAAAGGTTAAACTACGAGGTGAGATTACACAAACTATGGTTGTATTCCCTGGAATTTAGAATATTAAGGAGTGATTTGATTAAAGTTTTAAAGATATTAAGGGGTACTGATAGGGTAGATAGAGAGAAACTATTTCCGCTGGTTGGGGAGTCAAGGACTAGGGGGCATAGTCTAAAAATTAGAGCCAGGCCTTTCAGGAGTGAAATTAGGAAGTTAGAAGTTTGGAACTTTCTTCCACAAATGGCAACTTATGCTAGGCCAATTGTTAATTTTAAATCTGAGATTGATAGATGTTTGTTAAGCAAAGATATTAAGGGATATGGGGCTAAGGTGGGTACATGAAGTTAGGTCACTGATCAGCCATGATCTCATTGAATGGCGGAACAGGTTTGAGGGACTAAATGGCCTATTCCTGTTTCTATGTAAAGAGTGGCCCAGAAATTTGGGTCAGGGGCTTCCCATGGGTGTAAGCCCCCGACCTGCAGTTATCTTGCAAGCCGGATGTTGAGCTGTGGGCCCCCATGGAATTCCAATCCCAGGCCTGCTCCAACTGCCGGCGCGCAGTGCTTGCATATCCCAGGGGCGCAGTTAGTTCGATATGTCCCCTGGGATCACGTGGGCCATGGGGAGCCAATCGGAGCAGGGAAATGTCCAGTCATAAGTTTGACAGGAAGAGCTGTCAAAACTTAGAAATACTACGGGCCCCAAAACATCACTAAATCTTCAAATAATTTTTTTTTTTAAATCACATTTTTAAAATAAGCTATAAATTACATGAAATAACTATTATAAACAATAATTTAAATTTTTGAAAAAAGTAATTTTGTTTTCTAACGGGGCTAAAAATAAACTTACCTTTCTTTAAAGTATTTAAAAATAATAAACCTGTGGAAAAAATGTTTTAATTTTAATTAATTCACTACTTACCTTGTAAAAAGCAAGCCTTACGCCTGCTTTTTAAATGTGTAACTTCTGGAGACTTACCCTCCCGGGAAAACCTGTAAAAAAAAACGTAAGTTCGATGCGCAAGCGCAGCCTCTCCCGCGCACATGTTCGAACTCTGAACCCCTTCTTTCAGGGGAACGGAAGTGTCGGTTTCCCGTGCATGCACAGTGCATGCAGGAAACCGGCACTTCCATTGGGCCTACGGGTGAGTACCCCATGCGTACTCACCCATGGAGACCCGAAGTTCTGGGCACAGTGTTTTGGAAGAACATGTGCACACCTATGCACTGAAAGATGAACAGTGGCAAAGTACACTGCATTCTACATTTGTGATGGTGCATTAAGTTTTTAGTGATGAGCAATAAAGAGGCTTTGCAAGATGACCTGTCAAAATGGTTGCACGTTCTGAAAACCTTGAGCAGCCTGGCACATTTCTTAACTGCTTCCAGGTGTCAGCCTGAGATGAGATTGATCAGTCACCTCCATCCATTTTGCCCAGTTGGTTAACTTTATTGCAGGCGTCCTCTCCTCAAAATACAGCCACCATTGTTGCAGGACCCGAGCAGCAGGATCCCTAAACCATTATCAGTGAACATGGAGATTTGGCCTTCAGACATTTTCTAATCACCTCTAGTAGGACATCTTTAAGAGCTGTTGGTGCTGCCTGGAAATTTTGCCTCTGACCTCTGGGCCCACCCAGCTTTTATGTATTAATTGCAGGAAGCCTTGAACAAATACTCAAATTTGCTGACTTTGTTAGATCCGTGCATCTTGATGTTGTGTGTCCTTCAATAACTAGACAAGAGACTGCAGGGAACAATCAACAGGTGTTTACTGGATGAGGGTTACTCTAAAACTAACTCTACAGATCCTTACTCAGGGTTACATACAGGTGGTGTCACTGCCGGTACTATAGTATACAGGAGCTGTAAAAAGTAGTTCTCCCCTTAAAGGTACATACACCACAATTCCTCCCCTTTTAGATTAACAGTACCAAAACATTCATTTAACAATTAAATATCAACTAATTACAATTAACACTTTTAACATGCAACATTAACTAAAAATAGTCTATTTATAAATTCAGTCTTTGGGGAGGCTTCCTGATCCTTTCTGGATAGCGCCTTTCCTGAGTGTCTTGCTCTTGGTGCGGAGGCGATTCTGGCCCCCTGTCGTCGGTTGGTTCATCAGCTTCCGATGCTACTGTTTCTGGGGTAGATGCTACCTGTATGTCGGGTTCATCACCAGGTACGCGAGACATGGGGTTGACTCGTTCCTGTGACTCTAGGATCTGGTCAACATGGTGTCTCACAATGTTCTCCCCAACATCCACTGTGTACATTAGTGGCCCCTGCTGTCTGCATATCGCTCCTGGTTGCCATTTCTCTGTTCGGTAGTCGCGGGCCAAGACTGGTTGCCCTACATTGAAGCTCCTTGTCGGCTTCTCATTGATGTGCTGGAATTGCTTATTCTCAACATCTCTTCGTACATTTGGTCTGAGCAAATCCAGATGAGATCTCAACCTTCGGTTAAAGAACATCATGGCCGGGGCCTGCTTGGTGACTGCATGTGTCGCATTTCTGTAGGCTAACAGGAAATTGTCCACCTTATGCTGCAGTGGAATGTCGTCATCGCACATGGCCCTTACTGCTTTTTTAAAGGTTTGTACGAACCTCTCAGCCAATCCATTTGTGGCTGGATGATACGGGGCGGATGTGTAATGCCTTACCCCATTCCTTTTCATAAATCTTCGAAACTCTTCGGACACAAACTGTGGTCCGTTATCAGAGCAAATCTGCTCTGGCAAGCCGTTCCTGGCAAATATGGTTCGTAGGACTGCAATAGTTTTCTCCGTGGTGGTGGAGGACATTTTGATCACCTCAGGCCATTTCGAGTGCGCTTCCACGGCTATTAAAAACATTGAGTCCATGAATGGACCAGCAAAATCAATATGTACCCATTGCCATGGAGATGAGGGCCACTCCCATGGGTGTAGAGGGGCATGTGGTGGTGCATTTTGGACTTTCTGGCATCCTGAGCAGCTCTTTGTCAGGTCCTCGATTTGCTGATCGATCCCCGGTCACCACACATAAGCCCTAGCAAGGCTTTTCATTTTCACTCCTCCCAGATGGCCTTCATGAAGCTCATTGAGCACTCTCTCCCTTAACTTGGGTGGAATTACCACTCGGGATCCACACATCAAGGTCCCCTGGCAGACTGACAGCTGTTCTCTTCTGGATGAGAATGTTGGCAACAGTGAGTCGCCATGTATTGGCCATCCCTTCACCGTCAATCATATACCCGAGACAGTGTCGGGTCATTTCGGGTCTCCTTCTCTATATCAGCGTTAGTTACTGGCAAGCGTTCAATTATCTATATATATAAAGCGATGCTTCTGTCTGTCTGTCCTTCTGTCCTTCTGTCCTTCTGTCTGTCTATCCTCACGTGTGCGTCTGTCGGGCTATGCGCTCGAAAGTTACAGAGCGTACCTACGCGTGCGTTACGTCGAAAGAAAGCTTACCTTTCCAAAACGGTCTTAAGCGTGTTTACGTTTCCGCCGGGCTAAAATTGCGCCCGCGGTATCCGAAAAACCTTCAACATTCCGCTCATTAGCACCTCATTATCCGCTCATTAGCGACAGAGTGACCTCGAGGTCGACCAGCGTGCGGCCGGGATCTCCTACGGTCGAGTGACGGAACGATTGACCAATCCTACGCTTTGGTCACCTGACGGTCGACCAATCGGTGCGTGTGTGGGGCGGGCCTTATCGTTCTGAACCGAGGTGAGTCGCCGCCATCTTGATTCCAAACTTTTCCTTTCTTTTTCCCGCTTTCTGCGTCTTTAAAAAAAACGTTGCTTTTAAAACACATATTGTATTTAAAAAAAAAGATTTACAATATAATTAACTTACCTAATCTCATTAATTTTCCTACCTTTCCCCATTTTTCCAGGTAGGCTGGCGGGGCTGGGCTCTCGGGAGTGCTGATCTTGGGCGGGGCTTGGAGAGCAGGAAGGGTTACCCCGGCAACCGGGCCCGCCGGCCGTCTCTCAGCCGCAAACGGCGCTCTTCAAACCAGCTCGGGAGGGCGGGGCCATGTCAGTGCGTGGGGGGGGCACGGAGCTCCGTGGAGACATCGCCGGCGCTGGCCTCGGGTGCTTTGTGGCCTGCGGACGAACAGCGGCTGCGGACCTCCAGCTGACTGGGGCGCTGGACTCGGCTGGGCCATGTCTTTGCCTCACGGCCAACGGCATCAGGGTGACGGCCGAGGGAACGCATTCATCCAGGTGCCGAGGCCCGGGCCCCGGGGCGGAAAGAGGGATTGGAGCGGGGGATGAGGGCTCGGGCAGGGGAGAGGGAGAGGGGGGAGGAGAGGGAGGAAGGGGGTAGGGGGGAGGGAGGAGGAGGGGGGTAGGGAGGTGGTGAGAGGGAGGAGAGAGAGGAGGGGAGGGGGAGGAGTGGAGGGGAGGGGGTGGGGAGAGGGAGAGGGTGGGGGAGGGGAGAGAGAGAGGGTGGGGGAGGGGAGCGAGAGGGTGGGGGGAGGGGAGCGAGAGGGTGGGGGGAGCGAGAGTGGGTGGGGGGAGGGGAGCGAGAGAGGGGGGGAGGGCAGGGAGAGGGAGGGAGGGAGAGAGAGTAAAGCAGGGAGAGACGGGGAGGGAGAGAGAGAGTAAAGCAGGGAGAGACGGGGGAGGGAGAGAGAGGGTGAGGGAGGGAAAGAGTGAAGGGGTGGGACAGGGAGGGAAAGAGTGAGGGGGTGGGAGAGCTTACCTTCTTCCTTCCTTCACAGGGGTCCATCGGGTCACCTTCCCCCCGTCGCACTCTCTCTCTTCCCCCCCGTCGCGCTCTCTCTCTTCCCCCCCGGCGCGCTCTCTCTCTTCCCCCCCATCGCGCTCTCTCTCTTCCCCCCATCGCGCTCTCTCTCTTCCCCCCCGTCGCGCTCGCTCTCTTCCCCCCGTCGCGCTCTCTCTCTTCCCCCCGCCAGTCGCTCTCGCTCTTCCGCCCCCTCATCGCGCTCTCTCTTCCCCCACTCGCTCTCTCTTCCCCCCACTCGCTCTCTCTTCCCCCCACTCACTCTCTCTTCCCCCCCACTCGCTCTCTCTCTTCCCCCCCCACTCGCTCTCTCTCTTCCCCCCCACTCGCTCTCTCTCTTCCACCCAGTCGCTCTCTCTCTTCCAACAACAACATGCCCTCGAAAAAGCCTCGGCACCGCCGGGCACTCCAGCTAGTAGTCGAATAAAATATTTCGACAGGGTCCACTGCTGGTGCTTCCTCCGCAGTAGGCAGTGGCAGGCATGATAGCCCATCAGCGTTTCCATGCTGTTTCGTGCCCTTATACTCGATTTCATATTGGTTCGCCCCTAGAAAAAGGGATCATCTTTGTAGCTGTTGCGCAGTCATCACCGGAACGCCCTTCTTTGGTTTAAAGATGGAGACAAGTGGTTGGTGGTCAGTCAGCAAGGTGAACTTCTGCCCGTGCAGATAGTGGTTGAACTTTTTCACTCCCCACACTAGGCTGAGGGCCTCCCTGTCAATCTGGGCATAGTTACGCTCGGCTGAGGTTAGTGACCGAGACGCCAAGGCTACTGGCCTCCCTGAGCCATCCGGGAATTTGTGCGACAGCACTGCTCCAATGCCATAGGGTGATGCATCACACGCCAACCAAATTGGTAGTGCTGGGTTGAAATGAGCCAACACCTCTTTTGATGTGATCAATTCTTTGCACTTCTGGAAAGCTCGTTTACATTTGTCATTCCACTTCCATGGTACCCCCCGTTTGCAGTAGGGTGTTCAGTGGGTGTAGTACTGTAGACAAATTCGGCAAGAACTTATGGTAGTCGTTCACCAGCCCGAGAAACGACCTCAGATGTGACACATTTTCCGGTGCTGGAGCATTGACTACTGCCTCAATCTTTCAGGGGACTTATGTAACCCCTCTTCATCAATAACGTGGCCACAATACGAGATCTGCTTCTGGAAAAACTCGCATTTGTGGCGATTAGCTCGGAGCCCATATTCCTTCAATCTAGTGAGCACCTGCTCCAGGTTGGCGAGGTGATCACTGTCATTTTCGCCCATGGCCAGGATATCGTCCAAATAACACTGGGTCCCTGGAATCCCTTGCAGGACTTGATCCATTGCCCTTTGCCAAATAGCCGGAGCTGATGCTACCCCAAACACCAGCCAGTTGTATTGGTAGAGACCTTTATGAGTGTTGATCGTGAGGTACTGTTTCGAGGCTTCTTCTAACTCCATTTGCAGGTACGCCTGGGCCAGATCAATCTTAGTGAAGCGTTTCCCTCCAGATAGCGAGGCGAAAATATCTTCAATCCGCGGAAGTGGATATTGTACAGTGTGAAGGACTGGGTTCACTGTCACCTTAAAGTCCCCACAGATGCGAACCTTCTTTGGTTCCCCAGGCGTATTACTCAACGACCTCTTCATTACAGGAACGATGGGTGTAGCCCACTCGCTCCAGTCCACTTTGGACAGTACTCCTGAATGTTCCAAACCTTCCAGCTCTGCTTTGACGGCTGGGCGGATCGCATAAGTACCGGTCTGGCCTTAAAAAACTTTGGGCTTGCATTTTCCTCTATTTTGATCATCGCTGTTATGCCTTTTAGTGTTCCGAGTCCCTCCTGGAACACTTCTTGTGCATCAGTTAGCATTTTTGACAGTCGTCCAGGTCTGACGTCGTCCTCCTTTTTGGCATCTACAGTCAGTGCTTGTATGGAATGCCAATCTAGCTGTATCTTCCGGATCCATTCACGTCCTATTAATGGTGGTCCTCCATCTGGCAATACATATAGGTCCATTTTTGGTGTTTCCTTGCCGTTATATATAACGTTCACCCTTATTTTTCCTTTGGGGTAGACTTTTTGCCCCGTGTACGTCTTCAAGACAATCTCTGTATCTCTCAAGGGTATATGTGAGAATAGCCGCTTGTAGTCCCTTTGGTTTATGACTGTTAGGGCTGATCCTGTGTCCAATTCCATTTTCACTTGGACTCCGGCTATCTTGAGCGTTACCCAGATAGTTTGGTGATCCTCCGTTTTGATCACATTATGTAGTTTCAGACAACCCAGCTCCTAGCTTCCAGAGTCTGTATCACTTTTCTGTTTGTCTGCACTACTCTCCGTCACCTTATGTACCTTCTTGTACTTCTCCTGTGGGGATTTCTTGCTGCTGGTTTTCTTTTCCGACCTGCAGTCTCTTGGTATGTGTCCTACTTTTCCACACTGTCTGCACACTTGGTCCTTGAACCAGCAATCCTTATGGTCATGTGTTGTTCTGCCGCAGCGATAGCACTTCACTGTTCTGTATGACATTTCATTTGTGCCATATTCTTGCCGTCTCCGTTGTATCTCTGCCGCGCCCCGTGCTGCTGCTTCATGTGATACTGCCATGCTGAAAGCCTTGTCCAGCGTAAGATACTTTTCTGATAGAAGCCGTTTCTGGGTTCCTTCACTTTGAAGCCCACACACAAACTTGTCCCTTAAAGTATCTGCTAGTCCCGTTCCAAACTGGCAGTGTTTTGATAGCTTGCGCAGTTCCGTTAAAAACTCAGCATTACTTTCATCTTTATGCTGGTTCCTTTTGTGAAACTTAAATCTTTCCGCTATCAGCAGCATTGTGGGGTCTAAGTGGTCCTGTAGGATTGACACTATGTTTTCAAAATCCTTTTCCACTGGCTTCTCTGAGGTTACTAGGTTTCGCAGTAAGCCATACGTTTTTGCACCCATTGAATTCAACAATACCAGCGCTTTCCTGTCTTCCGGCACTTCATTCACCTTGCAGTACACTTCTATGCATTTGACATATGTCGTCCAATCTTCGACTTCATTGTTGAACGCTGTGACACTGCCACTCTTCGGCAGCCCTGGGTGTGGTTATACTGGCTCAAAATGGCATCTCCCGCGCTCTCCCTTCTTCTCCGCTGCGGCTCAAATGTCGTCTCCCGCGCTCTCCCTTCTTCTCCGCTGCGGCTCAAAATGGCGTCTCCCGCGCTCTCCCTTCTTCTCCACTGCTGCTCAAAATGGCGTTTCCCGCGCTTTCCTTTCTTCCCCGCCGGCGCTGCTCGGCCTTTGAACACCGGCTGCACTCTGCGCATTTTCCTGCGCGCCTCTCTCTCTCATTGATGCTGCTCGGCCCTTGAACACCGGCTACGCTCTGGTCTCTCTCGTCGACGCCGCTCGGCCCTGAACACCGGCTGCGCCCTGTGCGCTCTACCCTCTCTCTTCTCCCGTCGACGCCGCTCGGTCCTGAACACCAGCTGCGCCCTGTGCGCTCTACCCTCTCTCTTCTCCCGTCGATGCTGCTCGGCCTTTTTCTGTGCCATCGGTCGGCTCTAGCCGCCGCTGTCTGGGAAGGGTCTGCGCCGTACCTGTTGCCAGCCCATTTCGCTGGACCACTGTGACTGGAGAACCAAGCCCAGCTCTCAACAGCCTCCCCTGCGATGCTCAAGTCTCCGCTGGATGGTCGACGCCCGTGCTTCTGGACTCGGCCTTCTTCTTTCACTGTTCTCCAGAAGCGAATCCCTGGGAGGTGATGCAGAGTTGCAGGTAGGTTTGAATCTTCTCATCGCCAATGTTAGATCCGTGTATCTTGATGTTGTGTGTCCTTCAATAACTAGACAAGAGGCTGCAGGGAACAATCAACAGGTGTTTACTGGATGAGGGTTACCCTAAAACTATCTGTACAGATCCCTACTCAGGGTTATATACAGGTGTGGTCACTGCCGGTACTACAGTATACAGGAGCTGTAAAAAGTAGTTCTCCCCTTAAAGGTACATACACTACAGACTTCACATTATGGTGTGAGGTCAACCTCTTGCCCCACACAGGACACAATGCCCACTGTGCAATGGCCTTGGTGACACTTTGCTGGAACTGAATTATCCGACTCTTTAAGAAAGTTTTAAATATAATAAAAGATAATTCAATCCACTCCTGAGGAAAGGACTAGCAGCTGTCATCCTACCTTCAAAAACCTACAAAATGGGCAAAGTCTTATAGTCTACTCTCTCTACCCAAAGCTGGTGCCTTTTCTAGATAATTTTTAATTGACTTGACAAGAGAAAAATTAATTTAAATGAGTTTTTGAAAAATTGTGTTTACCACACGTTACGTATGACCTTAAATCTTTTTTGCCTGCTACCATTGCAAACAAGAATCTTAAAAAGAATAGCCATGAAAATCCTCACTTGCTTCATGACTGCCCCACCTTTTTAAAACAGGTGATTTTTTATCAGAAGTACAGTTACCAAGCCAAAAATAATTCAGCAATCAAACATTTTACAGAGGTGAAGGGGAGGGGGAGAATGAGGGGAGGGTTGCCTCTCTTGAAACATGCCAGAAGTGCCTAACTAATTGTAATATAATACTAACTGGAATTACTGTTGCATGTTTACATACCATAAAATGTAGTAGTTCTTTTTAAATTGTTGCCTGCATAGATATCATTTATGAAATGATGTGGCAAACATCTACCAAGAGATCAAATAGCCTTTTTAGTGGGAAAATGTAGAAATCAAAAATTCATGGCTTGAGGCATAGAAAAAGTAATTCCCAGGCTGGATAAAATAAGATCGACTAATCTCCAGTGCTGATGAAAATCATTGTATGGTCATGGTATTAGCCCAGTTGAAATAATAAGGCAACGTGCAGTTTGATAGATGTTTTCACAAGGAATCATGGTATCTTGATGTATTCACTGTAACAGGAATCCTGGTATCTTGCAGTATTCACTGTAACAGTGTTGTAACTGGACCAAAGCAAAACACTTAAGTGAAAAGCACAGCACGGTAAAATCAAGTTGAGAAGTATTCCACAGAGATCATCGAAAACTCTTCTTCATTGTTGTCTAGATCCAGGGCTGTCTGCTGCTCTTGGGCATCCACAAATGTCAGCATAAAGTGTATGATGACATTATACAAGCTCTAACTGCACCATGCTGCTGTTGCATTGAGGATATCGGCCAGTCAGGGGCAGAGTGAGTGATGACCTGACATTTTGTAGAAATAGCTTTCATAGCAAAGCAGTTGTCACAGTGCCAGCAGTACTGCTGAGCTCTTCTAAATGTGAAATTTAAGATTAACCTGAAACTTTTTTTAATGACCTATGGATCAGGATGCACCGTTAAAACAGTTGTTATGCTGCAAGAATTGTCTCTGGGTGAATAAATTGACATTAAGTTAGTGCCCCCTCACTCATGGCTGGGTATTGTCCAAAGCTCATACTACTCAGTATGCATGGCTCACTTCCCTTGGCTGCTTACACATCAACCTTGTTAATGCCAACCCACCAGTCCTGGAGCGGTGCTTTACTTGTGCTGGTAATAGATTGAGTGAACTTCATTCATGTTATGTCTGTTGTAATTATTATACTGGAACCAAATGTAAAAGGTAAAACCTTTGTGGAAAGTTTAAGAGTTCATAAGATGTTTATGAATTCCAGAAGAATTAGTACATCCGGAAATTCAGTGCTAAATTTACTGAAACCAGGATGAATTCAATTCCAAATTGCTCACATAACAAAAAAAATGTAGGGACAAAATTTCAATTTTATTTCCTGTAACACTACTAAATCACTATTTTCTATATATTTTAAAATCCCTTGATGTGAATTTAAAACCTTCCTCTTAGCTGTGATTAATTTGATCTTGGCAAAGCTCTGAGAACCAATTTGCACACCCTCATCTGCTTTTTCATTGGAGTTTGCATTCTGGAGCGCTGCTCTTCGCAGTGTGAATCTGCAGACGTAAAGTTGCTTGATGTATATGACATCATTGCATCATACTCTTGTAACCTGATCATCAACTTTTGTATTTGCAAAGGACATTAGAAATATAAGGAACAGAAATAGACTATTCAGCCTCTCAAGGCTGTTCTGCCATTCTATTAGATCATGGCAGATCTGTACCTCAACTCCCATTTATCCACCTATGTTCCACATCCCTTGATACAATCATTTAAAGATTTCACAAATAGACTAATGAGCAGCTTGTGGTCCATTTCACTATTTATAGTGCATTCAAATACAAACTAACTGAACCTCAAACAAGCAGACATAATGGGCCGTATTTTGCGTGGATAATAACAAGGTAAAACGGGGTAAATTGGAGGGTAAATTCCGGCGTTCGCACATGCGCAGTAAAACGCGGAAATCCGGAAGTTGCTTTCAGAGATACCCTGCTTCTCTACAGGGGGTGCTGTTGCAATCCTCGCTGATAGACTCCGTACTGAAATGAATGCAATGGCGTGAACTTGGGGTACTTGCTCACTAGTTGCACTCTAAAAACAGCTGAAAAAGTTAGGGCTGTGCATTCAGGAGTAAGAGTATTTTTAACGGTGCGATAATTGCTGCCAAACAACTGCTCTGGGCCCAACAATGTAATTTTACAAGTGTAGAGTCTCATTCCCTCAGAAGTTAATTAGTGTTGGAGATATAAAAAATAAAAATTACGATAAATTTTCTTTTTACTTTTTCTGTCTGTCTATATTATCTCTCTGGCTTAATCCCATCTGTCTTTCTCAATCTTCATTCTGCTTTCTGTACATGATTTAAATCTAATTTATACTTCCTGGTTTAAACTCTGCGTGACTCAGTGAGGATTCTTCAATCTGATTAGTTGAAGATCCTTGCTGTTGCTTGATCTGCTCACAGATGCCACAGATGCCCTGTAGAGGGTTCCACGCTGGATCAGCCGCTTGATTAGAGCACGTCTGTGCTCTGAACGAGCACATGAGTGCAAAAGACAAGGCTGAAGCATTTTCAGCCAATTTCAGCCAGAAGTGCCGAGTGGATGATCCATATCGGCCTACTCCTGAGGCACCCACCATCACAGAAGCCAGTCTTCAGCCATTTCGATTCACTCCACGTGATATCAAGAAACGGCTGAGTACACTGGATACAGCAAAGGCTATGGACCCCGACAATATCCCGGCTATCGTGCTGAAGACTTGTGCTCAAGAAGTAGCCGCGCCTCTAACCAAGCTGTTCCAGTACAACTATAACACTGGCATCTATCCGACAATGCGGAAAACTGCCCAGGAATGTGCTGTCCACAAAAAACAGGACAAATCCAACCCGGCCAATTACCGCCCCATCAGTCTACTCTCAATCATTAGCAAAGTGATGGAAGGTATCATCGACAGTGCTATGAAGCAGCACTTACACACCAATAACCTGCTCACTGATGCTCAGTTTGGGTTCCACCAAGACCACTCGGCTCCCAATCTCATTACAGCCTTGGTCCAAAAATGGACAAAGGAGCTGAATTCCAGAGGTGAGGTGAGAGTGACTGCCCTTGACATCAAGGCAGCATTTGACTGAGTTGGCATCAAGGAGCCCTAGTAAAGCTGAAGTCAATGGGAATCAAGAGGAAAATGCTCCACTGGCTGAAGTCATACCTAGCACAAAGGAAGATGGTGGTGGTGGTTGAAGGTCAATCATCACAGCCCCAGGACATCGCTGCAGGAGTTCCTCAGGGCAGTGTCCTAGGCCCATCTTCAGCTGCTTCACCAATGAACTTCCCTCCAACATAAGGTCAGAAATAGAGATGTTTGCTGATGACTGTACCGTGTTCAGCACCATTCACAACTCCTCAGATAATGAAGCAGTCCGTGCCCGCATGCAACAAGACCTGGATGACGTTCAGGCTTGGACTGATAAGTGGCAGGTAACATTCATGCCACAGAAGTGCCAGGCAATGACTATCTCCAACAAGCAAGAGTCTAACCACCTCCCCTTGACATTCAATAGCATTACCATCACCGAATCCCCCAGTATCAACATCCTGGGGGTTGCCATTGACCAGAAACTTAACTGGACCAGCCACATAAATACTGTGGCAACAAGAGCAGGTCAGAGGCTAGGTATTCTGCGGCGAGTGTCTCACCTCCTGACTCCCCAAAGCCTTTTCACCATCTACAGGGCACAAGTAAGGAGTGCGATGGAACACTCTCAACTTGGCTGGATGAGTGCAGCTCCAACAACACTCAAGAAGCTCGACACCTCTTCCACCGAGAAGGACAAGGGCAGCAGATGCATGGGAACACCACCACCTCCAAGTTCCCTTTCAAGTCACACATCAGCCTGACGTAGAAGTATATTGCCGATCCTTCATCGTCGCTGAGTCAAAATCCTGGAACTCCCCACCTAAAAGCACTGTGGGAGTACCTTCACCACACGGACTGCAGCGGTTCAAGAAGGCGGCTCACCACCACCTTCTCAAGAGCAATTAGGGATGGGCAATATATGCTGGCATTACGCCCACATCCATAAACAAATTTAAAAATTTTTTTAGGACCCAGCTTTAAAGTCAGCGAAAGGTTTAAGTTTGCAGACGTGGCGTCACGTTCTGCTGATTTGTATTTCTAGGGCCAGCGCTGCTGACGGCTGTGCTATGCTCCTCACCAAAATAGTGGCAACCGAGTCCCGTGCCAGAGGAGGACGGAAGCGAGGCTTCTGCCATTTTTTCCCCCAAAAACGAGCCTTAACAGAGAGCTGTAATTCTGCCGATTTCTAGGCCAAGGATTTGAAATTTTTTGGTGACATCATTAATGGTGATGGCACCAAGTCTGACAATATAAAATTCTCAGCTATTGAGCACATGCCATATCCACAATGAAATAAAATGTGCCTTTTAGGCATGGTCAGTCAACTGGTAATATTCACATGAAATTTTTTGAAAGTAAATCACTTGCCAGAAAATTGTGAGGAAAGACTATTGTGAATGGAGATGGAATAGCAAACATGAAAAAGCATGGGAAAACTTAAACGAGCTAGTTATGCAGGTTCTGAAGCTCTGCAAACTTGAAAAGAGAATTAAAAACTTCGTTAGAATCATCACGGAGAACAAGTTTCTGATGATCAGAGGCAACCCATTGCAACATGTTGAGTGACTCATGTTGAAAGAAGAGGGCTGATTCCCTGACTGGCGAACCCAGCAAAGAACAACCTCACAGGGAGCACTGATCAGGAAATTGCAGGCCCGCAGTCCCTGATTTTTGCTCCATTAAGTACCACTCCTCCTTGCAGGAAACTCCCAATTATAGAATCAGCCATAATATATCCATAGACAGACAAAATGTTGTTAAGCATTGAATCAAATTTTGCAGTCCACGGCGAAGGAACGGTGCTCACCGTTCACCTCATTGACAGCTGCTCACAAAGTTTGTTTTTTATCCGCTTATGGGATCTGGGCATCGCTGGCAAGGCCATAATTTATTGCCCATCCCTAGTTGCCCTTGAGAAGGTGGTGGTGATCCGCCTTCTTGAACCGCTGCAGTCAGTGTGGTGAAGGTAGGGAGTTCCAAGATTTTGACCCAGCGACCTCACCTCCCCTTTCAGCATTCTGAAGGGACCGCTCCCTCAGCGACACCCTGGTCCACTCCTCAATCACCCCCAACAGCCCTTCTCCTTCACCTGGCACCTTCCTGTGCAAGCGCAGGAGATACAACACATGCCCTTTTACCTCCTCCCTTCCCACTGTCCAGGGCCCCAAACACCCTTTCCAGGTGAAACAGTGATTTACTTGTACTTCTTGCAATTTAATATACTGTATTCGCTGCTCACGATGCGGTCTCCTCTACACTGGGGAGACCAAACGCAGATTGGGCGACCGCTTTGTGGAACACCTCCGTTCAATCCGTAAGGGTGACCCTAAGCTTCCGGTCGCCTGTCACTTTAATTCTCCGCTTCACTCCCACTTTGATCTCTCTGTCCTTGGCCTATTACATTGTTCCAATGAAGCTCAACTTAAGCTCGAGGAACAGCACCTCACCTTTCAATTAGGCACTTTACAGCCTTCCGGACTCAATATCGAGTTCAACAATTTCAGATAATAATCCCTGCCCCCATTTTTCATGCTGTATGATTTTGCCATTCCCATTTGCAACATTTTCACAGTATGTTCTTTCAATTACTTCCTCCCCTCATAACCAACCCCCCCACCACCCCCCCCGCCCCCCCCCCCCGGTATCTGCACCTGCTTAATATCTGTTACATTTCCAGGTTTTTCCAGTTCTGCTGAAGGGTCCCAGACCTGAAACGTTAACTCTGTTTCTCTCTCCACGGATACTGCCTGTCCTGCTGAGTATTTCCACCATTTTCTGTTGTTATTTAAGCTTTGGTGAGTTGCTGCAGTGCATCTTGTAGATGGTACACACTGCAGCCACGGTGTGCCGGTGGTGGAGGGAGTGAATGTTTAAGTTGGTGGATGGGGTGCCAATCAAGCAGGCTGCTTTATCTTGGATGGTGTCGAGCTTCTTGAGTGTTGTTGGAGCTGCACTCATCCAGACAATTGGAGAGTATTCCATCATACTCCTTACTTGTGCCTCAGTTCAAGTACACTCAGAAAAGCGAGCGTGCAGCAGACCTACAGAGATAATGGGCTGGATTTTCATTGAGGAGTTGGGTAGAAGGCAGGACTACAACTTTTGGGGTTGTAGTCCCGCCTCCATCGAGTTCTAGCCAACCCACGCGATTTTGACTTGATTGACCTTGTTGATCCCGCCCAGCGGGCTCAACAGGCCAATTAAGGGCCACCCGGCAACAGGTGACGTCACAGATTGAAATCATTTGACAGATGAAATATCAGTGTTTGACAGCTGTTTGAAGCTGTCAAACAATGACAATCTGTACTCCAGGTTAATTCCTTCCTCTCAGGGTGATTTAGAGATCTCCCTGGAACAGAAAGAAGATGCTGCAGATTTTGACAGCTAGTGGCCATTCTGCTTTCTGTGCCGATGAGATGAGGGACTCCTGAGACCTGAAGGAAGGAAAGCTGTAAAGGTAAGTAAAGGTTAGTAGAACTGCTTTAAACATTTTACACACGCCAAACACACTTACCACTGCACCCATGCACCCATCACACACCTGAACACCGGACATCTCGACCTCTCCAAGCCATTCATCCCGACGACCCGCCTCGTTAACTTGGCATGGTTTGGAGCCATCGGGAATCCCACATTTCAACAATGAAAATAGGGATTAGGCTAAAAACTGCCTGTTCACTCTTCCTTCTTAGGCAGTCCCTCGGAACTGAGGATGACTTGCTTCCACATTAAAAATGAGGAATTAAAAATTTAAAACTACCTGTTAACAGGCAGTTAATTGGCACTAATCCCCTTCCTGCCTCGGGGAGGCGGGTCCCAGTGTGGGGCGGGTACCCGCCTCCTTTGAAACTGGTATGGAGGTGGATTGGGGGTGGGATGGGGTCGGGACCCCTGATTTCGGGATTTTAAACCCCCACATGCCTCCAATCCCGCGTGTTCGGGTCAGTCAGCTTTGCCTCTGACTACCTTCCTTGAGCAGTTCGAATCGCTCACCCCCTGGGTTCTAGACACTGGACTTAGATACAGGCAGCGATACAGAGAAAACTCGAGTAGACAGGTGGTTGGATGCAAACAAAACAAAGATTTTATTGAAGAGAAAAATTTGATGCAATCTTATGGAAAATTATTAGTATACACTTCTACAGGCAAATATTACAAGAGAGTCCTAACAATACTATACTTATACAGGGAATGGGGAACACACGGCACATCGAGGGAAAACAACTATCTTAACAATCCCCCTTTCCTTATCCCACCCCCTATACCTAACTAGATTAAGCTATGAGGGGCCAGAATTTATGCTCACCAATAAAAGGGGTTTGTTTGACTCAAAACAGCAGTTGGGTTCGGGGTTCGCTCTTGGTGCTCTCTGGAGCCTGCCATCATCACGTGGGCTGCAGGTGCTGCAAGGGCGTTGTCCAGGTTCGAGTACCCCAAAGTTATAGTCTCTGCTTGGGTACTTTACCTTGCAGGGATGATTCTTCGCCGTCAGCTTGAATTTGCATGAAGATACTCGCAGGTCGGCTGAGGCTGAATGCCCGATGATTCGAAGCCTCCCTCAGTTGGCCTTCCCCGGGTGGTCTTCTCTACTCCTCCCGTCATCGCGTCCCGCTTCGCCTGGCCTGAATTGCCCGTGTTCGCCCGACCCGGTGTCGGGGCAAGTCTAGATGGAGTTGGAGAGGGCACGGGCAAAGGCCAGGTGGTAAGCGTGGAATGGGAGAAGGAGCGGCAGCCACGAGGGCGAGGGGCCAAAGAATCTCGGAGCGGCAATACCGACAGCAGCCGAGCAGCAGTTCCTTCTCCTTCTTCCTCTCTACTTCCACCACCCCACCCCGATTGCTACCTGGGGGCCTCCAATTATACTTTCATCGAAAGACCTTACCTGCCCGCCAAATCAGGTTAGTTCTTTGTTTTATTTTTGGTGGGCTAGTTAAAATAATGGTAGCAATCTATACTGATGGGTTTTTAGATGGCCGGTAATTGCATCTACCGGCCCGATAATTGACTTGTATTGTCCTGAAAGTCCTTGATGGGCTTGTCCAGCCTCGATGGATGTGTTTAATCTGTTTCCGATTATGTATGCAGACTGTTTGATGGCTTTAACTGTAGGCCTCATTGAATTCAGATCTGCCTCTAATTGGGCCTAATACATAATTCACAGTTTGTCTGGGTCCCAAACTACAAAGTTCTTTTCACAGGAAACCTGCAGCCTTAGTTTCGATTTCCCTCAAACTGCCTGGGCTGCAGAATCCATTTTGGAGACCCGCCGGCTTTCTGCCACGAGGCACGGACGCCATCTTGGGTACCCTTTTTAAATTAAAAAAAAATGTCCACGCAGGGTCCCTTTCATCGATAATAACCTTCGGGGAAATGCACAAATTTTGCGAATCTTACATTCCTCCCTGTGATAATAAAACGTGCTTGAAGTATCATACTTTTCCAAGGTGAGCAAAATTTTTTCTGACCCTCCATAGTCAGCCTTCCCCTGTAATTATCTATCTAATATACCCACGACACATGCACTTCCCATTCCATGAAAATGTACTGTACATCAGCATACAAAGAGTAAAATTACAGGCTTTACACACACTCCCAAGCATGGAGGGGTCCTACACCCCTGCACCACTTGGTACACCTATCTTTATTAAACCGCGTCGCAAAAGAAAACAACAAAAGAAAAACCTTTAATTGAAAATAACAACACAAAGAAACAACAATTCATCAATTGAAATACAGGAAAACTTAAACCGGTGTATCTTCCTCCACCTTTACATAATGTTCTTTCCAAAAGCTCTGGTTTCGGAATTCTGACCACCGACATTTTCCCTTACACTGGATGCAAACTAAGTATAGCCCTATTCCTAACTGGCAAACTATGAGAATGTGAGTAGCCAGTCTGACCCACGAAGGGACATCTATATTGTTGAAAAGGTTCCACCAGGGTGGAGTCACAATATCCAATATCTTAGTCCCTATCTCTACTGTTTTCTGCTCGAGAGTGTAGAAATGCTTCTGTGAAACTATAATGGCTTTTAGAATTTTGGTCAAATGTTCAGGGAGAGGGGGAATTTTGTAACCAAAGTGCGCTACGTACTTCTGCAAGTTCGTAAAATTCTCCTTACAGTGAGGTGAACAGTGGAGGGTTCAGGGATGGGGACAATTCGCTCCTGGGCCACTTGAACTTCTGCCTTGGGTTTAAAACAGAAAATGCTGTCACTAACCGGGCACCAGCTGTGCTGTCCGTGCTGGTAGTGGGATGCACCGGTGGTGACACAGTGTGTCCCATCCCCTATATATGCTACCTGCGGGGGAACATGGCCTTGTGCCATTGCCTCCATTGTGCAATTGATAGGCTTCACGTCAGCAGCTCTGAACCCACACTGCGGTCTTGAGAAGGCATTCAAGTGCTGGGGGCACAGGACTATGTGTGCTCCCCGGCTCCGGCACCCTGAGAGGTCAGTAGCTGTCGCAGCATGCTCCCACTTAATGACGTAAGACGGGACCGCTGTGAACCAAATATGTGCACCCCCCTGAAAGACTCCAATGTTTTCTACCCTGTATACCGGGGCAGGTCGGGCTGTCCTACCCATGACCGGCATCCTAACTACTACTCCCATGATTGTGTGGTTGGACCACCCACAATCCACGGGGATTGGATAGGCTTCAGAGGCTAGCCGGATTTGGCATGGGCTCAATGTGTGCTCAGAAAGGCGCAGGGCTGCGAGGTGCTTGTTGCTAATCCAGGAGGGAACCAAACCTTGTTTTAAATCCTCCAGGTTACTGCGGCCCTCACCCAGTAACCACGCCCCGTATAACACGCACACCTCATTCTTCGCAGCTTGGTCAGAAGCATTTCTGTCCTCCCTTATGAGAGCATTTACCGTCTTTGCGTGCTTTTCCAACTCGGCTATAATCTCTTTTAAATGGACCATCATGGCCTGGTCCTCATGCAACTCCGAGCCCACTACCTTGTTCTCATCCAGTAATATCCCTTTTAACAGTGTTTTTAAACTGTTTATCTGGGTCTGCAGCTCTATGTCATCCAAGCTGTTGATGACAGCGGACCCAGTGTTAAACGCAGTAGAAACATCATTCCATACTCCCCTTCTTTGTCTCCCTGGGATAGCCAAAAATTCCCGGCGTGTGCTGTAGAGTTCAGTCTTGTCCACGTTGGCAAAATCGAACTCGTAAAATTTCTTGAACATGTCCTTTAATAGGGCCTGGTACAACTGCTCTGTTTCTTTGGGGCACCACTCTGGTAAATGTACCTCCGTGAGATTGAAAATCACGGAGGCTACCGCGTAGTTCACCCCCTGGTACAGCACCTGATTGGTGGGGACTAATACCAATCCATTCCCTGGTCCCTTGGTGGTGGTGGGGCAATCTTCCCTGGATAACCTTGCTGCCTGCGCCGTGGGCGGGGGCTTACGGGGCCGGGTTACCAGCTCAGTGGCAGAGACTGGGATCAGGGAGAATGGGGCTGCACACGCCTCCAGGCTGGTGTCCCACCTTATCCCCTCCCCGGCGTCTTGCCTCTGCCGGTGGAAAACAATGGATATGCCTGCGGGCAGACCGTCTCTGACCCCCACATACAGATGTAAATCCCTTGGTCCGGTTCCCACCACTTGTCCCAACACACACTCAGTCCTCCATGAGTCCCGGTAATTGTCCGATGGGTGTTATTCCCCCGGTGTTCCCATTCGACTTCGGGGTTCCCCATGTCCTTGCTCAACTTTTGGAGCCACCACCATCGGTCCAGTGGAATGTGTCCTTTGCATGTTAAACATATTCGCTTTCCAACGGTGACGCTGACGCTAGTGGAAACGACTCGCACTCGGGGGCACAGGAGAGAGGCTTCCCCGTACGTGAATCCGGTTTGGCTGGAGTACTGAGATGAATTGGACACCAACCATCCTGGCTACCTTCCCTCGTGGAAGTAGACAGCGGTTTCCTCCGCATCCCGTTCGCCACTCTCATCGATCGCCAGGTGCGCCTTGTCTCCCGAACACCCATAGATGTGGGAGTCTTGGACATCTCCCCTCCTCTCCTCGCTCATCCCGATCAGGGCGAATAGGACCACGATCCAGTCCATCCTGAACAGTTTCTACAAAAGATGTAAAAACATGCAGCCAGGTCCCAAAGAGATTCTCTGGCTTGGTGAGGCATGGTCGGGTCCCGCGACCTCGACCCAAATATATACACTCTCGGCAGGTTTCTTATTCAAACTACCCATCACCTTAGTTAACCTAAGCTAAACACCCAAACTTAAGTTTAATAATTACACCTACTTAAACGTAAACTTAAACTATACTATATACATCCGCCGCCCGTCTCCGGGCGGCCAGGCTAATCCCTGGTTAGACTGCGGCTCACCGCTACCCCCGGCGTGACTGCACCATCCTTCACTGTTGGTCCCTCGCAGCCCGAGGCTGCTGGCTGAGGACCTCTGTCCTTGGACCTCTCCCTGGCTCGAGGGGCGGCCCTTGGGAACTGGAGGGCTGGTGACCATGGCTTTCTCGGCTGGGGCGTCCACGGGGACTTTCTGGGGGCTTTGGCGGGTGGGGCTTTCTTGGACGCTGGGCCTTTTACCTGAACTGCTGCTCCCCCGGGCTTGACCCCTCCCAAACCTGGGCTGGGGGCAGGTAACTTTTCGCAGCCTGCTGCTGTGAGCTGAGAGTCTCCGCCCACAGGTCCCATGGCTGGGTCCGGGGCGGGGTTTTTGACCTCAGGTCCCTCCCTCTCTACACCTGGGTTAGGGGCTGGGTTTTCACCCTCAAGTCCCTCCCTCTCGTCTGGATCCCAGAAGAGTGGGGGCGTGTCCCAATCGATGGGCTGGATGGCCCCTCCCTTCAAGCAAGCCACAGCGCCGACCTGTGTGGTCTATGAACTCGCTCGTGCTGCAGGCTGAGGATCTTTATCTTCACACCTTACCCCGACTGGCTGTTTTCCCCTTTCAGGCTGAAACAGT
The DNA here is from genome assembly GCF_052327205.1 of Somniosus microcephalus. Classification (NCBI taxonomy): domain Eukaryota; kingdom Metazoa; phylum Chordata; class Chondrichthyes; order Squaliformes; family Somniosidae; genus Somniosus; species Somniosus microcephalus. Next base: position 196,505,591 of record NC_140988.1, read on the forward strand.
TTGCACTGGTTGATGTAACCAGCGGCCTGTTTTAGAACCTGGGTTGAGGGCTTGCCCGCTGCCCCGAGCGGACCTTCTAGGGGCTGTCTTTTCTCTTGTTTCACCGGGACGGTCTTGCAGGCGGGATTTTGTTACCCCCCGTGAAACTCCCTTGTCCCGGTCTGCGGCTTCTGGGTCTGCCCGATAGGGGTCACGGGATTCTCCTTCTCCAGCCCTATCTATGGCCCTTTCTCCAGCGCGTACGGTCAGACCGAGGAATTTCACCTCCTGCTGGCCGATCTGCGCCTTCTTGGGATTCACCTTGAAACCCTTCTGTTCTAACAGCTCCAGCAGTTCAGCCAATAGTGGGCCATGCTCCTCTTTCGAATCAGTGAACAGGAGCAGGTCATCCACATATTGTACCAACTGTCTGGGCTGGCTAAAGTCCTTCAAACTGTCTGCCATAAACTGATGGAAGATGCTGGGGCTGTTATGGCAGCCCTGAGGCAAGCAGTTCCACGTGTACTGTTGCCCTTTAAACGTAAAGGCGAACTTGTACTGATCTTCCCTCCTTACGGGGATGGACCAAAACCCATTTGAAATATCCAGCACCGTGAAAGTGGTCGCGGATGCTGGAATACTCCCTTTAAAGTTGGCAACTGCTGCTACTGTGGGTGTACAGGCTGGAATGTTATTATTGAGCACCCGATAGTCCACCGTGGCCCTCCAGGAATTGTCCAGTTTTTTAACCGGCAACAACGGAGGGTTTACATGGGTGGCTAGCGGCCTCAGAACTCCCTGCCGCACTAACAAGGACATGACTGCTTCCATGTCCGACTCTGCTTCCCTGGGGAAGTTATACTGTTTCTGTGGTCAGGCCATGGGGTCCCTGTCTACTCTGACCTCGAAACCTGTGACCCTCCCGCAGTCGTGTTTGTGATTGGCAAATGTGGCCAGGTGAGCCTCCACAAATGCCTGGAACTCTGGTGGGGTTTTGCTGACCATGAGCCCAAGGTTATAATCCTCTTTGGGCTTCATGGTGCAGAGGGTCCCCTTCCCTTCCTTACCCGGAATAACTACGATCTCGCCGTTCTTTACCTTTCCTGCCCCCCAGAGACAGTGATTCCTTAAATCCACCAGGATCCCGTGACCTACGATAAAATCGGCCCCCAGGACCCCCCTTCCACCCTCCACTTCCCAATTCATCAGGACACACGACCACATGGAGCTGAGCGGTCCTATCCGAATGGCGAGCGGGATGGAAACTCCGATAGACTGTATGGGACCCCGCTAGAGAGAGGTGAGGTGGTGGGGTTAGCTGAGTAGATCACGGTGCGTGATGCCCCCGTGTCCAACAGATAGGCCCCCGCTACCTTTTCCACCTCCATCTCCATCATGGGTCTCCTCCACTCATCATATCGGAGCGAGCACAGATACACAGGCCGCGCCGGCTCTAGTCACTGTTGTGGGTGGGATGGGGCTGATGGGGTGAGAGCACTGGTGGCAGCTGCTACACTCCCCTGGCCAGTCAGTAAGGACCTCATGGTGTCCAAAAGCGACTCAACCTCTGCGGAAGGGGCCCCTACCCCTGCCTTTTGGGCTGGGGCTGTGGGATGCTTTCCCTTGTTATCCTTCCAAGTGTTCTTACACTCCTTCCGCCAGTGACCATCCTTCCCACACCCGTAACAATTGGTCTTTGTGTTGGGGTGGTTACTCCCTTCCTGGTGCCACTCTTTTCTACCCGGTCTGGGTTTTACCTCATGCAGCTTACCCTTGGGTGGGTGTGCATCGGCTCCCCTACCGTTTGTATAGGCCAGAGTGAGCTGTCTAATTACCGTGATCTCTGTGGTCTGGGGATCTTTGGGGTTGAACCAGGCTTCTGCCTTGGCCCAGATCTGTGGCAAGCTGTTCGCCACTAGACAACGGAGCCAATGCGTCAGAGTATCTCCATTGAGGAATCCCCGGTCCCGCATCCCTGAGCAGGCTTTCTGGTATACCGACCACAACTGGTCCGCAAAAGCCTGTGGGGTTTCCCCTGAGAGCTGTACCGTCTTCTCCACACGGGAGAAAGGACTTCCCTCATCCATCCCCATGGCCTCCAGAACCGCGTCTCTAAGCTCCTCATACCCGCTCTGTCCCCTCTTACACTCTTCAGGGAGGGATTGGAGATTACTTTCCAGGGAGAATAGCAGCATCTTGGCCTTCTCAGCGTCATTGCAACCGTTGCTGCTGGCGGCCTGCTCTATTTCCCTGAAGTGGTTCGAGGGGTCTCCCTTGGCGGAAAGCTTCGGGACATAGTTGACACTAACCCTAAGCTGCTGGGTGTTAAAGGGTAATACGAACTGGTTTTGGAGGGGTCCCTCATCTTCGCCATTGGCGGGTGGGCCGAACCTCCGATGCCGCGCTGGGCACATCGGCTCCGGTTCTGACTTTTCGGGCGGCGGTTGCTCTACCTCCACCTCTACCTCTGGCTCCACTCTGGGCTCCACCCCCCCCTTGCTGCCAAGCTTCATTGAAACTTGGCGCTACGGGTGGTGGTCGTGAGGTCTCCTCTCTCTCAACCCCAGCATCCCTAGTCACTACCGATGACACTGGAACTGTTCTCCCCTCGTTCCCCATAAAATCTGCCTGACCTGCCTTTCGGCTTATGAGGCATACCATGCCTTTTGCCTTCCGGAGGGCCTGGCTCAGATTTTCGATTTTCTCTTGGCAGGGGCCGTGGTCTGCCTCCTCAAACCCCTGTTCATTAGCTAGCTTGTAAGTGGCTTTTACCTCCTGTACTTTCTTTTCCTGTTCCCTAACCTGCCTTGCCATGCGGGCGTTTTTCTCCCGCAACCTTGACTCATTTCCCTTGGCATCGGTGACTTGACACCGTAGGTATTCCAACTGGGCCTTGTGTTCCCTTACTAGATGTACTCTTTCTTGGTTCAAAGCCTGCAGAGCTACTAACAACTTTTCCCCTGCGAGAGCCTTATCCTGGATCTCCAGGGCTGACTCCCTTAACTCGATTGCCTGTGCGGCAATGAGCCCGTCCAGAAGCTGGATCTGCTTTTTAAAGCACATCAGCCAAACTGCTTTCTCTAAAGACTTCTTGTGTTCCTTTCCCTCTATCCAATTGGCTGCTGCATCTACCGGACGCCCAGCCTTTAACAGAGTGGTGATCCACTTCTTAGCGATATTCACCTTGCTAAAAACATAATCAGAAATCCTTTCCTCCATCACGGTTCGCTCATCCGAACAACTGTCTACCGTATCGCAACTTTGTTGCCGGTGTCCTGCCACGGTCGCCATTTCTGTAGGGGATTTTGCACAGGCTTCTCCGGGTCAGTCAGCTTTGCTTCTGACTACCTTCCTTGAGCAGTTTGAATCGCTCACCCACTGGGTTCTGGACACCGGACTTAGATACAGGCAGCGATACAGAGAAAACTCGAGTAGACAGGTGGTTGGATGCAAACAAAACCAAGATTTTATTGAAGAGGAAACTTGATACAATCTTATGGAAAATCACTAGTGTACACTTCTACAGGCAAAAATTACAAGAGAGTCATAACAATACTACACTTATACAGGGAATGGGGAACACACGGCACATCGAGGGAAAACAACTACCTTAACAATCCCCTTTTCCTTATCTCACCCCCTATACCTAACTAGGTTAATCTATGAGGGGTCAGAATTCATGCTCACCAATGAAAGGGGTTTGTTAGACTCAAAACAACGATTGGGTTCGGGGTTCGCTCTTGGTGCTCTCTGGAGCCTGCCGTCATCACGTGGGCTCCGGGTGCTGCAAGGGCGTTGTCCAGGTTCGAGTACCCCAAAGTTACAGTCTCTGCTTGGGTACTTTAACTTGCAGGGTTGATTCTTTGCCGTCAGATTGAGTTTGCATGAAGATACTCGCAGGTTGGCTGAGGCTGAAGGCCCAATGATTCGAAGCCTCCCTCAGTTGGCCTTCCCCGGCTGGTCTTCCCTCCTCCTCCCCTCATCGCGTCCTGCTTCGCCTGGCCTGAATTGCCTGTGTTCGCCCAACCCGGTGTTGGGGCGAGTCCAGATGGAGTTGGAGAGGGCACGGGCAAAGGCCAGGGGCTAAGCGAGTGGACGGGGGAAAGAGCGGCAGCCACGAGGGCGAAGGGCCGAAGAACCGGGGAGCGGCAATACCGACAGCAGCCGAGCAGCAGTTCCTTCTTCTTCTTCCTCTCTACTAATACCACCCCACCCTGATTGCTACCTGGGGGCCTCCAATTATACTTTCATCGAAAGACCTTATCTGCCCGCCAAATCAGGTTAGTTCTTTGTTTTATTTTTGGCGGGCTAGTTTAAATAATGGTAGCAACCTATACTGACGGGTTTTTAGATGGCCGGTAATTGCATCTACCGGCCCGATAATTGACTTGTATTGTCCTGAAAGTCCTTGATGGGCTTGTCCAGCCTCGATGGATGTGTTTAATCTGTTTCCGATTATGTATGCAGACTGTTTGATGGATTTAACTGTCGCCCTCATTGAATTCAGATCTGCCTCTAATTGGGCCTAATACATAATTCACAGTTTGTCTGGGTCCCAAACCACAAAGTTCTTTTCACAGGAAACCTGCAGCCTTAGTTTCGATTTCCCTCAAACTGCCTGGGCTGCAGAATCCATTTTGGAGACCCGCCGGCTTTCTGCCACGAGGCACAGACGCCATCTTGGGTACCCTTTTTAATTTCAAAAGAAATGTCCATGCAGGGTCCCTTTTATCGATAATAACCTTCGGGGAAATGCACAAATTTTGCGAATCTTACACGCCTCCACGGCCCAATGAAAATCCAGCCCAATGTTAGCGCTTCTTAAAGGGTCACAAACATGTTTCAGGTAAGTTCGGAATAAAGCTCTTGGAGTGGATTTTTTATGGTTTATTATTTTATTAAAGTAGTGGCTCGGTGCAATAGATGTTAAATGTTTTTAAAGTGTACACAAAGTGCAGGGAGTGCTGCTGAATGTTTGAAAGGCCTCAAATGGTAAAGGAAGCCTCATGAAAAGACAGAAAATGGTGGAAATGCTCAGTAGATCAGGTAGCATCCATGGAGAGAGAAACAGAGTTCACATCTCAGGTCGTGATGCTGAGTATTTCTAGCATTTTCTGCTTTTATTTCAGATTTCCAGCATCCGCTCACAGAGGGAAGAGGAAAACGCAGGAGAGGAACAATCGAAAGGAAGGATGCACACCAGACAGTCCCTTTCTGGCCAGGATACCCAGGATGGAATCATCCACCCGCGGTGCCACTGACCACAACCCCAATTCCACTTTCAACATTTGTCCTACACCTTGCCTTCCATCTGTTACTGACCATCACAGCGTCCTCTTGGTCACAATGCTGAAATAAAAGCCAGCAAACTTTCCAATCCAACTTTTTACATCTATCCATCCAATATGACATCAAGAAATCAACTAATCACCCTTGTGTATTCCCTTAGTGACTGTCTTGCATGTGCCTTTGCCTATCCTACTAGTGCTACCCCAGTGGCTGTAGCATGGCTGGTGGAAAGCTGCTGACTTTCAGTGGGGGACATTGCAAATGATCTTGCAGGGTGACCTCGAGGAGCTGGTGGCTGCGAGTGACAGTGTTTCTTCTTCTTCTTCACTCTCCTCTCCCTCTTCTTCATCAACTACTGGATTGGCAGGCTGGATTTCTTGGGTGTGTGAAATGGGAAAGGCAAAAGGTTAGAGTTGTGGTGAGGGGAGGGCAGAAAATCAAGAGGTGCATTGAAAAAGGATGATAACGTATGAGGATACTAGCATCTTGTATTCATTCAGCCCCACCTGCTGGCCAAGGGCTCACCCATGCCCCTGCCAAGAATGACCAGCACCATCTCCTCCAAGGGGGTGAGGTGGAGCTAGGAATGGGAGGTACCCCTCCTGTTTGGTAGAGATTGTTTGTAGGTGAGTGATGGGGAGGGTCATGCAATGAGCAGTGTGCAAGGCTAGTGGTGCAGTTGGTAGGAATTGGATTTTGAAGATGCATTCACTGACCTTGACCATTGATCTGGGGTCACGAAGCTTCTTTGGACACTGGAGCCAGGTGGTGGAGGTAACACTGCTGGCAGTGACAGCCTCGGTGATCTGGTCCCACATCCTTCTTTCTGGAGTTCCTCATGGCCCCTGTGGGTAGAGGACCTCTTATGCAGTGCTGACTCCCTGCACAAAGCTGGAGTGCTGCGTGGAAGACCCTGGGTGCCCCTTCCTGGCTTATTGAGCCATTTTTGTTAGTGCTGCGTCACTTTTACCATTTTCTTAGGTGCAGAAGGTAAATCAGCTTTAAGAGCTGAAGACTGCTATTTGGGAGTTATTTTTAATGAGGTTTTTTTAGAAGGCAGTTGCACTCTAAGGGCTTAAAACTGCCTATTTTAAATGATTTTTTTCATTTTAGAAGGCAGTTCCCCTTTAAGGGATTGCACTGCTTTCTAAAATGACAGCCTTGCTTTAAGACAATACTGTTCTTGCTTCAGGGACGCTATGGCCACACTACATTGGGCCTCCTTCTGAGAGTAGTGCCGGAAAAAGTGAGTTGCATGGTAAGTTTAGCGCTGTGCTAATGTAAATTAGCAGACAGCACCAAAATAGCGGTGATGCCTGCATTATGAATTTGGGCAGCCATTAACTGCATCCCATGGTGGCACAGGCACGTTTTCAGCATATTATAATTTCTAGGCCAATATCTCCAAATACATGCTTGCCTGTGACAAGTTTCAGGTTTATTGTTCTAGGACCTTCAAATGCTTTCCAAAGTCTGACATCATGTTTCTCTTTGAATAACCCCAAACTACTAACATCCATCAATCGATGCCTTCAATCTGCTCAGGTTTTTTATGAGTGGATTTCTGATAAACTTCCTGAGCATCAGCAGCATCGCCAAAGGTAATAATCTGTACCTCCCTGAAAACTGAGAGTAAATTTAAATTGCTAAAATATTTTTTATTAGCAAACTGTCATAATTTCATCATGAGTGACAGCCTCACACTGTTCCCTTTCAAAAGCCCTGTTTAGATTTCTGTATCATTACTTTCTGCAGATGCTCTCCTGAATGACTACCTTAACTTTGGTGGAAGGTTTGTAGAAACCCCAGAAAAACAGTGTAAAGGGTGTTTACTCGATTTCTCTGGGGGTTTTGCAGATCTCCAGCTAAAGCTTTAACAGTTGATCGGGATAACATCCACGGAAATTCTCAATTTACCATTCCTTTTGCTGACTATTACTAATGGGTTTACCATTTCCTTTAGTTCATCTATTTTCTTCCTGACCTTTAAGTCTTCCACTCAATTAAGCTTCATTTTTAATTTTCAACACCATGTAAATGGAACTTTTCTGCATGGAGTGACTTCTATATCAACCTTCATCTGGTGTTCCTCCAGCAAACACTCCAATCTTTCATGATGAACATTATATTCCAATTTAAATTTTCCATTTTCAGTGCAAATTTGTGAATACCTATCTTAATAGTTTCTTTATAAGCATTTAAATCCACATTCATTTTGGCAACACTGCAAAAAGCAGCTTGCATGTTGTATCCTTTTACTGTATGTAATAATGATAATACACCTTTTTACTGATAATTCTGTTCCTGATCACTTAATCATTTTTATCTTAGACCCCTGCCATTTATGTATATACTGTAGGCCCTTGCAATCTCTCTGTGATTACAGTCATACAGGAAAGGTGCACTCATTTGGTGCTGTCATATTCAGTCAGGTGATAATTCCTGGTACGATGATGTTGGGACAAAGAAGACTGATGGATTGTTGTGTGGTAGGATGGGTAGTGGTTTGAGAGAATATCTCTTTATTTTAAGTGGGGGAGAAAGAGGTCAGGCTATGGCATCCAAGCTAGACTGAGTTAGACAAAGGAGAGAACATCTGAGAGGATCTGTCCTTTGATGCTTCTTGTAGCAGTCAGTGAGGAGACCTCTGAGTGCACGTTATCCAGATGGTCAGTTCCATGTATTTCAGGATCCACCAGAGCCAGAGTCTCTTCATCAGCCATGACAAAGTGCAGGCCTTCCTGAATGGCAAAGCCATGAAGGGCACAGCAGTCAATGTTAGATACCTGGGGGGGAAGTGTCTCTCACTCCCGGTGTCCCTCACTCCCAGTGTCCCTCACTCCCAGTGTCCCTCACTCCCGGTGTCCCTCACTCCTGGTGTCCCTCACTCCCGTCTCGGGAGCCCCTCACTTCACCGGCACAAAAAGCAGAATGGCCGCGAGCTGTCAAAATCTGCAGTATTCTGCTTTCTGTTCTGGAGAGATCTCTAAATCAGCCTGAGAGGAAGGAATTAACTTGGAGTACAGATTGTCAGTGTTTGACAGCTTCAAACAACTGTCAAACGCTGATATTTCATCTGTCAAAAGCTCTTGACAGATGAAATGTCAATCTGTGACGTAACCTGTTGCCAGGTGGCCCTTAATTGGCCTGCTGAGCTCGCTGGGCAGGGTCAACAAGGTGAATCAAGTGAAAATCAAGTGGGTTGGCCACAACTCGATGGAGGCGGGACTACAACCCAAAAAGTTGTAGTCCCGCCTCCTACACGCCTCCAGTATCAAAATCCAGCCCTATGCCTCTATTTCTGAAGCCCAGGATGCCGTATGTTTTTCTAACCACTTTCTCAACCTGCCCTGTCATCTTCAACAATTCATGCACATATAGCCCTTGGTCTCTCTGTTCATGCACCCCCTTTAGGATTGTACCCTTTAGTTTATATTGCCTCTCCTCGTTCTTCCTACCAAATGTATCACTTCACACTTTTCTGCGTTAAATTTCATCTGCCATGTGTCCGCCCATTTCACCAGCCTGTCTATGTCTTCTTGAAGTCTATCACTATCCTCCTCACTGTTCACTCTACTTCCAAGTTTTGTTTCATCTGCAAATTTTGAAATTGTGCCCTGTACACCCAAGTCCAAGTCATTAATATACATCAAGAAAAGCAGTGGTCCTAGTACCGACCCCTGGGGAACACCACTATATATTTTCCTCCAGTCTGAAAAACAACCTTTCACCACTACTCTGTTTCCTGTCACTTAGCCAATTTCATATCCATGCTGCCACTGTCCCTTTTATTCCATGGGCTTCAACTTTGCTGGCAAGCCTATTATGTGGCACTTTATCAAACACCTTTTGGAAATCCATGTACACCATGTCAACAGCATTGCCCTCATCAACCCTCTCTGTTACCTCATCAAAAAACTTGATTAAGTTAGTTAAACATGATTTGCCTTTAACAAATTTTTGCTGGCTTTCCTTAATTAATCCACACTTGTACAAGTGACTGTTACCTTTGTCCCTGATTATTGTTCTAAAAGCTTCCCCACTACTGAGGTTAAACTAACTGGCCTGTAGTTGCTGAGTTTATCCTTGCACCCTATTTTGAACAATGGTGTAACATTTGCAAGTCTCCAGTCGTCTGGCACCTCCCCCGTTTCTAAGGAGGATGGAAGATTATAGCCAGTACCTCTGCGATTTCCTCCTTAATTTCCCATGCATCCCATCTGGTCCTGGTTATTAACTTTAAGTTCAGACAGTCTTTCTAGTGCCTCCTCTTTAGTAATTTTTATCTCATTCATTATCTCAACTACCTCCATTTCACTATGACTTTGGCAGCATCTTCTTCCTTGTTGATGACAGATGCGCAGTACTCATTTATTACCTCAGCCATGCCCTCTGCCTTCATGCATAAGTTTCCTTTTTGGTCCCTAATCAGTTCAACCGCTCCTCTTACTATCCCTTTATTATTTATATGCCTACAGAAGACTTTTGAATTCCTTTTTACGTCAGCTGCCAATCTATTCTCACACTCTCTCGTTGTCCCTCTTATTTTCTTTCTCACTTCCTCTCTGAACTTCCTATATTCAGCTTGGTTATCACTTGTATCCTCAATCTGACATCTGTCGTACGCGCTCTTTTTCTGCTTCATCTTACTCTCTACCATGCGATAAATGGTTGTCATCTCACATACATGGGATATGGATTTTATTCTTCTTATGTGAGATATTGACTCCACAGGAACTAGCAGCTTGTGAGCCACTGGTATTTAGAAAATAATTCACACAGCTTGTGCACTGGCGCTCAGTACTGGCCAGTACCAGCTGTAACCGCAGCAGCTCCTACCTAATAACTGTCACCTAGCTTTCTGCAGAATCAGTGCTACAAACAAAACATGCTGACATCACACAATTACGGGGCTTGAACCCATTGCCTTCTAACTCGAAGAAGAGTGTTATCATTGCGTCAAAGTTGACATTATGGTAAAACGTTGAATGATATTTCCAAATTATAATGAGATCTTGGTAAATGATGCATACTACATATTTGTTACTGTATTAATATTTAATACAAAAAAACAGTTAAATCCTGACAAATGCCTAGTTTCTCTGGAGATTATCCATTTGAATCAGGATTACACTGAGATTGATATTTTTATAAACCAGTTAAAAGTAACCAACTTTGTCTTGCAGTTCATATAATTGTGCATTCAGCATTTCAATCTAAACAAAACAGAAAACACTTAGCAGAACCATATACTTTACATAAAAATGATTAGACTTGGAAAATGCACTCCTTATCAGAAGGGAAAAATGGCAGTGAAGAATATTTAATGCAGTGAGCAATAAAAAGCATCTAATTAAAGAATGTTTTCTGCTTGGTCTGGAGTTCGATATAATGGAAGTGAATGGAAACTAGCTTGATCTGAATTTAGTTTTGATTGGGCTTGCATTCTACTGTATTGCACATTGTTTTATTTATATAATTAATTTACATATAATATAATGTAATAGATCAACATTTTGTATTCCCAAAAATGATACCAAATGCTTTAGGCTGGCATTTTGCAAATTTGGATTTATATCAGAGGTACTGATTCAGTCTTTCATTGAGGGATAACTATGTGATCTTTCAAATAGGGTAGGTGTGACAAAGCTGCCAAACATTACCAGATAACATTCACATCCTCTTTTTAATTTCTGACATTTTGCGTTCACTTGCATACATGGGTCATCAGGACATTTTAGCATTCTAGCTGTGAATTGAGTAGCAGAGAAGATTAAGAGGCCATGTGTGGCTTGCGAACCACAGGCTGTGACTGGCTGTTCTTTATACTAATTGGTAAACATATGAAAAATCAGTATTTGTGAACTAATTATCAAATTAAGTGCAGCAACAAATTAAGCTGCAGAGGTAGTTATTTCTGTATCTTTATCAGCTCCATGATTGCTCCCTACTTCCCCACCAAATATGTAACCAGAAGCATAGAAACATAGAAGATAGGAGCAGGAGTAGGCCATTCAGCCCCTCGAGCCTGTTCTGCCATTTAATGAGATCATGGCTGATCATCCAAATTCAGTACCCTGTCCCTGCTTTCTCCCCATATCCCTTGATCCCTTTAGCCTCTAGAAATATATCTAACTCCTTCTTGAATATATTTAATGAATTGGCCACAACTGCCCTGTGTGGTAGAGAATTCCACAGGTTCACCACTCTCTGGGTGGAGAAATTCCTCCTCATCTCAGTCCTAAATAGCTTACCCCTTATCCTTAGACTGTGACCCCTGGTTCTGGACTCCCCCGCCATTGGGAACATCCTTCCTGCATCTAGTCTGTCTAGTCCTGTTAGAAATTTATAAGTTTCAATGAGATCCCCTCTCATTCTTCTAAACTCTAGCGAATATAAGCCTAAGAAAGAATTCCTGAGCTAGTGCTAGGATTTCTGAAATCACCGTCACTGTGGTAGGAAAAGAATGGAAAGCCTATAACTTCTCACATCTATCTATCTTATATGTATAAAAGGATAGTGGTGTCTGTCCATCTGTCTGTCTGTATGTATGTCTGTCTGTCTGTCCGCTATATACTCAAAAGTTATAGAGCGTACCTACACATATGTTATATCAAAAGAAAACGGATGATCAGGGGAGTGTCATAGGTGTATTTACTTTTTGGTCAGACAAAAATTGTTCGGACAGTATACAAAAAACATTCAAAATACCGGTCATTAGCGGTTGACCAATCCTACTGCTCATTAGCGTTGAGTGACGTGATGGTTGACCGATCCTACAGTTCAGTGACCTGATGGTTGACCAATTGGTGCATCACGGGGGGCGTTTCTTTTCATGTGTGGGCGGGCCTAATCCTGCAGCCTCCCGAAACGTCGCTGCCATTTTTTTAATACCGACAGCGACAGCACCAGCACAACAAACCCCCACATTGCGGCTCCGGCACAGTATCCCACTCCCAGCCCGCCGGAGCGGGAGGTGAGTTGGGCTCACTCGGGCCGGGCCGGGCCTGACAACCGCTCGGCCCGAGACACAGAGCGGGGGAGTGGCAGCGGCCAGCCATCAACCGCCCGGCCCTGTAAACTGCCGTTCTACAAAAAAGCCTAGGCAACGCCGGGCCCCCCCAGCTAGTATAAATATATGTAAACTTAAACTGGATCTCTTGCAGGAATAAGAATATGGGGGGAATTTTAACCTAAAAAAATGGGTGGGTTGGGGTCATGTGGAAAGTTAAAATGTAAAAAATCTGAATGCGGAGCAGAACCTGCCTCCAACCTGCCCACTTCCAGTTTTAACAAAGGCGGGATTGGGGGTGGGGGGGTGGCGGGTAGCCAACCCGCTCCCTGGAGGTGGGTCGCCTATTTAAGTATTATAACGAGACTGCAACACTCTGTTTTAACCTCCATTTTGAATTTTATTTTAGCTGGTCAGGTTTCGCAGGTCTCGTGAAACCCGCCAGCTAAAGTACAGTGAGGACTTTCCACTTAACTCCTGGATCCAGCACCCATACCTAACCCACCCCTCGTTATCAGAGACTCCCCCACGTGGTCTCCGGTCCCTTCCACGAACCCTCCACCCCATGCTCCTCTGGTCAGCCAATTTCGTCTGCACATTGCACAGGCTGGCACACCAGGGATGTAGTCAGGAGGACCAGGCTGCAGTGGTGCAAACCTTTCAATGATCTCAATCGATCACAAAATGTTACTGCAAAGCCACACTCAACCTCATCCTGCTGTGCCACTCATCACATCCCCATCACTCTGCCTTCCCTACCCTACTCCTCCATATCCTTACTCACACCAACTCACCTTGCACCTCCACCCATCCCTCTCTATCTACTTTATCACTTCCCCATCTCACTAGGCCACCCCTCACACTTACCCTCATCCTAGTCTAGTCATACCAACTAACAGCACACAAGGGGAGGCACTTGGGTGTTTTAGCCAATGTTCATGTGAAATTTCTGTTGATGATGTTGTCATAATATTGAAATCTTTATTTTCAGCACTTTGCATTCTTGGACAGATTTGTGTGCACCTTTGGAAGTGGCTTACTGAGTTGCAGTGAATGGTGAGACAAAATGTCCTCCCCCGCAATGGTCAGAAGTGTGATAGGATTGGCTTGGGCATTGTAGGGATGCTTTATGCTGTTGGTGTCAATCTGTCTTCCAAATGCAGTAAGTAACAGCTTCTAACCTTGGAAAGTGAACAGCTGTGAAATTGGAGCTTTTATAGACTATTTGCAGCTGTCAAGTAAAGAAATCATCACATGCTGACACAACACCCGACCGCCTTTCCTGACGTGATCCCCGAGCAGCAGCGAAGCCAATGGCGAACTCTAAAAATCTAAAGGTATGCATAATATACTAATTAATTGCCACTAAACAATCACTCTAATGATCTAAGTTGCCTCCTCTGCTGCTTGGTGCCGGGTCTGTTCAGCAATGACAGACCTGACATCTGGAATACTAGCGTGGAGTCGAGTTGACAGTGGGTTCCCTAACAGCTGTCAAAAAAAAATTCCCAGCCGTTTCGTCACCAAACGCCCCCGCTGATCCCCCGAAAAATTCCCCCCATTAACTCTATTTCTCTCTCCACAGATGCTGCCTGGCCTGCTGAGTATTTCAAGCATATTCTGTTTTTATTTCTGATTTCCAGCATGTTCAGTATTTTGTTTTTGTAAATATGTATTTCAGAATCTGCAGGATCAATTCTGTACTAAATGAATACCTGATATTTGTTTTATCGCAAAATATGGTCACAGAGATTTGCAGGGTTAAGTGATTTGATGGATTATTTAATCTAGTATTCAAATTTTGGAGATGCTAAATGTCTAGCATATTTTGGTATACATATTAAAATGTCAATACTGCAATATGTGCTGTGTTATTATTGTCTGATAACTGATACTATTCTGAAGAGGATAGTATAAGGTATTGTAGATCATTTTCATTGACGTAAGGTTTTGTTTGTCAGTGTGATTATTAATATTTTAAGAAGGAAATGTATAAGGCACAATATACTCCTCATATCTATTATTATCATAGCTCTTCATAAAACTGAATTCCTGGCAAATTTATATCACTGAGCAACTTAGACCAAAATTAGTATTCAGGATGTAAACAGCACTGTCAATTAATGCAATAAATGCTCTACTCATTATATTAAACAACGCAGTGTCGAAATGTTACAGTAAGCCTCAGGGAACTAAATTTATTACTTGTATAAAAATATTTTGTTCATGAGGCATTTTTCAAATGACAGCACAATATGTTATGGATCATTTGATATTTTCCATACAAATCTACTCTTCTTAACCCCTAAAGTTGTATACTGCTAAAGGCATATGTTATTGGACTTAAATCTGGTAGCTACTTTCTGGCAAATGCCATTTAAACATATAAAAGCAATTTTGTTATGTTTTTTCAAAAGCATAATATGAATGTTTATCATGCCATCCTAACTGGCAAAATCACCTCATGGAGCACTTGCAGCCATCAGCCGTTGCCTCATACAAGTGCCCTCTCATTGTATTTATAAAGTTGTATTTATTCTTGGGATATGTGTGTCGCTGGCAAGGCCAGTATCTATCCCTAACTACATTGACTGAGTGGTTTCCTAGGCCACTTCAGATGGCAGTTAAGAGTCTCATATAGGCTAATCTGGGTAAGGGCAGCAAGTTTCCTTCCCTAAAGGACATTAGTGAACCAATTGGGTTTCTATGACAATCTGACAGCTTCATGGTCACTTTTACTGATACCTGCTTTTTTATTACCAGATTTTTTTTTAATTGAATTAAAAAATATCAAACTGCCATGGTGTGATTTGAACTCGCGTTCAGGCCTCTGGATTAATAGTCCAGTGACATAGCCACTATACTACCGTATCCTCGATATGAGTCTAGATAGTGTATAACAGGTTATTTGACAATTGAGGGTGACACAACACTAAACCTAGTTTAGGACTTTATCTCCCTTTTCAAATGTGATACATATGAGTATCACCATGGCACTCATGAGGATTGAAACCACATTTATTCCTGATGTGACAGTGCATTAGGCATTGCCATTTAGGAAACACAACCATGTTGAATGCCATGTTCTAACTGTGCAGGATGATAATCTATTACAACAGATGAGCCTCCTCTGCCACAGGCTTCGTTTGTAAAAAAAAAAGATTAGTGAAGACAAATGTAGGTTCCTTACAGTCACAAATGGGAGAATATATAATGGGGAATAAGGAAATGGATGAGCAATTAAACAAATACTTTGGTCTGTCTTCACGGAAGAGGACACAAATAACTTCCCAGAAATGCTAGGGAACCGAGGGTCTAGTGAGAAGGTGGATTTAAAGGAAATTAGCATTAGTAAAAAAATAGTGCTGGAGAAATGGGATTGAAAGCCGATAAATCCCCAGGGCCTGATAATCTGCATGCCAGAGTACTAAAAGAGATAGCCATGGAAATAGTGGATGCATTGGTTGTCATCTTCCAAATTTTAGATTATGGAACAGTTCCTGCAGATTGGCGGATGGCAAATGTAACCCCACTATTTAAAAAAGGAGGGCGAGAGAAAACAGGGAACTACAGACCGGTTAGCCTAACATCAGTAGTAGGGAAAATGCTAGAGTTTATTATAAAGGATGTGATAACAGGACACTTAGAAAATATCAACGGGATTAGACAAAGTCAACATGAAGCCTACTGGAGTTTTTTGAGGATGTAACTGGTAGGATAGATAAGGGAGAACCAGTGGATGTGGTGTATTTGGATTTTCAGAAGGCCTTTGATAAAGTCCCACATAAGAGGTTAATGTGCAAAATTAAAGCACATGGGATTGGGGGTAATATACTGGCATGGATTGAAAATTGGTTAACAGACAGGAAACAGAGAGTAGGAATAAATGAGTCTTTTTCAGGGTGGCAGGCGGTGAATAGTGGGGTACCGCAGGGATCAGTGCTTGGGCCCCAGCTATTGACAATATATATCAATGATTTGGATGAGGGAACCAAATGTAATATTTCCAAGTTTGCTGACGACACAAACTAGGTGGGATTGTGAGGTATGAGGAGGATGCAAAGAGGCTTCAAGGCAATTTAGACAAGTTGATTGAGTGGGCAAATACATGGCAGATGCAGTATAAAGTGGATCAATGTAAAGTTATCCACTTCAGTAGGAAAAACAGAAAGGCAGAGTATTATTTAAATGGTGATAGATTGGGAAATGTTGATGTACAAAGGGACCTGGGTGTCCTTGTACACCAGTCACTGAAAGCAAACATGCAGGTGCAGCAAGCAGTTAGGAAGGCAAATGATATGTTGGCCTTCATTGCAAGAGGATTTGAGTACAGGAGGAAGGATGTCTTACTACATTTATACAGGGCCTTGGTGAGGCCACTCCTGGAGTACTGTGTGCAGTTTTGGTCTCCTTACCTAAGAAAGGATATACTTGCCATAGAGGGAGTGCAGCGAAGGTTCACCAGACTGGTTCCTGGGATGGCAGGACTGTCGTAGGAAGAGAGATTGGGTCGACTAGGCCTGTATTCACTAGAGTTTAGAAGAATGAGAGGGGATCTCATTGAAACATATAAAATTCTGACAGGGTTAGACAGACTGGATGCAGAGAGGATTTTTCCCCTAGCTGGGGGGTCTAGAACGAGGGGTCATAGTCTCAGGATACGGGGTAGGTCATTTAGGACTGAGATGAGGAGAAATTTCTTCACTCAGAGGGTGGTGAACCTGTGAAATTCTCTACCTCAGAAGGCTGTGGAGGGCAAATCACTGAATATATTTAAGAAGGAGATAGATAGATTTCTAGACACAAAAGGCATCAAGGGGTATGGGGAAAGCAGGAATATGGTATTGCCATGGAGGATCAGCCATGATCATATTGAATTGCGGAGCAGGCTTGAAGGGCTGAATGGCCTACTTCTGCTCCTATTTTTCTATGTTTCTATGTCCTATGTTTCCTTCTCCCCAGCCGAGACACACTCGGAACGCTCCCCCCCAACCTCTGCTCCCTGTGATTTACCTTGCTGCCAGCAACCTTCTCTTGGTGCCAGTTGGTGACCTCCAGGCTGCCCAATCTTTGTCACCTACCCTCCAGCCAACTTCCACCCAAAATGGGTGAGCAGCTGACTGGCCACAGTTAAATTTGCCAGGCTCCTGTCTCAAACTCCCATTGGCTTCCCTCTCGTTATTGAAACTGGCCCTTATGTTTCACTGTCTGCAACGCGTTGATTCAGACACCCCATCTGCAACTTACCTTTATCTCCCAGCCAGCTGTCCTGTGAATTTATTGCCCTGAGAGCTAAGCTTAGCACATTAGTAGCATTCTTAACATGTATAATTTCAAGATACCCTCTTGGAGTCATAGTCAGAAATCCAAAAATCCAACAGTCTGGTAGTCAGTCTATCTTCTATAGTTAGGAATTACCTGGGATATTAGCCAACCAACCTGTATAACACCCATGACTGTTTCATGGTTGTTGGGTGGCCTCTATGTGATTGTGTCAATCCTCAGGCAAGTACAATACCTCAGCCATGCTAATATCAATCTTGTTGGTTTTAACTGTCAACCCTGTTTTGTTCAACTGTGTTAGTATGTTTATAGAATCATAGAACTTTACGGCACAGAAGAAGGCCATTCAGCCCATCATGTCTGTGCCAGCCAAAAAAGAGCTATCCAGCCAAATCCCACTTTCCAGCTCTTGGTGCATAGCCCTGTAGGTTACAGCACTTCAAGTGCATATCCAAGTACTTTTTAAATGTGATGAGGATTTCTGCCTCTACCACCCTTTCAGGCAGTGAGTTCCAGACCCCTACCACCCTCTGGGTGAAAAAAGATCTCCTCAACTCCCCTCTAATCCTTCTACCAACTACTTTATATCTATGTACCTTGGTTATTGACCTCTCTGCTAAGGGAAATAGGTCCTTCCTATCCACTCTAACTAGGCCCCTCATAATTTTATACACCTCAATTAAGTCTCCCCTCAGCCTTCTCTGTTCCAAAGAAATCAACCCCAGCCTCTTCAATCTTTCCTCATAGCTAAAATTCTCTAGTCTTGGCAACATCCTCGTAAATCTCCTCTGTAACCTCTCTAGTGCAATCACATTTTTATTGTAATGTGGTGACCAGAACTGTACGCAGTACTCTAGTTGTGGCCTAACTGGAGTTTTTACATTTCAAGCATAATCTCTCTTCTATTCTAATCCTCGGCTAATACAGAAAAGTATCCCGTATGCCTTCTTAACCAATTTATCTACCTGTCCTGCTACCTTCAGGGATCTGTGGGCATGCACTCCAAGGTCCCTCTGATCCTATATGCTTCTCAGTAACCTACCATTTTTTGTGTATTCCCTTGGCATGTTAGCACTCCCCAAATGCATTACCTCACACTTCTCCGGATAGAATTTCATGTCTCACTTTTCTGCCCAGCTGACCAGTCCATTGACATCTTCCAGCAGTCTACAGCTTTCTTCCTCACTATCAACCACACAGCCAATTTTTATATCAACTGCAGACTTCTTTATCATGCCCTTATATTGAAGTCTAAATCATTGATATATACCACAAAAAGCAAGGGACATAGTACTGAAGGGAGCTGCAGAACCCTACTGGAAATAGGCTTCCTGTCACAAAAACACCTGTTGAACATTACCCTTTGCTTCCTGCCACTGAGCCAAATTTGGATCAAACTTGTCACTTTCCCTTGTATCCCACGGGCTTTTACTTTTCTGACCAGTAGCAATGTGGGACCTTGTAAAATCCTTGCTAAAATCCATGCAGATTACATCAAATGCATTACCCTCATCGACCCTCCTTGTTACCGCCTCAAAAAATTCAATTAAGTTATTCAGACAGAACCTTCCCTTAACAAATCCATGCTGACTGTCCTTGATTAATCTTTACCTGTCTAAATGACAATTAATACAGTCCCTCAGAATTTGTTCCAATAATTTGCCCACCCCTGAAGTTAGGCTGACTGCTCTGTAATTACTTGGTTTATCCCTTTCTTTTTTTTATTCGTTTATGGGATGTGGGCGTTGTTGGCAATGCCAGCATTTATTGCCCATCCCTAATTTCCCTTGAGAAAGTGGTGGTGAGCCATCTTCTTGAACGGTTGTACTGCATGTGGTGAAGGTACTCCCACAGTGCTGTTAGGTAGGAGTTCCAGGATTTTGACCCAGCGACGATGAAGGATCGGTGATATACTTCTAAGTCAGGATGGTTTGTGACTTGGAGGGGAAATTGGAGGTGGTGGTGTTCCCATGCACCCGCTGACCTTGCCCTTCTAGGTGGAAGAGGTCACAGGTTTGGGAGGTGCTGCCGAAGAAGCCTTGGCAAGTTGCTGCAGTGCATCTTGTAGATGGACACACTGCAGCCACGGTACGCCGGTGGTGGAGGGAGCGAATATTTAAGGTGGTGAATGGGGTGCCAATCAAGTGGGCTGCTTTGTCCTGGATGGTGTTGAGCTTCTTGAGTTTTGTTGGAGCTGCACACATCCAGGCAAGTGGAAAGTATTCAATCACACTCCTTACTTGTGCCATGTAGATGTTGGAAAGGCTTTGGGGAGTCAGGAGGTGAGACACTCGCCGCAGAATACATAGCCTCTGACCTGCTCTTGTTGCCACAGTATTTATGTGGCTGGTCCAGTTAAGTTTCTGGTCAATTGTGACCCCACAGGATTTGATAGTGGGGGATTCAGCGATGGTAATTCCATTGAATGTTAAGGGGTGATGGTTAGGGTCTCGCTGGTTGGAGATAGTCATTGCCTGGCACTTCTGTGGCGCAAATGTTACCTGCCACTTATCAGCCCAAGCCTGAACGTTGCCCAGGTCTTGTTGCATGCGGGCATGATCTGCTTCATTTTCTGAGGAGTTGTGAATGGCATTTAGTGTTAGGGCAGTCATCAGCGAACATCTGCATTTCTGACCTTATTTTGGAGGGAAGGTCATTGATGAAGCAGCTGAAGATGGTTGGGCCTAGGAAACTGTCCTGAAGAACTCCTGCAGCGATGTCCTGGGGCTGTGATGATTGACCTTCAACCACCACAACCGTCTTCCTTTGTGCTAGGTATGACTCCAGCCAGTGGAGAGTTTTCCCCCGATTCCCATTGACTTCAGCTTTACTAGGGCTCCTTGATGCCACTCTTGGTCAAATGCTGCCTTGATGTCCAGGGCAGTCACTCTCACCTCACCTCTGGAATTCAGCTCCTTTGTCCATGTTTGAACGAAGGTTGTAATGAGGTCGAGAGCCAAGTGGTCTTGGTAGAACCCAAACTGGGCATCAGTGAGCTGGTTATTATAAGTAAGTGCCACTTGATAGCACTCTCGATGAAACCTTCCATCACTTTGCTGATGATTGAGAGTAGACTGATGGGGTGGTAATTGGCCGGATTGGATTTGTCCTGCTTTTTGTGGACAGGACATACCTGGGCAGTTTTCCACATTGTTAGATAGATGCCAGTGCTGCAGCTGTACTGGAACTGCTTGGCTAGAGGCGCGGCTAGCTCTGGAGCACCTGTCTTCAGCACGATAGCCGAGATGTTGTCAGGGCCCATAGTCTTTGCTGTATCCAGTGTGCTCAGCTGTTTCTTGATATCACATGGAGTGAATTGAATTGGCTGAAGACTGGCTTCTCTGATGATGGGGACCTCGGGAGTTGGCCAATATGGATCATCCACTCGGCACTTCTGGCTGAAGATGGTTGCAAACTCTTCAGCCTTGTCTTTTGTACTCATGTGCTGGGCTCCACCATCACTGAGGATGGGGATATTCATGGAGCCTCCTCCTCCCATTAGTTGTTTAATGATCCACCACCATTCACGACTGGGTGTGGCAGAACTGCAGAGCTTTGATATGTTCCATTGATTGTGGGTTTGCTTACCCCTTTTTAAACAATGGTACAACGATAGCAGTCCTCCAGTCCTCCGGCACCACACCTGTAGCCATAGAGAATTTCCTCCGCTATTTCCTCCTTTGCTTCTCTTAACAGCTTGGGATACATTTCATCCAGGCCTGGCGAGTTATCTAGTTTCAAAGATGCTAAACATCTTAATATTTCTTCTCTCACTATGTTTATCTCATCTAATATTTCACATTTTCCTCCTTAACTACAATGTCTGCATCAGACCTCTCTTTTGTGAAGACAGACGCAATGTATTCATTAAGATACATACCCATGTCTTTAGCCTCAACGCACAGGTTACCTTTTTGGTCTCTAATAGGCCCTACTCCTACTTTAGTTATCATCTTGCTCTTTATCTATTTATAAAACATCACTGAGTTTTCCTTGATTTTACTTACTAATATTTTTTCATGCCCTCTCATTGCTTTCCTAATTTTCTTTTTAATTTCACCCCTGCAATTTCAATACTTTCTGCAGTATTTAGCTCTCAGTATCGGACATTGTAATGTATGTACCTTTAAGGGGGGAACTACTGTCTACAGCTCATGTATACTGTAGTACCGGCAGTGATCACACCTGTATATAATGCTGAGTTGTAATCTGTTGTTTCAGTTGCAGTTTGAACCATGTTGAGTAAACACCTGTTGTACCATTCTCTGCAGTCCTTTTCTTATTATTACACAGACGTAACAGTGGCGACGAGCAAGTTAGAGTCATAGAGTCATAGAGTAATACAGCACGGATAGAGGCCCTTCGGCCCATCGTGTCCGCGCCGGCCATCAAGCCCTGTCTAATCTAATCCCATATTCCAGCATTTGGCCCGTAGCCTTGTATGCTATGGCATTTCAAGTGCACATCCAAATGCTTCTTAAATGTTGTGAGGGTTTCTGCCTCCACAACCCTTTCAGGCAGTGAGTTCCAGACTCCAACCACACTCTGGGTGAAAAAGTTCTTTCTCAAATCCCCTCTAAACCTCCCGCCCTTTACCTTGAATCTATGCCCCCTAGTTATTGACCCCTCTACTAAGGGAAAAAGCTCCTCAGCATCCATCCTATCTATGCCCCTCATAATTTTGTACACCTCAATCATGTCCCCCCTCAGCCTCCTCTGCTCCATGGAAAACAAACCCAATCTGCCCAGTCTCTCTTCATAGCTGAAGCGCTCCAGCCCTGGTAACATCCTGGTGAACCTCCTCTGCACTCTCTCTAACGCGATCACATCCTTCCTGTAGTGTGGCGACCAGAACTGCACACCGTATTCCAGCTGTGGCCTAACCAGTGTTTTATACAGCTCCATCATAACCTCCTTGCTCTTATATTCAATGCCTCGGCTAATGAAGGCAAGTATCCCATATGCCTTTTTTACCACCTTATCCACCTGTTCCGCCGCCTTCAGGGATCTGTGTACCTGCACACCCAGATCCCTCTGAACCTCCGTCTTGCCTAGGGTCTTTCCATTCATTGTGTATTCCTTTGCCTTGTTAGTCCCCCCAAAGTGCATCACCTCGCACTTTTCCGGGTTAAATTCCATTTGCCACTGTTCCGCCCATCTGACCAACCCATCTATATCGTCCTGCAGACTGAGGCTACCCTCCTCGCTATTTACCACCCTACCAATTTTTGTATCATCCGCGAACTTACTGATCATACCCTTTACATTCATATCCAAGTCATTAATGTAGACCACAAACAGCAAGGGACCCAGCACCGATCCCTGTGGCCACAGGCTTCCAGTCACAAAAACAACCTTGGACCATCACCCTCTGACTTCTGCCACTAAGCCAGTTTTGTATCCAATGTGCCAAGGCACCCTGGATTCCATGGGCTCTTGCCTTCTTGACCAGTCTCCTGTGCGGGACTTTATCGAAGGCCTTACTGAAATCCATGTATACCACATCCACCGCGTTACCCTCATCCACACACCTAGTCACCCCCTCAAACCAGTTCGAACCTACCTGCAACTCTGCATCACCTCCCAGGGATTTGCTCCTGGAGAACAGTGGAAGAAGGTCGAGTCCAGAAGCACGGGCGATGACCACGGGCAACCGCCCAGTCATCCAGCGGAGATTTGAGCATCACAGGGGAGGCTGTCGAGAGCCAGGCTTGGCTTTCCAGTCATGGTGGTCCAGCAAAACGGGCTGGCAACAGGTACTGCGCAGAACCTTCCCGGACAGTGACGGGCTAGCGCCCGACCGAGCGGCATAGAAAAAGGCCGAGCTGCGTCGATGGGGGAGAGAGAGAGGGCAGAGCGCACAGGGCGCAGCCGGTGTTCAGGACCGAGCGGCGTCAATGGGGGAGAGAGGCGAGAGAGAGCAGAGCGCAGCCGGTGTTCAAGGGCCAAGCAGCGTCAACGGGGGAGAGAGGCGCGCAGGAAAACGCGAGGCGCTGCCATTGCCATGAGGATCGCAGAGAGCGGCATTGGCAGCAGCGCAGGAGCAGCGCACGAAACCAACAGGGCATCGCCATTTGCCACGAGGACCGCCGAGAGCGTCGTTGGCAGCAGTGCAGGAGACGCCATTTTAAGCCGCAGCGGGGAAGAAAGGAAAGCGTGGGAGACGCCATTTTAAGCCAGTCTAACCACACCCAAAAATGCCGAAGAGTGGCAGTATCTCAGCGTTCGACAATGAAGTCGAAGATTGGACGACATATGTCGAACGCATAGAAGTATACTGCAAGGCGAATGAAGTGCCAGATGACAAGAAAGCACTGGTATTGTTGAATTCAATGGGTGCAAAAACGTATGGCTTACTACGAAACCAAGTAACCCCAGAGAAGCCAGTAGAAAAGGATTTTGAAAACATAGTGTCAATCCTACAGGACCACTTAAACCCCACACCGCTGCTGATAGCAGAAAGATTTAAGTTTCACAAAAGGAACCAGCATAAAGATGAAAGTAATGCTGAGTATTTAACGGAACTGCGTAAGCTATCGAAACACTGCCAGTTTGGAACGGGACTAGCAGATACTTCAAGGGACAAGTTTGTGTGTGGACTTCAAAGTGAAGGAACCCAGAAACAGCATCTATCAGAAAAGGATCTTACGCTGGACAAGGCTTTCAGCATTGCGGTATCATATGAAGCAGCAACACAGGGCGCTGCAGAGATACAACAGAGACCGCAAGAATATGGCATGAACGAAATGTCATAAGGAACAGAGAAGTGCTATCGCTGCGGCAGAACAACACACGGCCAGAATGATTGCTGGTTCAAAGACAAAGTGTGCAGACAGTGTGGAAAAGTAGGACACATAGCACGAGTCTGCAGGTCAGGAAAGAAAACCAGCAATAAGAAACCGACCAAAGGGAAGTACAAGAAGGTACATAAGATGATGGAGAATAGTTCAAACGAACAAGAAAGTGATAACGACTTCGAAAGCAGGAAACTGAGTTGTCTGAAACTACATAATGTGATCACAATGGAGGATCACCGAACCATTTGGGTCACTCTCAAGATAGCAGGAGTCCAGGTAAAGATGGAATTGGACACAGGATCAGCTCTAACAGTCATAAACCGACGGGACTACGAGCGGCTATTCTCACACATACCCTTGAGAGACACAAAAATTATTTTGAAGACGTACACGGGGCAAAAAGTCTACCCCAAAGGAAAAATAAGGGTGACCGTTATATATAACGGTAAGGAAACACCAAAACTAGACCTGTATGTATTGCAAGATGGAGGACCACCATTACTGGGACGTGAATTAGAGTACCACCATTACTGTCCTTAGAGCATGCGCTGACCAGCTGGCAGCCATGTTTATGGATATATTCAACCATTCACTGCACCAGTCTGTAATCCCCACCCGCTTCAAGATGACATCGGTTATTCCAGTCCCCAAAAAAACAAAAGTAACCTGTTTAAACGACTACCGCCCCATAGCACTCACTTCTGTCATCATGAAGTGCTTTGAGAGGCTGGTCAAAACCCACATCAACTCGTTACTACCTGACACACTGGACCCACTCAAATTTGCCTACCGCCCAAACAGATCTAGGGATGATGCTATCGCCACTGTACTGCACACTGCCTTATCACACCTGGATAAAAGGACACATATATGTGAGAATGTTGTTCATTGATTATAGTTCAGCATTCAATACCATTATCCCCTCCAAGCTTGTCAACAAGCTCAGCGAGCTAGGACTTAACACCTCCCTATGCAACTGGATCCTGGACTTCCTGACGGGAAGACCCCAGGTGGTGAAAATAGTCAGAAACACCTCCTCCACACTGATCCTGAACACGGGAGCTCCCCAGGGTTGTGTGCTCAGCCCCCTTCTGTACTCCCTGTTTACTCATGATTGCATGGCCACGCACAACTTCAACTCCATCATCAAGTTTGCTGATGACACTACCGTTGTAGGCCTGATCACAGATGGCGACGAGACAGGGAGGAGGTAAGAGCCCTAGGAGAATGGTGCAAGTGCAACAACCTCTCCCTCAACATCAGCAAAACAAAGGAGATGATCGTGGATTACAGGAAGCGGCAGGGGGAGGGACACACCCCAATCTACATCGAAGGGGCTGAGGTGGAGAGGGTCAGCAGCTTCAAATTCCTGGGTGTGTTCATTACGGAGGACTTAACGTGGTCCCATCACATCGACGTTGTAACCAAGAAGGCATGCCAATGCCTGTTCTTCCTCAGGAGACTGAAGAAATTTGGAATGGCCCCCCAGATTCTCACCAACTTCTACCGGTGCACCATCGAGAGTATCCTGTCCGGCTACATCACTACCTGGTATGGAAACTGCACCGCCACAGACCGCAAGGCTCTACAGATGGTAGTGAAAGCTGCACAACACACTATAGGAATTAAAGTACCTGCTGTGCAGGACATCTACCCCGAGAGGTGCTGGGGGAAGGCCCTGAGAATCATTAAAGACGCGAGTCACCCCAGCCACAACCTCTTCGCCCTGCTCCAGTCCGGTAAGAGATACCAAAGCATACGGTCTCATACCAACAGGTTTCGAAACAGCTTCTACCCCCAGGCCATAAGACTCATGAAGGATTCATTTATTATTATTTATTACTGTTGTTTTATTTATTATTACTGTCTTTCTATTAGTATGTCTATTAGTATTTTTTTCATTGTTATGCAATATTTATTCTAATGTTGGGAGGACTCGTAAAAATCAACATTTCATTGTGCAGTACACACGTCTGCTGCATATATGACAAATAAAATTGAATTGAATTGAACTGAATTGAATTGAATTGAATGGATCTGGAAAATACAACTGGATTGGCATTCCATACAGGCACTGACTGTGGCTGACAAAAAGGATGATGACGTCACACCTGGGCGACTGTCAAAGATCCTAACTGATGCGAAAGAAGTGTTCCAGCAAGGACTCGGAACACTAAAAGGCATGACAGCGACGATTAAAATTGAAGAAAACGCAAGCACAGCATTTTTTAAGGCCAGACCGACACCTTATGCGATCCGCCCAGCTGTCGAAGCAGAGCCGGAGAGTCTGGAACGTTCAGGTGTACTGTCCAAGGTAGACTGGAGCGAGTGGGCTACACCCATCGTCCCTGTGATGAAAAAGTCGTTGAGCAGCACGCCTGGGGAACCAAGGAAGGTTCGCATCTGTGGGGACTTTAAGGTAACACTGAACCCGGTCCTTCACACCGTACAATATCCACTTCCGCGGATTGAAGATATTTTCGCCTCGCTATCTGGAGGGAAACACTTCACTAAGATTGATCTGGCCCAGGCGTATCTGCAAATGGAGGTAGAAGAAGCATCAAAAAAATACCTCACAATCAACACCCATAAAGGTCTCTACCAATACAACCGGCTGGTATTCGGGGTAGCATCAGCTCCGGCTATTTGGCAGAGGGCAATGGAACAGGTCCTGCAAGGGATCCCAGGGACCCAGTGTTATTTGGACGATATCCTGGTCATGGGCGAAAATGACAGTGATCACCTTGCCAACCTGGAGCAAGTGCTCACTAGATTGCAGGAATATGGGCTCCGAGCTAACCGCCCCAAATGCGAGTTTTTTAGAAAACAGATCTCCTATTGTGGCCATGTTATCAATAAAGAGGGGTTACATAAGTCCCCAGAGAAGATTGAGGCAGTAGTCAAGGCTCCAGCACCGGAAAATGTGTCACAACTGAGGTCGTTCCTCGGGCTGGTAAACTACTACCATAAGTTCTTCCCAAATTTGTCTACAATACTACACCCACTGAACACCCTACTGCAAACTGGGGTGCCATGGAAGTGGAATGATGAATGTAGACGAGCTTTCCAGAAGAGCAAAACACTAATCACATCGAAAGAGGTATTGGCCCATTACAACCCAGCGTTACCAATTCGGTTGGCTTCGGTTGGCTTGTGATGCGTCACCCTACAGCATTGGAGCAGTGCTGTCGCACAAATTCTCGGACGGCTCAGAGAGGCCAATACCCTTTGCGTCACAATCACTAACCTCAGCCGAGCATAACTACACCCAGATTGACAGGGAGGCACTCAGCCTAGTATGGGGAGTGAAAAAGTTCAATCACTATCTGCACGGGCAGAAATTCACCTTGCTGACTGATCACCAGCCTCTTGTCTCCATTTTTAATCCGAAGAAGGGCGTTCCGGTGATGACTGCGCAACGACTACAAAGATGGTCACTTTTTCTAGGGGCACACCACTATGAGATTGAATATAAGGGCACGAAACAGCATGGAAATGCTGATGGGCTATCATGCCTGCCACTGCCTACTGCGGAGGAAGCACCAGCAGTGGATCCTGTCGAAATATTCCATTCGACTATAGTTGAATACCTACCGGTAACTAACGCTTGTATCGAAAAGGAAACCCGAAATGACCCGACACTTTCTCGGGTATATGATTTGACGGTGAAGGGATGGCCAGCATATGGCAACTCACTGTTGCCAGCATTCTCGACAAGGAGAGAACAGCTGTCAGTGTGCCGGGGGACCATGATGTGTGGATCACGAGTGGTAATTCCACCCAAGTTAAGGGAGAGAGTGCTCAATGAGCTTCATGAGGGTCATCTGGGAGGGATAAAAAAGAAAAGCCTAGCCAGGGCTTATGTGTGGTGGCCGGAAATCGATAAACAAATCGAGGACCTGACCAAGAGCTGCTCAGGATGCCAGAAAGTCCAAAATGCACCACCACAGGCCCCTCTACACCCATGGGAGTGGCCCTCATCTCCATGGCAACGGGTGCATATTGATTTTGCTGGTCCATTCATGGACTCAATGTTTTTAATACAGGTAGACTACCCTTTATCCGGACTTCCGAAAACCGAAACCCTCTAAAAACCGAAGGTTTTTTCGTTCAGCGTAAGTCGTGCGTACGAACGAAAAAACCTTCGGTTTTTAGAGGGTTCCGGTTTCGGAAGTTCGGTTAAAGGGTAAGTCGTGCGCACGACCCCCCGCCGACACCCCCGCGGACCCCGCCGGCCCCGACAACCGCCGACACCCCGCGGACCCCGCCGGCCCTGACAACCGCGGACCCCGCCGGCCCCGACAACCGCCGACCCCGCCAGCCCTCACAAACGCCGACCCCCCCGCGGACCCCGCCGGCCCTGACAACCGCGGACCCCGCCGGCCCCGACAACCGCCGACCCCCCCGCCGGCCCCGACAACCGCCGACCCCGCCAGCCCCGACAACCGCCGACCCCCCCGCGGACCCCGCCGACCCCGACTGACTTACGCTGAACGTCAGCGTAAGTCGTGCGCACGACCACCCGCCGACCCCCCCGCGGACCCCCGCCGACCCACCTTCCGAAATCCAAAATTCTCCTTTATCCGAAACTCGGCTGGTCCCGAGGTTTTCGGATAAAGGATAGCCTATCTGTAGCCGTGGATGCGCACTCGAAATGGCCTGAGGTCATCAAAATGTCCTCCACCACCACGGAGAAAACTATTGCAGTCCTACGGACCATTTTTGCCAGGAATGGTTTGCCAGAACAGATTTGCTCCGACAACGGACCACAGTTTGTGTCCGAAGAGTTCCGGAGGTTCATGAAAAAGAATGGGGTAAGGCATTACACATCCGCCCCGTATCATCCAGCCACAAATGTATTGGCTGAGAGGTCCGTACAAACCTTTAACATAGAAACATAGAAGATAGGAGCAGGAGTAGGCCATTCGGCCCTTCGAGCCTGCTCCGCCATTCAATGAGATCATGGCTGATCATTCAAATTCAGTACCCTGTCCCTGCCTTCTCCCCATATCCCTTGATCCCTTTAGCCTTAAGAAATATATCCAAACCTTTCTTGAATATATTTAATGAACTGGCCTCCACCACCCTCTGTGGCAGAGAATTCCACAGGTTCACCACTCTCTGGGTGAAGAAATTCCTCCTCATTTCAGTCCTAAATGTCCTACCCCTTAGCCTTAGACTATGACCCCTGGTTCTGGACTCCCCGACCATCGGGAACATCCTTCCAGCATCTAGTCTGTCCAGGCCTGACAGAATTTTATAGGTTTCGATGAGATCCCCTCTCAATCTTCTAAACTCCAGTGAGTATAAGCCCAATCGACACAATCTCTCCTCATACATCATTCCTGCCATCCCAGGTATCAGCCTGGTCAATCTTTGCTGCACGCCTTCCATGGCAAGAACATCCTTCCTCAGGTAAGGCGACCAAAACTGCACACAATACTCAAGGTGCGGTCTCACCAAGGTCCTGTACAACTGTAGCAAGACATCCTTGTTCCTGTACTCGAACCCTCTTGCTACGAAGGCCAACATACCATTTGCCTTCTTAACCGCCTGCTGCACCTGCATGCTTACCTTCAGCGACTGGTGCACAAGAACAGCAAGGTCTCTTTGCACTTCCCCTTCTCCCAATCTATTGCCATTCAAATAATAATGTGCCTTCCTGTTTTTGCCACCAAAGTGGATAACCTCACATTTATCCACATTATAGTGCATTTGCCATGTTTCTGCCCAATCACCTAACCTGTCCAAATCGTACTGGAGTTTCATGACATCCTCCTCACAGCATGCCCTCCCACCCAGCTTTGTGTCATCTGCAAATTTGGAGATATTACATCCAATTCCCTCATCCAGATCATTAATATATATTGTAAACAGCTGGGGTCCTAGGACCGATCCTTGTGGTACCCCACTAGTCACTGCCTGCCACTCAGAAAACGACCCGTTTATTCCAACTCTTTGCTTTCTGTCCGCCAACCAGTTCTCTATCCAAGTCAATACCTTGCCCCCAATCCCATGTGCCTTAATTTTGCACGCTAATCTCTTATGCGGGACCTTATCGAAAGCCTTCTGAAAGTCCAAATATACCACATCCACTGGTTCTCCCTTATCTATTTTACCAGTTACATCCTCAAAAAATTCCAGTAGATTAGTCAAGCTTGATTTACCTTTTGTAAATCCATGTTGACTTTGTCCGATCCTGTCACTGCTTTCCAAGTGCTCTGCTATTACATCTTTTATAATGGACTCTAGCATTTTCCCCACTACCCATGTCAGGCTTACCGGTCTATAATTCCCTGCTTTTTCTCTGCCACCTTTTTTGAATAGTGGGATAACATTAGCTACCCTCCAATCCATGGGTACTGTTCCAGAGTCTATCGAGGCAATAAAGGCTATGTACAATGACAACATTCCGCTGCAGCACAAGGTGGATAATTTCCTGTTCGCCTACCGGAATGCGACACATGCAGTCACCAACCAGGCCCCAGCCATGATGTTCTTTAACCGAAGGTTAAGATCTCGCCTGGATTTGCTCAGACCAAACGTACGAAGAGATGTTGAGAGTAAGCAATTCCAGCACATCCATGAGAAGCCAACAAGGAGCTTCAATGTAGGGCAACCAGTCTTGGCCCGCGACTACCGAACAGAAAAATGGCAGCCAGGAATGATATGCACACGGCAGAGCCCACTAATGTACACAGTGGACATTGGGGAGAGCATCGTGAGATGCCATGGTGACCAAATCCTAGAGTCACAGGAACAAGTCAACCCCATGCCTCGCCCATATGTACCTGGTGATGAACCTGACGTACAGGTCGCATCTACCCCAGAAACAGTAGCATCGGAAGCTGCGAAACAACCGACGACAGGGGGCCAGAATTGCCTCCGCACCAAGAGCAAGAGACTTGGAAAAGGTGCTATCCAGTAAGGATCAGGAAGCCTCCACAAAGACTGAATTTATAAATAGACTATTTTCAGCTAATGTTGCATGTTAAAAGTGTTAATTGTAATTAGTTTGATATTTAATTGTTAAATGAGTGTTATGGTACTGTTAATCTAAAAGGGGAGGAATTGTAATGTATGTACCTTTAAGGGTGCACTACTTTCTACAGCTCATGTATACTGTAGTACCGGCAGTGACCACACCTGTATAAAACGCTGAGTAGTAATCTGTTGTTTCAGTTGCAGTTTGAACCACGTTGAGTAAACACCTGTTGTACCGTTCTCTGCAGTCCTTTTCTTATTATTACACGAACGTAACAGGCATAAGCTTTCCTTTTTTTCCTTGTCCTACCCTGTATGCCCCTTGACATCCAAGGGGCTCTCAATTTGGGAGCCCCTCCTTGTTTCTTTGTGGGAACATATTTGCTCTGAACCCTCACTCTCTCCTTCTTGAATGCCTTCCACTGCTCTGACACTGATTTACCTTAAAGTAGCTGTTTCCAGTCCACTTTTACTAAATCACATCACAGCTTAGTAAACTTGGTCTTTCCCCACTTGAGAACTTTTACTCCTGGTCTATCTTTGTCCTTTTGCATAAGTACACTAAATCAAACTGAATTTTGATCACTACTTCCAAAATGCTCTCCCACTGATACCCCTTCCACCTGCCCAGCTTCATTCCCCAAAACTAAGTACAAAACCGCCCCCTCTCTTCATGGGCTTGCTATGTACTGGCTAAAAAAGTTCTCCTGAATGCATTTTAAGAATCCTGCACCCTGTATACCTTTTAGACTGATTCTATCCCACTTAATATTAGGGCAGTTGAAATCCCCTACGATTACTGCCCTATTGTTTCTTCACTTCTCAGAAATTTGCCTCCATATTCGCTCTTCTATATCCCTCTGACTGTTTGGATGTCTATAGTACTCTCCTAGTAGTGTGATTGCCCCTTTTTTGTTCTTCAGTTCACCCCATAGGGCCTCGTTTGATGATCCTTCTAACATAATAAACGGGTCTTTTACTGAGTGGCAGGCAGTGACTAGTGGGGTACTGCAGGGATCAGTGCTAGGACCCCAGCTATTCACAATGGCCCAGAAATTGGTGTCGGGGGCTTCCCGTGGGTGCAAGCCCCCGACCTACACTTACATAGCGCGCCGACAGTTGAAGCCTGGCCCTGCGTGGATTTCATGTCAGTGGCCCAGTTCAGCTCCTGGCGCGCTGTGCTTGCGTGATCCAGCGGCGTAGTTAGTTCGATGAGCCAGCTGGGATCACGTGAGCACTGGGCAACCAATCGGAGGTTGCAAAAGTTCATTCATGAGTTTGATAGTAAGAACTGTCAAACTCATGAAAACTCCAGGCGCCCAAAACAGTAATTAAACTTCAAATAAAAGTTTTTAAAAATCCCACTAATTAAATGAACTACTAATAACTCTAAAAAAACTAATTTAAACAATTATTCAAATTTTTGAAAAAAATAATTTTTTTAAAAATCAGCTCTAAAAATACACTTACCTTATTGTAAAGTCTTTAAAAATAATAAACCTGTGGAAAAAAAATTCTAACTTTAATTAATAGGCCACTTACCTTTTAAAACTAAGTACTTACATCTGCTTTTTTCTCGCGTAAAAACTGGAGGCCTTATCGCACGGGCAACCCTGTTAAAAAAAAGAAATTTCAGCGCGCACGCGCAGACTCCTGCACGCATGCGTTCCACCTCTGAACCCCTTGGTTCAGAGGAAAGGAAATGCCGGTTTTCCACGCATGCGCTGTGCATGCTGAAAACCGGCACTTCCATTGGGCCCACGCGTGAGTACACGGTGCTTACTCACGCGTTGGGACCCGAATTACTGGGCCAATATATGTTAATGATCTAGACGAGGGAACTAGATGTAATAACTCCAAGTTTGCAGATGACAAAAAGCTGTGTGTGTGTGTGTGCTGTGAGGAGGATGCAGAGAAACTCCAGTACGATTTGGACAGGTTGGGTGATTGGGCAGATGCATGGCAGATGCAGTATAATGTGGATAAATGCGAGGTTATCCACTTCGGTGGCAAAAACTGGAAGACAGATTATTATCTGAATGGCAATACATTGGGAAAAGAGGAAGTGCAACGAGACCTGGGTGTCCTTGTGCACCAGTCGCTGAAGAAAAACATGCAGGTGCAGCAGGCGGTTAAGAAGGCAAATGGTATGTTGGTCTTCATAGCGAGAGGATTTGAGTACAGGAGCAAGGATGTCTTGCTGCAGTTGTACAGGGCCTTGGTGAGACCACACCTTGAGTATTGTGTGCAGTTTTGGTCGACTTATCTGAGGAAGAATGTTCTTGCCATGGAGGGAGTGCAGCGAAGATTCACCAGACTAATACCTGGGATGGCAGGAAGGATGTATGAAGAGAGATTGGGTCGATTAGGCTTATATTTGCTAGAGTTTAGAAGAATGAGAGGGGATCTCATAGAAACTTATAAAATTCTAACAGGACTAGACAGACTAAATGCAGGAAGGATGTTCCTGATGGCGGGAGAGCCCAGAACCAGGGGTCACAGTCTAAGGATAAGGGGTATGCCATTTAGGACTGAGATGAGGAGGAATTTCTTCACCCAGAGAGTGGTAAACCTGTGGAATTCTCTGCCACACAGGGCAGTTGAGTGCAGATCATTAAATATATTCAAGAAGGAGTTGAATATATTTCTTGAGGCTAAAGGGTTCAGGGGATATGGGGAGAAAGCAGGGACAGGGTATTGAATTTGGATGATCAACCATGATCTCATTAAATGGCGGAACAGGCTCAAGGGGCCAAATGGCCTACTCCTGCCCCATATTCTATGTTTCAATATCATCCCTCTGTTATGTCTGACATTTGGCGATAGGTACTCGATTGCCTTGGCCTGAGCACATGGAGTTTGATAGTGCTGTGATCATTGTATTGTGTATAGGTATTCGATTGCTTGTGCCTGGAAGTGTGTGTGTGTGGCAACGATATTAAAAGCAGCATGAACTGAACTCACTGACGGTCTCTGGATTATCTTTGCAAACGCAACACCCTCCTCACAGCAGTAATTGTTTATTGCAACCCCCCCTCCTTTTTTATCCTCCCTCTATCTCATCTGAAAACCCTGTAACCAGGAATGTTTAGCTGCCATCCTGCCCTCCTTTCAGTCATGTTTCAGTAATAGCTATGATATCATACTTCCATGCGCCAATCTGTGCCCTCAACTCATCTGCCTTATTCACTAGGCTCCTTGGATTGATGTTTATACCATTGTTAAGCACTGCCAAACCCCTTTGTTACCTATTTTCTAGCCTTTGTTTCCTCTGCCTTCCAAATTCACTTATCAATTTCCTACCTTCCATTTCCCGCTTTGCTTGTCTCCCTTTTGAATCTATGCTCAGGTTCCCGTCCACCTGCCAAGCTAGTTTAAACCCTCCCCAACAGCACTAGCAAATCCCCCACCCCCCTCGACAAGGATATTGGTCTAGGCCCATTTGAGGTCCAACCTGTCCGGCTTGTACAGGTCCCACCTCCCCCAGAACTGGTCCCAATGCCTCAGGAATCTAAAGGAATCTCCTGCACCATTTCTCAGCCATGCATTCATCTGCTCTGTCCTCCTGTTTGTGTACTAACTAGGGCATGGCACCAGGAGTAATCCGGAGATTACTACCTTTGAAGTCCTGCTTATTAATCTCTTTCGTAGCTCCCTAAAATCTGCCTGCAGGAACTTATCCCTCTTTCTACCTACGTCATTGGTACCGATGTGGACCATGACCTCTGGCTGTTCACCCTCCCCCCTCAGAATGTCCTGCAGCCGCTCAGTGACATCCTTGACCCTGGCACCAGGGAGGCAACATACCATCCTGGAGTCACATCTGTGGCTGCAGAAACACCTGTCTGTTCCCCTAACTGTTGAATCCCCGATCACTATTGCTTTTTTGACCTTCCTCCTCCAACCTGTACAGCTGAGCTGCCAATGGTGCCATGGCCTTGGCTGTGGCTGTACTCCCCATTGGAACTATCACCCTCACCAGTATTCAATAATGGTTAGAGTGCGAGATGCACTCATGGGACTCCTGCACTATCTACCTGGTCCTCCTTGTCTTAACTAGTGGTCACGCATTCCCTCTCTGCTTACACACTCTTAAGCTGCAGGTAGCAACCTCCTGAGGCTCTCAGCCTCATGGATGCACTGCAGTGACTCCAGCCGCTGCTCAAGCTCTGAAACCCGGAGCTCTAGCTCCTCCAGCTGATGACACTTCCTGCACATGTGGTTGTCCAAGTCATGAGGAATATCCTGGACTTCCCATATGGCACAGGATGTGCATGCAACAGGACTGAGGTGCCCTGCCATGCCTCTATTTAATAGACTACTAACTAAACTTTAGTTTAACACCCTGCCCTAACTTAGAGAGTTGGAAGACAAAAATTATTTTCTCGAGTTTACCAAGTACAACTGAGATACTAAACTAAAAGAAATTCGTGGGCACCATGAAAGTTGCTGGTGTCACTGCAGCTGCAGGTTAACAGCTGCTGAAAATCGTCATGGCTGTAGGAGAGAAATGTTTACTCCGGGGGCTTAAGATTTTTAGCCCAGCGCTAACTCACCATGTAATGCCCTCCTGGTGGTGTTAGTGCAAGCATTGGTAGTGAAGTTGCTGTCCAGAAGTGGTGTTCCAGCTTCCAACAGCCTTTGGAAACGAGACAATGAGTTCACTAGGCATTGTGGGACATTAAAACGGCAATGGAATATAAGTGCAATGCCTTCTGAACTAATAAAAATAAAAATTAAGTTAAAAAAATGATGTTTTCAGCCCCTACTGCCTTTAAAAAATATTAACATTACAAAGAAGTTTGGCTCTTAAAGCTGAATTCCGTTGCACACCTCAAAAAATGGGAAAAGTGCTAAAGCACTAACACAAAAGGCTCAGCAAGCCAGGGAAGCAGCACTCAGGGTCTCACACACAGCACTCCAGCTTTGTGCAAGGGGTCAACACTGCAAGAGGTCCTGTGACCACAGGAGCCAGGAGGCCCTCCAGAAAGAATGATGTGGGACCAGATCACCGAGGCTGTCACTGTCAGCAGTGTTGCCCCTACCACTGTACTGTCCCAGTGGTATGCCCGTTTACATGAATCACCTGACAATTCTGTTCCTCCATTCTCGAACAGAGAATGCCTTCCCACAAAGACGTATGTTTTATGGGTTTACCCTTATGATTGGTAAAGTTTGTTTGTTCCCAGAAAACTACATCTTGGTTATATCCTCTTTTATAATAGTCACTATCCGTACAGATTAATGTGGGTTTAATAGGGTGTGCCTTTTCTAAAGCATACCGTAATGCTGCAGCTTCAGCATATTGTGCTGTCTTATGACCAAGGGGTATGGACAGTAATTCTTCTGGGTAAAAAGAATAGGAATCTCGAAAAGTCCCTACTACTATCCCCATCCCAGCTGAGGATTGTTGGGATGTCCCTTTTTTAATCGTCATTGACGATCCATCAAAAATTATTACTTGGTTTTCTGGAGGTATAGGGATAGGATTATTTCCCCTAATAAAGTAATCATTTGAATTTCCTAATAAAAAGACTTGGCCAATTCCAACAGGGTTTGCCATTTCGTCAGGACCTAACCTTGGTTAGGGTTTAATATGAACTTTATAAGAAATTTCTAGACCTCAATGGTATATTGAGGGAGTTCTGATTTAAGTTCTACAAGGCCTGATCAAGGTGTACAAGGTCTAGAGACTTAAATCTGGGTCGTAGTACCACTGTCAGTAAAACACTCCTTCTATATTTAACAATCTACAAGATGGATATAGATATAAATGTAAGTATAGGGTTCGGTATCAACTCATTAACACACACGTTGGGTGCCAACTGAAGGGATTATTGCTAGTCCTAGCCCCTTTACGGCTACCCTGGATCAAGCATATTCCTCAGACGTTCACTTTCAACTAAAGTTTGAGATAGCCAAATCCTAAAGACGCTTAATTAGATCTAAAGGTTCGGACTATCTTTCCCTAAAGGAAAGGAACAACCTGAAAATGTTACTGTCCTCCAGATAGCACTTTTAATAAGTTTAGCTAGACTGTAATGTTCCGGATATTTTGAGGGTCTGGAAAACTTCCCCAGAATTCTGCAACTCCTCACCAAAGAGTGTACAGAGATTGAGTTTGCGTGTTTGATACAGAAGTATTCTGAGACAATTCTAAAACTATATAGGTTTATTAAAGAACCGAAACATAATTTAGAGTTGGTGAGTCAATCACAACATTAACAGTTCCAAAAAAAGAAAGCTTATAATTATATTATCAGAGAACCTACTCTCAAATCTTAACTTCACTACAGTTTTACAGTTCCTAGTTTTTACAGGATATCCACCAAAATCAAATACAGTACCTTTAATCCCCAAGGTACACAGAGTTGGAGACTTAGAGAGCTGCCCCTGAAGTCGAGAATCGCTTTGCCCCTTTAAAGCAAGTCTACTATCCCATTTGAGAGTTCAATATTTATACCCTTTTCCAGTGGTAATTCCTCTAAGATTTTCTGCTGATGTAAGCTAACTATCTCCAGTCAATTTTCTGCTGACCCCTGCTATTCTTACAGCCACCTCAGCTGGTAGCATTCATGGCTGATCTGATTACTCCACATTCCCGCCTACCCCCAATAACTTTTCACCCACTTGCTCACCAAGAACCTATCTACCTCTGCCTTAAAAATATTCAAAGACTCTGCTTCCACCGCCTTCTGAGGAAGAGGGTTCCAAAGACTCACGACCCACTGTGAGAAAAAATTTCTCCTCATCTCTGTCTTAAATGGGCGACCCCTTATTTTTAAACAGTGACCCCTAGTTCTAGATTCTCCCACAAGAGGAAACATCCTCTCCACATCCATCCTGTCCAGACCCCTCAGGATCTTATATGTTTCAATCAAGTCACCTCTTACTCTTGTATACTCCAGTGGATACAAGCCTAGCCTGTCCAACCTTTCCTCCGAAAACAATCCGCCCATTCCAGGTATTCATCTAGTAAACCTTCACTGAACTGCTTCCAACGCATTTACATCATTCCTTAAGTAAGGAGACCAATACTGTACACAGTACTCCAGATGTGGTCTCACCAATGCCCTGTATAACTGAAGCATAACCTCCCTACTTTTGTATTCAATTCCCCTCACAATAAATGATAACCTTCTATTAGCTTTCCTAATTACTTGCTGTACCTGTATAGTAACCTTTTGTGATTCATGCACTAGGACACCCAGATCCCTCTGCATCTCAGAGGTCTGCAATCTCTCATCATTTAGATAATATGCTTCTTTTCTATTCTTCCTGCCAAAATGGACAACTTCACATTTTCCCACATTATACTCCATTTGCCAGATCTTTGCCCACTTACTTAACCTATCTATATCCCTTTGTAGCCTCCTTATGTCCTCTTCACAATTTACTTTCCTACCTATCTTTGTGTCATCAGCAAATTTAGCAACCATACCTTCGGTCCCTTCATTCAAGTCATTTATATAAATTGTAAAAAGTTGAGGCCCCAGCACTGATGGCACACCACTCATTACACCTTGCCAATCAAAAAATGACCCATTTATGCCTACGCTCTGTTTCCTGTTAGCTAGACAATCTTCTATCCATGCCAATATGTTACCCCATACACCATGAGCTTTTATTTTCTGCAATAAATGTTGTTGGTGCTGCTGGTGTGCCTAGTGTTGGGGCTAATCATGGTGGGATTCTGAGGACCAAGGTAAGATAGTTTCAAGTGCACCGATGTTGATGAAATAGATTGCAGGTGAAGTTTTAATGACAGAAACAGTCTGTCAATGGTGAGAGTTTGTTCCAATGAGGTGACACTGGATAGAGAGTTTACTCCAAACACTTATTGGTGTGGGGTTGAGCCAACCTGGCACATCATGTGGCAGCCAGGGTGTACAGCGTAAAGTGAAGTAAATCTGGCCATGATGAGGCCATCCCTGGCTTCCTGGCCAGCAATGGGGAGTCAAGGGTTATGGGGAACAGGCAGGAAAGTGGAGTTGAGGCCAAGATCAGATCAGCCATGATCTTATTGAATGGCGGAGCCGGCTCGAGGGGCCGAATGGCCTACTCCTGCTGCTATTTCTTATGTTCTTATGTGCTAATTCTCTCTGTCCTGTGCAGCATCAGTTGATTACGGAGAAGGTTGGTGTTGTTGGTGGTGCTGCTGGAGTGCCTGGTGTTGGGGCTGATCATGGTGGGATTCTGAGGACCAAGGTAAGATCGTTTCAAGGGCACTGATGTTGCTGGAATAGATAGCAGGTGAAGTTTTGATGACAGAAACGATCTGTCAATGGTAAGAGTTTGTTCCAGTGAGCTGACACTCGATAGAGAGTTTACTCCAAACACTTGCAACCTACAAAGCTCAATTTGACTTCCAAATGCAGTAAGCAACAGCTTTTGAGCTTCGAAAGTGAATAGCTATGAGATGAGAGCTTTTATAGACCATTTGCAGCTGTCAAGTAAAGAGATGATTTCTTGGTGACACAACTCCAGACCTGCTTACTTGAAGTGATCCCCGAGGAGCGTGGAACCCATGGGCGACCTCGTAAAATTAAAGGGTGAGCTCAAATTAGTTTTTAAGTGGCTGTTAACAAGCTCTTAATCACCTAAATTGCCTCCCCCGCCGCTTGGTGTTGGGTCTGTTCAGCGATGACAGACCCGACATCTGGGAAACCATCGTGGCGGTGGGTTGACAGCGGGTTCCCTACCCGCTGTTAAAAAAAATGTTTTCCCACCCAACCTGCCACCAAATGCACCTGCTGAACCCCCCAAAAATTCCCCCCATTCTTTTCTACTGAGGACCCAGTTCTCCTCTTGAATATAATCTCACCTTCCTCTCCTTCCTCAGGAAGCAGTGATGGTACACTGAAACATTATCTTAAGTGAGGTAAGGTTTAAGCTTACTCATGCGATAGACCAGGTATGTATGGGGATGTTTTGGAATGTTGACTACAGAATCTACCTCACTACAACTTTCTACCACCATGCATGATGATGCCCAGTGGGCCTCTGATGTTTTTATGCCTCACTGGCTGCAGCACTAACATGCTGTGGCCTATTTGATATTTCCATTGTTTAGCATTGCAGCTATGCCAACCTTTCTTGCCCTGTGCATATTATAGATTGTCTGTGTTCGACCAAATAAGTTAGGTTATCTCTCACTCTGAGTACATGTTCTACTAGGTTTTGGTCTTCCTCCGTGGTCTTCCCTGATGGTACGTCTCTGATTAGTGTTCATGGATGCATAGTTGTCACCTGTATAGTTAGTCAAATGGTGAGAATGATGTAGGTTCTTAAAGTGTCTTCCTGTAAGCAAATAATGAATATTGAAATGTTTTATCCCAATCATTAGGCTTTTGCTTGGCACGACTGCAGTACATGAACCAGTGTGCCATTAAAAAAAAAATCCTTATATTTATATAGCAACTTTCACAACCACCAAATGTCTCAGAGCGCTTTACAGCCAAACAAGTACTTTTTAAAGTGTAGTCACTGTGTGATGTCAGTAACACGGCAGCCAATTTGCGCACAGCAAGCTCCCACAAACAACAGTGTGATAATCTGTTTTAGTGATGTTGATTGAGGGATAATTATTGACCAGGTCACCGGGGATAACTCCCCTGCTCTTCTTCAAAATAGTGCCATGGAAACTTTTACATCCACCTGAGAAAGCAAACAGGGCCTCGGTTTAACGTCTCATCCAAAAGACGGCACCTCCGACAGTGCAGTACTGCACTGGA
This sequence comes from Somniosus microcephalus, assembly GCF_052327205.1. NCBI lineage: Eukaryota > Metazoa > Chordata > Chondrichthyes > Squaliformes > Somniosidae > Somniosus > Somniosus microcephalus. The sequence goes on from NC_140988.1 coordinate 196,546,669, forward strand.
GTGTCAGCCTAGATATTTGTGCTCAAGTCTCTGGAGTGGGACTGTGTACCCACAACCTTCTGACTCAGAGGAGAGGGTGCTGCCAACTGAGCCACGGCTGACACTTCAACCTCCCCACCAGCATGTTTGTCTTGTGTGTATTAGAATTGTTTTAGATGGTACTGTTGCCATAATTGAATGACTAACTGAGGCATAAAATTAGATGCCATCTGGGTAAAAATTATTCTGGAAAACCAGCTTGAGTGAACATTTCCAACAATGCATTGGCCATGACATCTGCATCCATGGACATAACAACCACTGCATTGGATTCCTAAATGAATAGTTTGTCGTGGTTAATATGTTCCATTTCCCCAACTGAATCCTGGCAGGCAAGGGACCTACAATATCTATGCCCACCCTCTTGAATGATTTGTGGCGATCCAGTTTTATCCATTGCTGCCGTCACTGGTACAACTTTTTATCTGTTTTTACTTGAAATATATTTTCAGATTCTGCATTTACGACTTATCTTCTATATGACGCCTCATTGTTTATGTTCACAAGATTGTTTGTGCTTGCCTTGATTTCTCGGTAAGTTTGCTAATGCACAGAAAAGCATTCGATTCTGTGCTAATGCACAGAAAACCAATTAGAAACCTCTTGCTTCTTCAAGAAGTGACAGAATGACTCAACACTAGACCTTTGGCGTAATTTTCACTTTTGGGCATGGGTATAAAACTGGTGGTTGAGGATCGGCTGCCTGTTATACATTTTGCCTGATATTCCTTTTCATCGATGTCAAACGGGGTTTTCGCCGGCAAAGCCAAGGCAGCGGAGCTGGAACTACATTGCTGAGGAAGTCTAGACAACTAGAACGGTAGGAAGGTTCCATTTCCCTATCGTATTAAAGCTAATCTCAGCCAAAGCAGTGGTAGGGCTGGTAAAATTGGCCCTAGCACCCTTAGAGCAGGCAACGGAAGAGCAGCCAGGATTTCTGTTCCAGATTGGAGTGGAAATATGTAATAAGGGAACAACTATAATCATGGGGGATTTTAACTTTCATATTGACTGGACTAATCAAATTGGGCATGGCAGCATTGAGGAAGAGTTCATAGAGTGTATTAGGGATGGGTTCCTTGAGCAGTATGTAACTGAACCAACCAGGGGGCAGGCAATCTTAGATCTGGTCCTGTGTAATGAGACAGGATTAATATAAAATATCCTAGTAAAGCATCCCCTTGGAATGAGTGACCATAATATGGTTGAATTCCAAATTCAGTTTGAGGGTGAGAGAGTTGGATCTCAAACCAGCGTACTAAGCATAAATAAAGGAGACTATGAAGGTATGAGAGTAGAATTGATTAAAGTGGACTGGGAAAACAGATTAAAGTGTAAGACGGTACAAGAGCAGTGGTCTACATTCAAGGAGATATTTCACATCTTTCAAGATAAATATATTCCACTGAGGAAAACGGGGAGTAAAAGAAAAGACAGCCATCCATGGCTTAGTAAAGTAATAAAGGATAGTATTCGAATGAAAACAAGGGCATATAAATTAGCCAAATCTAGTGGGAGGATAGAAGATTGGGAAGCATTTAAAAGCCAGCAAACAATAACTAAAAGATGAATTAAGAAAGGGAAGATAGATTATGAAAGTAAACTAGCAAAAAATATAAAAACAGATAGCAAGAGTTTCTACAGCTATATAAAAAGAAAAAGGGTGGCTAAAGTGAACATTGGTCCCTTAGAGGATGGGACTGGGAAACTAGTGGTGGGGAACATGGAGATGGCAAAGACACTGAACAAATATATTGTATCAGTCTTTACAGTAGAGGACACTAAAAATATCCCAACACTGGACAAACAGGGGGCAATGGGGGGGGGGGAGGTGCTTAACACGATTAAAATCACTAAGGAGATGGTACTCAGTAAAATAATGGGACTTAAGGCGGATAAATCCCCTGGACCTGATGGCCTACATCCTAGGGTCTTGAGAGAAGTGGCGGTAGGGATTGTGGATGCATTGGTGATCATTTTCCAGAACTCCCTGGACTCAGGAAAGGTCCCGGCAGATTGGAAAACTGCTAATGTAACACCCTTATTTAAGAAGGGAAGTAGACAAAAAGCTGGAAACTATAGACAAGTTAGCCTAACATCTGTGGTTGGCAAAATGTTGGAGTCCATTATTAAGGATACAGTAACAGAGCATTTGGATAAACATAATTTAATAGGACAGAGTCAGCATGGTTTTACGAAGGGGAAGTCATGTTTGACAAATTTGCTCGAATTCTTTGAGGATGTAACATACAGGGTGGATAAAGGGGAACCAGTGGATGTAGTGCATTTGGACTTCCAAAAGGCATTTGACAAGGTTGCACACAAAAGATTACTGATCAAGATAAAAAATCACGGGATTGGGGGTAATATACTGGCATGGGTGGAAGATTGGCTATCTTTTTTTTAAATTCATTGATGGGATGTGGGCGTCGCTGGCTAGGCCTGCATTTAGTGCCCATCCCTAATTGCCCTTGAGAAGATGGTGGTGAGCCGCCTTCTTGAACCGCTGCAATCCATATGGTGTAGGTACACCCACAATGCTGTTAGGAAGGGAGTTCCAGGATTTTGGCCCAGCAACAGTGAAGGAACGGCGATACAGGTCCAAGTCAGGATGGTGTGTGGCTTGGAGGGGAACTTGTAGGTGGTGATGTTCCCATGCGTCTGCTGCCCTTGTCCTTCTAAGTGGTAGAGGTCGCGGGTTTGGAAGGTGCTGTTGAAGGAGCTTTGGTGAGTTGCTGCAGTGCATCTTGTCGATGATACACACTGCAGCCACAGTGCGCCAGTGGTGGAGGGAGTGAATGTTGAAGGTGGTGGATGGAGTGCCAATCAAGCGGGCTGCTTTATCCTGAATGGTGTCGAGCTTTTTGAGTGTTGTTGGAGCTGCACTCATCCAGGCAAGTGGAGAGTATTCCATCACACTCCTGACTTGTGCCTTGTAGATGGTGGAAAGGCTTTGGGGAGTCAGGAGGTGAGACACTCGCCGCAGAATTCCCAGCCTCTGGCCTGCTCTTGTAGCCACAGTATTTATATGGCTGGTCCAGTTCAGTTTCTGATCAATGGTAACCCCCAGGATGTTGATAGTGGGGGATTCAGCTATGGTAATGCCATTGAATGTCAAGGGGAGATGGTTAGAGTCTCGCTTGTTGGAGATGGTCATTGCCTGGCACTTGTGTGGTGCGAATGTTACTTGCCAGTTGTCAGCCCAAGTCTGAATGTTGTCCAGGTCTTGCTGCATATCGACACGGACTGCGTCAGTATCTGACGAGTCTCGAATGGTGCTGAACAGTGTGCAATCATCAGTGAACATCCCCACTTCTGACCTTATGATGGAGGGAAGGTCATTGATGAAACAGCTGAAGATGGTTGGGCCTAGGACACTGCCCTGGGGAACTCCTGCATTGATGTCATGTGATTGAGATGAATGACCTCCAACAACCACAGCCAACTTCCTTTGTGCTAGGTATGATTCCAACCAATGGAGAGTTTTCCCCTTGATTCCCATTGACTTCAGTTTTGCTAGGGCTCCTTGATGCCACACTCGATCAAATGCTGCCTTGATGTCAAGGGCAGTCACTCTCACCTCACCTCTTGAGTTCAGCTCTTTTGTCCATGTTTGGGCCAAGGCTGTAATGAGGTCAGGAGCTGAGTGGCCCTGGCAGAACCCAAACTGGGCGTCAGTTAGCAGGTTATTGCTGAGTAAGTGCCACTTGATAGCACTGTCGACGACACATTCCATCACTTTGCTGATGATTGAGAGTAGACTGATGGGATGGTAATTGGCCGGGTCGGATTTGTCCTGCTTTTTGTAGACAGGACATACTTGGGCAATTTTCCACATTGCCGGGTAGATGCCAGTGTTGTAGCTGTACTGGAACAGCTTGGCTAGGGGCGCAGCTAGTTCTGGAGCACAAGTCTTCAGTACTATTGCCAGAATGTTGTCAGGGCCCATAGCCTTTGCAGTATCCAGTGTCTTCAGCCATTTCTTGACATCACGTGGAGTGAATTGAATGGGCTGAAGACTGGCATCTGTGATGCTGGGGACCTCAGGAGGAGGCCGAGATGCATCATCCACTCAGCACTTCTGGCTGAAGATAGTTGCAAATGCTTCAGCCTTGTCTTTTGCACTCACGTGCTGGGCTCCACCATCATTGAGGATGGGGATATTTTTGGAGCCTCGTCCTCCTGTTAACTGTTTAATTGTCCACCACCACTCACGACTGGATGTGGCAGGACTGCAGAGCTTTGATTTGATCCGATGGTTGTGAGATCGCTTAGATCTGTCTATCGCATGTTGCTTCTGTTGTTTGGCATGCAAGTAGTCCTGTGTTGCAGCCTCACCAGGTTGACACCTCATTTTTCGGTATGCCTGGTGCTGTTCCCGGCATGCTCTCCTGCACTCTTCGTTAAACCAGGGTTGATCTCCCGGCTTGATGGTAATGGTAGAGTGAGGGATATGCCGGGCCATGAGGTTACAGATTGTGGTTAAATACAATTCTGCTGATGGCCCACAGCACCTCATGGATGCCCAGTTTTGAGTTGCCAGATCCGTTCGAAATCTGTCCCATTTAGCACGGTGGTAGTGCCGCACAACACGGTGGAGGGTATCCTCAACATGAAGACGGGACTTTGTCTCCACAAGGGCTGTGCGGTGCTCACTTCCACCAATGCTGTCATGGACAGATGCATCTGCAACAGGTAGACTGGTGAGGACGAGATCAAGTATGTTTTTCCCCTCTTGTTGGTTCCCTCACCACCTGTCGCAGACCCAGTCTGGCAGCTATGTCCTTTAGGACTCGGCCAGCTCTGCCAGTTGTGGTGCTACCGAGCCACTCTTGGTGATGGACATTGAAGTCCCCCACCCAGAGGACATTTTGTGCCCTTGCTACTCTCAGTGCTTCTTCCAATCGGTGTTCAACATGAAGGAGTGCTGATTGATCAGCTGAGGAAGGGCGGTAGGTGGTAATTAGCAGGAGGTTTCCTTGCCCATGTTTGACTTGATGCCATGAGACCTCATGGGGTCCTGAGTCCTCCCAGGGCTACTCCCTCCTGACTGTATACCACGGTGCCACCACCTCTGGTGTGTCTGTCCTGCCGGTGGGACAGGACATACCCAGGGATGGTGATGGTGGTGTCTGGGACATTGGTTGTAATGTATGATTCAGTAATTATGACTATATCAGGCTGTTGCTTGACTAGTCTGTGGGACAGCTCTCCCAATTTTGGCACAAGCCCCCAGATGTTGGTAAGGAGGACTTTGCAGGGTTGACAGGGCTGGGTTTGCCGTTGTTGTTTCCGGTGCCGAGTGGTCCGTCCAGTTTTATTCTTATTGTTTTTCGTAGCGGTTGTTTACAACTGAGTGGCTTGCTTGGCCATTTCAGAGGGCATTAAGAGTCAACCACATTGCTGTGAGTCTGGAGTCACATGTAGGCCAGACCAGGTAAGGATGGCAGATTTCCTTCCCTAAAGCACATTAGTGAACCAGATGGGTTTTTGCAACAATCGACAATGGTATCATGGTCGCCATTACTAAGACTAACATTTAATTCCAGAATTAAATAAAATGAATTTAAATTCCACCAGCTGCCGTGGTGGGATTTGAACCCATATCCTCAGAGTATTTGATTGAGCTTTTGGCTCGCTAGTCTAGTGACATAACCACTACACCACCGCCTCCCCGCCTCCTAACAGAAAACAAAGAGTTGGGATAAATGGTTCGTTCTCGGGCTGGCAATCAGTTAACTAGTGGTGTTCCGCAGGGATCAGTGCTGGGACCCCAACTCTTTACAATCTATATTAACGATTTGGAGGAAGGGACCGAGTGCAACATATCCAAGTTTGCCGACAATACAAAGATGGGAGGGAAAGCAGTGAGTGAGGAGGACATAAAAAACCTGCAAAAGGACATAGACAGGCTAAGTGAGTGGGCAGAGATTTGGCAGATGCAATATAATGTTGGAAAGTGTGAGGTTATGCACTTTGGCAGAAAAAATCAAAGAGCAAGTTATTATCTAAATGGAGAGAAACTGCAAAGTGCTACAGTACAAAGGGATCTGGGGGTCCTGGTGCATGAAACACAAAAAGTTAGTATGCAGGTGCAGCAGGTGATCAGGAAGGCCAATGGAATCTTGGCTTTTATTGCAAGGGGGATGGAGTATAAAAACAGGGAAGTCTTGCTGCAGTTATACAGGGTATTGGTGAGGCCACACCTGGACTACTGCATGCAGTTTTGGTTTCTATATTTAAGAAAATATATACTTGCTCTCGAGGCGGTTCAGAGAAGGTTCACTCGGTTGATTCCAGAGATGAGGGGGTTGATGTATGAGGAAAGGTTGAGTAGGTTGGGACTCTACTCATTGGAGTTCAGAAGAATGAGAGGCAAGCTTATCGAAACATATAAGATTGTGAGGGGGCTTGATCGGGTGGATGCGGTGAGGATGTTTCCACTGATGGGTGAGATTAGAACTAGGGGGCATAATCTTAGAATAAGGGGCTGCCCTTTCAAAACTGAGATGAGGAGAAACTTCTTCACTCAGAGGGTAATAAATCTAAGGAATTTGCTACCCCAAAGACCTGTGGAAGCTGCAACATTAAATAAATTTAAAATGGAGATAGACATTTTCCTAGCAGATAAGGGAATTCAGGGTTACGGGGAGAGGGCAGGGACATGGGCGTGAGTCTAGGTTCAGATCAGCCATGATCCTATTGAATGGCGGAGCGGGCCCGAGGGGCCGTATGGCCTACTCCTGCTCCTATTTCTTATGTTCTTATGTTCTAAGCAGAAACAAGCTTGGCTATGATTCCCTTTTCCTGGCTATCCAAGGCTGCATTCTTTGTCAACATTCACTGTCAAAGCTCATGCATGAGTATGAGAGTGCCTGAAGAATGATACTCCAGCAAGGAATCGGTGCCTTTAGGATGCAAAAAGAAAGGAAAAAGAACAGTTTAAAAAAAAAGTTAATGATTGGCCACATTAAATGCAAATCAAAATAATTTACATTTAAACTAATAATGTATATTATTAAAATTATACACAAGTAATCAGTGTACTCAGTGAAGAACAACACAATAGAGATTTTAATCTACTCATGAGGAAGAGCTCAGTAATTTACTTGTGATTTGCCCCAAGTGACTTATTAGATTTGTCCTCACATGCAACACAGACGCTGTCTGAGTGTAAGACTATACAAAGCAAGCCTCATTATTCTTGAATACAACACAAGTAAAGTCAGAGACCATCATCATCAATAGTAAAAGCTTTATCACTAAAGTCAATGTAAATTAAGTTACTATTTAAATAATCAACACACTTTGGTTATTTAAAGCTACTTAATATAATTTTAACAATTTAACTAAGAAATGTAAGAGCTGCTGATTTTGACACCAAGGCAGCATTTGGCCAAATATGGCACCAAGGACCTTTAGCAAAACTGAAGTCAACGAGGTACAAAGTTGACGTCATAGCTGGCACACGGAAAAATAGTTATGGTTGTTAGAGGCCAGTCATCACTCCCCAAGGACATCACTGGAGGAGTTCCGCAATGAAGCATCTTTGGCTCAACCGTCTTCAGCTACTTCATCAATGACCTTCCTTCTATCATAAGGTTAGGAGTGGGGCTGTACACTGACAATTCCATCGTATTTAGCTCCATCTACAACTCCAATGATAATGAAAGAGGCTATGCCAGCCTACAACAGAACCTGCATAACATCCAGGCTTGAGCGGACATGTGGCTGGTAATTTTAGCACCACATAATTGGCAGGTAATTTTATCTCCCTTAGCCTTCAACAGGACCAGCATTTCTGAGTCCCAGACCATCAACAGCTTGAGGGGTCACCATTGACCAGAAACTGAACTGGACCAGTCATATCAACCATTGCTACAAAAGCAAGGCAATGGCTGGGTACTCTGCAATTAGTGGCTCACTTCCTGATCTTTCAAAGATTCTCCACCATCTACAAGGTTCAAGTCAGGAGAGTGATGAAATATCACCACTTGCCTGGATGGGTGAAGCTGCAACAACACTCAGGAAGTTCAATACCATCCAGACAGCATAAAATGATCTTCTGAACTTTAAATTGCAGCATAATTTGTATTTCACAGAAGTCTTTTTAAAAAGTAATTGTCATCTGAAAATCACTTATTGTCACTGTTAACGGTAGGAGTTATGTTGCAGAACTAGTAACCCAGGCAGCTTGAGAATTTTGGACAAAATGTTTCGGGGGGCAGGGGCATGATCAGTGGGGGCATTTGGAGGTGGGGCGGCTGGGAATTTTTTTTTTTCACAGCGGGTAGGGAACCTGCTGTCAAGCCTCCTCCACACTAGTCTCCCAGATGTCGGGTCTGTCATTGCAGAACAGATCCGACACCAAGCGGCGGGGGAGGCAATTTACATCATTAGAGAGATTGTTAAGAGGCAATTAACTAGTATTTTAAGCTTACCTTTAGATTTTTAGAGTTCGCCAATGACTTCCCAACTGCTCGGGGGCCACGTCAGGTAAGGAGGTTGAGTGTTGTGTCACCATGTGATGCATTCTTTACTTGACAGCTGCAAATGGTCTATAAAAGCTCCCATTTCATAGGTGTCCACTTTCCAAGGTTAGAAGCTGTTGCTTACTGCATTTGGAAGACTGATTGAGCTTTATGCAGCTTGCAAGTGTTTGGAGCCAACTCTCTATCCAGTGTTGTAATGATCAGTAACATGTCATTCTAGAATGGTACACTAGGTGGAGCTGTATGTTTAGTAGTGGGACTACCCACAAGGCAGTAGTCAAGATGGATGCCTGTACACTAGTCCACATGGCTGAATAAATGACTAGCTCAAGTTAGCTGTTCATAATGAACATGTCTATTTATTTATGAACATAACATGGTACCAGGATTGGTAATATCTGCTGAATATTGTGAAATGCGACATGGAGAATTTGAAGCCACCGGAGGGATTGAAACTCACGGGGAATGTCGACTGCAATTGGCAGACTTTCAAACAACAATTCGAACTCTACATTGCTCCCATCGGGTTCGGCACAAAGCCAGATGCAAGGAAAATAGCGTTACTGCTCACGGTTGCAGGCCCGCAGGTGATAGAGGTATTTAATATGTTTGTATTTGATCAAGAGGAGGACAGAGAAAAAATGGACGATGTGCTAAAGAAGTTTGATACACATTGTCCTGCCAAAAAGAACAAGACCTATGAGAGGTATGTGTTCCATTCACGGACACAGCAGCAAAATGAGACTTTTGATAGCTTTGTGACCGATCTGAAACTGAAAGCACAGACATGTAATTTCTCTGAATTGAAATCATCCATGATTCGTGACCAGATTGTGTTTGGTATTCATGATAAAGAAGTCAGGGAACGTTTGTTGAGAGAAACTGAACTAACATTGGAGGATGCTGTGAAAATATGCCATGCCAGTGAGCTAGCTCAACAGCACGCAAAGACTTTCAGTGAAATTAATAATAATGCGACTGTAGTGAATGACAGCGCTGCTGTCGGTGCTGTGTCCTACAAGGGGAAGAAACGTGGGCAGAACAGAAATGCAAAGCAATCGGAGGATGGAACTTTTCATTGTAAATGCTGTGTTTACCAGCACCAGTCAAGACAATGCCCAACGTTTGGGAAAATGTGCACAAAATGTAATGGAAAGAATCACTTTGCCAAACAATGCTTTTCAAAAGTAAAAACAAAGAAAGGGCAACAAGTCAATGTGATTGAGGACACTGATTTAAGTGAGACATTTTTTGTAGAAATGGTGTCATGTGACAATATCAAAAAAGATACAGAAAATGTGCAGCCCTCAGGAATGGACAATGCTGAACATAAAGTTAATGCAGTAAAAGAGGAGAAATGGATAATGCCACTGCAGGTAAATGGAGCATTAGTTACATTGAAACTAGACACTGGGGCAAAAGCAAACTTAATCAGTATGAGTGACATTAAAAGTATGAAAGAAAAGCCCAAAATACAGAAAAAGTCAGTACTACTGAAGAACTATAATGGACAGAAAATAGATAGCTTAGGTGTATGCAGATTTAAAGTGACAGTCAAAGACAAAGTGCATCATCTCATGTTTTCTGTTGTGGCTGAAGGACTTGATTCACTACTAGGTGACAAAGCTTGTGAGGACTTAGAACTGCTCAAGAGAGTCTACCGTATAAACTGTGCCATAAGCAGACCAGATGACTCAAAGGATTCTGTAGTGAGTAATTTCCAGGATGTGTTCAAAGGATTTGGAGTTCTACCATTCACTTACAAGGTCCAGCTAAAGGAGAATGCTCAGCCAGTGGTACATGCTCCACGGAGAGTTCCAGCACCCCTGTGTGACCGGATCAAGAAAGAACTGGACAGAATGACCACACTAGGAGTCATCAAGAAACTCGAAGAGCCAACAGACTGGGTTAACTCCATGGTATGCGTAAAGAAAAAGAACAATGATCTAAGAATATGCATGGATCCAACGGACTTAAATGCAAACATAAAACGTGAACACTACCAGATTCCCAAGTGAGAAGAAATCACCACTGAAATGTCAGGTACCAGATACTTCACAAAGCTCGATGCCTCACAAGGATTTTGGCAACTAAAACTGGATGAAGAGAGCACCAAATACTGTACCTTCAACACACCATTTGGCAGGTATTGTTTCCTCAGAATACCTTTCGGGATAATATCTGCATCTGAAATCCTTCATAGAGCGATGGAACACACAATTGAAGGTCTGGAAGGAGTTCGGGTCTATGTTGATGACATCATCATCTGGGGCTCCACACTAAAAGGACACAATGAGAGACTGACTAAAGTGCTACAGAGCATATGCCGGAATGGACTGAAGCTCAACAAAGCCAAGTGTCAGTTTGGCATCCAGGAAGTCACTTTCCTAGGAGATAATCTATCTGGTAAAGGAATAGAGCCAGATATGGAAAAAGTAAATGCCATACTCAAAATGCCCCGACCCACTGACAAAAAAGGTGTGCTACGCATCATGGGGATGATAAACTTCATTGGAAAGTTCATTCCTAACTTGTCAGCCAAGACAGCCTGTCTGCGAGACTTGCTGCAAAAAACAAATGAGTTTGCAAGGACAGAAAGACATGAACAAGAGTGGATGAACCTTAAAACAGTGCTGACAACCACACCTGTACTCATCATCTTTGACCCAACAAAGAGAATCAAAGTGTCAACGGATGCATCAAAAGATGGCCTAGGCACGGTCTTGCTACAAGCAGAGGGTGAAGATTGGAAGCCTGTTGCCTATGCCTCCAGGTCTATGACTGATTCTGAGTGTCAATACGCCCAGATTGAAAAGGAATGTCTAGGCTTGGTAGTTGGACTAGAAAAGTTCCATGGCTACATATATGGACTTCCTACCTTCACAGTTGAGACAGACCACTGCCCACTGGTTGCCATCATAATAGAAAATCTGAATGAGATGTCTCCAAGGATTCAACAACTCATGATGAAGCTGCAAAGATATGACTTTCAACTGATCTACACACAAGGCAAACATGTAGTGTTAGCAGATGCACTATCCCGAGCACCCACAATGAGTCATGTGAGCTCTACTGAGGAAGACGTGGATGTTCATGTGAGTATGGTCACTGCTGCACTGCCCGTGTCAGCCACAAAATCAAAGCAAATAGCAGAAGAAACAGTAAAAGATACAGGCCTAGAAATTCAGTAAGGCGCTGCAAGCTTTGCGCCCAGTTACCGCCTAAAGAGGGCTTCTGCGCCAGTATAGGAGGTTGCGCTGATATTGAGTTCGGCGGTAATGGCGGCGGTAGCCGGTAGCGCTGCGCCGGCACCGATGACGTCATCGGTGTGCGCAGTGCCTCGTTTCCGCCCCGATGCCGGCCCGACGCCCATATTCAGTTGCCGCCGCCTCCTCCGTGGCGGCCGCTACTAACATCCGGAGACCAGGGCCTTACTGCAGCCTTAGTGGGGCGCATAAAGGTGGAGGTGCGGCCGGCCGCTTTTTTGGCAGCCGCCTGCCCGCACCTCCTTCCCCGGCCTCCTCCACCACCCCCCCCGCGGCATTGCCAGCTGCTTTCCGCGAGCCCGGCACTTCTCCGTGGTGCCTGGCTCATTTGCCGGCACAATCCAGCGGCGATCTCCCCGTTGCAGGCACCTCCACCTTAAGAGAAGGAGGAGGCCTGCAGTACCACAGCCTGCCGCACCGCATCAGGTGGCGCAGTGGCAATTAGAGCGCTGAAATTCAGTTTCAGCGCCCCAAGTGGGGGCGGGCACACCCTGGAATAGCGGCCGGTTCCGACTTGGGGTGCAAAAAGTGAATATCGGACGGTCGCACATGGCTCCGCGCCCAGGGCTAACTTTTGGCCGTTAGCCAGCTGGCGGGGCCATAGTGAATTTCTAGGCCACAGTGTTACAAACATTAATAGAGAACATTCATCATGGTTGGCCAAAAGGTTCCTGTCCAAAGTACTTTCACATCACGTCAGAGTTGAGTGTCGCAAGTGGACTATTACTAAAACAGAACAGAATATTCATTCCACAGGCTCTACGTCGAGACATGCTCAAAAGGATTCATGAGGGACACCTCGGAATTGAAAAATGCAAAAGGAGAGCAAGAGACACTGTTTATTGGCCTGGCATAAATAAGGACATTGAGAACATGATAGGCGAATGTGAGACATGTCAGAAACACCAAAACAAACAAGCAAAGGAACCAATGATAGTGGCTGACTTACCAACAGCACCATGGCAAAAGGTTGGTATGGACCTTTTTCATTTGAATGGTAAAGACGATCTAATAGTGATCGACTACTATTCTAACTATCCTGAGATGGCGCTGCTCTCAAGCACATCAGCAAGCAGTGTCATAATGCATGTTAAATCCATCTTCGCCAGACATGGAATTCCCAGGATTGCCGTTAGCGACAATGGTCCGTGCTTCAACTTTAAGGAGTGGCAACAGTTTGCAGCACATTATGACTTTCAACACATCACATCCAGTCCTCTGTATGCTCAGTTGAATGGTAAGGCAGAGAAAGGTGTTCAAGTTCTCAAACAGCTACTGAAGAAAGCAACAGAAAGCAAGTCTGATCTTTATCTCGCCCTGCTGAGCTACTGAGCCTCCCCTTTAGACTGTGCTTCTTCACCTGCTGAACTCCTAATGGGTCGCAAGTTGCGCAGCACGCTACCCTGCTGTGCAAAAGAAAAGCAGAGTAAGGAACTGAGACAGAGACTTCAACTGTTAAAGCTGAAACAGAAATCACACTATGACAAGTCATCCAAAACTCTGAAACCATTGACAAGGGATGATGTTGTCAGGATTGAGGATCCAGATGCATGGAACAGGAAAGCTACAGTTCTTGAGGAAGTAGGACCAAGGTAATACACTTTTAGAACTGAGGAAGGACAGATTCTCAGGAGGAACCGCCGTTCCCTCCTGAAAACACAAGAAACTATCCAAGAGCAAATCGATGACAATGCCGCAACTGAATGTTGTCACGCACCACCAGAGCAATCTAACACAAACACACATACAGGCTCTCAGGAAAACACATCAGACTTACCTGTGCTGAGAAGATCCACACGTGAAGTAAAAAAGCCTGATAGACTTAATCTTTGAGTAAAAAGAAAACTATAATAAAAGAATGAAAAGCTTAGAGTTCATAAAGTAAAGCCTTGAAAATGTGTTGACTGATGTGAAGATGTTTATGTTGTTATGATTGATTGATATTGATTTTGTTTAACCTCTAAGGAAGGGGGATATAATGATCAGTAACATGTCATTCTAGAATGGTACACTAGGTGGAGCTGTATGTTTAGTAGTGGGGCTACCCACAAGGCAGTAGTCAAGATGGATGCCTGTACACTAGTCCACATGGCTGAATAAATGACTAGCTCAAGCTAGCTGTTCATAATGAAAACGTCTATTTATTTATGAACATAACACCGTGTCACCTCATTGGAACAACCTCTTTCACCATTGACAGATCGCTTCTGTCATCTCAACATCACCTGCCATCTATTCCATCAGCATTGTTGCCCTTGAAACTATCTCACCTTGGTCCTCAGAATCCCACCACGATCAGCCTCAACACCAGCAGCACCAACAACAACACCAACCTTCTCCGCAATCAGCTGGTGTTGCACAGGACACAAGGCATCAGCACCTGACCACATTGATGCCAGGGATGGCCTCACCATAGCCAGATTTACTTCACTTGATGCTGTGTAACCTGGCTGCAACATGATGCACCAGGTTGGCATCACGTCATACCAACAACATAAAGCATCCCGACAATGCCCAAGCCATTCCTTTCACAATCATGACCATTGCGGGGGATACCGTTATGTCTCACCATTCACTGCAACTCACTAATACACTTCCAAAGGTGCACACAAATCTGTCCAAGAACACAAAATGTTGAAAATAAAGATTTCAATATTTGACAGCCCATAAACAGAAACTTCACATGAACATTGGCTAAAACACCCAACTGCCCACCCTTGTGTGCTGTTAGTCGGTATGATTGCACTAGAATTAGGGCGAGTGTGAGTAGTGGCTAGTGAGATGGGGATGTGATAATGTACCTAGAGAGGGATGGTAAGTTGGTGTGAGTAAGGATGTGCAGGAGTAGGGTAGGGAAGGCAGAGTGATGAGGATGTGATGAGTGGCACAGCAGGATGAGGTTAAGTGTGGCTTTGCAGTAACATTTCGTGATCTACTGTGATCATTGAAAGGTTTGCACCACTGCAGCCTGGTGCGCCTAAACACATCCCTGTTTGTGTCCTGCTGTGCAATGTGCAACCAGGCTGCGTTGATCTCCTGGTGAGGTCTCTTCTGCCCATGGGAAGGGAAGAGAACCTCCTTGTGTGCTGTGACTCCCTCCATAAGCATATGGAGGAAGTCATGGGAGATCCTGGGTGCAGCTGTGCACCTTTGTGTAGTGTTTGTAGCACCTCAATGCTGTAGAACACTGACAGCACAACTGTCAAAATCAATTTGCGCATGGTCCCTTTAAGGAAACCGGCTGATGATGCGTCATCAAATGACATCATCAGACCCGCTTCCTTCAATTGGCCGGCAAACACGCTGGGCGGGCTTAACAAGCCCAATCAATGTAAAATTATTTTCACAGAGTGGGATGGAGCCAGCAGCAGGGTTGCACCCCGCCACCAACCCCGGCCACCCCAGACCCACCCTGGAAGGTGAAGTCACAGCCTTAAATACAGCTTAAAAAATCTGGAAATAAAAAGCTGGTATGTTACTGGTGAAATGGCTATAAATGGCAGCAGAATTAAAGTGGGAATTCCCTATAATGATAGATTTTGATGTTTGTTATACAGTAACAGGATTGGTGGAAAGATCCCTAAACACAGTTTTCATCCTCTGCATGATCACGGATAAGAGTCCAAGGGGAAGATGTTCATTGGGTGGAAACAAAGCAGGTGCACCCCTAAATTATTTTGAAAAGCTTACCATCGCAATCCTGCTCCCTATCCGGCTCATGCCATCTTTGGAAGGGCCTACCGCTGAGTGGTCGGAATGCACGCATTGCCCAGTTTCACCTGGCAGTCTAGCTGAAGGGGAGCCAAAACAATACATTTTTAATTATTTTTGTGGGGACAGGAGGAGCAGAAGTGTTTCTCTGGGCTTCACAAAATCAATGTGGGCCACCTTTGCACCAGACCCACTCCCCCCACCTCATTATTTTAACTGCCTCCTAAAATTGTTGAAAAACTCTTTTTGGAGAATATCTTAATAAACCCAAGAAGACAGGAATTCCCATGAATTAGGTACTCTGCTGTAAGCCAGTTGGATCCTGCTGGACCACATCCAGATTGTCTTTTTACACACCGATGGAGAACTGTCTTTATTTTTAATGCACTCTCCATTGAGTTTTGTCATGTTTAGTAAGGAAAAAGAAAAATCACTAGGGATTACATTTAAAAAAAGATGGCTTATACGCAGTCCAACCATTCAGCAATTAGTGAAGTGCTCAGTGAAGATTCCCCCTTACCTGATACCAATTGAGTGGATCTACTTTGCTTCTGCTTGAAATGTCTTGTCTCCTGGCCTTCAACTAATGGTTTCTCTGCAAAATAAGGAGGCTGTTAAAAAATAATGATGTGGAACATATAGGGTTGTAAGTACTTTCCACTGAAAATACCTTTTCCCCAGTTACTTTCTCCTTTAAGTGCACCTTCTTTTTCTCTCCAGCTTACGCATTTCATCCCAATTAGAGCCTAAATTACAATTTTGCTTCAGGTGCTATATCGCTGTTGTGAAGAATTCTTATTTGAAAACACAAATACAAAAGTGTCAATTATTAAATATATATCTTCTATAAATTTATTATGTTGACTTTGAAAGCACAACAGATTTTCCTATGTTTATTAATATTTAAATCTGAAATCCTGAGATGTGCATTCCTCATAAGTAACCTTTTGTGGCAAACAGGTTATTCACCATCGAAGGTTTTTTTTGTTGTATGCTGTAGAACACACAGAGGATGTGTAACGTGGTTATGATGGATAGGGATCTGCAGGGCCTGAGGAGCAGAAACACCTGTAAGTAGAAGAAGCATGTCAATCTCCTAGTCTGAAAATGCTCAGCAGCTGGTGAGTATTCATAAGTATTTTACAGACTTACAACATAAAGAGCATGTGTCCTGAGTGGAATATTATGGAAAAGCAGCAAAAATGCTAATAGAGATGCTCTCAGCTTACATCATTTAGCGGTTCTTTTTATTCCATCATGGAACAATGATTGCCTTGAAGTGTGAGACATTCTATGCAGCGCAGACTGTGGGAGGCAGAGAGTGGATCGCTCCAATAGAACTATCAGGCCAGCTGTGTGGAGCACAGAGCTGTGACTGATGTGTAGAAAGAAAAGACCTTAGGGTCAGCTGAAACCAGATCATGTTCCTTCAATGCAGTTTAAGGGATTTTCATCACAAAGAAATTTACCAGGGAGAATATTGAAATGCAATGGTCTGCAGAAACGTAGCGATGATTATAATTACATTTCTATCTGGGATAGCTGAAATCAAATATTTAAAAGTGAGTAATCCGATTATAATTTTAAGCAGGAAGGTTGAGCTTTGAAGAAAGTTGTCTGCCTTTTGTAAATCTATAATTAGATGTTGCCAATTGTCACAATGCCAATGAAGTCGCAGTTACGTAAACGATGGCAAGGAGCCCAGGTGATTCTACTGTGTTGGATTAGATGCAGAACTGACAAGAAATGTCTGTATGCAGCAATTAGTCAGTAGAAGAAAATTATTGTTGAGAAGATCCAAACCAGTCTTTTTGTTAATAAATTGTAAAATCTTTCAGCAAGGTTCCAAGGCAACATAGAAATAAAGCAAAGTACAGGACTAGAAAATACTGTGCAGGCCATTTGGCCATTTGCCCCCCAAAAACATTTCTTAATCACCCACTTCTCAAATATCTATCCAATTTTCCCTTCATTTTTCGATACTATCTGCCTTCACTGTCTCCCCAGGTAACCTATTCCTCACACTCTGCATAAAGTAGTTAAACCAAAACAGTCTATCCATCTCCCTTGAATCTTGACAAAGGGTTTGACCCGAAGCGTTGACTCTGTTTTCTCTCCACGGATGTTGCCTGGCCTGCTGAGTTTTTCCAGCATTTTCTGTTCTTGTTTCCCTTGAATCCGTGTTCCTTGGTTCTAGATTGTGACAATCTCAAACATCTTATCAAGGTTAAATGTATTTATTCCCTTAAGGATCTTGAATAATACATCCGCAAGTCTTCTTTTCTCAAGAGTAAACAAAGATTGGTCTGATGTTAGCTACTTTCCAATCCTCAGGCACTATTCCTGGTTCTAATAATTTCATAAAGATAGTGGTATGGATATAGCTGATTTTGTTGGCCAATTTATTTAAAACAATGACAATTTGCTTTTATTACAACATCTTTAATGTAAGTAAAACCCCAAAGCACTTCACAAACAAATGCAATCAAGGTAAACTGATGCGAAGCCTGGAAAGGAGAGATTAAAAATGTTGACAGAAGGTTTGATGGAAGAAATGGGGTTCGAAAAGGTTCTTAACAGTGGAAAGGCAAAGGAATTTAAGGAGGAAGTTTCAGAATGTTAGGGTTAAGGTTGCTGAAGAATGATAGGGTAATGGGAGGGCTGATGCATAGAAGGCCAGAGTCAGAGGAATGGAGTATCTGGGATGGTAAATAGGGTTGAAGAAGTTTGCATAGATAGATGGGCCATGTTCATGAGGGTTTTATAGATGTGGATGGGAATTTTAAATGTAATGCTTTTGGGAATCTACTGTTCAACATCCCACCACATCAAGGGGGCACGTCAAGAGGAGTTTTCTGGCATCCTAGGGAAATTCCTCTAGTTGAGACCTGAATTGAGTCTCTTTGAGGCCTCTGAGGGTCTCAAACCTTCACTAGAGTCAGGTATTTGATTCCAAACATAATCAATTACCATTTCTAATTGGAATGGCTTCAGTGGGACCTTTTGGCCCTCGAGAGAACTCCACTCTACCTTACAAGGGTGGATTGGCTCATGCCAGGGCAGATGCCACTGATGCGCCCTTACGAAGTGCTGGCTACTTGCTGCATTTATGCAAATTACCACCTCCCTGAGATTTAGGATGGTGTCTCTGGCCTTGTGCAAATGCAGGCGGTGTGTCTGCTCCACCTCATTTAGGCTGGCAGAGTAGGGCCTCAGAAATGTCTAGGCTATATATCACAATTTGTTCCTCCAGATCCCTTTCCCATCAAAATTAATTACGATATCAAAATAAAATACACAAAAAAATTGTGCACTGATTTGCCCAAGGTGACTGAACTTTAATTTTCTGGAGAGTTATGGTCGAAATTTTAAACCTCTAGGCCTAGAAATTCAGTGGCCTGCGCCACCCGTTAACGCCCTAAGAGGGCACTTAGTGGGTTTTGCACCACTGGCCACGCCTCCCGCTAAATTTAGCGGGACAGTAATGGCGGCGCTAGCCGTTAGTGCTGCGCCGCTACCGATGACATCATCGGTGTACGCAGCGCCCCGCTACTGCCCCAAATGCGAAATTTAGTAGCGCCCCCTGCTTTAACGGCGGTCGCAATTTGCGACCGGTTCAGGGGGGCCTACCTGCGGCGGTAGAGGCGCTGAGGTGCGGGGAGGCCATTTTTTTTGCTGGCCGCCTGCCAACACCTCCCCACGCCACCGTACCCGGCCTCCTGAGCTCCCCCGCACTGCAGAGTGCCGGCTGTGTCCCAAGAGCCCAGCACTTCTCCTCGGTGCCGGGCTCTTTTGCCGGCACTCGTGCTCTTCGAATGCGCTGCAGCAGGCCCCTCCCCTTTAAGAAGGGGAGGAAGGCCTGCAGTACCGCAGCTCGCCGTGCCACAGCGTGTGGCACTGCGACACGTTGTGCTGCGATTTTCAGTTGCAGTGCCCCAAGAGAGATGTGGGGCGCCTCGAGTAGCGCCGCGTTTCCGTCAGGGGCACTGAAAGTGAATTTGCGGCGGGCGGCTGCGACTCCTTCCAGGGCGGTACCCTTGGTGCCCTGGCGAGACTGGCGCCCCAAACGGGGCACCAGTGAATTTCTAGGCCTTAGTCTCTGAGTTCTCAATTTCCTACTTATGCACATCTGCATGGAAAAGCTGCCTTGCCTTGTGCCAGGCAATTTCTAAAAACAATATTGCGAGAGAATGCAACATTTTCCATGTCAGCCTTAGTTCAGTGGTAGCACTCTCGCATCTGAGACAGAAGGTTCAAGGCTCACTCCAGAGACTTGAGCATATAATCAAGGCTACCACTTCAGTGCTGTACTGCACTCTTTTAAAGGTGCCATCTGTCTGATGAGACGTTAAATTGAGGTCTCCATAACCATTTCAGGTGAATGCAAAAAATCTCATGCAACTATTTGTCGAAGAGCAGGGGAGTTCTCCTGATGTCCTGGCCAGCATTTATCCCTTATCTGATATCACCAAAATTGGCTTCTGCATTTTCCGGCATTACAACAGTCGCTATGCTTCAAAAGTAAATCATTGGATATGAAGTGTTTTGACACATTGTGAAAATGTGTAAAACGCTACATAAATGCAAGTTCTTTCAATGTCATGTTTGTTACTGCTTTGTTAAATCAACTACATAATCTAAAGCAAACAGTAAAATAGGTTTTTGCAGGCAGTTTATTGAAGGCCGAAGTTTGCTTTAAAATCCTAAAAGTCGAATGTGATTGCATCATAGTGATTGATAACAAGTGCCAATATTTCAAAAGATCATAACTGTTTCATATGTAGCAGAATACATATAGCAGATTTGTGACAAAAAGTGCTTGTTAAACATGGTAGGAACTTTAGAACCCATCACACGTCTTTTATAATGTATTTATATAGTATATATAAACTGCAGAAAATGAGAAATTGACTTATTCTGGTCTGGTTCATCCATTAATTATTTTAATCAATGCTATTATCATTGTATTTTTGTGGTAATATGATTTTGGAGATGAAATTGGTCTTGGGACGTATTACAAAATGGGTTGTAGGGAATCGGCAGCCCATTTTACATCTCACCCAATTTTCTTTTCCATTGAAGTTAGTGGAAAACTAAATTGGACGGGATGTAAAACAGGCTGTTGATGTGGTAATTGCACTAAGAATATGATTAATGCCAAAATAATCATTCTACTATAACTGGGCAGTAACTGCAGGAAAGGCAATTCTGCCTATATTGGGTAGTGGTGTAGCACTGTTTCCAGCCATTTCCATTTTAATTTTTAATTTTTAATGAATTCATTTTACCAGGGCCAAGTCTTGTAGTGTGGTCTATGTAATTTTGAGGGTTGTGCCATTGTTCAAAATACTGAAACTGGAAATGTTCAATGAGTTAAATCCTGAAGAAATATTTCACTTAAAAAAATTCTCTTCTGCCTTATATTTGACATGCACAATTTTCTCTTCAATAATAAGATGAAAAGGGAGATAAAATGGAAGTTGCAGTTACCATATCTATATCAATTGTACTGCAATAAGTGATCCCTTCCTGTAGGGACACAACATCAGCTCCACCAGAAAATGTTCCAAGGCTCTTTTAATTGCTGTGTGAATAATGTATGAACTGTACAAATCTAAAGACAACATAATGAGGATTAGCATACTAACCTCTGACACGAACATAATCACTGCCTGGCTGATTTATTAAAATCATGGTCATCCTAAATTGTTTATTATAACTGATAACATCCACCATTGTTGCATTTGGAATACAAGCCTTCAGAAGGTCCAGTTTATAAACATGACTAATTTGTATTCTATAAAGAAAACGTATCACTACTAAAATGCAAATTGAATGTTCCAAATATTGACAGTTGTTTCAATACTAAACTAAAAAAAGGAATCTATTCAGGAGAATTGCCACAGTAAGTGCTTCAAGTCTTTTTGGCAAGAATTTGACATCTTCATTTGGGATACCACTTGTCCCTTTCCCATCATAATGTGACAATGAAGGTTTGTGCGTTTCTAATGCATCAATGCAGAATGCTCCTAGGCCCTTTTCTTTTACTTCACTTGCTTTAGTATATAGACACTATTCAGTCAAAGCTAGTACTAGGGAGACCTCCCACCAGTCGCTGACAGTCACAGTTTGCCAGAGGGCAACCTTTTATGAGTGAGACTAGGCGAGTTTACAAGAGGCTTTGACATGAAGGCAAAATTACGTCTTTGTGTCAAACCATCAAGATAAAAAGTGTTTCAGAGATCTTAGTGAAGAAAACAATTGGTTCTGCAATGCACTCCCATTACACATAGCTTTCATGTGAGTCATCACACATTTAATCACTACATTTATCCTAACACTACAGCTCTTCAATAATCTGAAGAACTACATCAACTGCTCATACCATGGAGCAGTTACCCTATGACTAAATTAAATTAAAAAATATGTTCTAAAAGTAAAATAGTTACAGCTTATTGTAAAGTCCGCGCCTCAATAATACACGGCTTCGGGAGAACAGTTTAACAGGTACTTTACTGAACAGGAGGGCAACGTTAGACTGAAATACAGAAGCCTGCTAGGGCCTTTTATACAGGGGTGGTCACTGCCGGTACTGCAATCTAAAACCAGTTCTTCCCTTAAAGGTACCTACACAACAATTCCTCCCCTTTTAGATAAACAGTACATAACATTCATTTAACAACTAAATAATAACTAATTACAATTTTCTGGATACTATATACATCAACTGAAATAATCATTTATAAGTTCAGTCTTTGAGGAGGCTTCCTGATCCTGACTGGATAGTGCCTTTCTCGAGTATCCTGTTCTTGCGGCGGAGTTGATTCTGGTTCATTGTCATTGGTTGGTTCGTCAGCTTCCAATAGCACTGCTTCTGAGGTAGACGCAATCTGTACTTCGGGTTGATTACCAGGTGCACCTTCTCGTGGTATGGATTTGGCTTGTTCCTGTGACTCTAGAATCTGGTCAGCATGGTGCCTCACGATGCTCTCTCCAACGTCCACTGTGTACATTAGTGGTCCCTGCTGTGTGCATATCATTCCTGGCTGCCATTTTTCTGTTCGGTAGTCGCGGGCCAAGACTGGTTGCCCTATCTTGAAGCTTCTGGTTGGCTTCTCATTTATGTGCTGGAATTGCTTATCCTCAACATCTCGTCTTATGTTTGGTTTGAGCAAATCCAGGTGACATCTTAGCCTTCGGCTGAAGAACAGTATGGCTGGAGCTTGGTTGGTGACTGCATGTGTCGCATTCCGGTAAGCAAACAAGAAATTATCCACCTTGTGTTGTAGTGGTATATCGTCATTATACATTGCCTTTATGGCCTTTTTAAAGGTCTGAACAAACCACTCAGCCAATCCATTTGTGGCTGGATGATATGGGGCAGATGTGTAATGTTTCACCCCATTATTCCTCAGAAACCTCCGGAAATCCTCAGACACAAACTGTGGCCCATTGTCAGAGCAAATCTGTTCTGGCAACCCATTCCTGGCGAAGATGGTCCTTAGGACTGCAATACTTTTCTCCGTGGTGGTGGAGGACATTTTAATGACCTCTGGCCATTTCGAATGGGCGTCCACAGCGATTAGAAACATTGAGTCCATAAATGGACCAGCAAAATCAATCTGTACCCATTGCCATGGAGATGAGGGCCACTCCCATGGATGTAGCGGGGCCTGTGGTGGAGCGTTTTGGACCTTCTGGCATTCTGTGCATCTCTTGGTCATATCCTCGATTTCTTTATCGATTCCCGACCACCACACAAACGCCCTGGCTAGGCTCTTCATTTTTACCCCTCCCAGATGACCCTCATGAAGCTCATTGAGCACTCTATCTCTCAACTTAGGTGGAATTACCACTCGGGATCCACACATCAAGGTTCCCCGGCACACTGACAGCTGTTCTCTCCTTGGCGAGAGTGCTGGCAACAGTGAGTCACCATATGCTGGCCATCCCTTCACCGTCAAATCATAGACCCGAGAGAGTGTCGGGTCATTTCGGGTTTCCTTCTCTATACTTGAGTTTGTAACAGGCAAACATTCGACTATGGTCGCATGGAATATCTCAACAGGGTCCACTGCAGGTGCTTCTTCTACCGTAGGCAACAGTAGGCACGACAGCCCATCAGCGTTTCCATGCTGTTTTGTACCCTTGTACTCTATGTTGTACTGATGTGCCCCTGGAAAAAGTGACCATCTTTGCAGCCTTTGCGCCGTCATCACCGGAACGCCCTTCTTTGGGTTAAAAATGGAGACCAGGGGCTGATGATCAGTCAGTAGGGTGAATTTCTGCCCGTGCAGATATTGATTGAACTTCTTCACCCCCCACACCAGGCTGAGGGCCTCCCTGTCAATCTGGGCGTAGTTACGCTCGGCTGACGTTAGCGAGCGCGACGCAAAGGCTATTGGCCTCTCTGAACTGTCAAGGAATTTGTGTGACAGCACCGCTCCAATGCCGTAGGGTGACGCATCACATGCCAACCGAATCGATAGTTGGGTTGTAGTGGGCCAATACTTCTTTTGAAGTGATTAGGCATTTACATTCCTGAAAGGCACGCATACACTCATCACTCCATATCCATGTTACTCCAGTTTGCAGCAGGGCGTTCAGTGGGTGCAGAATTGTAGATAAATTCGGCAAGAACTTATGGTAGTAGTTCACCAACCTGAGGAACGACCTCAGTTGCGACACATTTTCCGGTGCTGGAGCCTTGACTACAGCCTCAATCTTGTCCGGCGACTTATGCAACCCTTCCTCATCAATCATGTGGGCACAATATGAGATTTGTCTCCTGAAGAACTTGCATTTGGGGCGGTTGGCTCGTAGCCCATATTCCTGTAATCTCGTGAGCACCTGCTCCAGTTTGGCAAGGTGTTCACTGTCATTTTCGCCTGTAACCAGGATGTCGTCCAAATAACACTGGGCCCCCGGGATCCCTTGCAGGACTTGTTCCATCGCCCTCTGCCAAATAGCCGGGGCTGATGCTACCCCGAATACCAGTCGATTGTACTGGTAAAGGCCTTTGTGAGTGTTTATCATGAGGTATTTGCTAGATGCTTCTTCCACCTCCATTTGTAGATACGCTTGGGCCAGCTCAATCTTTGTAAAACGTTTCCCTCCAGATAGTGAGGCGAAAATATCTTCTATCCGCGGAAGTGGATACTGTACTGTGTGCAGGACTGGGTTCACAGTCACCTTGAAGTCCCCACAGATGCAAACCTTCTTCGGCTCCCCAGGCGAGCTGCTCAATGCTTTCTTCATTACAGGAACGATGGGTGTGGCCCACTCACTCCAGTCCACTTTGGACAGCACACCCGAATGCTCCAGACTCTCCAGTTCAGCTTCAACGGCTGGGCGGATCGCGTATGGCACCGGTCTGGCCTTAAAAAATTTTGGGTTTGCGTTATCTTCGATCTTTATGGTTGCCTTTACTCCTTTTAGAGTCCCAAGTCCTTGTTGGAACACCTCTTCCGCGTCAGATAGAATTTGTGACAGATGTCCAGGTGCGACGTCATCATCCTTTTTGTCAGTCACAGTTAGCGCCTGAATGGAATGCCAATCCAATTATATTTTTCGGATCCATTCACGTCCCAATAATGGTGGTCCTCCATCTTGTAGTATATACATATATAGTTTCTGTGTTTCCTTGCCGTTATATTTAACTGGCACCCTTATTTTTCCTCTGGGGTAGACCTTTTGCCCTGTGTATGTCTTCAAAACAATGGACGTGTCCTTTAAGGGTATGTGTGAGAGTAGCTGCTCATAGTCTCGTCGATTCACGACAGTTAGGGCTGATCCTGTGTCCAATTCCATCTTTACTGGGGACCCTGCTATCATGAGGGTGACCCAAATGGTTTGGTGATCCTCCTTTGCGATCACATTGTGTTACTTTAGACAACTTAGTCTCCTGCTCCCGGAGTCCTTATCACTCTCCTGATCTTCCGAACTACTGTCTGTCAATTTCTTTACTTTCCTGTACTGTTCCTTAGTAGTTCTTGTCGTGTTGGTTTTCTTTCCCGACCTGCAGACTCTTGCTATATGTCCCATTTTTCTGCATTGCTTGCATACTTTGTCCTTAAACCAGCAGTCCTTCTGCTCATGGGTTGTTCTGCCACAGCGATAGCACTTTTCTGCTCCATATGCCATTTCGTTAGCGCTGTATTCTTGTGGTTTCTGTTGTATTTCCGCAGCTCCCCGTGCTGCTGCTTCGTAGGATACTGCCACGCTGAAAGCCTGTTCTAGCGTCAGGTCCTTTTTCGAAAGTAGTCTTTTCTGGGTTCCTTCACTCTGGAGCCCGCAGACAAACTTATCCCGTAAGGTGTCTGCCAGTCCTGCTCCGAACTGGCAGTGCTTCGATAACTTGCGTAGTTCCGTAAGATAGTCAGCATTGCTCTCATCTTTGTGCTGGTTTCTTTTATGGAACTTGAATCTTTCTGCTATCAGCAGCAGTGTAGGGTTTAGGTGTTCCTGTAAGATATGAACAATCTCCTCAAAACTTTTCTCCATTGGTTTAGCTGGGGTAATTAAATTCCACAATAGGCCGTACGTAC
Source organism: Somniosus microcephalus (assembly GCF_052327205.1). Taxonomy (NCBI): domain Eukaryota; kingdom Metazoa; phylum Chordata; class Chondrichthyes; order Squaliformes; family Somniosidae; genus Somniosus; species Somniosus microcephalus. The sequence continues at coordinate 196,572,724 of NC_140988.1, forward strand.
TCGCGCCCATCAAATTCAATAATACCGACGCCCTCTTTCTATCAGCCACCTCATTTGCCTTGCAGTACACTTCAATTCTTTCCACATATGTGGTCCAGTCTTCTACCTCATTGTCGAAAGCAGTGATACTGCCACTTTTCGGCATCTTGGGTGATTTAAAATGGCACCTCCCGCGCTTTTTCTTCTTCCCCAATCGAATAAAATGGCGCCTCCCGCGCTTTTCCTTCTTCCCCAACGGGATAAAATGGCGCCTCCCGCGCTTTTCCTTCTTCCCCTTGCTGCCACGCTGCTCCTAGCATTCTACAGGGTAATGGCAGCGACCCGCGGCTTCGGCGCGTCTCCCTTTCCTTCCCCCCGTTTATTTCCTCTCCGCTGCCTGGTTCTTGAGCACCGACCGCGCCCTGAGCGCTCCACCCTCTCTCTCTTGTTTTCTTTTCCCGGCGACGCTGCGCAGCCCGTTTTGTACAGCCGCTCAATCGAGCTTGAGCCCGCCGCAGTCCAGAAGGGTCAGCGCACTACCTGCTACCAGCACGATTTGCTGGAACACCTTAACTAGGGAGCCAAGCACAGCTCTCCACAGCCTCTCCCGCAATTCTCCGAACACCGATGAATCCTTTGGGCGGTTGCCCGCGGTCGACGCCCGTTGCTCAGACTACGACCTCCAAGAAACCTCCTCTCAGGGTGAGATCCCCGTGAGATGATGCAACACTGCAGGTGAGTTCGAACTTACTCGTCGCCACTGTAAAGTCCACGCCTCAATAATACATGGACTTCGGGAGAACAGTTTAACAAGTACTTCACTGAACAGGAGGGCAACGTCAGACTGAAATACAGAAGCCTGCTAGGGCCTTTTATACAGGGGTGGTCACCGCCGGTACTGCAGTCTAAAACCAGGTCTTCCCTTAAAGGTACATACACAACACTTATGTTGCTTATTTGACTTCAGCCATTGAGGACTTTACTCCCATTTAGAACCTCCCAAGTTTGACTTTCAAGGTAATGAGTTTATGTTTGGCCAAATTCATCTGCTAAGGTTCAATCTGATTTGTCCTTTTCAATCATATGTCCTGCCAACTGATCACAGATTGGAACTGGTGGTGGGAAATTGTTGCAATATACAGAATAGGCTATCCCATTCTCCGAGTACAGGATGAGGATGCAAGTAACAGAGGATAAGGGATAATCGCCTGGAATTTTCACAGAGCTTCTTCTGAGATCCTGGTGAAACTTTGGCAGAAAGCCCGAAGAAATGTCTAGAATAAAGTTGCGGCAGGAGGTTACGCCATAGAATTTCTACTCAAATTGGTAGAAAGACATTGGCCTAGAAATTCATGGCTGCCACGAGTGTTGCTGGTGTCTCCGCAGCCTCGGGTTAACAGCCGCTAAAAATGTTTGAGGCATTAGAAGAGAAGAATTTGCACTGGGGGCTAACTTACCATGTAACACCCTCCTGGTGGCATTAGTGCAGGCATCGGAGGCAAAGTTGGCATCCAGAAGCAGTGTTCCAGCTTCCAACAGCCTCTGGAAGTGAGGCAATGAGTTTGCTAGGCACTGTGGGACATTAAAAGGGTAATGCCTTCTGATAGAAACAAAAATGAAGTAAAAAAAGGCAGTTTTCAGCCCTTACAGCTCTACTGCCTTTTCAAAAAAGAATTTGAAAAAAAAATCACAATTGGGGGTCTTCAGCTCTTAAAGCTGAATTCCCTTCCACACCTCAGAGAATGCTTCAGCACTAAAACAAATGGCTTGCCAAGCCAGGGAAGGAGAACCTAGTGTCTCGCACGCAGCACTCCAGCTTTGCGCAGAGGTTCAACACTGTAAGAGAGGTCCTCTACCCACAGGGGCCAGGGGGCCCTGCAGAAAGAATGATGTGGGACCACATCACCGAGGCCGTCACTGCCAGCAGTGTCGCCCCCACCACCTGGCTCCAGTGCCAAAAGAAGCTTCATGACCTCAGACCACTGGTCAATGTCAGTGAATGCATCTTCAAAAGCCGTCTCCTACCAACTGCACCACTAGCCTTACACACTTCTCAATGCATGACTCCCTCCCCCCACCCCCCAATCACTCAACTACCAATAGTCTGTACCAATCATGAGGCAAACCTCCCATTCCTAGCCTCAGCTCACCCCTTGGAAGAAATGGTGCTGGCCATTCTTGGCAGGGGCATGGCTGAGCCATTGGCCAGCAGCGGGGCAGAAAGGATACAAGATGTGGGTATCCTCATACATTATCCTCTTTCTGGCATTCACCTCTTGCTTTCCCGCCCTCCCCTCACCACAACTGAAACCTTGTGCCTTCCTCATTTCACACACCCAAGAAATGCAGCCAGTGGTTGACCAAGGAGACAGAGAGGAGAATGAAGAAGAAGATGATGAAAGAAAGAAACACTGTCACTTGATTTGACATTCCCAGTCACCAGCTCCTCAAGGTCGACCAGCAAGGCCATTTGCAGTGTACCCCACTGAAAATCATCACCCATGCACCAGCAATGCTGCAGCCATTGGGGTAGCACAGCATGACATCAGTAGAATAGGTGAAGGCACACACAAGACAGTCACTAAGAGAATGTATAAGGGTGATGAGTTGATTTCTTGATGTGATATTGGATGGATAGATGTATAAAGTTGGATTGGAAAGTTTGCTTTGTGGTGGCTTTTATTTGAGCATTGTGACCAAGAGGACACTGTGATGGTCAGTAACAGGGGGAAGGTAAGGTGTGGGGCAAATTTTGAAAGGGGAATTGGGGCTGTGTTCACTGGTACTGCAGGCGGATCATTCCATCCCGGATATCCGGGCCACAAAGGAGCTGCCTAGGTTGCATCCTTCCTTCTGCTTCCTCATCTTCGGCTTCCTCCTCTTCCATTTCTTCCTCTTCTGCATCTTCCACTTCCTTTTGCGAGCGGATGCTGTCAATCTGTAATGACAACATAAAATGCTGGATATACTCAACAAGTCAGGTAGCATCTTGACTTGAGATGTGAACTCTATTTCTCTCTCCACAGTTGTTCCCTGAACTGTTGAGTATTAGCTACATTTTCTATATTCTCAGAGGCCTTCCTTTACCTTCTGAGGCCTTGCAAGCATTCAGCAGCACTCCATACACACTTAAAAAAAATTAACATATATTGCAGCAAGCCACTACTTTAATTAAATCAAAAAATCCAGTCCAAAAGCTTAAATGCAAACTTACCTGAAAGATGTGTGTGTCTAGGAATATAAGAACATAAGAAATAGGAGCAGGAGTAGACCATTTGGAACTTCGAGCCTGCTCTGCCATTCAATAAGATCATGGCTGATCTTCTACCTCATCTCCACTTTCCTTAACTATCCCCATATCCCTTGATTCCCTTAATATTCAAAGATCTATCGATCTCTGTCTTGAATATACTCAATTACTGAGCCTCCAGAGCCGTCTGGGCTAGAGAATTCCAAAGATTCATCACCCTCTGAGTGAAGACATTTCTCCTCATCTCAGTGCTAAATGGCCGACTCCTTATTCTGAGACTGTAACCCCTGGTTCTAGACTCCCTAGCCAGAGGAAACATCCTCCCTGCATCTACCCTGTCAAGCCCTGTAAGAATTTTGTATGTTTCAATGAGATCACCTCTCATTCTTCTAAACTCTAGAGAATATAGGCCTAGTCTACTCAATCTCTCCTCATAGGTCAATCCCCCCATCCCAGGAACCAGTCCAGTGAACCTTCATTGCATTCCCTCTATGGCAAGTATATCCTTCCTTTGGTAAGGAGACCAAAACAGCACACTATACTCCAGGTGTGGTCTCACCAGGGCTCTATATAATTGCAGTAAGACATCTCTTTAAGAGGTGCTGACAGCGCCTCTGTGAGTCTGCTGAATGCTATGTTTTCATGACAAGCTTAGGACCCAGCGCTGGGTTCAAAGTTTGCCAAGGTGACCTTAAGTCAGCATGATATCTCCTCTCCTTCATTTAAAGCTGCAGGGCCATTGATCTTACCAGCAACGCTGCCAGGCCATGGAAAATGGAGGACACTGCGAACACGCCACCGGTTGGCAAAAGAGTGGTGGCCGCCCTGTTTTTGCTATTTTTTGCCAGTAACTGGTGATGTTAAGCCTCCAAACCTTTAGCCCAATGGGTCCAATTAAGAATAATTTACAAATTGTGTTATCTGCCACAAGCACACTATGCACATTGTTCCAGCACTTCTTTTACTTATGAGGAAATGTTGCCAATAAGGTAAGTTTTTTACAATTAATCTTTAATGAATGTTTGGTGCTGATCAAGGTGCAGAATAATAGTGCTGGAAATGGAGGTGTTCTCCACCTTTGACACCTTGTGTCAGCACCAAGCACGTCCACAGCATCTTTAGCATGATCTAGATAGAGTGGAAAGCTCCCTCCTCTCTGTTTTCACAATAAGCCTTGATGCAAACCTCAAATACCATCATCTGTCTTGAGTTTTTCCATTCCCTTCACCAACCACCCTAACAGCTTCCCTGAGAGATTGCCATTTTCACGCCGATTGTACCGAGTAATGGGTGGGTTTATGCTGTGGACTCAAAACAATAGGGACTGTGTTGAGGCAGCCCAAACTCATTTTATACAGAGCATTTGCAGGACAGAGAGGAGAATATTATCTCATCAATGTGAGCTCTATTTGAACTCAGGTGACAGAGGTGAAAGGACAATGCATTATCCCACTGCCTCATGCAGTGCCCCCCCCCCCGCAAACCCCCAAAATAACATCTCAGCGAGAATTGAATTTGTGACCTGGGGCACAGTGTGTGAGTAAAAGTATTCTCCCAACCTCTAAGCTCTCACACTGGCTGTAAAAACTATTATTTTCATTTTTTCTTGTTCTAAATTGTTATTACTAAACTGAAGAAATCATTCATTTATATTTAGAACATGAGAGCTGTGGGTTGAAAGATGTAAAACACATTTGTGTTGAGCTTCAATGCTCCTTTACAGAGCTAGGTATTAGTATGGGAAAAACTTTAATATTCTATTTCTTTGCTAATAGAGCTGTGATACGGAGATGACAAATCTCACTTTATGGTACACGTGTTTCCTTACATTAAATAAACACATGTATAGTATAGCACATGTATCAGCATATATTGTCTGTTTTCTTATCTGTCTGTCCCATTTACTTGAATAAAATTACATACTACTGTAATTTGAGTCACATGGATAAAATGGGAGGAATTTTCTGGGGTGGGTCAGCAGGCGCGTTCGGTGATGGGTCGGGTGGGAAAGTGTTTTTTTTGACAGTGGGTTGGGACCCCGTTGTAAACCCGCCACCACATGCCTTTACCAAATGTCGGGTCTGCTCAGCGCTGAGCAGACCCGACACGCAGTGGCGGGGGGAAAATTCAGGTCATGATGACTTTGTTAACAGAGGATTAACAACAATTTTGAGCTCACCTTTAGAATTTACCAGCTCGCCAATGGGGTCCACGCTGCTCGGGGATCACGTCTGTTAAGCTGGGCGGGAGTTGAATGGCCATGGAATCATCTCATTACTTGACAGCTTGAAATGTGTTATAAAAGCTCCTGTCTCACAGCTGTTCACTTTCCAAGCTAAGAAGCTGTTGCTTACTACATTTAGAAGACAGATTGAGCTTTATGCAGTTTGCAAGTGTTTGGAGCAAACTCTCTATCCAGTGTCACCTCATTGGGATAACCTCTCTCACCATTGACAGATCACTTCTGTCATCTCAAGTTCACCTGCCATCTATTCCATCAGCATGGGTATGGTTTATACTGTTTCACCTTGGTCCTCAGAATCTGACCATGATCAGCTGCAACACCAACATCACAAGGCACACCAGCAGCACCAACAACCACACCAACCTTCGCTGCAATCACCTGAAGCTGCACAGGACATAGGGCAACAGCACCAGACCACATTGCTGCCTGGGACACCAGGGATGGCCTCACCACGGCCACATTTACTTCACTTGATGCTGTACACCCTGGCTGCCACATAATGCGCCAGGTTGGCACCACCCCACACCAACAACATAAAGCATCCCTACAATGCCCAAGCCATTCCTTTCACACTCATGACCATTGTGGGGGGTACCGTTATGTCTCACCATTCATTGCAACTCACTAACTCACTTCCAAATGTGCACACAAATTTGTCCAATAATGCAAAGTGTTGAAAATAAAGATTTCAATGTTTTACTGCACATTAACAGAAACTTCACATGAACATTGGCTAAAACACACAAGTGCCTACCCTTGTGTGTTGTTCATTGGTATGACTGGACTAGGGTGAGGGTGAGTGTGAGGGGTGGGCTAGTGAGATGGGGAAGTGATAATGTAGATAGAGCGGGATGGGTGTAGGTGCAAGGTAAGTTGGTGTGAGTAAGGATGTGCAGGAGTAGGGTAGGGAAGGCAGAGTGATGGGGATGGGATGTGTGGCACAGCAGGATGAGGTTAAGTGTGGCTTTGCAGTAACGTTTCATGATCGATTGAGATCATTGAAAGGTTTGTGCCACTGCAGCCTGGTCCTCCTGACTACATACCTGCTTGTGTCCTCCTGTGCAATGTGCAACCAGGCTGTGTTGATCTCTTGGGGAGGTCTCTTCTGCCTATTGGAAGGGAAGAGGACCTCTCTGTGTGTTGTGACTCCCTCCATAAGCATATGGAGGGAGTCATGGGAGAGCCTGGGTGCAGCCGTGCACCTCTGTGCAGTGCTTGTCAGTGTTTGCAGCACGTCAATGCTGTTGAACACTGACAGCACAAATGTCAAAGTAAATATGCGCATGGTGCCTTTAAGGAAACCGGCTGATGACGCATCCTCAAATGACATCATGAGACCCGCTTCCTTCAATTGGACCGGGAAACGCGCTGGGCGGACTTAACAATCCCAATCAGGGGAAAGTCATGTCAGAGGCTGGGATGGAGGCAGCAGCGAGACCATGACCTGCCATCGACCTCGCCTGCCACGGACCTGCCGAGGTAGGGAAAATTGCACCAAATGGCACATTCAGGGTGAGTTCTGTCCTTGATTTCTTTGCACTTAAAAATTCCAAGCTAAGGGTCTGATATTCAGAAAAAAAGCTCTGTTAATGTGGAAAGGCCAATGGAATCTTGTGGATCTTATGGTTCAGTACCTCATTAAAATCCATCTATAATTCCTTAATTCACTCCCTTAGAGCACTGATATATAATCAAAGTTATTAATTATCCTCTTCCAATTGGGAGACCCTAATGTATTTCCAGTGAATAGCATGTGAGATAATTTTGCCAAAGTGGATAGCTCTAAGCATATCCCATTAAAGAGCAGTCAAAATATTCAGAGCGTCATTGAAACTAAGGCGGCATATATCTTCTTCTCCATTAGTTCCTTGAAGCACTACGTGTGGATCAGTGCCTCATTAAAATCCATCTAAAATGGGCCAAATCACTAAGCACCGCTAACAGACTGGGACGCAATCAAGTTATTAATTATGTCAGTACAGGATGGAAGGTGAAAAATATATTGGTCCAGAATTTCCTTGATCCCATTTATGCCAAAATTACACAGAGATTTACATTGGTTTCTGCACTGATTTTGCTAATTGGAATTTACACCGAAGTTTCCTGCAGAGCTCATTTGCCTGGTCCGGAAAGCAAAAAATAGTGTGAAATATGCACAAATGTAGTGCCTCCAACAGGTGTAATAGTGCGAATGTAAAAAATTGTATGTTGTCTTCTGCCATGGTGCTTCACTCTTGGAGCTTCTTGCCTCTGTTGCTATCCTTCTTCTTCCATTATTAGGCAGGACAGAGGTATGCCCATTGGGAAGGCCACTCCAGCAGCTTAGTCCTTTTGAGCACATTGGGATAGGAGTTCAAAATATACTGGGTGCACTGGGACTGATAGCACTTTGGTTAAGTATACTGCAGGTATCAGCAATAAAAATTCCCCAAAAAATCCCAACGCAATATGCTATCAAAACCTATCTCAGTGTTGCCAATTCGGGCCATAATGCACCTATTTATTTGGGTTTAAATTTAAGCCCATTCAGAACCGTTGTAAATACAGGATGCTCATGTTCACTGATCTTTTGCATGCTGTAGGGTGGTGGGGGGTCAGCAGAGCTATGTTCATGAGCTAAGGTGGGTTTCAACGGGCGTAAATTGGGATTGGCACAAATGATCACAGAAATCTGCACAATGTGAGGTTTCTGGCGTAAATCACGTGAATTTCCTCAGAAAAAAACAGTGCAACATGTCTCTTAGAAAATTATGAGGATATTCTGGACCATCATGCAGAACTTTTAACTTCAGTGGGGCGTAAAATGCTCAATGGAAAGGAAAATCAGGTTGGGTGTATAATGAGCAGCCAATCTGCCACCACTCATTTTACAACCCCTCAGAAGCTGCAAGTGCCGCTCATCAAATTACATTTATTTTTATATAGAGATTTTGGTCATGAAAGATAAATGGATATAATTTCTACCATGTGGGTTGACCGGCTATCATATATCAATCAGGTCCATCTCCCTCCTCATGATAACCAATGGCAGTGAGTCCTCCCAGCAACTTAATCAATGAGATATTTAACAATAATTTTTCATATGAGGGACTTAATGCTCAACTTTGATTCAAACTCACAGTGGATTCAACAGAGTTCCTCAGTGTGCTATTGTTTTGTGACATAGTCCTAGCTATTTATTTAGCTTAACTCAGCAGGTTTTCATGGAAACCTATCATCCACCATTATCTGCCATAATATCCGCAAACTGGAAAAAAAATCTCGCTAAAAAAGGAATAAATAGCTTCAATGGACTTCACACGTATAGATGGTGTGGAGTAACACATATTTCAAGGATTTAACGCATCTCAGGCTAGGTTGGAGCATTTGTTAATCACTTGTTACTTTTTCAAATTTTCTCATTTCGTAATAAATTGTTTAAAAATACAAATATTGTGACATGTAACAAGTTTCTGTCACCAGTAGCGAAGTGATAATATTGCAAAAAAATTATAAACTTTAGAAAGATGCCTTGGTCAGAGCACACCTGGAATACTTTGTCCAGTTTTGGGCATCAAACCTCATGAACAATATATTGTTCACCAGAATGATCAACTCAAGGGCTTAACAGGTTAAATTATGAGGACAGGTTGCTTAAACATGGTTTGTATTCTCTTCAGTTTAGATGGTATGGGGTGATCTAATCGAGGTCTTTGTAATAATAAAGGAATTTGATAGGGTAGGCACAGGGAAACTATGGGCTAGAAATTCAGTAGGCTTTGCGCCCAGTTTTCGCCCAAAGAGGGCTTTTGCGCCACTTGCTGAGATTGCGCCGATATTCAGCGCTGCGGTAATGGCGGCGTTAGCCAGTAGCGCTGCGCCGCCACCGATGACGTCATCGGTGTGCGGAGTGCCCCGCTACCGCCCCGCTACCGGCCCGACCGCCATATTTAGTTGCGGCCGCCTCTTCCGCAGCGGCTGCAAACAGCGATCTGAAAACGGGGCCGTCCTGCAGCCTTAGTGGGGCGAGTTAAGGCGGAGGTGCGGCCGGCCGCTTTTTCGGCGGCTGCCTGCCCGCACCTCCTTCCCCGGCTTCCTCCACCCCCCCCCGCGGCATTGCCGGCTGTTTTCCGGGAGCCCGGCACTTCTCCGTGGTGCCGGGCTCATTTGCTGGCACTAGCGAGTGGCGATCTCGCTGTTGCAGGCATCTCCCCCTTAAGAGAGGGAGGAAGGCCTGCAGTACCGCAGCCTGCCGCTCCACAGCGGGTGGCGCTGCGGCACCTAGCGCGCCGAAATTCAGTTTCAGCGCCCCAAGCGGGGGCGGCCACACCCTTGAATAGCGGCCGGCTTCGACTTGGGGTGCTGAAACTGAATTTCCGGCGGGCGCAAGTGGCTCCGCGCGCAGCGGTAACTTCTGGGCGCAAGCGAGCTGGTGGGCCCAAACTGAATTTCTAGGCCTATTTCTTTTAGTGGGGGAATCCAAAACAAGAGAGCATGATTTTAAAATTAGAGCTAGGCCGTTTAGAAATGAAATCAGGAAACAATTTTTCACACAACGGGTAGTGGAACCTGTTCCTCCAAAAGATGGTGGATGCTGGGCCAACTGAAATTTTCAAGACTGAGATCGATGGATTTTTAGTGAATGGCCTACTCCTGTCCCTATGTCCTTATAATTGACACAAATTTGGTGCTCTATTTTGAAAAGTATCCTTTTACCCAAGCTAAAGTGAAAAGACTGCTGTTAAGTCAATTAGTGGTGTGTTGTGAAGATTAATTTTTAACATGAATTTGTTGGTTTCACTTTCCTTAATAATCACATTGACCTTTATATGGTACAATAAGTATTGCTTAACTGAGGAAATATTGCAGCTTTTTTTTCATTTATTTGCACTAGGCATGTCATTATTGTACACAGTAATGTATATTTGTTTGAAATGCTATGAATCAATACATTGGGCTGGATTTTGACAGCCCTGAGGAGGCGGGTATGGAGGCGGGACTGCCGGTACAGTTGCAGAATTTGGGGCGGGTGGCAAACTCATCCTCAACCCGCCTCCGTGCCCTCTTGCCAGGAGGCGAGAAGCTGTCCTGCCCCGGGTCCCGTCTCCTTGAAGCGGGAAAGGGATTAAAGCCTATTAACTGCCTGTTAACATGTAGTTAACAGGCAGAAAATAGGATTATCCCCATTTTACCTTCCGAAGTGCAGGTTTCCCAACCTCGGGGAACCCCACCAGGATGTAAGTGATGAGTAGGAGTTCTGCGAGGGTCGGAGGGGTCTGAAAGTGTGATGTAGAGGTGAGTGATGGGTGCAAGTGTGGAGTGGTAAGTATGTAAGGTGAGTGTAAAGTGTTAGAAAATGTTCACTTACCTTTGTTTCTGCCTACAGCCTTCAGCCGCTGTGGAGCCGAAGTCCCGACATCTCCATTGTAGATATCACAGACTGGCTGTTGAATCCTCTGAACCAACAGCCAGGTGATTTCTGCAAAGTTGAAATGTTTGATGAGTCCTGAACACAAGGACTCATCAAACTACACAGAATGTCAGTGTTTGACAGCTTCACAGAGCTGTCAAATGATGACATTTCTTCTTTCAAGAGCTCTTGACAGATGACACGTCAGACGTTGACGTGCTCTGTCAGTGACTTCCCCCTAATTGGCCTGCTGAGCCCGCTGGGCGGGCTTAACAATGTCAATCAGGGGAAAATCCTGCTGGTTGGCCAGAAGCTGATGGAGGCGGGATTGAAAGCCGGCAAGCAGCAGTCCCGCCTCCAAAAGCTTCCCTTTGAGAAAATCCAGCCCATTGTATTTTGTCGGCTTAATATGGTAAGAGACTTCTTCAACTTACAGAAAATTCATCCAGTATCAACATGAGTGGAATAATAATCAAAATATGCTAATAACAGTGATTAACACTTCTAAGATAGAAGTTATGGCATGTGTAATTATACAAAAAGCTTTTACTTTTAAATTTATGCCTGTAAAGTTGTACATAGTTAGTTGGCTAAAAGGACATTAAAGTCAGCTAGGACATCACAGATGCAAATGTTTAATCCGCTTACTCCTGAGAGTAATCATTGGTTGTTCTCTTGATGGTGTATTATTCCCATACTCGGAACATTCAGTACCAGGTTCAAAGCTGAAATCCTTAGTCAACCCCTTGTGGGAGACTGTAAATTGCTTAAGGTTCTGAACTTTGCTGATTCACAAATGTCCATCTCAGCATTTCTGTCTCCAGGGCAAAATATTGTTCCAATTCATAAATTGAATACATGAGGAAGAATAATTAAAGAGCAAACTGCAATTATGAGAGAGATCTTATGGGAATGAGACATAATGTATAATGTAGGGCTTAGATTTCATACTAGCGCTTGCAAGATTAGATTTAAAGCTTTTTATTAGACTAGATTAAAATAATTGTTTACAAGAAAATGCTTTGCTTGAGCTGGGTTACATTGCTTGTATTTTAAGTACTGCCTCAACTGAAACAATCCAATTTAAACATGAAAAGCCTCACTTCAGTAAAAAAAACAACAAAGCATTGAAAAAGCACTTACCTCGTAACCTGTAGTTCATGAATTGTGCATTTTGATGCAGCTGATTGTAGTTATTTTGAGCATTTTGTATGGTTTTCAGAAATATTCCATAAATATGGTTTGGTTGTTCTCTTAGTAGTTTATTAGCTTCATATCCTGGGTATTCAATGCCAGGTCTGGAACTGAAACATGGCTCTTCCGTTGTGTGCAGTGATACCAGTTAAATGCTGATTATGTTCACTTTTCTGCTGCACTTACAATAAATAAATAGTGCAATTAATGGAGAAAACTACCTGAATTAGATATGGAATCAGGATAGGATTTTATCTTCCCTTCCTCTTTTTGTAAACATAGAAACATAGAAGATAGGAGCAGGAGTAGGCCATTCGGCCCTTCGAGCCTGCTCCGCCATTCAATGAGATCATGGCTGATCATCCAAATTCAGTACCCTGTCCCTGCCTTCTCCCCATATCCCTTGATCCCTTTAGTCTTAAGAAATATATCCAACTCTTTCTTGAATATATTTAATGAACTGGCCTCCACCGCCCTCTGTGGCAAAGAATTCCACAGGTTCACCACTCTCTGGGTAAATAGTGACATCCTTTTTATTTGACTGTCTGTTTTTTACAAAATGGTAGATTTTCTAGGCAGTAATAATTTTTTTTTAATTGTAAGTCTGTATTGCACATTTGATGGTACCTTGGTTGATTTTTTACACTGAATTACTTTCATTCCAGATGTGATAACTATTAGCACAAGATTCATTAAAAGTCCGTCAAGCCATCCAGGCCCAATGTGGCACACAAAGCACTTCTGACTGCGAATCTCGCAGCAGAAATCATTCAAACTTTGCAATGTGCACATCAGACTTTCATCATGGTTTCAAAAATAAATTAAGAAAACAGCTTCACTCTGAAGCCTTCTTACCCAAAGTCATCCCTTTTATACAAATCGGCCTCAATATTAACCCCCCACCCTTCACCAATGTTCCCTCTAATTTTTTTTTGTACTGAGCGGGCCACAAACTCCTTTGAGTGCGTGGGCAAATTTTACAACAACTTTTACAACAATGACAGCAACAGCAACCGCTGGACAGGAGAACCAATCAATCAGACTGACTTGGAAATGTTTATTAATATGTTGACGTAAAGATGTTAATTTATGAATTTCGCTTCTAATGTCTTTCTCTCAAACATTCTCCACAATATTAATCCCTGCTCTTATCATGAAAAGTGTTGAATTATTTTAGGTACTTCGCAATTAAATAGCAGGAAACAAACTTCATTGTACTCTCAATTTTTAATCTCCTATTTCAAACATTTACACCAAATCGAAATTGTACATTATTAGTTTAATCAAAGTATCTTCTGTGTCTTAATAAACAAATAAATAGGGGTTTCTTCTAAAGTAGCTTATTGCAATTGTTATACATCATTACATAACTCATGTTTCTATGAACACTCCACTAAATGTTTAAGAGGAAATCTATATTTACTTTGTTCCTGGGAGTTGTTAGGACTATAGAACGACAGACAAAATAAAATGGTTTGTGTTTTTCCACTTTTTTGGCTCCCTTCCTAAACGTCTTAATAATATATTTTTTAAAAGTCAATAAAATGTAATGCCTAACTCCTACAAATCCTCTCCTACCCTCCCTGTCCTCAACAGCATGGTTGCATGTTTGTGTAAAGTTATTCACTTCATTCAATTGTTTAAAGTCAAATATTAAGAAATTTCAATTTTAAAATGTTTTAAACATTTCAGAGCCTCTTTAAAAGCATTTGGTCTTCAAGACCTGGTTGAAACCTTTTTAGATGAGGGGAAAATTGATTTTTGCTTCTGTTTCTTCCAAAATCATATTCGAAACTTGGGGGAAAAAAACGTTTTTTAACACTCACATTTTGTGAAAAGTTCTTTAATAATCTTTAAATTCTTTCAAATCTCATTGCAGCTTTGACAGAAGAAGTCGCTCCAAGGTCATCTTTCCCTCTTCAATGTTGTCATTAAATATACAACAAAAAATAAATAAACTCTAATTCCAAATGGAGCTCAAATAAGAAAGCAAATAAAATGGTTAAACTCCCCAATCCTAAGAAGGCAGTGAGGTTATCGATCCCCAGCTTGGCGATGAGTTGGGATCAGTTTTGGAGAAGTTGTTTCCTCTTTTTCTGCTGCCATTCCCTTCATCTCTCACAGACTCTGAGGTACAAACAGGGACACAAATGTTTTCCCCTCTCTGACAACATGATGTAAATAACCTTGATAAACTATTTCAAAAAGGGGACAACACCTGACAAACTTTAATTGGAACTTACTGCAGGATATTCAACATCACTTCCCCATATTTTTTTCCAGCTTCAAACAATTTTTCGAGTTTTAAATTATTTTCTCATTTTTGTTTCATTGTGGGCCTAAAAATTGTTTGCTTTTAGCCTCCTTCCAGCAGCCATTGTATATGCGCTGCGCCTCTACCTGTGTTGTTCCAAAAAAGTGGCCACCGCTCAGTCTCCAGGAATGGACTGCACGCGTCACCACAGCAAAAGGTGCTGACAGAATCCTGAGACAATGCTCGCCGGGTTCCAGGATGGCGTATTTTAGCAACTGCCATTGTACGGAATTAGCAGCGGGGCTGGGGTTATTTGTCTCTGGCCAGACAGAGGCCTCTGAGTTGCTCCAGGCACCCCCTTGCGGTTTTGAAGCGCTCCCCTATTCCTGAGTTCTGACCCCCGGACTTATTCAGTGGCGATGTAGACAGAAAACAACGTGACTCGTGGTTTGGGTGCAAAACAGAGCAGTATTTATTGAAAACAAAAGAAAGAAACAACTTAAAATAATCAATATGGCTCTTATGCCTGGTACAACACTTTTGCTTAAACGCAGTACACTTAGTGTCCACTAGAGGGCACCCTACTCAGTGCAACTCTCCTTTGATTAATACACGCAGTACACGCAGTGTCCACTAGAGGGCTCCCTGCTCAATGCAACACTGCTTTTATTTTAAATCCAGCACTTTTTACTTAAAAACCCTTTTTTGCTCACTACAGCACCTTAGCTTAGTTGCTTTTACTTAAAAACACAGCGCATTAATTCAGTTACTTTAAAAACAGCTAACAGCGTTCACCACAGCACTACTTTGCTTGGTGGCTTTTACTTAAAAACACAGCACTTTAATACAGTTACTTTAAAACAGCTAACAGTGTTCACCACAGCACTTAGCTTGATGCAACACTCCTTTTAATACAGTTTTAAATACAGTACTTTAAAACAGCTATTCCCTTTTAATACAGTTTTAAATACTGAATCCAGTGTTCCCTATAGCACTTCTCTGCTAGGTGCAACACTGTCTTTTACTTTAATAGGGGAGGAAAAACGGACACAATGAGGGAAATTGACTTAAATACACAATTCTAACGAAATCCCCACTTTACTCCCACCCATATGCCTATCCTAAGTTGCCTTGTGGAAGGCCAGAAAAATATATGCTCACCACTGTAATGCCAGCTCCGTGCCCTGTGAACTTAGATCTTCACTGCCCCGAAGTGAAAAACACCCCAGTGTTTTAAAAGTAAACTGTTGGTGTTTTGCTTCCACAGGCAGACTCCCATGCTGTAGAGGCACATGGAGGCAAGGCTAGAGAGAGAGAGAGAGCTTCTGGGAAGCTATCTTTTATACTCCCTTTTGGGGCCCACCTAGATCTGGATGTTTCCGGGCTAAAACAAAAGGGATCCAAACTGCCCCATTGTCTAGGGTGGGTTTGAATACAGTTGCAGTTTAAATGTGTCCATTGTCTGTAATGGCTATCGAATAAAGCTGCAGTGGCTTGAATGTGTCGTCATTGTCTGTGATGGGCCATTGAATAAAGCTATTTCCTTGATTGCTTGAGTAAATAGCCTTGAAGATATTGTAAACAGAAAGTCATTGTTCTCTGGTCAACTGAAACTGCAGTCTCAAGTGGTTACTCCCTTGTGTACACAAAGTAGCAGTTTCTGTAAACACTAGTACAATAGCAAAACACTGCAGCTGTTGGAAATCCAAAATAACAACAGAAAATGCTGGAAAACCTCAGCAGGTCAGGCAACATCCGTGGAGAGAAATTTGAGTTGACGTTTCGGGTCGAACCCTTCTTCAAAACTGGAAAGAAAAGAAAATAGATCGAAGGCAGGGCACATTGATTGTCTCTGCAGGGAGGGGGGGGACTCCCCTTTGATTGGCAGTTTTGACTGCTCCATTGTCCTTTTCTCACAGGCACAAGCTGCTCTTTCCAAGACCTTTTTTTTTGGTCTTTGGCCATGCGGTCCGACGGCCATTTTTATCCCTGGAATTTTAAAGGCACATCGCCCAGGGATTCTTTAATCAAAAAAATTAACCTTCCGAACTGTAAATTATTGCAAATTCTTACACCGTTCCAATTCAGATCGGCACTGAGGTCACAAATGACTCGCTGTGAGGATTCCTGGGCCATTGGATATTGGGCCCCTCCCCCTGCTCCAGCTCACTGTGCGGCCCTTGAATTTAAATGTGCGGGGCCTTACAGATTGCTGTGCACCTTACAGGGATCAGTGCGCTCCACCCACGACGGGCAGGAGAGGGTTGTGGGGGGATTTTAAAATATGAAATCCGGTAAACCCAAACTCAGCATACGCGCTCTGCCATTTTTACAGCAATGGGTATCGGGGTGTTCGAGTGTCCCACTGTGGAAAGGCAAGACACTTATTAACATATTTAAACCAAGCTCCTACAGTGCAATTGGGAGCCCTATTTGAAATTAACTGGTGCTAAATGGGTTTCCTGGGGGTCGGGAAACTTGCCTGCCTGTGAAACGAAGGCGGGAGCTGTCAGCTCCCCAAGGTAAATGGCTCTTTCAGCACTCCTTGTTGGTCAGGAGGAGCAGCAGTGCTCCCCCTTGGCCCCTCAACAAAACCTTCAGCCTTCCCCAGCCCCCTGCCTTTCCGATCACCGACCTCCTCCCTCCAGCCTTCCTGATCACAGGCCTCCTTCCACCAGCTTTCCCGATCATGGGAAACCTTGCCACACAGCCTTCCTGATTGCTGGCTTCTCCTCACAGCCATCCCAATCATAAGCCACGTTCCCCCAGCCTTCCTGATCGGTGGGTTCCTCCCCACAGCCTTCCCGATCACTGGCTTCCTCCCCACAGCCTTCCCGATCACTGGCCTCCTCTCCACGGCCTTCCCAATCACTGGGTTCCTCCCCACAGCCTTCCCGATTGCTGGCCTCCTCCCCACAGCCTTTCCAATTGCTGGCCTCCTCCAGGATGGAAACCATCAATCCCGATTTCCGTCCCGGCTGTCCATTTGGCCAGCTACCGGGCTGGAGGCAGACCTACAAATTGCAAATGAAGCCCCGCCGTTAAGAGCAGCAGGTTGTTTAGCTGATTTTGGCTCCACCCACACTCTTCCCATCTTTCCATATGTATCGGGGCTATAGTCCCTACAACTAATAAACCAGAAACACTACAAAAACTCACAAAAAAAAACCACTGGACCATTTTAAAACTTAAAAAAATCATTGTAAAAGACAGAAAAAAACAGGCCAGTCTTAGATATTGGGATGGGTACTAGTCACATACCATCCAGGCTTGGACATAGATCACCATTCCTTCATTGTTGCTGGGTCAAAATTCTGAGACTTTCTACCTAACAGCACTGTAGGAGTAACTTCAGCACATGAACTGCAGTGGTTCATGAAGAATGCTCACCACCACCTTCTCAGTGGCAACTAGGGATGGGCAATAAATGTCCTTGCCAGCGATTTCTGTACTCCGAGAATGAATATAAAAAAACAGT
This sequence comes from Somniosus microcephalus, assembly GCF_052327205.1. Taxonomy (NCBI): domain Eukaryota; kingdom Metazoa; phylum Chordata; class Chondrichthyes; order Squaliformes; family Somniosidae; genus Somniosus; species Somniosus microcephalus. Next base: position 196,590,513 of record NC_140988.1, read on the forward strand.
TTCCATGCTTTGGTAATTTTTAAATAACACCCAGAAACTGCAGTGCAGTGCAATGTGCAAAAAACTTAGTTAGGAGTAAGATTATTTTTTCTGCAAGTGTGAGGAGAGCTAAGGATAGGGACTAGTGGCCAAGAATTTGAATTACCCTCTGTGGTAAACCACTGTTGTTAGTATTGTTGTTCACCACTGTTGTTAGTACTGTTGTTCACTGTTAGTACTGTTGTTCACTCTTGCATATTGTTGTACTTGTCTGTGCATGCCTCAGCTGACTCCGCCCCTGGCTCCACCCTCATGGCTGGGTATAAAGGTCGCTGCTCGGCAGCCCCCAGCCCTTTTGGATACCAGGCAACCACAAGAGGCATGCTCTGTTCTTTGGTAATAAAAGCCTGTTTATTACTTTCTCAACTTCCAGTCTTTTGTAGCAATTGATAGTGCATCAATTTTATTACCAAAGTTAAATGTTGGCTGCGAATGCTGATCAACCGATGGCGCAAAATGCTGAGCAGCAGGCGCTGCTGCGAGCCCTCAGACCAACATGCCTGGACCTAGACCCCCAAGAAGCGGGTTCGTCGACTAAATTCGCACAATGGCTGCGTTGCTTTGAGGCGTATCTGGAAGCCTCGACCGTGACTCTTGATGAAAATAAACTGAAAACCCTGGCCTCGAAGGTGAGCCACCAAGTCTATACTTTAATCCAAGATGCGACGACCTACGCGGCGGCTATCGACCTACTGAAAGGGCAGTATGCACGCCCGGTTAACACGGTCTATGCCAGACACCTTTTAAGATCTCGCAGACAGCAGCCCGGGGAATCGGTGGAGGCCTTCCTACGGGCACTGCAGGTACTCGGACGCGGCTGCGACTGCAAGGAAGTATCGGCCGCGGCACATGCGGAGGGACTGATACGAGACGCTTTCGTTGCGGGTCTAAGGTCCGACTACTCCCGGCAGAGGCTGCTGGAGAAGGGTGAAATAGACCTGACAAAGGCAGTGTCCCTCGCGCTCTCGCTCGACGCGGCCCACAGAAATATGGACGCTTTCTCCCCTAATCGCCCCGCGCCGTGGACGCCGCAATCTTGGGCCATGGGTCCGCCACCTCCGACTGCTGCAGCGATGTCCAAGGCACAAAAATGCTATTTTTGTGGCCAAGCTAAACACCCTAGAGCACGCTGCCCCTCGAAGAATGCTACCTGCTCCGGCTGCGGGAAGAAAGGTCACTATGTTAGCGCCTGCAAAGGGAAGACCGCTAACGCCAGCAGCGCCGCGTGCGAACCGTGGGCGCAGCCATCTTGCCCGCCATCTTGGGCTCCCCCAGCCGCGTGGGGATCGGGACCGTGGGCGCCGCCATTTTGTCCGCCATCTTGGACGCCTCCGACTTCGGTTACGGGGGACCCGGACTCCACCACCGCCTCATCGGACGACCGCATTGACGCGCTTGAACATACGCTGGCTTCCGTGACGCTGGATCAATCTCTCCCGCATCAACTGTCCAGGTCCATGATGGACATTACGGTAAACGGCCGTGCCACTACCTGCCTTTTTGACAGCGGGAGCACGGAGAATTTTATACACCCCGACACGGTGCGCAGTTACTCTCTCCCGGTCCTGCCGACGCGTCACCGCATCTCTATGGCTTCCAAAGCCCAGTCAGCGGAAGTCGGTGGCTACTATATGGTGACTCTTTCAGTGCGGGGTACTGAATACAAAAATTTTAAACTTCTGGTCCTGCCCGATCTCTGCGCTGCCGTCCTACTGGGGTTGGATTTTCAGTGCCACCTTAAGAGTGTCACTTTAGCGTACGGTGGACCCCTCCCCCCTCTCACGGTCTGCAGCCAGCAGTTTTTAAATCGCCCGCCGCGCGCCATTTGCAGCCTCTCCACCCTTAAAGTCTCCCCCCTCCTTGTTCGCTAACCTCACCCGTGACTGTAAGCCCATCGCTACCAAAAGTAGGCGTTACAGTGCCGGGGATAGGGGTTTCATTAAATCCGAGGTAGCGAGACTCCTGAAGGAAGGGATTATCGAGAGCAGCAATAGCCCATGGCGAGCACAAGTGGTGGTGGTGAAGACTGGCGGAAAACAGCGCCTAGTTATTGACTACAGCCAGACGATCAATCGCTACACCCAGTTGGATGCATACCCACTCCCCCGCATATCTGACATGGTCAATCAGATAGCACAATACCAGGTGTTCTCGACGATTGATCTGAAGTCGGCATACCACCAGCTCCCCATCAGGGCTGAGGACCGCCAGTACACAGCTTTTGAAGCTGACGGTCGGCTCTATCACTTTCTCAGAGTTCCCTTCGGCGTCACCAACGGAGTTTCTGTCTTCCAACGGGAGATGGACCGGATGGTTGACCAGAACGCGCTCCAGGCCACTTTCCCATATCTAGACAACGTCACCATCTGCGGCCATGACCAGCAGGACCACGACGTTAATCTAGGGAAATTCCTCCGGACGGCCCAGCGGCTGAATCTCACATACAACAAAGACAAATGTATGTTTCGTACTAAGCGCCTTGCTATTCTTGGCTGCGTAGTGAAGAACGGAGTCATCGGCCCAGACCCCGATAGAATGCGCCCTCTTATGGAGCTCCCCCTCCCCCACTGCCAGAAAGCACTGAAGAGATGCCTGGGGTTTTTCTCTTACTATGCTCAGTGGGTGCCCAACTATGCGGATAAAGCCCGACCCCTCATCAAGTCCGCCTCCTTCCCCCTGACAGCAGAGGCCTGTGCAGCCTTCACTCTCATAAAAAGCGATATTGCGAAGGCCACAATGCACGCTGTGGATGAGTCCCTCCCTTTTCAAGTGGAGAGCGACGCATCCGACTTTGCCCTAGCTGCAACCCTTAACCAGGCGGGGAGACCCGTGGCCTTTTTCTCAAGGACCCTCCAGGGCCCCGAGATTCGACACTCCTCTGTCGAAAAGGAGGCCCAGGCCATTGTGGAAGCCGTGCGACATTGGCGGCATTACCTGGCCGGAAAACGATTTACCCTGCTCACTGACCAGCGTTCAGTAGCTTTTATGTTTCATAATAAGCAGCGGGGCAAAATCAAGAATGACAAGATATTAAGGTGGAGAATCGAACTCTCCACCTACAATTACGATATCTTGTACCGGCCCGGGAAACTCAATGAGCCCCCAGATGCCCTATCACGTGGTACGTGCGCCAACGCGCAAGTTGATAGATTACAAACCCTCCACAATGACCTCTGCCACCCGGGGGTCACCAGGTTCTTCCATTTTATCAAATCCCGTAACCTGCCCTACTCCATCGAGGAGGTCAGGACCATGACCAGGAACTGCCAGATCAGTGCCGAGTGCAAGCCGCATTTTTATAGGCCAGACAGAGCGAGCCTGATCAAAGCCACGCGCCCCTTCGAGCGGCTGAGCATCGATTTTAAAGGGCCCCTCCCCTCCTCTGACCGCAATGTGTACTTCCTCAATATAATTGATGAGTACTCCCGTTTCCCGTTTGCCATCCCTTGCTCGGACATGACCAGTACCACGGTCATTAAATGTCTGAATGACCTCTTCGCATTGTTCGGTTTCCCTAGCTATATCCATAGCGACAGGGGCTCATCTTTTATGAGCGACGAACTTCGGCAGTACCTGCTCGCGAGAGGCATTGCTACAAGCAGGACCACCAGCTACAACCCCCGGGGTAACGGCCAGGTGGAAAGGGAGAATGCGACAGTCTGGAAGGCAGTCCTTTTAAACTTAAAATCTAAGGGCCTTCCGACCTCCCGCTGGCAGGAGGTCCTCCCTGCGGCGCTCCATTCCATTCGGTCGCTGCTCTGTACACCCACCAATGCCACTCCTCACGAGAGAATGTTCTCCTTCCCCAGGAAGTCCACGTCGGGGATTTCGCTACCAACATGGCTGACTTCTCCAGGACCCGTCCTACTGCGGAAGCACGTGACGACCCATAAGGCGGACCCCCTGGTCGAGAGGGTGAGCCTCCTCCACGCCAACCTGCAGTATGCTTACGTGGTGTACCCGGACGGGCGGGAGGACACAGTCTCCATTCGAGACCTCGCACCTGCGGGTGCTCCTGAAACACCCTCTTCGCCACCCACCGCTACTCCTGCCTACCCCCAGGACACAGTCCCCGCACGAGACCTCGCACCTCCGGGTGCCTCTGAGAGACCACCATCGCTACCTCCCATTACCCATGCTCTGACCCCTGTAGACGGCATGCAGCAGCCCCAGGGTCCGCCACCTGCTACACCTCCTCTGAACGAGACACCGGGTTCAACGTTGGATGCTGCACCATCACCGCCACTGCTGCGACGCTCAGGACGGCTTACAAGGCCTCCTGATAGACTTCAGTACACGAATTTTTAGTGCACTTCACCCCGCCGGACTCAATTCTAAACAAGGGGTGAATGTGGTAAACCACTGTTGTTAGTATTGTTGTTCACCACTGTTGTTAGTACTGTTGTTCACTGTTAGTACTGTTGTTCACTCTTGCATATTGTTGTACTTGTCTGTGCATGCCTCAGCTGACTCCGCCCCTGGCTCCACCCTCATGGCTGGGTATAACGGTCACTGCTCGGCAGCCCCCGGCCCTTTTGGATACCAGGCAACCACAAGAGGCATGCTCTGTTCTTTGGTAATAAAAGCCTGTTTATTACTTTCTCAACTTCCAGTCTTTTGTAGCAATTGATAGTGCATCACCCTCCCTCTCTTCCCTTCTGTGTTCCTCCCTCCCTTCCTACCCTCTCTTCCTCCATACTTCCCTTCTTATTTCCCTCCCTTCCTTCCTTCCCTCTATCCCTTCCTTCCCATGCTCCTGGGGGTGTTCTCTACCTCCCATCACTCTTTCTCTCTCTCTTGTTCCCTCCTTCTCTACCCTGCTTCTGTTGAATTCTCCCCTGCTTCCCATGTCACTGGGTAGCATTTAGATCCGATTTATTTAAGGAATGTCGTTAAAGCTGAATCAGACTTTAAAAAAAACCGGGATAGTTAGAACTCAACTATTTGCAGTTAAGCCAACAATTGCTGCAATTTATGCAGTGGCTAATCAGTATTTGAAGAGACAGATTGATATTTTGCATGGAGGCCTTTCCCAAGAATCCTTCTCTCTTTTCTCAAATGCTCACTTTTACAGCTACTGGAAGTGCTATGCTGATGGTGCTCTTTGGCTGCAGGTAACCTATCATTTTCTTGATGAGGTATAGCTGTCTCACACAGAGCTCCTCTGTGAGGCTAGGGCAATTTTGTCCTTTCTGGCCGCCTGCTCTCTGCTTCTCCTTCTCTTCCAATGTGTCCATCAAAGTGAGATTTACTGATGTACCTATGCTGCTGTGTGGACTCTTTTCAATGTCTCCTTCTCTTTTATATGCTTGGCCTCTGCCAGGTTTTTCAGTTGCTCGAGCGCAGTGGGCATCAATGTCACATGGAAATGAAGTCAAACCAGACAAATTCTGAACAGATCCAGTTAAATACTGCATAACAAGCTATTGATAAGCAAACAGAGCTGGTAACACCAAGCCTGTGTGCTAACGTATATAAGTAGCATCAGCAAAAATTTGCAAATGTTCCATTAACGCTAATACGCATTATTACATCTTAACATGTGCTAAGTGCATTGGCTAGCTCTAATGCACAGAGAAATTTCACCCCTTAATTGGTCTGTACACATCTCAGGTATGAGTCAAACTCAATTCTGTCATTCACTTAATCAAGCAGAAAGACAATAACATGAAACTTCCTGCTACACAGCTATCATCGTCCAGGAAAAATGGAAAAGATTTCATTGGCCGGAGGAGACCGTCTATAGGGCTAGAATCTCACATCCAGGTGGGCAGTTACTTAAGTAGCAGATAATTTGAACTGTTCTACCATTTGCTAGTGAGATTTGCCGCCTGATGTATGTTTGGCAAGCATTTTTTTCATGACGTTAGTGCCTCTTAATGAAGGACCTATTTTCTATGAGGATATATAGCAGCTGATTTTCACATACTGGTGCAAGTAAATGATTAAGAACAAATGCAAACCTTCTCAGAATGGTAATTTACTAAACTGGACTGAATTTTCAAGAGTCAGCCCATTCACATCATAATTCACAGCTCCGTTTGAAGATTTGGACATAGAAAGGGAGCACACTTATGGTGGAAGTGGAAAGTTGTGTGCTGGTAAATTTCAACGGAATATAGGCAGTTAAAGAGAAGTAGCAGAATAGGGGACAAAAGTGCTTACAGATTTTGGAAAGACTGAAAACACATCATAACCCATTGACAGCATTTAACAAACTTAAAACTGGGGAGGAGGTTAAGATGCTATGGTGGAAAAGGAAACCCAATATACAGACATGTGTCTGCAGACAAGTGACAGTGCATCTCAGCACCTGAACCTGTTTGATGGCTGTTGAAGTGGAAGCGGTACCGCATGAGATGGCTGCAAGGAGGGTGGCTCCCTGTACCACTCCATGCAACCAGTCACATCGTTCAGTATTTCAACATGCCTGGAAGTAGGTGGAGACATGTTGGAAGCTACAGCTGTGTCAATATCTCTTTAAGATTAGCCCTGTTCCTGGGACTAGGGACAGGGTCACTGGCAAGGCTTGGAAGCCTAAGCAGAGCCAGGCCTGGTTGGTATCCTGGAGGGGTGACCATCAGGGAAGACCAAGTGCAGAAGGTCATGGAGAGGAGCCCCGAGGAGGGGCAGTTGGTGAGAAGGTCACGGGAGGGGCGGCTGGTGAGCAGGCCCGGACATTGGGCTGAAGATTGTCGGATAGGAGGAATGATGGAAATGGAATGGCAGCATGCACAGACGCAGCAGCTTTGCTTCTCCCAGGATGGTGCTATTTACGTTTAATGTTATTTGTACTGGACTCATGGGAGCTAGCAAGATCACATTTTGTTGTTCATGTACTTGTGCATTGTACAATGACAATAAAGTTGAATTATTATTATTATTATGCATAGTTGTGATTTGTTTTTAAAAAATCAATGTTTTATTTAGGTATATAAAATAACCATTACATTCACAGTAGCTTCAGGCGCTTCACAGGTTGCTGAAGAACATAAGAATTTGGAGCAGGAATAGGCCATAAAGCCCATCAAACCTGCTCTGCCATTCAATCATATCATGTCTGAGTTACAACCTCAACTCCACTTTCCTGCCCTATCCCCATATCTTTTGATTCCCCTGGAGTCCAAAAATCTATCTATCTCAGCCTTGAATATACTCAACGACTGAGCATCCACAGCCCAGAGAATTCCAAAGATTCACAACCCTCTGAGTGAAAAATTCCTCCTCTTAAAAGGACGACCCCTTATCGTGAGATTCTGCTCCCTAGTTCTAGACTCTGCAGCCAGGGGAAACAATCTTTCAGTATCTATCCCGTCAACCCCCCTCAGAATCTTATATGTGTCAATGAGATCACCTCTCATGCTTCTAATCTTCAGAGAGCATAGGGCCAATCTACTCAAGCTCTCCTCATAGGACAACCCTCTCATCCCAGGGATCAATCTAGTGAACCTTCGTTTCATCGCCTCTAAGGCAACTATATCCTTCCTTAGATAAGGAGACCAAAACTGTGCACAGTACTCCAGGTGTGGTCTCACCAAAGCCCTGTACAATTGTAGCAAGACTTCCTTACTCTTGTACTCCAATCCTCTAGCAATAAAGGCCAACATGCCATTTGCCTTCCTAATTGCTTGCTGTACCGGCATGCTAACTCTGTGTTTCTTGTACTAGGACACCTAAATCTCTCTGAACACCAACATTTAATAGTTTCTCACCATTAAAAGTATATTCTGTTCTCCTATTCTTCCTACCAAAGTGAATAACCTCACATTTCCCCACATTATGTTCCATCTACCACCTTATTGCCCACACACTTAACCTGTCTATATCCCTTTGCAGGCTCTTTGGGTCCTCACAGCTTACTTTCCCAGCTCACCCAGGGAAGAGAGAGAGAATCCCATAACTCAGATGAAATGCACTTACAACCAGCGTGCGTCCCATGTCACATCTTTCCCCTCAAAAAAGAAAAGAATATACTAACTATCTCAGAGTTCTAAACACACATAAAGGAACGCTGAGATTTAACCAAAGCAAAACACGCAATCACAAGCAGGCACTATTAAAACAAATAGTCCTTCAATTGAGATGGAGGCTGTCTTCCAGATCTGTGATTGGTGTTTCACTACCAGGCGTTTTGGGTGTTATAGTTGTTTTTTCTTCCTTTGGAGACTGTGGACAGGTCAGAGGACCATTGGGGCCTGTGTTTCAGAAAAGTCCTCAAGGAGCGTTGTTTACAGGTGCCTCATCAGCATAAATTAACTGACACCAATTCCTGCAGTGTGATGAGTCGCTGACTTGCACGTTGCAACTTCTTGGACCCACCACATGTGTGCATGTTCCTGCACTCCAAGTACTCTGGCCAGGGAGTTTCATCCGCACTGTATCACCAGGGTGTAATTCTTGAAGTGGCTTAGCATTCCTGTCATAGTAATACTGCTGATATTGTTTCATGCCAACAAAAACAGGAGTGTCTTCCTAAGTTGAATAGCTAGGCTGTAGGAGTGCTCCAGCTATAGGAAGTAAGGTCTTGCACCTACGACCCATAAGTCTCTGTGTAGGGCTTGTTCCTACACCCTCACTCGATGTATTGTGTCAACCTAATAGAGCTAGAAACTCTGATTGATCGGACTCCTTGCACTTTAAGGAGAGTTGTCTCACGTCATTCTTAGCTTTGCCATTGGACTGCAGGTAGTGAGGTGATGATGTCATGCATCTCAATCCCCATCTCTTGGCAAACAGTGCAAATTCTGCTGATGCAAATTGTGCACCATTATCCGTTGCTAGGATGTCAGGTATTCCAAATCTTCCAAACATCTCTTGAAGTTCTCTCAGAACACTACGAGTACTAACTGAAGTGAGGCTGCCTACTTCGATGAAGTTAATGAAATAGTCACACACAATGAGCAGGGTATGGCCAAGCAGCTCACAAAGGTCAGCCCCAACCTTCGACCAAAGATTAGCCACAATCTCATGCTGCAATAATAGTTCCTTGCTTAGAGAAATCCTATGAGCCAAACAAATTTCACAATTTGCAATATATTGTTTACGTTCTGTTGACATCCTGGGCCAATAGAGGCTGTCACAGACTCTACGGATACAACCTTCTATGCTGATGTGTGTTGAATGAGCGACTGACATCAACTCTTTCTGCAATACAGCTGGTACCATGAGTTGCTGTCCATTAGATATCAAACCTCCTTGGACAATTAGTTCATCTCGAAAGACAAAGTAAGGGTGAAGGCATTCGGGCACCCCTGACTTGATCCTAGGCCAGCCTTGCTGAATAATAACCTGCAGTTGATTCTGAACTGGGTCATCTGCTGCAGCATGATTAAGGCGTTGCCAATGTGAGTCACCAAATGGAAGCGATTCATAATGATCAATTTCTTCTAGTGTAAAATCACAGGCATTAACTTCTGGCAGGTATGCTCTGCTCAGTGTATCTGCTAGGACCATCTTTTCCCTTTACCTATAAGATACTTTCAGACAACATTTTTGGATTCTCTTAGGCGTGTTGTTTAGTGGCTTGAGAACTATTGTTTCTAACGAATATTCACCACATTCTGGTATAGATGTAGGCTTCAAATTTATCACAGGCAAACACGATCATGAGAAGATCTTCTTGATCTGTGCGTATCTCATCCCTGCTGCTGTCAATGCCCTTGATGCATATGCGACAGATTGTCCATTCTGCATCATTGCTGCTCCAAGTCCAAATTGAGATGCTTCGCTTGGTAAATTGATTTTTCCTTGAGATTACAGTACCTAAGGACTGGAATGCTGGTGACCGCTACTTTAAGTCGTTGCAGAGCCAATTCTTGCGATTCCCCCAGAATCACTTGGCGTCTTTCTGTTAGATCTCTGAGCAGTTTAGTTATGCCTGTGTAGGATTCACAAAATTGGATTTTATATTAATAAGTGTAGTGTATGTACCTTGAAGAAGGAACTATATTCTGCAGCCCCTGTATACTGCAGTACCAGTAGTGACCACCCCTGTATATAAGCCTGTGCAGTAACTTTGTATAGTAGTTCCAGTTTTGCCTCCAATTCAGTAAACACCTGTTATAACCAACTTCTGCAGTCCGTGTCTCAATTACACATGGACATTACATTAGCGACGAATAGATCCAAAATTACCTACAGTTCTGCACCACCTCACGGGGATCCATCCCTGAAGCGAAGTTATTAGAGGTCGAAGCCAGAAGGAAGAAATCCAAAAAGAAAAAAAAAAACCAAAAAGAAGAAACGGGCGTCGACCGTGGGCAACCGCCCTCTGATTCATCGAATTCGAAGATTTGCAGGAGAGGCTGTTGAGAGCTGGGCTTGGTTCTCCAGTCTATGGTGTTCCAGCTAATCGGGCTGGTGGCAGGTAGCACACTGATCCTTCCTGGGCTGCGGCGGGCTAGAGCTCGATCGTGTGGCTTTTCAACGTGGCCGAGGAGCATTGTCGGGAAGAGGAGAGAGAGAGAGAGGGTGGAGCGCACAGGGCGCGGCCGGTGCTACGAAGCCGGGCAGCGTACAGACCCGAGAAGAGGGAGGAAAGTGTACCATAGGGTCTGCTCTGACGACGGGAACAGTAATTAAAATAAAAGAAAAAGAAATTAGAAGCGCAGAAAGCCGCGAGGAGCAGCAGTTGTCACGGGGAATGCGGAGAGCGGCGTTGGCAGCAGCGCGGGGGGGAAGCGCGCGAAGACCATAGGGCGTTGCCATCAAGGCATAAAAGCACCAGCAACAGTGTTGGCAGCAGCGGAAAAGACAGAAAGCGCGGGAGGCGCCATCTTAATCCAGCGGGGAAGAAGGAAAAGCGCGGGAGGCGCCATTTTGTTCAATCGGGGAAGAAGGCAAAGCGCGGGAGGTGCCATCTTAGATCTCCAAGATGCCGAAGACTGGCAATATCACTGCCTTCGATAATGAAATAGAAGACTGGACCACGTATGTGGAAAGAGTCAAAGTATATTGCAAGGCAAATGAAGTAGCCGATGAGAAAAAGGCATCGGTATTACTAAACTTAATGGGCGCAAGAACGTACGGCCTATTGCGGAACCTGATCACTCCAGTCAAACCGATGGAGAAGAGTTTTAATGAAATTGTTGATATCCTACAGGAACACCTAACTCCTACACTGCTGCTGATAGCAGAAAGATTTAAATTCCAGAAGAGAAATCAGCATAAAGATGAGAGCAATGCTGATTACCTTACGGAACTACGCAAGCTATCAAAGCACTGCCAGTTCGGAGCAGGACTGGCAGATACCCTATGGGACAAATTTGTCTGTGGACTCCTGAGTGAAGGAACCCAGAAGAGGTTACTCTCAGAGAAAGAGCTGACGCTAGATAATGCTTTCAGCGTGGCAGTATCATACGAAGCAGCAGCAAGGGGAGCTGCAGAAATACAGCAAAAGCCGCAGGAATACGGCACCCATGAAATGACACGGGGAATTGAAAAATGTTATCGCTGCGGCAGAACAACCCATGACCAGAAGGACTGCTGGTTCAAGGACAAAACATGCAGGCAATGCGGAAAGATGGGACACATTGCATGAGTTTGCAGGTCCGGGAAGAAGACTAACGACAACAAAAAGACTACTAAGGAAAAGTACAGGAAAGTACAAAAAATGACGGACAGTATTTCCGAAGACCAGAAGAGCGATAGTGAATCTGGGAACAAGAGACTAATCTGTCTCAAACTACACAACTTAATCGCAAAAGAGGGTCACCGAACCATTTGGGTCACCCTCACGATAGCAGGGTCCCAAGTCAAAATGGAATTGGATACAGGATCAGCCCTGACCATCATGAATCGACGAGACTACGAGCGGCTATTCTCACACATACCCTTGAAAGACACATCCATTGTCTTGAAGACATATATGGGGCAGAAAGTATACCCCAGAGGGAAAATAAGGGTGCCTGTCGAATACAATGGCAAGGAAATACAGAAATTGTATCTGTACATACTGCAAGATGGTGGACCACCGTTATTGGGATGTGAATGGATCAGAAAGATAAGTTTAGACTGGCACTCCATTCAGGCACTGACTGTGGCTGGTAAAATGGATGACGACGTCACACCTGGCCGATTGTCAAAAATCCTAGCTAATGCTAAAGAGGTATTTCAACAAGGACTGCGAACTCTTAAAGGCATAACCGCCTTGATAAAAATAGAAGAGAATGCAATTCCCAAGTTTTTCAAAGCAAGACCGGTACCGTATGCAATTCGCCCAGCCGTCGAAACAGAGCTGGAGAATCTAGAGAATGAAGGCGTGTTATCTAAGGTAGACTGGAGTGAGTGGGTGACACCCATCATTCCTGTCATGAAGAAAACGTTAAACAATATGTCTGAGGAGCCAAGGAAGGTTCGCATCCGTGGGGACTTCAAGGTGACTGTGAACCCAGTCCTTCACACAGTACAGTATCCTCTTCCGAGGATAGAAGATATTTTCGCCTCACTATCTGAAGGGAAACGTTTTACAAAAATTGACCTAGCGCAAGCATATTTGCAGATGGAGGTTGAAGAATCCTCTAGGAAATATCTCACGATAAACACTCACAAAGGTCTTTACCAGTATAATTGACTGATATTCGGAGTAGCATCAGCTCCAGCTATATGGCAAAGAGCGATGGAACAAGTCCTGCAAGGGATTCCGGGGACTCAGTGTTACTTGGACGACATCCTAGTGACAGGTGAAAATGACAGTGAACACCTTGCCAACCTAGAGCAGGTGCTCACTAGACTAAGAGAACATGGGCTACGAGCCAATCGCCCCAAGTGTGAGTTTTTTATGAAACAAATATCGTATTGTGGCCGCATGATTGATGAAGAGGGGTTACATAAGTCCCCTGACAAAATTGAAGTGGTAGTTAAGGCTCCAGCGCCTGAAACTGTGTCGCAACTGAGGTCATCCCTCGGATTGGTGAATTACTACCATAAGTTTTTGCCGAATTTGTCCACAATTCTGCACCCACTGAATGCCCTGCTACAAACTGGAGTAGCATGGAAATGGAGCGATTAATGTAAGCGGGCCTTTCAGAAGTGTAAAGGCCTGATCACTTCAAGAGAAGTATTGGCTCACTACAACCCATCGCTACCGATAAGACTGGTGTGTGATGCGTCTCCCTCCGGCGTTGGAGCGGTACTGTCACATAAATTCCTTGATGGTTCAGAGAGCCCGATAGCTTTTGCGTCATGCTCGTTAACTTCAGCTGAGCGTAACTACGCCCAGATTGACAGAGAAGCCCTCAGCCTGATGTGGGGGGTGAAGAAGTTCAATCACTACATGCACGGACAGAAATTTACTCTACTAACTGATATTAAACTCTTGTCTCCATTTTCAACCCTAAGAAGGGCGTCCCGATAATGACAGCACAACGGCTACAGAGGTGGTCCCTTTCCCTTGGGGCACACCAATATAATATAGAGTACAAAGGAACTAAACAGCATGGGAATGCTGATGGATTGTCGTGCCTACCGTTGCCGATGGTGGAAGAAGCACCTGCAGTGGATCCTGTGGAGATATTCCACTCGACCATAGTCGAATGTCTAATGTGATGAATGCAAACATAGAAAAGGAAGCACGAAATGACCCGACACTCTCCAGGGTCTATGATTTAACGGTGAAGGGATGGCCAGCACATGGCGAACCACTGTTGCCAGCATTCTCGCCAAGAAGAGAACAGCTGTCAGTGTGCCGAGGATCCTTGATGTGTGGATCCAGAGTAGTAATTCCACCCAAATTGAAGGATAGAGTGCTCAATGAGCTTCATGAGGGTCATCTGGGAGGGGTAAAAATGAAGAACTTAGCCAGAGCATTTGTGTGGTTGCCGGGAATCGATAGAGAAATCGAAGAGATGACCAAGAGCTGTACAGGATGCCAGAAGGTCCAAAATGCCCCACCACAAGCCCCTCTCCATCTATGGGAGTGGCCCTCATCTCCATGGCAAAGGGTACACATTGATTTTGCTGGTCCATTTATGGACTCGATGTTTTTAATTGGGTTGGATGCACATTCAAAGTGGCCAGAGGTAATAAAAATGTCCTCAAGCACCACAGAAAAAACTATCACAGTCTTATGAACCATATTCGCCAGAAATGGGCTGCCTGAACAGATTTGCTCTGACAATGGACCACAGTTTGTGCCTGAAGAGTTCTGGAGGTTCTTAAAGAACAATGGTGTTAAGCATTACACATCCGCCCCATATCATCCAGCCACCAATGGATTGGCTGAGAGGTTCTTTCAAACATTCAAGAAGGCTATCAAGGCAATGTGTAATGAAGACATACACCTACAACACAAGGTGGATAACTTCTTGTTTGCCTACCGGAATGCGACACATGTGGTTACCAACCAAACTCCAGCCATGATGTTCTTCAATCGAAGACTAAGATGCCGCTTGGATTTGGTTAAGCCAAACATCAGAAGAGATGTGGAGAACAGGCAGTTTCAGAATATGAATGAAAGGCCAACCAGGAGTTTCAAAATAGTTCAACCAGTTTTGGCCCGGGACTACCGCACAGAGAAATGGCAGCCAGGAACGATCTGCACACGGCAAGGACCTCTAATGTATACCGTGGACGTTGGAGAGAGCATTGTAAGACGTCATGCTGACCAGATTCTAGAGTCACTGGAAAACGTCAAATCTACACCACGATCCTATACACCTGGTGATGAAACCGAAGTACCAATTGCATCTACCTCAGAATCGGTGATATTGGAAGCAGACGAACCAAACAACGACGTTGATCCCGAATCAACTTTGCCAGAAGAACCTGATACCCCAAAGAGGCGTTATCCGGACAGAATCAGGAAGCCTCCTCAAAGACTGAATTTATAATTGATTAACTTCAGCTAATTTATATAGCAACTGTAATTGTAAATATGTTATTTAATTATTAATCGAATGTTATGTACTCTTTAGCTAAAAGGGGAGGAATTGTAGTGTATGTACCTTGAAGAAGGAACTATATTCTGCAGCCCCTGTATACTGCAGTACCAGTAGTGACCACCCCTGTATATAAGCCTGTGCAGTAACTTTGTATAGTAGCTCCAGTTTTGTCTCCATTCAGTAAACACCTGTTATAACCAACTGCTGCAGTCCGTGTCTCAATTACACACGGACATTACAATAAGGGTCAAATGGCACAAGAGGCCATGATTTTAAAGACTGTTTTAAAAGAAGCCCAGAAAAAGGGGCATACAAAATGGCCACCATACCATGTGACCAGCTTATTGGGACACTTTAAAATGGTTCCTGCGCAACCTCAGATAGATTTGTGGATTCAACCCACAGTAAGTTCTGGAAGCCGTTCCTGAGAGAATGAAACCAGACCCACACGGATGCATATGGATCAGATGCAGATCTAGTCAAGATCGGCCTGGAGACAGAGGCCATCAAAATGTTGCCCCAGACAAAAGGGGACAATTTCATATTCATGAGAACAGCACCCAGGACTTGAAAACGAGATCAGCAGGCCATTAAAAACAATGGAGGTAATTTCAAACAAGAGATGGGCCTGTTACCAGCCGTTTAAGACATTTTAAAATATAATGGCTACCCCACTGTGCTCGCAGCCCGCCAGAAATAAAACAAAGCCTTCCCTGATTTTGGGCGGGAAGTGAAGCCTCTGGAAGAAAGGTATATCTGGAGAGACTTTTCGGCAGTTGGACAGTCGGGACAGGCAGGCCAGAGCGAATTGGAACGCAGACAGTTGCAAGCCTGCAGCTTGAACACAGACACGCCGGGTTGGAGAGCTGGAAACACGCAGCTTGAACCCAGACACCCAGAAGAAGGAGCAGTCAATTGCAGGCATTCCGCCCTGGGGAAGCACATCGGGAGATCATCGACCATCCCCGGGCCGTTGCCGGAACGAGAGGCCATAGACCCAGCTTGGGAGAAGAGACAAAAAATAAAGGTCCCAAGTGAAGAAGCCTTCCAGCCACCACGGCTCGGTAGAAGAGAGGAAAGGAACCTGAAGAAGCGATGGGAGCCAGCCCAAGGCTCCTCTAACCAGGGTCGAGCCGACGATCCTCGACCCCGCCAACATCCAGGCCCGCTGGTGTCCAGCCGCCCCCGACCCCCACCTCAGGAGAGAGGTGTGGCGCAGCTCGCAGGGGCTCCACGATCCACGTGGAGACGAGACGCCTGAAAGGACCAAACACAGACTCGATTTCAAAACCTTGCACTTCCTAGTGGGATTGGTGAGCATGTTTCTGGCCCTTCACAATCAGATCTAGATAGGTTTAATAAGGGGGTGGATTTAAGTGTACATTTAACATGAGTTGTTGTCCCTCGATGTTCCGTGTGTTTCCTTATTTCATGATGATCTTTGTAGAGTATAAGGTGCCTGTATTTGTTTCAGTTAGTACTGTGTCATTATGATTTGTTTGTGTGTTTTTCCCTCCCATGTACTCCCTCATCTGCTTGCATTTGATTTGATAATTTTCCTTATGCAATAAAATTTCATTTTGTTTCATCAAACTTGGTCTACACGAGTTTTCTCTACATTGTAGTTCCTGCGCCTAAGTCCAGAGTACAGAATCTAAGGGGCGAGTAGGTCGAACCACTCAAGGTTTACTTTGCAAGAGAGAGAGGCCTCTAGAGAGAGAAACCTCAGGGAAAACTCTCGAGGAAAACCCCTTACACCTGACAGATGCGAGAGAAACTTAATCTGATATTGAAAAAGCCCAAGCAGTCGCTGGATCCCTGCTACATCAGTCAGTGTCGGCATCTCCAAAACCACTTCAACTTTAGCTGGATTCACACACAGTCCTCTTCCCGTAGCCACATGCCCAATAAAAGGAACTTTTTGCATGCAAAGTTAATTTTATCTTTGTTAAACACCACTTCCCGATTGCTACATCACTGTAGGAAAGCTTCTTGGTGTTTTTCATGATCTCGAGTCACTAATTCAAGCGTTTCTCCAAAACCCACCATCACAAAGTCAGCTGCAATGACTTCTATCTCTTGCAGTCCTGCCACCA
Source organism: Somniosus microcephalus (assembly GCF_052327205.1). Taxonomy (NCBI): domain Eukaryota; kingdom Metazoa; phylum Chordata; class Chondrichthyes; order Squaliformes; family Somniosidae; genus Somniosus; species Somniosus microcephalus. The sequence continues at coordinate 196,607,527 of NC_140988.1, forward strand.
GCTCATGCATCTACCTTTGGAAAACATTTGGTGCTGAGCTGATCCCAAATGTCATACACTTCCAATGGTATCATCCAAAAAGTGTGTGAAATGTAGTAAGATATGATAATGTTCATTGAGAGTCATGTGCCAAGACCCATTTCGGACGTCGCGAATTGTGAAGACTTTAGCACTGTGTAGGTGTGTACCTACATCTTCAGTCATTGATAGAGGACAATGTCCTTGCTTGATAGCCTTGTCTTTAGAACCTAAGCAGATGCGTAGTGTGCCATTCTTCTTAGGTACGACTACTATTAAACTGATCTATGTGGCTGGCGTTGTTACAGGAGTGATGATGTTCTGTCTGAGCAGACCATCCAGGGTTTCCTTCAGCTTATCCCTTAAAGTCACTGGTACACAATGTGGGACAAGTTGGACCAGATCTACTGCCTTGTTGCCTGATTCAGTATTCTCCCTCAACTTGTCCTATCCCATTACTGAATACCCGAGGATGTTTCAGTGTTAAACACTCCTTAGGTGGTGGCTTGAAGACATTGATCGTTGTTCCAATAGATGTTGTTCTATTAATTTCATCATTATCACTGTACATAATTATATCCATGCCCATGCAGGCCTTCCTACCCAGCAGAGGTTGTATAGCCATGCTTTCGACTAGCATACTGTCCAGCTTACACTTATAGTCACCATGTTGGACCAGAATTCGTACCTGTCCTCTAATGGGGTGACTTGTACTGCCATAAACTACAATTGCTGACTTCAACAGTTCCACCTTTGCCAGCTTAAAAACTCTTGTTGCTATTTTGCAAAGGTGCAGTGGAATTTTGTTACATTGTGCACTCGTGCCTATTTGAAATCTTAGGTGGTTGCCTGACTCCAGCTTAAGTGTAACACACTCTGCATCATCCAAACCCATAGCACTGACCTGATTGAATGACTTCTTTTGTCTGAAGAGATCGCATAGTCTCTGAAGAATGGACTCAGTCGGGAATATTTTGTGGACTTTATGGGATTTTTCTGAGGGTATTTTTCCTGTTATGGGATCGCCCTGTGCAGATACGTGAAAGGCTGGTTTTGTTAAAACTCCAGAGAACGCATGGCAGTTGGCTGTGACAAAAGGATTGTCAGTCATCATCTATATATATAAAAGGATACTTCTGTCTGTCATTCCGTCTGTCTATCTGTCTTGAATTAACTCGAAAGTTATAGAGCATACCTACACGTGCATTACGTCAAAAGAAAGCTGACGATTCCAGAACCGTCCTAAGCGTATTTACGTTTCAGCTGGACTAAAATTGTTCGCGCGTTATGCAAAAAACCTTCAACATTAAACTCATTATCTGCTAAGTAGCATTGATTGACTGACATCAAGGTCGACCAATCCTGTGCCAGCACGATTGACCAATCCTACAGTTCAGTCACCTGATGGTTGGCCAATCGCTGCGTCTGTGGGCGGGACTAATGCTTTTCAACTCAGCCATCGGGCAGCCATTACTTCCAGCTCAAACTACTCTGCTAATCCAGCTTCGAAAAAGTTAGTATCTCTTTTAAAAATTACATAACATTTACCAAAAATGTTTTATAAGTACTTTCACTTTCATCTTTGAAGCTATTAAAAGGTAGAAATGTTGCCCGGCAGCAGATTCACACAGGGACAGACAGGCAGGTCCCAAAGCCTGGGACTCGATTTAAACCGCCCGGCCCAAAACAGCCCTGGCAAAGCCGGGCTCCCCCAGCTAGTCCAGTATGTATGGGTTCGCCCGACAGTCCTGGAAAAAGGAAGGGGGGCCATTGAACTTGATTAGAAAAAGCACTCTAATATGCAAAGCACTTCTCACTTCCATCTCAGAAGAGAAGCAGAACAATGAACCCACTGGCCGCACCCAGCCAAAAGGAAGCCAGTTTTTTTTCCAACACAAAGACCGAAAGAGATGTCCCAGACTTAGGGCCATTAATCCAATACGCATGGTTCCTGTAGTGTATGTACTTTGCAGAAGGAACTATATTCTGCAGCCCCTGTATACTGCAGTACCAGTAGTGACCACCCCTGTATATAACCCTGTGTAGTAACTTTGCATAGTTAGTTCCAGTTTGTCTCCACTCAGTAAAGACCTGTTATAACAAACTCCTGCAGTCCGTGTCTCAATTACACACGGACATAATACTGGCGACGAGCAGATCCGAACTTACCTACAGTCTGCACCACCTCATGGGGATCCATCCCTGAAGCGAAGTTGTCAGAGGTCGAGGCCAGAAGGAAGAAAAAAAATAAATTAATAAAACAATCAGAAGAAACGGGCGTCGACCGTGGGCAACCGCCTCTGATTCATCGGAGTGAAAGATTTGCAAGAGAGGCTGTCGAGAGCGGGGCTTGGTTATCCTGTCGATGGTGTTCCAGCTAATCAGGCTGGTGGCAGGTAGTACACTGATCCTTCCTGGGCTGCGGCGGGCTAGAGCTTGATTGGGTGGCTTTTCATCGGGGCCGAGCAGCGTTGTCGGCAAGAGGAGAGAGAGAGAGAGGGTGGAGCACACAGGGCGCGGCCGGTGCTACGAAGCCGGGCAGCGTACAGACCCGAGAAGAGGGAGGAAAGTGTCCCGCAGGGTTGCTCCGACGACGGGGAAATAAAAGAAATTAGAAGCGCAGAAAGTCGCGAGGAGCTGCAGTTTGCCACAGGAACCGCGGAGAGTGGCGTTAGCAGCAGCGCGGGGGGAAGTGCGCGAAGACCATAGGGCGTCGCCATCAAGGCATAAAACGCCAGCAACAGCGCTAGCAGCAGCGGAGAAGAGAGAAAGCGCGGGAGGCGCCATTTTGTTAAATCGGGGAAGAAGGCAAAGCACAGGAGGCGCCATCTTAGATTTCCAAGATGCCGAAGACTGGCAATATCACTGCCTTCGATAATGCAATAGAAGACTGGACCATGTATGTGGAAAGAGTCGAAGTATATTGCGAGGCAAACGAAGTAGCCGATGAGAAAAAGGCATCGGTACTACTAAACTTAATGGGCGCAAGAACGTACGGCCTATTGCGGAACCTGCTTACTCCAGCCAAACCGATGGTGAAGAGTTTTAACGAAATTGTTGATATCCTACAGGAACACCTAAATCCTACACCGCTGCTGATAGCAGAAAGATTTAAATTCCACAGGAGAAATCAGCATAAAGATGAGAGCAATGCTGATTACCTTACGGAACTACGCAAGCTATCAAAGCATTGCCAGTTCGGAGCAGGACTGGCAGATACCCTACGGGACAAATTTGTCTGTGGGCTCCTGAGTGAAGGAACCCAGAAGAGGTTACACTCAGAGAAAGAGCTGACGCTAGATAAGGCTTTCAGCGTGGCAGTATCGTACAAAGCAGCAGCAAGGGGAGCTGCGGAAATACAGCAAAAGCCACAGGAATATGGCACCCACGAAATGACACGGGGATTTGAAAAATGTTTTCGCTGCAGCAGAACAACCCATGACCAGAAGGACTGCTGGTCCAAGGACAAAATATGCAGGCAATGCGGAAAGATGGGACACATTGCACGAGTTTGCAGGTCTGGGAAGAAGACTAACGACAACAAAAAGGCTACTAAGGAACAGTACAGGAAAGTACAAAAGATGACGGACAGTATTTCCGAAGACCAGATGAGCGATAGTGAATCCGGGAACAAGGGACTAAGTTGTCTCAAACTTCACAACGTAATCGCAAAAGAGGATCACTGAACCATTTGGGTCACCCCCACGATAGCAGGGTCCCAAGTCAAAATGGAATTGGATACAGGATCAGCCCTGACCGTCATGAATCGACGAGACTACGATGGGCTATTCTCACACATACCCTTGAAAGAGACATCCATTGTCTTGAAGACGTATACGGGACAAAAAGTATACCCCAGAGGGAAAATAAAGGTGCCTGTCGAATTCAACGGCAAGGAAATACAGAAATTGTATCTGTACATACTGCAAGATGGTGGACCACCGTTATTGGGGTGTGAATGGATCAGAAAGATAAGTTTAGACTGGCACTCCATTCAGGCACTGACGGCGGGTGGTAAAAAGGATGACGACGTCACTCCTGGACGATTGTCAAAAATTTTAGCTAACGCGAAAGAGGTATTTCAACAAGAACTGGGAACTCTTAAAGGCGTAACCGCCTCGATAAAAATAGAAGAGAATGCAATTCCCAAGTTTTTCAAAGCAAGACCGGTGCCATATGCAATTCGCCCAGCCGTTGAGGCAGAGCTGGAGAATCTGGAGAATGCAGGCGTGTTATCTAAGGTAGACTGGAGCGCGTGGGCGACACCCATCATTCCTGTCATGAAGAAAACGTTAAACAATAAGTCTGAGGAACCAAGGAAGGTTCGCATCTGTGGGGACTTCAAGGTGACGGTGAACCCAGTCCTTCACACAGTACAATATCCTCTCCCGAGGATAGAAGATATTTTCGCCTCACTATCTGGAGGGAAGTGTTTTACAAAAATTGACTGAGCACAAGCATATTTGCAGATGGAGGTTGAAGAATCCTCTAGGAAGTTTCTCACGATAAACACTCACAAAGGTCTTTACCAGTATAATCGACTGGTATTCGGAGTAGCATTAGCTCCGGCGATATGGCAAAGAGCGATGGAACAAGTCCTGCAAGGGATTCCGGGGACTCACTGTTACTTGGACGACATCCCAGTGACAGGTGAAGATGACAGTGAACACCTTGCCAACCTGGAGCATGTGCTCACTAGACTACGTGAACATGGGCTATGAGCCAATCACCCCAAGTGCGAGTTTTTTAAGAAAGAAATATCGTATTGTGGCCACGTGATTGATGAAGAGGGGTTACATAAGTCCCCTGACAAAATTGAAGCGGTAGTTAAGGCTCCTGTGCCTGAAAATGTGTCGCAACTGAGGTCATTCCTCGGATTGGTGAATTGCTACCATAGGTTTTTGCCGAATTTGTCCACAATTCTGCACCCACTGAACACCCTACTACAAACTGGAGTAGCATGGAAATGGAGCGATGAATGTAAGCGGGCCTTCAGAAGAGTAAATACCTAATCACTTCAAGAGAAGTATTGGCTCACTACAACCCATCACTACCGATAAGACTGGCGTGTGATGCGTCTCCCTACGGCATTGGAGCGGTATTGTCACGTAAATTCCTTGATGGTTCAGAGAGGCCGGTAGCTTTTGCGTCACGCTCGTTAACTTCAGCCGAGCGTAACTACGCCCAGATTGACAGAGAGGCCCTCAGCCTGGTGTGGGGGGTGAAGAAGTTCAATCACTACCTGCACAGTCAGAAATTTACTCTCCTAACTGATCATCAACCTCTTGTCTCCATTTTCAACCCTAAGAAGGGCGTCCCGATAATGACAGCACAACGGCTACAGAGGTGGTCCCTTTTCCTAGGGGCACACCAATATGACATCAAGTACAAAGGAACTAAACAGCATGGGAATGCTGATGGATTATTGCGCCTACCATTGCCGACGGTGGCAGAAGCACCTGCAGTGGATCCAGTGGAGATATTCCACTCGACCATAGTCGAATGTCTACCTGTGATGAATGCAAACATAGAAAAGGAAACACGAAATGACCCAACACTCTCCTGGGTCTATGATTTAACGGTGAAGGGATGGCCAGCACATGGCGAACCACTGTTGCCAGCATTCTCGCCGAGAAGAGAACAGCTGTCAGTGTGCAGAGGAACCTTGATGTGTGGATCCAGAGTAGTAATTCCACCCAAATTGAAGGATAGAGTGCTCAATGAGCTTCATGAGGGTCATCTGGGAGGGGTAAAAATGAAGAACTTAGCCAGAGCATTTGTGTGGTGGCCGGGAATCGATAGAGAAATCGAAGAGATGACCAAGTGCTGTACAGGATGCCAGAAGGTCCAAAACGCCCCACCACAAGCCCCTCTACATCCATGGGAGTGGCCCTCATCTCCATGGCAAAGGGTGCACATTGATTTTGCTGGTCCATTTATGGACTCGATGTTTTTAATTGCGGTGGATGCACATTCAAAGTGGCCAGAGGTAATAAAAATGTCCTCAACCACCACAGAAAAAACGATCACAGTCTTACGAACCATATTCGCCAGAAATGGGCTGCCTGAACAGATTTGCTCCGACAATGGACCACAGTTTGTGTCTGAAGAGTTCCGGAGGTTCTTAAAGAACAATGGTGTTAAACATTACGCATCCGCCCCATATCATCCAGCCACCAATGGATTGGCTGAGAGGTTCGTTCAAACATTCAAGAAGGCTATCAAGGCACTGTGTAATGAAGACATACCCCTACAACACAAGGTGGATAACTTCTTGTTTGCCTACCGGAATGCGACACATGCGGTTACCAACCAAACTCCAGCCATGATGTTCTTCAATCGAAGACTACGATGCCACTTGGATTTGGTTAAGCCAAACATCAGAAGAGATGTGGAGAACAGGCAGTTTCAGAATATGAATGAAAGGCCGACCAGGAGTTTTAAGATAGGTCAACCAGTTTTGGCCCGGGACTACCGCACAGAGAAATGGCAGCCAGGAACGATCTGTACACAGCAAGGACCTCTAATGTATACCGTGGACGTTGGAGAGAGCATTTTAAGACGCCATGCCAACCAGATTCTAGAGTCACTGGAAAACGTCAATTCCACACCACGATCCGATACACCTGTTGATGAAACCGAAGTACCAATTGCATCTACCTCAGAATCGGGAATATTGGAAGCAGATGAACCCAACAACGACGTTGATTCTGAATCAACTCTGCCAGAAGAACCTGATACCCCAAAGAGGCGTTATCCAGACAGAATCAGGAAGCCTCCTCAAAGACTGAACTTATAATTGCTTAACTTCAGCTAATGTATATGACAACTGTAATTGTAAATATGTTATTTAATTATTAATCGAATGTTATGTACTGTTTAGCTAAAAGGGGAGGAATTGTAGTGTATGTACTTTGCAGAAGGAACTATATTCTGCAGCCCCTGTATACTGCAGTACCAGTAGTGACCACCCCTGTATATAAGCCTGTGTAGTAACTTTGCATAGTTAGTTCCAGTTTGTCTCCACTCAGTAAAGACCTGTTATAACCAACTCCTGCAGTCCGTGTCTCAATCACACACGGACATAATAGGTCCAAGGATGACTCATCACAGATTAAGCACCAGAGTGCTCAGAAGCAAATGGATTTTAAAGATTGGTGGGAAAACATAGGGACTACTATAAAGATCGACTCTTTTCCACCAATCTCTCTCTTTCTCGCTCTCTGCTGCTAAAAGATCGAACTAACAAGAAGTACCAGAGAAGTCGACGAGCAGAGCGATCGAAACCGACTGCATGTGGGGGTAAACACAGTCTCTCAGAAGTGAAGCTTTTGGGCTATTCCGAGGGTGGGAGCTTCATTTGGTTCAGCCAGGCTAAGGGGTTTATGCGACTGGGTAATTTGTTGATGGGATGGAATTATAGTCCACTGTAGCAACTAGGGAATTACTGCTTGTTATTGTCCCCAGTTTTGTACTGTATGTATGTTGATTATAATCTGGATTTTATTCTCCACAGGGATCGTGATTTCATTTAGTAGTGCATGTTTTAGCCAGTGTATGTTAGACCAAATAAATACAAGTTTGATTTTTCACCGAAGCATTCCTGTCTGTGACTTATTTCATTTACACTCTGAATAATAATTCCCGGGTATAGAACTTTTGTAAGGCGGGGGCGATTTGAACCGTCCGTCTAGCAATTGGGCTAGGATCAAAAACCGCTTAAATCTCTTGGTGACCACGGCAGGACCTGGGTTAAAGGAGTGTAAATCAGTCATGGACAGCGCTTCTGGCGAAAGATCCCAAATGGAGGAAAGGTTTCTTCATATGTGTTTAAGAAGGTTAACATCACTGAGAAGTGGGTGCTAGGCTTGTTGCGTGCTGAGCGTTCGGTGGACACAGCGGCAGAATGGACGGAGGGCACCGAGCATAGGCGCAGCATTGAAAAAACGGTATGGCTCATCTGTCTAAAAGACAAGTGCAACTGCTAGATAAGCAGCTTGCGAAGTTAGAGGCAGAGCTCAGGGAGTCCGAGGCACAGTCAGATGCAAGGGCTGTAGTAGGGAGCAGGTTATGCACGGAACTAAGGGATGAGAAGCAGGGAAGAATAAGCCAGGAGGAAACCTTCCGTAACCATAAGGAGTTCCTGCAATGCCAGGTAACTGAGGCAAAGGGGAACGAGAGGGTGGTTAGGGAGGAGAATGCTCACTTGTCGAGTGAGGTAAAGGTGCTGGGAGAGCAGTTAAAGGATATTCAGGTGGCACACAGAGTCGCCAGCACTGGAGGGTTTGATAAGGGTAATCATGGTCCTTGCCAGGAGCAGATCCGGAATTTGACCAATACTCTATCTGAGGCCAAAGGGATGGTCTGCTTCGTAGCTCCGGGAATGGCCCGGGTAGATGAGGAAGAGCAGGAGGGAGATAAGGAGGACTGTAAGGCAGAGGAGGACGCTCGACCACCGCCCGAAGTGTCGGGACCAGGACGCATGTGCCCTGCCCGGCAGCAGAAATACGGTGCGCCCGTAGACGGTCAAGAGCAAGGAGCACTGCAGAGTGACTTTGTGGTCCCGTATATGACCCCCCAGCTGCAGGCAATGGTCTCTAACCTGACCAAACTGACCAGCACAGGGGACCGATCTGTCCATTTTACGGCTGTGGAGCAGGTGGGGGGATCAATAATTGTAACGAAGCTGAGACAGTCAAATTACATTTATGTTCCCTGGATAGTAGGTTGTACCAGTCACTCTCAGCGGGTAGCAAGAGAGGGCAGGGTACGTTAGAGGGGATAAAGGATGACATCCTAGAGGCTATGGGCCTCAATGATGGAAGTCCCTTCTCCCGAGTGGAAATTACACTGCAGTCAGCTGGGGAGGCATCGCAGGCTTTCGCGGACAGGCTTTGGCCCATCTACCGGAGTGCCTGTGTGGGGGTGCCTGACCGTGCGCAGCTGCAGGGGGAGCCTAGGGCTCATTGGCTGAGGACCCTGGTGGCAAACAGCCTGCCCAGGATCAAGGCCAAAGCAGAGGGGTGGTTCAATTCCAGGGATCCCCAGACCACAGAAGAGAGTGTGATCCGGCAGTTAACTCTCTCTTTTAAGAATGGTAGGGGTGAGGATGACAAACCAAAGGGCAGAGTACACGAGTTAAAGCCTAGTGGAGGCAATGTTAGAAGAGAGTGGCGCCAGGTAGGTAGGTAGCTCAGAGAAGAAGCAAGGCTGTTATAGGTGCGGGAGTAAAGAGCACTGGAGGAAAGACTGCCCAGTCTCTGACAAAAGGAGCGGGAAAGGGGCTCCTCCAGCGCCAGTGCAGAAAGCCGCAGCTGTGGCAGGAAGCATCACTGATCCGTTTGCGGTATTAGTGGCTGCTCTCTGCGCAGTTTTTCCGTCAGGGCAGGGTAGGGTGGACGCGGCAGCAGGCAGCGTTGTCCCATCCGCCCTGAACAATCCCGACCCATAACTAGGGGCTTCTCAGCCCGTTTACCTGTGCCCACTAAGTTATGATGCTTGGGAGAGACCGTGCATGAAAATCGGGGTGGAGAAAGTGCAAGGACACTGGAGCTTCAAGCACCATTGTTTATGCGGATAACCCGACCACATCACCTCTATCGAGTGGGGTCCCATATAACTTAGTAGGGTACACCGGGAATGAACGGGCTGGGTCTTTCTCCATCCCGCTAGCCATCGATCTGGGTACACTCCATACGGAGTGGAAATGTGTCCTGATGTAGTGGGAGCGGGAGGGGATAGGCATTTTGGGGGCAGACTTCATACTGGCCCACAAGATATTGGTGGATTTGGGGGGCAGTATGCACGGGAAAGGAGAAGGAGGTAGTAGTTATACTAAGGAAGCAAGGCAAGGGAACCATGTGCATGATGAAGCCCAAGGGTAGTTATGACTTTGATCTTTTGGTCACTTCTACCCCGGCGGAGTACATAGCGGATGTGCGAGCCAACCTCGCGGCATTCGCTACACACAAGCACGACTGTGGGAGGGTAATAGGGGTGGAGATCAGAGTAGAAGGAGACCCCATGGCCCGACCACAGAAACAGTACAACTTCCCCAGAGCGGCAGATGCGGATTTAGAGACGGCAGTGGGACCACTGGTTGAGCAGGGTGTGTTGAGACCCATAGTGACACATGTGAACTCTCCGATTTGGCCAGTTAGGAAACTGGACAATTCGTGGAGAGCCACTGTTGACTATCAGGTTCTTAACAACAACATCCCAGCCTGCGTCCCCACCATCGCAGCTGTAGCCAACCTGATCGGGAGTATCCCAGCATCCGCAAAAACATTCACGGTGCTGGACATTTCGAACGGATTCTGGCCTATCCCTCTCAAAAGGGAGGACCAGTATAAGTTTGCATTCACTTTCAAGGGTCAGCAGTACACATGGACCTGCCTTCCCCAGGGGTTTCATAACAGTCCTTCTATTTTCCACCAATGTATGGCCAACTGATTAAAAGGGTTCAGCAGACCGCAGCAGCTTGTGCAGTACGTGGACGACCTGCTTTTGTTCTCCAACGAGGGGGAGGAGCATGGCCCCCTGCTGGCTGAGCTGCTAAGTCTGTTAAAGGAATCTGGGTTTAAAGTTAATCCCAAGAAAGCACAGATTGGCCATCAGGAAGTAAAATTCCTCGGGCTGACCGTGCGTGCTGGGGAGAGGGCCATCGATGAGGCGAGGAGGAAGGCGGTACAGGAGCTACCTGCCCCGACCACAGTAACAGGTTAAGATCCCTCCTGGGACTCACAGGTTACTGCAGGGATTACATGAAGGACTATGCCGCTACGGCAGCTCCTCTACTCCGGCTTCTCCACAAGGGAGTGGGCTGGGAGTGGCATGAGGACTGCATGACAGCTTTTAGTCATCTGAAGGGAGATCTGCAGTCCGCACCGGCTTTAGGAGTGATTGATGGGGGAAAGGAGTTCTTTTTGGAGGTAGCTGCCACAGGGAACAGTTTAAGCCCAGTGCTACTCCAGGCGCGGCATGGCAAGCTGAGGCCTGTGGTATACTCATCAAGAATCCTCACAGATGTAGAGAGGGGGTACTCCAATTGTGACAGGCACCTGCTTGCCACACATTGGGCCGTGAGGAGATCACAAATCTTCATGGGGGCATCCCCGGTAACTCTCAACCCATCATACGCCCATTCAGATGCTTCTGGATGGGAGGATAAAGGACGGCATGGTGAGCAGTGCACGCAATGCTCGCTGGACTTTATTGCTCTCTCAGATGAACTTGAGTGTGAAAGGCCTCTGTGAGCCCAAGCTGGCCGCAAATTTGATCTACCCAGGTGTGGCCTACAAATGTCCTGTTGAAGGGGTATGGGACGTAGACATAGGGTTTCGGGCTGGGATCCATCCCATGGGCCGCGAGATCAATGTAGACGAGTCCAGTACAGTGGTGGCCGGGGAGCGACTCACTGGATGCGGGATTTTTGACCCAAAGTTAGGCATTGCCAAGGGCATTAAACTCCCGAGCACCATGAGCGCCCAGCACGTTGAACTGTCAGTGGTGGTGTATGTGGTTACCCACCCCGAAGAGTTCCCTACACCCTACACGATTTGCTCAGACAGCATGTTCACTTGCAATTCGTGTACAGAATATTTAGCCATTTGGTCTCGTCGTGGGTTCATATCTGCAGACGGGAAACGCCTAGCAACCAAGTCATTGTTGTGACAGATCCTAACATCAATAGGAACCCAGCGGGATTTCTATATCCACAAAGTCAAGGTCCATTCTAAGACAGAACCCCATGCGGAGGGCAATCAGCAGGCTGACATGCTGGATAAAGAGGGTTCTCGAACGGGCACATTTTGGGATCCATATGGGTCGAGAATGGTAGCAGCGATCAGAGACAGAGGTGGGACCCAAGGGAGTGCAGGGGTAGCATTGTCCCCAGACCTAAAGATGGTCCAGGCACAGGATCCTGCCCTAAAGACTGTTCTGGAGATGCTGGCTAAGGGAGATAAGGTAGAGGGTCCATACATGGCAGGTATTACGGTAAAGGAAGGGATGCTTTTCAGAGGGGAATATTGGGTAGTTCCACAGCAGCACCGGAGGGAATTCCTTCAGTTGGCCCACGAGGGTCCCGGAACGGGGCACCCCGGGCTGGAGACCACCTGACAATGAGTGGAACAGGCAGGGTGGTGGCCGCAACTGAGGGAGGATGTCCGTGACTTCTGCGCGGATTGCGTGGTGTGTGCTGCAAACAACCCTGAGCTCAGAAAAGGAAGGTATCCATGTGGCACACTAGGAGAGTGGAGCGACCATGGCAGTCCATACAGGTCGATTATATCGGACCGCTGCCCACCGCACAGGGGGGTTACAAATACTGCCTGGTCCTGGTAGATGTGTTCTCTAAATGGGTAGAAGCCTTCCCTTGCCAAAGAGCCACAGCTTTGGGGACCGCAAGGATCCTAGTGAGAGAGGTGTTCTCTAGGTGGTGGCTACCACAGTATGTGGAGTCCGATCAGGGGAATCACTTCACAGGGGAAGTCATGCAGGCAACTCTGAAGATGCTAGGTGTAGAGGGTAAATGGCATGTCGCACACAACCCGCAGTCATCAGGGATTGTGGAGCGGATGAATAGGACCATCAAGGAAAGGTTACGGAAGGAGACGGGAGACTCACCTAGAAAATGGGCGGAGGTCTTGCCATTAGTTCTGATGGGGGTCCGAGCCAGCCCATCTAGAAGCACAGAGTATTCTCCGCATGAGCTCATGACAGGCAGGGTCATGAGAACGCCCAGCCATGTACTGGCCCCGGTTCTCACAGAAGGTCAGTTGAGAGAGGTGAACCGGGATAGGTTTGTTAAGAATTTGCTTGAGCATCTCAGGCAGATCCATTGGCAGGCTGCCAGTAACATGGGGAAGCAACATTGTATAAATCGTTTATAGCTTGAGCCTCAGAGGCACCATGAGTGGAAGGTCGGAGATCAAGTAATGGTTTGAAACTTCGCCAGGGTGGGGACTTCTGAACCGCTGTACATGGGACCGTACATTATCATGGATAGGGCGAGTCCGATGGTATATGCGGTCAAAATGCCCCGACGCACGAAGTGGTTCCATACCAATCAGTGCAAACTTTTTAACCCTGGGGAAAGAACTGATAAGAGGAGGAAACAGCAGGGAGTGGTGAGCTGCGCTACAGGTGTGGGTCTCCAGCCCATAATCTGGGACTGTGAGGAGTCCACAGAGGGACCAGTCATTCCGCCTGTGGGGGCAGGAGTGAGAAGGAGTGCCAGGATCCCACGGCCGAGGGTACGGTGGACATCTCCTTACACACCAGTGAACGAAGGAAGCCGGAGTCATAAGAGGCCCAGGGTCGAGGAGACCTAGTGTGGCCACCCGGAGATGGGTGGCGCTGTACATAACTTCTTTCTCTCCTGTCTGTTGCCTTAGCTTGACTGTATAATTTGGATTTTAATCGTGTGTGATGTGCCTCAATAAATCCGAGACTCGATGTTAGCAAAACAAAACAAGGCTTTTATTGACTTAGAAGGTAACACACAGAGGAGAATGTATCTTCCATCCAGAGGTCTGCCATACTGGATGTGCTGCAGGCTGGGCCAGCTTACATAGGAGCCAGGTATGGGCGGAGCCCTACACACAGTACAATACAATGGAAATGAAACTGAAACCAACCACAGTCACAGGCAGAGAAATACTGATGAGTGATGAATGGAATATTTCATCACAGTGTGTAGCTGCGTCTGGAAAGGTGAGGCATCACCCAAGGACAACGTTGCATTCTGTGTGTTTTCCGGGAACGCCTAAGAACAAGATGAAGTCAGGCATGATAGTCCTGATCGTCATGATTAAAGCCAGCATGAGTCATAGGGGCGACACCGAGGAATCGGTTATCTTTGGCTGCACCAGCGGAGATGGACCGACCGTGGCCACTGGATGTGGCTCGAAGGGGGGGGTGAGCGTCTATCTCCATGAGGGAAGATGGCCTGGATGGCTGGGGTCGAATTCCACCTGGTGTTCCAGCCATGACGAGTTCACCTATGGTGAAGCGTCCATCCCATGCCCGAGAATAGGGGTTACTGCCTCCCAGGTTAGGGTAACAGAGGGTAAACGGGTGTGCCTTAGCTGTAGGGGACACATTCCACTAGGAAGGTGGTGGTGGCTCAGGAAACTGAGCATGGATACAGGGGACAAGACAGCTGACTGCGAAAGACTAAGTAATGACACGTACCGAACGATCATGGGTTCTCAGGGAGGAGTGAATGTGTGTTGGGATAAGTGGTGGGAATCCAAGGAAGGGATTTATGTGTGTATGTGGGGGTAGGAAAAGATCTGCCCAGTGGGTGTGTCGATCACATTTAGCAGGTGATGGCAGGACACCAGGGGTGGTATCGGTTGGGATCGGAGTGTGGACTCCTGTGTAATCCCAAAACCCTCGAAAACCATCAATGCCACAGAGCTCATCTCATACACCAGGAAGCCCCCGCCCAGAGCCCCGATGGTACAGATGACTGTAGATGGGTGTCCCACCATCACCAGGGGTCCAGGGAATGGGTTGGTTTTAATACCTACTGACAAAGTGTTGTTTCAGAATGTGCACTACACCGTGGCATCTGTGATCCTGAACCTGACTGAAGTCCATCTGCCTGTGTGGTGTCCAAGGAAGACGGAGAAGCTTTATGAAGCGCTGTTAGAAGTGATGTTTCAGGAATTTTATGAACTGGACTATGGAAATGTAGAGAAAGAACTGCTTTATAATCTGAATGTTGGGGGTAGTGTGGGGTCCAGGAGGCAGAGACGACGGACCTGGAATGATGTAGCCACAGCGTTCACTACAGGAACGGGTATTATTTATAGTATGGATGATGCACAACTCCAGATGCAGATCACTGGGTTAAAGAACCAACTGCGTAAGATTCTAGGGGCAGAGAATACAGTGGTGGGTTCAGAGCATCATGAGGACCAGGCAATGACCGTTCATTTAAAGGAGGTCATTGCGGAGCTGGAGAGGCACGCAAAAACTGTTAATGAATTGATACGGGAGGACAGGAATGCCTCAGAGCAGGCTGCATGGAATGAGGTGTGTGTGTTGTATGGAGCATGGTTGCTGGGCGAGAGCTGCAGTAACCTGGAGGACCTGAGGCAAGGTCGCGTCCCTTCATGGTTAAGCAACAAGCATCTCGCCGCGCTGCACCCGTATAGCAATTTCACTTGTGGGAGACTTTGGCCTTTGCTTTCTCATTGAGTGATGCTTTGTGGAAAGAAAAGCATCAAACGGGGGACTGAAGAGATCGCAAAGTCCCTGAAGAATGGACTCAGTCGGGAATATTTTGTGGACTTTATGGGATTTTTCTGAGGGTATTTTTCCTGTTATTGGATTGCCCTGTGCAGATACATGAAAGACTGGTTTTAAAACATAAGAACATAAGAAATAGGAGCAGGAGCAGGCCAATCGGCCCCCCGAGCCTGCTCCGCCATTCAATAAGATCATGGCTGATCTGATCCCAACCGCCAATCCACTATGACAGGACTATCTCCTGAATCTAACAGAATTAGACACACTCCAGAGAATGCATGGCAGTTGGCTGTGACAAAAGGACTGTCAGTCATCCAGTATGTATGGGTTCGCCCGACAGTCCTGGAAGAAGGAAGGGGGGCCATTGAACTTGATTAGAAAAACCACTCTAATATGCAAAGCACTTCTCAACTCCATCTCAGAAGAGAAGCAGAACTATGAACCCACTGGCAGCACCCAGCCAAAAGGGAGCCAGTTTTTTTCCCAACACAAAGACCGAAAGATATGTCCCAGACTTAGGGCCATTAATCCAATACGCATGGGTCCGAGGATGACTCATCACAGATTAAGCACCGGAGTACTCAGAAGCAAATGGATTTTAAAGGTTGGTGGGAAAAGATAGGGACTACTATAAAGATAGACTCTTTTCCACCACTCTCTCTCTCTCTCGCTCCCTGCTCCTACAAGATCAAACTAACAAGAAGTACCAGAGAAGTCGACGAGCAGATCGATCGAAACCGACCGCATGTGGGGGTAAGCATAGTCTCTCAGAAGTGAAGCTTTTGGGCTATTCAGAGGGTGGCAGCTTCATTTGGTCAGCCAGGCAAAGGGGTTTATGCGACTGGGTAATTCGTTGATAGGTGTGGAATTATAGTCCACCATAGCAACAAGGGAATTACTGCTTGTTATAGTCCCCAGTTTTGTACTGTATGTATGTTGATTGCAATCTGGATTTTATTCTCCACAGGGATAGTGATTTTGTTTAGTAGTGCATGTTTTAGCCAGTGTATGTTAAACCAAATAAATATAAGTTTGATTTTTCACCGAAGCATTCCTGTCCGTGACTTATTTCATTTACACTCTGAATAATAATTCCCGAGTATAGAACTTTCGTAAGGCGGGGGCGATTCGAACCGTCCATCTAGCAATTGGGCAAGGATGAAAAACCGCTTACATTTTCTTGGTTCTTCATCTACTGCTCTAGCTGTCTGCCTGTGTGCTGGCGATTCTTTTCCACCGCATTTTGCTGCAAAAGGGTTGCTCTTTCTGCACCTGTTGCACACCTTCCCAAAGGCTGGGCACAGTTCTTTCTTGTGGAACTCGTGTTTCTTCCCATAGTTCCAGCACTCATAAATCTTTGGGGATTCTTTAGTGTTGTCCCAAAGATTGCCTCTGCCCCACTTAGCGGTTTCCTTGACTTTATGTACTGCACCCACATTCTGTCCCTTTAACTCCTCGTGACTATGAGTTGCACCAGCATGCTTTCAGCCACATGACAGATCTCATCCATCTTCGCCAAGGTTGGATTAGCCTCTCAAAGCAATCTTTCTCACACCCTCGAGTCCGCAATTCCAAACATGAGTCAGTCTCTGAATATCACTTCTGGCGTTATGTGGTTGAACTCACACCCTTCGGTGAGTTTTGGCAGCACTGTACGATACTCCTCATACGTTTCACCAGCATTCTGCATTCTCCTGTTGAATTTATATATCTCAAAAGGAGCATTCTTGCGCAGTTGGCAGTACAGGTTGAGCGTCGCAAATCCGGAGTTACAGAATCCGGAATTTTCCGGAATCCGGGCTCCAGGACGATTGGTGGCAGGGGTCCTGATGTGCCAAATAACTGCCTGAATCCAAGAGGTTAAAGCTTAAAACTAAAGGCTTTTATTAAGTAAGAACATGGCATCGAGTTAACACAAGGCAGCCATCATTCATCACCAACCCAGCCCTTATGAGCAAGACTAGCACCAATCCGGAGGATCCAGAGGGGCGGGGCTAGGGAGGAGCATTAGTGGTTACATCTGTAGAACATTCCAGACATTAGCAAGTACAACAACAACAGACAATACAAATGCCAGAACACACAGTTATTTCATCACATTCACCCCCTGCTATAGATTCAGTCTGTCAGGAGGTCTGATAGTCCTCTGGAACGACGTAACTCTTGCTGAGGCTCCTCCCGGAGTACTAACTCTGGTTTATTCGAATTCCCAGAATCATCAGTGTTTTCCACACTGAGGATTTGTGTCTCTGAAGGTTCAATACAACGATTGAAAACTCTACTCTCAGAGTCGAACTCTTTTCGAGCTCCAGCAGGTGCAAGATCTTTAATAGAGACCGTATTCTCTCGCCCATCCGGATATTGAATATACGCATACTGGGGATTAGCATGGAGGAGTTGTACTTCCTCCACCAGTGGATCAGTCTTGTGGCCTCTCACATGTCTGCGCAACAGCACAGGGCCCGTGGTCATCAACCATGTGGGTAATGATACTCCATTAGTAGCTTTTCTTGGAAAGCTAAACATCCTTTCATGAGGGGTGGCATTCGTCGCTGTACACAAAAGAGACCTTATGGAATGCAGCATGTCTGGCAGGACATCCTGCCAGCGAGAGGTCGGCAGGCCTCACGACTTCAGAGACAGTATGATAGCCTTCCACACTGTCGCATTTTTCTTCTCGACCTGCCCATTACCACAAGGGTTATAGCTGGTAGTTCTACTCGTTGCAATCCCTTTCGATAGCAACAACTGTCGCAATTCTTCGCTCATAAAGGAAGAACCCCTATCAATATGTATATAGTTAGGCATGCCAAACAAGGAAAACAGTTGGCAGAGGCATTTAATTACAACAGCACTGGTCACATCCGGACAGGGGATAACAAAAGGGAACCGAGAGTACTCGTCTATAATATTAAGAAAATAGACATTACGGTCGCTCGATGGAAGGGGACCTTTAAAATCGAGACTCAAATGGTCAAATGGTTGAGTTGCTTTAATAAGATGAGCTGGCTCGGACGGCTTATAGAAGCGGGGTTTGCATTCAGCACAAACACGACAGGTTCTAGTCATTGTTCGGACTTCCTCAATAGAGTAGTGTAGATTATGGGACTTAATGAAGTGGTTCATTCTGGTAACCCCAGGGTGGCAGAGTGTGTCGTGGAGATTTTGAAGCTTATCTGTACCTAGACTAGCACATACTCCTCGTGACAAAGCATCCGATGGCTCATTGAATACTCCAGGCCTGTACTGAATATCATAGTCATATGTTGACAGTTCTATTCGCCATCTTAAAATCTTATCATTTTTGATCTTGCCTCTCTGCTTAATATTGAACATAAAGGCAACAGATCGCTGGTCCTTAATAAGCGTAAAACGTTGGCCAGCGAGATAATGTCTCCAATAACTGACTGCTTCGATAATCGCCTGTGCCTCCTTTTCCACTGAAGAATGTCGAACTTCTGGTCCTTGCAATGTACAAGAGAAGAAAGCTACTAGTCTACCAGCTTGGTTAAGAGTTGCTGCCAACGCAAAATCAGATGCATCACTTTCCACTTGAAAAGGGATCTTCTCATCCACGGCACATACCACTACCTTCTCAATGTCCCGTTTGATATTAAAGAAAACCTCCTGAGCTTCCGCCGATAGCGGAAAAGACATCGACTGAATAAGAGCTCTCCTGGTCCGATCTGGTTGGGCCTCGCCTCGCTCCTCCTTATATACTGCCGCCTCGGTGCTCTCCTGGTCCGATCTGGTCGGGCCTCGCCTCACTCCTCCTTATATACTGCCACCTCGGTGCTCTCCTGGTCCGATCTGGTCGGGCCTCGCCTCGCTCCTCCTTATATACTGCCGCCTCGGTGCTCTCCTGGTCCGATCTGGTCGGGCCTCGCCTCGCTCCTCCTTATATACTGCCGCCTCGGTGCTCTCCTGGTCCGATCTGGACGAGGGAATTGGATGTAATATCTCCAAATTTGCAGACGACACAAAGCTGGGTGGGAGGGTAAGCTGTGAGGAGGATGTCGTGAAACTCCAGTACGATTTGGACAGATTGGGTGATTGGGCAGAAACATGGCAAATGCACTATAATGTGGATAAATTTGAGGTTATCCACTTTGGTGGCAAAAACAGGAAGGCAGATTATTATTTGAATGGCAATAGATTGGGAGAAGGGGAAGTGCAAAGAGACCTGGGTGTTCTTGTGCACCAGTCGCTGAAGGTAAGCATGCAAGTGCAGCAGGCGGTTAAGAAGGCAAATGGTATGTTGGCCTTCGTAGCAAGAGGGTTCGAGTACAGGAACAAGGATGTCTTGCTACAGTTGTACAGGGCCTTGGTGAGACCACACCTTGAGTATTGTGTGCAGTTTTGGTCGCCTTACCTGAGGAAAGATGTTCTTGCCATGGAAGGAGTGCAGCGAAGATTCACCAGGCTGATACCTGGGATGGCAGGAATGACGTATGAGGAGAGATTGTGTCGATTGGGCTTATACTCACTGGAGTTTAGAAGATTGAGAGGGGATCTCATCAAAACTTATAAAATTCTGTCAGGCCTGGACAGACTAGATGCAGGAAGGATGATTATGATGGCCGGGGAGTCCAGAACCAGGGGTCATAGTCTAAGGATATGGGGTAAGCCATTTAGGACTGAAATGAGGAGGAATTTCTTCACCCAGAGAGTGGTGAACCTGTGGAATTCTCTGCCACAGAGGGCGGTGGAGGCCAGTTCATTAAATATATTCAAAAAAGAGTTGGATGTATTTCTTAATGCTAAAGGGATCAAGGGATATGGGGAGAAGGCAGGGACAGGGTACTGAATTTGGATGATCAGCCATGATCTCATTGAATGGTGGAGCAGGCTCGAAGGGCCGGATGGCCTACTCCTGCTCCTATCTTCTATGATTCTATGTTAAGAGGTCAGATTTTATCTGAGTAGCTAGCCACCCACAGGGCATAGTACGAGAAGAATCCCAGACACCTTCTTAAAGCTTTTACAGTGTGAGGTAAAGGTAATTCCTTAAGTGGGCGTAATCTTTCAGGATCTGGCCCGATTACCCCATTCTCCACAATGCAACCAAGAATACACAAACATGTAGTATTAAAGGTACGCTTGTTTTCGTTGCAGGTCAGGTTTAACCTCATTGCAGTCTCTAGGAATTTCGCGAGATTTTGATCATGCTGCCGTTGGTCGCGCCCACAGATAGTAACATTGTCCAGGTACGGGAATGTTGCTTCCAAAGCGTATTCATCCACCATACGATCCATCTGTAAGGGGGGCTTCTTTCAACTGGTTTAAGGTAATTTTCCTGGCCTTGCAGCCTTTGCCTGCACTCTGACCAATTCCAAATAAACCAATTTTAAAACAGTAGCTTCGAATCGCTACCCCACCTTCCAGTTCTGACTGCAAGACTTATAATTAATGATATTAAAATGGACACGTGGTTTGGATGAGAGAAAAATCAAGCTTTATTAACTAAAAGAAACTATAATCAAATATCAAACTATACCACACGAACACAGTAATTACAGTAAAACTGTTTAAATGGGGGAATGCAGACGGTAAAAATGAGGGGTAAGTGACTACAATGTTGATTAAACAATCTTAGCAATATCCCCTTAATTACCATCCCCCAAACTCCTTACTAGGTTGCCTTGCTGAGGAGTCAGAAACTCTGCTCACATGTGGTCCAGCGAAGTGAGAGAGAGAGAGAGAGAGAGAGGCTCACCTGTGGTGCCAGGAAGTAAAGAGAGAGTGATAGCTTCTCAGCAGCTATCTTATATACCTGGTGAGCCCCCTGCTGTTTGCCTGTCTGGAAGATTCACACCCAAAAAGTTCCAATTCACAAGAGAAAAGCTGTGATTGGCTAACTCAAAGTGGTTGGATTGGGTTAGTGTGTCTGCACTGTGGGGCCGAAATGTTCCCGCCCACATCCAGAGTTTACCTGGGCTGAAACAGAAGGCAATACAACTGCTCTATTGTCCAGAATGATGGTTCATTTAAACACATTCAATGCTTAAACGGTTCCCATTCAAGATCCGGTTCCACAGTTTCAATATCTCATTGTCGGTGAGTAGTTATTGAATGTCTGAATGGCTGTGTAAACAGAAGCTGTTTCAAAACGATTGTCCTGCGGTCAATTCTCAAGTGGGCAATTGCTTAAGTCAATAAACAACTTCAAGTGCTTCTGAAGGGAACCTCCCTTTGATTGGCAGGTCTGGCTCACAGCCCCTGTATCCTTCCACTTTTTCACACAGACAACTCGCTGCGAGCTGTTTTGCTGCTTTGTCCTTTTGGCCAAGCTTTCTGTAGCCATTTTAAAACCTTTTGTGATTGCCCAAACTCCAGGGAACAACTTTATTAAGATGTACTGTCTCAAGGTGTGTGAATAATTTCCACAGAATTCCTCGACTCCCGTGTTGTCCATGTTCTTTCCATCTCAGAACAGTCTTTTGCGGTTCTGGCACATTTTTAAAACATTGTAGACAAGTCACATCACCCAATTCTTCGTCCACGATGTGGACCAATATTTTCAATCTTCAGGGAAAATAGGGGAAATTTGCAAAACCCCTACATTCCCGCCTTTTGATACTCCCAACTTGCTTGTAGTATCAACTCGAAGGAGTGAGCAAAATTTCCAGACCCCCTCACAAATAACCATCCCCTGTATTTACCTAACAGCTATCTGCCACTGATCCCCCGAATCGTCCTTTCCCCTAAAATTCGAGAAAAACTGTGATACGGTAGGCATCTTACAGGTACATCAGTTTACAATAAGGGGTCTCATACCCCTACACGTTTGTAAAATTATACAATGTAATCCAAATTTACAAACACCTTTTACATTATAACTTATTACAAAATGTTGCAATCTTAGTTACACTATGTAATCAAAATGATCCCAAGGACGGAGAGGGTCCTACGCCTTTGCTCAACTTGGGGCTGCAACACAAAGTACAAAAATCATTAAACATTTGAAACAACATGCTTAAAAAAGCCCCGATCATCATGTGCCGATGATGGGTCGCGAAATTTGAGTGGGTATTGCTCCTCCCACACGGGCAGTAAAAGTACCTCCCACAGCCCTTTGATCGTCTTAAACCTTAAAATAGACAGAATGGATTTACAGACCAGCCTGCTCCGCCAGCCCCGAACCATTCCCTTGTCACTTTGTGGAGGCGGGTTACCCCTCATGTTTAAAATGACCTTGGCACAGACCGAGACCGGGGAGTATGGGACCGTGACTCCCAGTCCCTCCCCCTCCCGTCTCCCCTCGACTGGCTGCAGAAAAATGATGGGTGCCTGTGTGGTGGCTCTCCCTGGCCCCACACAAACTTGGATCCCAGATCCGGCCACCCACTCATACTTCCCAGCCACACTTACCCTCTTTGCCCGTGGGCCCCCGGGTGAGTTCCTCCCTCCCCCGACCGCACCCACGCGACTCTTGGGTCTCCCCCTCCTCTTTACAATTTTTTCTGGGCCATCACCACCCACCCCCAGGGAACGCGTCCCTATCTAACAAGGCGCCCGCACTTCCCCATCGTGACTCCTCAACAGCGAGGTCTCCCGCAAGTGAACTTTGGTCAGGATAATGCTGTGTTGGGGGCCGTGCCCCACCCAGCTGGGGCCATCTCCTCCCCGTAGGAGGAGTAGGCAAGTTCCTCCGGACCCTGTCCAGTTTTTCCCGAAGGTCGTTGCGGGGTCTCCTGGATTCGTCCGGTGGCGAGGTGATCCCCAACATTCTGTATCCATATCTTCATTCGGTGCCCAGCTCGGGCTGGGCGAACAGGGCTGCTTCATTTTCCAATCTCCTGCAAAAACTTAAAATGACACACAGCCAGGTCTCACTGACCTGCTGCCTTAGGTGGAGACATGGTCGGGTCCCTTGACCTCGGACCAAAATACAAATATTTGGCACACATGTAAACTTAAACTCTTTAAACTTAAAACTAGTTATATCAACAAACCTTAAAATACACCTTAAAAGCACGCTATATTCCCACACATAACTATCATACAAATGCCGCCCGTCTCCGGATGGCCAGGCTAATCTCTGGCACGGTCACAGATTGCTGCTGGCTGCAGCGAAGCTGGACTGCCTCCTGTCTCTGGCCCCCGCAGCTTATGGCTGTTGAGTGGGGACCCCTGCCCTTTGGGAGATTGCTCTTTGTGGCAGGTACCCTGGTGACCACCTTTACTTGGGCTTGCGGGCCCGCCGAGACCTTCCGAGGGGCGTCTCAGTGGGGGAAACTTTGGCTGGTGGACCCTGAGCTTGGGTCACAGCCCTAGCTGGCTGGGAACCTTCTCCCCCATGTCCAAAACCTGTTACCAGCTCCCCTGCAAGAGGAATTGCTATTGCTGCCCCCCCAGGGTCCCACATCATGGGGGGAACCGTTCTAGAGGCTGGCTGGGAAGCTGGTCCCTTTAAACAGGCGAGTGCGCCTGCGTGAATCTCCTTCCCTGAGTCCCGCGGCAGAGGCTGTGAAGCCTGTGTATTCAAGCAGGCGGCCGCGCCTGCGCAAACCTCCTCCTCCTTGTCCCACGGCAGAGGCTGTGAAGCCTTTGGCTTCAAACAGGTGATTGTGCCTGCGCGGGAAAACACGGAGTCCCACAGGCAACCGCGCCTGCGCGAACAATTTCTTTAAAGGGCTGGGGAACTGCTACACTAGCGCAGGCAGCCGCGCCTGCGCGTTCAGTTTGTTTAAAAAAGGTTTGCAAGAACCGCTGAGTCTTCCAAGCAGGCCTGTGCGCCTGCACGTAAAAATTGAGCAGCAGGGATCTTTAAAGGGCCGACTGCGCCTGCGCACTCGGCCTCACTGTGAGCAAGAGCCGCCGGGGGTTCTGGGTTCGTGACTGCGCCTGCGCGAATCCAGTGTTGGGGAACCTTTTCCCTCAGCCGTGTGGCTGTATCTGTGCGGCCCTCCTGTTGGCAAAGCTCTCCCCTTAGGCGCGCGACTGCGCCTGTGCGGGAAAACTGAAAAGGATCTGCTGGGGTTACCGGCTGGGGAACCGCGCCTGCACAGGCAGTTTCAGTGAATGGAGTGGCAGCAGCCTGCAGATTTCTGATCCCAGGCTGCTGTTTCTCTGTTTCTGAGCCACCTAACCTTTCCAAATTTAAACTTTGGGCAAAGCTAGGGTCCCACTGGGCCGGGAAGTGTCCCAATTTGTGGGCTGGACAACTTTTCCCTTAAAACAAGCCACAGTGCCTGTCTTTATAGGCTGTGAACTTGAACTTGCATGGACAGCAAACTCATGTTCCCATCCCTGGGTGGCTTTAAATGGGGAATTTTGGACCTGCCTTTGTTCTGGGGCCAAAACTATCCCCTTTGTGCCTCCCTTGTCCTGGATTTCTGCTACTGGACCTGCTCTACAGGGGTCCCAGAACTCTCCTTCCCTGTTCCCCTGCTTAAGCAGCTTACTCTGTTCATGAATTGCTCCTCCCCCCACACAAGCCACAGAGCTTGCCTGTGAACTTGTGCCTGCTGTGGACTAAGTATTCCTATTCTCAGGTTCACCCCTCAAGGGCGGACCATACCTCCGTTGTCGGAGGGGGTACACTGGTCCTGGTCCCTGCCTGCCTAGCGGGGCCTGCTGGCATTCTCCTACCACCCCATTGTCCACCCCTCCTTGCTGATAGAGCTCCTCAGAACCCGGAGCTGTGGGCTGCTGTCTTGGGATCTCTAATTCCCTAGCCAGCCTTTCCCTGGGTGTTGCCTCTGGGGCAGTTTGATTTGGGCTGCCAGTAAAATCCAGCTGACCTGCCTTTGGGCTGATCACGCAAATCATTCCCTTTGCTCCCTTTAAAGCCACATTAAGGCTTTCTATCTCTGCCCTACAGAGGGCATGATCTGCTTCACTAAACCTTTGGGTGCAGGCCAGCATATAGGCTGCCATTACTTACCTAAACCTTTCCTCCTGCTCTTTTACTTCTGAGATGAGGCGGGCATTCTCTTCCCACAGTCTCATCTCACTTTCCCTGGTCTCAGTGACTTCCTGCACCAGGCGCTCTATAAATGCCAGGCATTTTTCAAACTGGGACTCCCGATTCTTGGCCTCCTTAACCTCCTCCTGCTCCCTCATCTCATCCTTCCTAAACCAGCCACCTATACCCCGATAGGTCAGCCTACACACTGCCGCTAAAATTCGCAAGGCTGTCCACATACTGAAAACGAGAGAAACAAGAGCTGGTACTTTCTCCAGATCCAGACCACTTATTAAATCAAAAATGGCCTGCAGTCCTGCCGCGGTCGCCATTTTGTAAGGGGGGCTTCTTTTAACTGGTTTAAGGTAATTTTCCTGGTCTTGCAGCCTTTGCCTGCACTCTGACCAATTCCAAATAAACCAATTTTAAAACAGCGGCTTTGAATCACTACCCCACCTTCCAGTTCTGACTGCAGGACTTTTAATTAATGATTTTAAAATGGACACGTGGTTTGGATGAGATGAAAATCAAGCTTTATTAACTAAAAGAAACTATAATCAAATATCAAACGATACCACACGAACACAGTAATTACAGTAAAACTGCTTAAATGGGGGAATGCAGATGGAAAAACAAGGGGTAAGTGACTACAATGTTGATTAAACAATCTTAGCAATATCCCCTTAATTACCACCCCCCAAACTCCTTACTAGGTTGCTTTGCTGAGGAGTCTGAAACTCTGCTCACATGTGGTCCAGCGAAGTGAGAGAGAGAGAGAGAGAGAGAGAGAGAGAGGCTCACCTGTGGTCCCAGGAAGTAAATAGAGAGAGATAGCTTCTCAGCAGCTATCTTATATAGCTGGTGAGCCCCCTGCCCCCCCCCTGTGGTTTGCCTGTCTGGAAGATTTGCGCCCAAAAAGTTACAATTCACAAGAGGAAAGCTGTGATTGGCTAATTCAAAGTGGTTGGACTGGGTTACTGTGTCTGCACTGTGGGGCCGAAATGTTCCCGCCCACATCCAGAGTTTACCTGGGCTGAAACAAAAGGCAATAAAACTGCTCTATTGTCCAGAATGATGGTTCATTTAAACACATTCAATGCTTAAACGGTTCCCATTCAAGATCCGGTTCCACAGTTTCAATGTCTCATTGTCGGTGAGTAGTTATTGAATGTCTGAATGGCTGTGTAAACAGAAGCTGTTTCAAAACGATTGTCCTGCGGTCAATTCTCAAGTGGGCAATTGCTTAAGTCAATAAACAACTTCAAGTGCTTCTGAAGGGAACCTCCCTTTGCTTGGCAGGTCTGACTCACAGCCCCTGTATCCTCCCACTTTTTCACACAGACAACTCGCTGCGAGCTATTTTGCTGCTTTGTTCTTTTGGCCAAGCTTTCTGTGGCCATTTTAAAACCTTTTGTGATTGCCCAAACTCCAGGTAACGACTTTATTAAGATGTACTGTCTCAAGGTGTGTGAATAATTTCCACAGAATTCCTCGACTCCCGTGTTGTCCCCATTCTTTCCATCTCAGAACAGTCTTTTGTGGTTCTGGCACATTTTTAAAACATTGTAGACAAGTCACATCACCCAATTCTTCGTCCACGATGTGGACCAATATTTTTAATCTTCAGGGAAAATAGGGGGAATTTGCGAAACCCCTACACATCTCCCGTTGGAAGACGGATACCCCATTCGTCACTCCAAAGGGCACCCTAAGGAATTGGTACAGGCGCCCATTAGCTTCGAAGGCCGTATAAGGTCGGTCTTCTATTTTGATAGGGAGTTGATGGTAGGCAGACTTTAAATCAATGGTGGAGAACACACGTTACTGAGCTATCTGGTTCACCATCTCAGAAATACGAGGCAAAGGATAGGTGTCTAATTGGGTATACAAATTTATAGTCTGGCTATAATCGACCACAAGTCTTTTCTTTTCATTAATTTTAACCACCACCACCTGGGCACGCCACGGGCTATTACTGTGTTCGATGTTTCCCTCCTGTTGAAGCCTTTCACTTCCTCTTTTATAAATGTTTTATCTTCTGAACTATACCGTCGACTCTTAGTCGCTATAGGTCTACAATTAGGAGCAAGGTTCACAAACAAAGAAGGCGGACTTACTTTTAAAGTAGAAAGGCCACAGACGGTGAGTGGAGGCTGAGATCCACCATACTTAAGGGTAACGCTCTCATGCTGACACTGGAAGTCCAAGCCTAAAAGTAAGTTCACACACAACTGAGGTAATATTAGGAGTTTAAAGTCCTTATACTCTGTATCCTTAACGGTCAATGTGACTTTACAATATCCAGTTACCTCCGAAGTAAGGGACTTGGACGCCATCACAATTTCACTTCGAGTAGGATACACCTGCAATGAACAGGGGTTAACAAGGTTGGGGTGTATAAAACTTTTAGTACTGCCACAGTCTATCAAACACCCAGTAGGATGACCATTAATCTTGATGTCCATCATAGATTTTGACAGGGAACACGGTATGGTCTGGTCATCCTTAGCCGAGGCTAGAGTAAAACGATAGGCGGCAGCAGAGAAGACATCGGGTACAGGATTACCCTTACACACTTTACTGAAATGTCCTCGTTTCTTACGTTTAAAACAGGTAGCCTCTCTGGCTGGGTATCTTTGCCTGGGGTGTTTAGATTGGCCACAAAAATAATACTTAGACCCATGGGGTACAGCCGCAACAATAGGATTAAGTGGAGGCTCCATTGGTGTTATGGATGCCTCCATACTCGGAACACACGAGGCTGAGAGAGATGCATGGGCTGATGCATACATTTCTAAATTCTTCTGGGCTACATCTAACGATCGAGCAGTAGCGACGACCGTTTTTAAAACTAACGAGTCGTTCTCGAGGAGTCTCTGTCTAATGTAATTAGATCGGAGGCCAGATATGAAAGAATCACGAATGGCTTCTTCCTGATACACTATGGCAGAGACAGCCTTGTAGTTGCAATCATTAGCCAAAGCCTTAAGGTCCTGCAGGAAATCATCCAGGGATTCCTCGGGTAATTGCCTGCGAGTAAACAAAAGATTCCTGGCGTATAGTTCATTAACCGACTTAAGGTACTGGGCCTTAAGAGCTGCGAGGGCCTCTTCATATGTAGTAATATCTTCAATTATAGAGTAAGTTTGATGACTTACCAAGTTGGTTAGGAGACCCAACTTGTCCACCGTCGGATCGATCGATGTGATGAAGTGTTCAAAACATCGAAGCCAATGCGTAAATTTCTTCGACGCATCTGCCGAATGGGGATCGATATCCAGACGCTCTGGTTTCAAAAATCAATCCATCTTCCAAAAGTTGTTACTTAATAAAATTGACATGCCAAATAACTGCCTGAATCCAAGAGGTTAAAGCTTAAAACTAAAGGCTTTTATTAAGTAAGAACATGGCATCGAGTTAACACAAGGCAGCCATCATTCATCACCGACCCAGCCCTTATGAGTAAGGCTCACACCAATCCGGAGGATCCAGAGGGGCGGGGCTAGGGAGGAGCATTAGTGGTTACATCTGTAGAACATTCCAGACATTAGCAAGTACAACAACAGACAATACAAATGCCAGAACACAGAGTTATTTCATCACAGGTCCGGAATCCGTAAAATGTTCCGGAATCCGGACACCCTGAGTGAGGCTTACCAAAAACCGGAAATAGCACAACCTGGGCCCAGGCATTTTTGGACTCGGCACGTGTTTCTGATGTCCGAAGTCCGGAAGTATCGCAACCTGTGCTCAGGCGTTTCCAGACTTCGGATATCAGAAACACATTCCGAAGTCCAGAAAAACCCGAAAACCGGCTTGACTTCAGTCCCGAGGTTGCCAGATTCGGGACGCTCAACCTGTACTAAATAAATTTCCCCAGCGCCGGCTGTATCTTGTCTCTGTCTCCATCCTTGGTCAAGTCTGTCCACATGGAGTAAACTTCATCCACTTCTTCCCCAATTACTTAATTAGACCATTTCAGAGAGTACATGTAGACTTCAGTGAGAAAGCAAATGATTATTTCCTAGTACTTGTAGATAGTCACTCAAAGTGGATTGAAGTGAAACACATGGGTTCAAATGCTACAAACCATAGATGAGTTGAGGTCTATCTTTGCATGTCATGCCTTACATGAAGAGCTTGTTTCTGACAATGGCCCTCAGTTCCGTTCTGTTTTATTCCAAGAATTCATGAAATGGAACGATATAAACACACTCTCATTCCACCATATCCTCCAGCTTCAAACAGAGCAGCCAAAGGTTCAGTCAGAACAGTGAAAGAAGCTCTCAAAAAGCAAATGTTACAGGGTTGTTTGGGACTCAGCATGAAGCAACATTTGGCAAATTTCTTGCTGAAGTATAGAACTACTCCACACACTGCAACTGGATATACCCCAGCAGTACTCTTGATGAAGAGGAGATTGAGAATATGATTGAGTCTTGTTCAACCGAATTTAGCCTCATGAGTTGAACTGAAACACGAGTCAGAAACGTTATTATGACAGCAATTGGAAAGAATGCAGTTTCAAACAAAACAAGTGTTTTTGTGTTCACAGTTCCCTTCAGTCGAGTTCACACAAGTGGGATATTGGAACCATTGTAGAGGCTGGTGCAACCAAGAGATATTTGGTTGAAAATCCAAAGTGTCCATGTAGGTCAAATGATCTCTGCTAGAGATGAGCCAAGACGTGATCGTTACCCACTTGATCATGAACACAAACATGAGTTTGACTCAGTTCAGACTTCAGTAATTGAAGTACCAGGTTCAAACAAGTCTGAGATAGAAACAGGATCATCTTTGAGTTCGGAACCAAAACAAAACAGCCCGAAAAATGGTTCAACACCAAAACTTTCTGTAAGGAGATCAGGAAGGCTCCTCAAACCTGTTAATAAACTGGATTTGTAGTTCATTTAAAAGAAAGAAAGCCAGGAGTCTTTGTTATGTGGTACATGCAATGCTGGGAAAGGTGGTACAATAGTTCTGTTGTATTTGAAAAGGGAATACATACTTTTTTATAAGGGAAAAGCAGTGTAATGTATTATCACATGGTTTGTCACATGGTTTAGTATGAGCTTGCTCAGTTCGCTCTGGCCTAATAAAACAAGCACATGGACTAGCAACTCATGCTGTCTCTATCCTTCATTTGTTCTACCCACATATATTACACACACGCTTCAGTTTTCACGTAACTTTAAACCATGCTGGCTACCGAGATGGCCACCAAAATAGTGCCGTGAAAGTTGCTTTAAAACAATCACTACCACCATATGTCAATATCTGTTTAAGAATAGTAGGCGTAGCTGTGATTTGATATAAAGAATATCAACGTTTTATTTAGGTATATAAAATAACCATTAAATGCACAGTAACTTCAGGAGCTGCACAAGTTGCTTCTTTCCTGATCACCCACCAAGAAGAGAGAGAGAGAACAATAGAATCCCCCCCCTTTCCTTTTTTTTCTTCTCTCTCCCACATGGCAGCTGTCTCCCATTCTGCCAGCGCATTTCACACCTAATCTAGAGCTGACTTTTGTCTCCACTAGTCCTATCACCATCTCATCTCGTTTTGAATACCTCTTAATGTCTCTTCTTCTCTTTTGTTCTCTCCCAGCCCGGCCTCTTAATCTATTTCATTCGCTGTGCCCCTTTAGTCTTGATAAAGGGTTTTGACCCGAAACGTTGGCTCTAATTTCTCTCCACGGATGTTGCCTGACCTGTTGAGTTTTTCCAGCATTTTCTGTTGTTATTTTTATATTAATAGAATCACTTGGTTTATCACCTGATGAGCAACATTCCCACTAGGGTTCACGGCCACTCACCGGTTTTTCAATGGGAATAACCGCGTATGCGCGAAAATTTGAATGGGCCACTCAGCCAGTTAAAGGGCCCGCACACAAAAAGGAAATTACAGGGAACATCGCTGATGAGTCACCTGATCAATCCCAGGACGCAGACGCCACACACTTACAACCAACGTACATCCCATGTCACAACAGCTGACTGTTACTGTCACTGGCCCTACTAGCCTTTTTCTGCAAGTAAGCTGCAGATAGCAAAGATCTACATGCACCTCTCCAGTGACACAGATACTGTGAAGATAGTTTTCCATGGTTTTTACCAAGACAATGTGCAAAGGCCTGCAGATATTGTTGAAGGTATCTTGTTGAGGTGTGGCCAATCAGCCTATGCTGGCTGTTGATCACCCTGATATAACTTCTTGCATGCAGTACCATGGAAGGCATGGCATACTGTGATTTGGATGCTTTTGAAGAACCAGCCAGTATTACGGTTAGCCAGCCATGCACATATTAGACTCAAAATTAGTTTAAGTGCATTTTCAGGCACACATTAGGCATCCGAACACATGGGCATAACTAAGGCCCCAAATTTGTCCCCTAATTAACGTTAAATAAAAATAGGCGGGTTGCCAGTGCTGCTTATTGGCAGCTCACTTAATGAGGGGCGTCAATATCACACATTGCTCAACCCATACCACTTAAAGGGGATGTGCAGTTTGGCTGCAGGCAACTATAATTGAGGAAAAAACAAAATACTGCGGATGCTGGAAATCTAAAATAAAAATAGAAATTGCTGGAAATACTCAGCAGGTCAGGCAGCATCTGCGGAGAAAGAAACAAAGTTAATGTTTCAGGTCGATGACCTTTCATCAGTTCTGATTGCCTGACCTGCTGAGTATTTCCAGCATTTTCTGTTTTTATTAACTATAATTGAGGATTGTGGACAATGACAGGCACAGGAAAAGTTGCAAGGGCTCCTCATTTTTCTGATGCCTTGTTGGAGGTATTAGTGGAGGAATTCGGCAGGTGGAGGGATATCTTCTGTCCATTAGATATCAAGAAGATATCAAGGCAAGCTGGCTGGTATGAATGGGCAGAGGTGGCAGAGCAGGTTAGTGCCAGAAATATCGTCCCAGGACATAGCTATAATGCAGGAACAAGTTCAATGGCCTCACACTGATAAGGTAAGCCTCCTAACTCATATCTATCATTATCCTCTGCTTAGCCTTGCACTACATATTCCCCCAGCACTTGCAACCCTTCATTCCCCTGATTACCAGCACTCTCCTCCAATCACTGGACCACGTTGACCTTGACAGCCACAGGCAGTGCTGTCCATTCTTGGGTTTGAGCCTCAAGTTGTGGCTGCAGCAAGTGACATAGCTCAGTGACAGCCTCCTTTGTGAAACGATGCACTTGAGACATTGCTCCTCGGTGAACTTCATGTAGGAGAAGTGCTCCCTGAAGACCCACTTTGAGTATATCTTCCTGCACAGTGCCCTGCTTCTCCCTCTAAAGATTCTTCTGGAAGCAATAAGCCAGAGGATAGGTTTCTCTTTGACTCTGCATGCTACAAGCCCCCAAGAAAAGTAGCCCAGGAGGAATGGGAGGAGATGGCCACCAATCTGAATGCCACCTCCACCAGCTTACAATTTCCTCCATCTCACATTGACCCTGAAATTTCACGGGAGTTGTCCAGATCTCCCGCTGTAACTTTGGTGAGAGGTCAGGACAACCCCGCAGAAATTCAGAGCCATTGTCTTAAAGTACTTTCAGATCTCGCCATGAATGCCCATCACTGCGGAGTGCAATTTATACATCCCCATTCACCCAGAAGTGTTCCTTCATTCACAAGCATTCAGCCCAAAAGAATCCTTTGGGGGGGGGGGAAATCGGTCGAGCCCCCTTTGCGGTGCTAACGTCGCCGGGGCACTACTTTTAGTGCCCCGAAAAAGATAGCACCCCCGTGCCCGAAAATGAATGGTAGTGCCCCAAGCAGGAGGTGGCACTCAAGAGGACCGATCGTGGCTGACACCCCGCAGGAGGAGGCGAAAGGGGGCAGCTGCTGGCAGGCAGTCCAAATAAAATGGCCGCCCAGCACCTACCCTTTAATTTGCACCACTCTGGCCGCAAACACAGCACCCTGACCCTATCGGACATAGCGTCTGGTGGTAGGTCAGGGGGCGTGAGTGAAGTTTGCGGCTGGGGTATGAGCGGGACGCTGCGCACAGCAATGATGTCATCACCGGAGGCGCAGCACCATGGGGACGCTACCGGCTACCGCCGCCACTAACCTCCCGCTGAATTTCGCAGGATGCGTTAGCAGTGCCGCGCCTGGGCACTAGGTGTTTTGCACCCCGTTAGTGCCCCATCAGGGTGCTAATGGGAGGCACAAAGCAACCCAATTTATCCCCCCTTGTATCTAATCAAGCTGAATGTTGCATTTAGATGTCATCACACACACTATGGGTAGCACACTGACGCTGGGTAGTACCACATCAACTTGACAACTGGAATGTCTCACACTTTCACTCTCCTTGCAGTAGAAGGCAGTCCATAACAACAGAGAGCCAACAGCTACAGGAGGCGATGTCTCTAACTTTAGACCACTAACCCCATATTAAATCCTGGGTAGGGAGGTCATTGAAAGTGCAGGAGAAGGTGAAAGAGGAAGCTTTTACCCAGCTTAAGATTTTTTATAAACTGGGAAAACCTTTCTTCTCACCCTATTCTTTAGTTCACTTACTGCCAGGAAAGCATATAATTAAGCCCTTTACAATATCAAGCCTTCTACTGAAAGATATATGTGGAAGTAGCTCATAAGTGCACTATTGTAGGCGATGTTCTGCTTATCTTTCTCTGGATGTGGCACAAGAAGCCATGCCAGGCCCCACTATATCCAGCTAGCTAGCACTTCACAGCACATCCTGTCACTCACTCTCTCCCTCCCAAACACGAGCTCAGATACATCCATTGCAGAGGAGCCAGAAGGGAGTGCACTGGGTGAGACCCAAGATATAAGTAAACTGGAGGAGGTGATAATGGTGGTGGGGTAGGAAAGCAATAAAGACATTACATTTACAAAGGGCCTATGAGATCTTTGGGATGTCCCAAACCACTTCACAGTCAACAAAGTACTTTTTGAAGTGAAGTTACTGTTGTTATGTAGGCAGACACAGCAGCCAATTTGTGTGCAGGAAGGTTCCAGGAACTACATTGAGATAATGACTAGTTAATCTGTTTTGGTCATGTTGGTTAGGGGATAAAGGAGCACCAGGATATCAGGAGAATCCTTTTTTTCCTTGAATAGTGCCATGGGGTCTTTTACAGCCGCTTGAACAAACAAATCGGGCCTTGATTTAGTGACTCATCTGAAAGACATCATCACCAACAATGCAGCACTCCTTCAATACTGTATTGAAGGATCAGTGCCACGTGTACATTCAGCTGCCTAGGCCCCCACTGTATGGAATTTCCTCCCTAAACCCCTCTTCCTCTCCACCTTACTCTCCTCCTTTAAGAGCTTCCTTAAAACCCACACCTTTTGGTCACCATCCAAATATCTCTTTCTTTGGTTCGGCATTGATTTTGTTCCTTACACCTTTATGAAGCACCATGGGGCATTTTCTACATTAAATGCAAGTTGTCGGTGCAGCGTCAGCTCCGGATATGTGCTAGAGTCCTTGAGTGGGGCTTGAACCCCATGACCTTCTGATTCAAATGTGAAGGTGTTATCACTCAGTCAAGCTGAGGAGGAATCTTACATCGGGAGAGTCAGTCTGTGTCCTACCAAGGTTGCTGAGCATCCCATAGATATTCAGACTGTTGTAATGCAAGCCTGGACTAACAGTGTTGGCTTTGGCAGCCTTGGAACATCAGATGGAGAGGTCAATAATACAGGGCTTCAATGATCTCATTATTGGTATTAGGTCCACTGTCCCACCAATCTGTGGTTATGCTGAGACAATGGCCTGTAGCAGGGTCATGGCTGGATTTGCCACTGATGTTGATGCTATCTCTCAGGATGCTAACACATCTGGATTCTCTAATCTGCTCTGACAACTGCACAAGCGCCAGAAGACACACAGGCCAAGACTTTAGTGTAAGTGGCACAGCCTGCAGCAGGTTCATCTATGGACTCAGGTGGCAGGGCCGAGGGCAGCCTCAATCCTAAAATGCTGCTATGTACATTGAATACTCACACACGTCACTTCTGGCATTGAGGTTTTCATCAGATGTGGTTTAAGAGTACATACATCACACACTGTTACTAAAGGGAAGCACTATGAAAGTAAATAAAAGGGGGTAGAAATTGGTATCTGTTGCACCTATTTTTCTGGTGTAAAACAGGTGCAAAGCATACCAATTTAGCAGCCGTTGGTCTCACTGCTAAATTTGTGAGGTCCATTTTGATGATGTCCCAGATGGACACCTAAAACAGGCAATGAGCCTCTTTAATATGTTAATTAGGTTCCTAACCCCTGTTGAACCAACCCTGTTTAAAATGATGCCTAATACAATCATCGGGACCGGCCCCTAATGCCGCCAGCTAAAGGTTAAGTTTTAATTTAATTTAAAAGAAAACCTGTCTTTGAAGCCATAGGAGCAGGATTGCTCCCCCTGTGAAGGAATAGCCATGATTCAGAGAAATACACAATACTATGAACAGAATTCTAATATTATTAATAAAAGACATACTGGGTTTAAAAGACACAAGTCTCAGCAGACAGGCTGTGAACAGAAATACAGGCTTCTGAGATAAGATCAGTTGATAACAAAGTTGTAAACAGGCTTTGAGATGGGAAAGGGATATTGACCAAGAAACTAAGACCCTATTGAAAAGCAAAGACTTGCTTCTAAAGAGTCTAGAGTTTGGAACAAACACAATGAGAATGCTCAGTTTAAGTGTTAAGAGCTAACATGTTGGAACAGAAACACAAACATTAAAAGAGGCATGTGCCTTTGAAAACATGACAACAAGTAAAAGAAACAACTGCTGGTCAAATAGTTTTATGTTAAACTTGGAAAACAGGAACCATAAGATTAAATATGCAACCAATTGAGATAGCTAGAAATGCATGAACCACTCTGGTCAAAGTGTCTTTAATATATATATAGTAAAAACCATACCAACAAGACTTTGAAGATAAGACTTCAATAGATACACCAAGCAATTGCATTGTGTTTGTATTGAACTTGGAGCAGTAAGCAGAGTCAAAGGGTTGGCTTTTCATTCAGGAGTCGGGTAGGAGGCGGGACTACAACTTTCGGGGTTGTAGTCCTGCCTCCATCGAGATGTAGCCAATCCATGCAATTTTAACTTGATTGACCTTGTTGAGCCCGCCCAGTGGGCTCAGCAGGCCAATTAAGGGCCACCCGGCAACAGGTGACATCACAGACTGAAATTTCATCTGTCAAGAGGTTTTGACAGATGAAATATCAGCGTTTCACAGCTGTTTGAAGCTGTCAAACACTGACAGTCTTACTTCTATCCTGAGTCCTTCTCCACAGACTCAGTTAGAAATCTCTCCTGTAGAGAAAGCTGAAGGCTGTCACTTTTGACAGTTCGCAGCCATTCTGCTTTCTGTGCCGATGAGATGAGGGACTCCCGAGACCTAAAGGGAGGAAGGCTGAAAAGGTAAGAAAAGGTAATTTAAACTTCTTTCAACTCTTTAGACACACCAAACACACTTACCTTTGCATTCATGCACACATCACTCACCTGAACACTGACATCTCGACCCTTTCAAGTCCTTCAACCCGACAGCCCGCCTTGCAAACTTGGCGTGGTTTGGAGCTGTCGGGAATCTCACACTTCAGCATTAAAAATAGGGATTAGGCTAAAAACTGCCTGCTAACTACCTGTTAACAGGCAGTTAATTGGCACTAATCCCTTTCCACCTCAGGTAGGTGGGTCCCAGTGCAGGGCGGGTATCCGCCTCCTTTGAAACTGGCATGTAGGTGGGTTGGGTGTGGGATGGGGTCAGGACCCCTGATTTCGGGATTTTAACCCCCCACATGCCTACAATCCCGATTCCACGGCCCAATGAAAATCCTGCCCAAAATGCCTGCTAAAAACCAGTAAAGCCAATATTAAGAATTGAATGAAGAATCTTTGACAAGAATGACATCAAATAGAAACCATAGCTGTCCTTGTTTTTATGATGGTTTTTGGAACACCTAAAGGTAGAGAAATAATTATTCATGCAATAGTTGAATTGATAGTAAAATAGAAAGCACTTGAAAGAGGTATCAATAAAGACAATTAGCTGACATCAGCAGAGAACATCAAAGAAGAAACCACTGCCAAATGGGTATGAAAATAAGACCTTGCTTAACAGAAAGTCAGAACACGCTGAACGGGCATAGCATTTCTCAAGTTTCCAGAGGCATCTCTGTAAGTCTTTAACTATGAGTCTCGGGAAGACAAAGTGATTGATTTTGGTGGATGTCCTGGATTTAGAAATAAGTAAGAAATAAGAAATGTAACAAAATAAAGATTTGAGAATAAGGATCTCTGAGAAATAAGACATGTAAGCTAATTATATTTTGAATTGTTAATGTTGCGACTGATTCAACAGATGTTAACTGAATGTCGGCTCATAAATAAAACGATATATTTTTAGAATTGTCTCAAAGAGTAATTCTGTATAGGCTCGTGAACCCACATATTCAGTACACTCTTTTGTAAGGAGTTGCAGAATTCTGGGGGTATTCCGGACCTGTATAATATCCAGAAGGTTACAGTCTAGTTCAACTTATTAAAAGTACTATTTGGAGGACGGTAACATTTTCAGTCGTTCCTTTCCTTTAGGGAGAGATAGCCTGAACCTATAGACCCATTTAAGCATCTTATGGAATTTGACTATCTCTAACTTAAGTTGAAGGTGAACGTCTGAGGAATATGCCTGATCTGGGGTAGCCCAAAAGGTCTAGGACTGTAATTATCCCTTCACCCCAACAGCACATTCATGGCGATCACCACCTCCTCCTCTTCGCATTTCCCGCCCCAATCCCCTTACTCTCAGAACTTACTAGAGAGCTGCTGCCAGCAATGTAGGCACCCCAAAATTGATTTTTCTCATGGGGCAAGCTGCCTGTGGATAGGCAGCTTACCCCGGATATATAGATGAGGCCCGAGGACCAACTCTTGGTGATCCTGGGCCTCCTGGTTTGGGTGCCACTGCATCTACAGTGCCGAGCCTGGGTCTGAAAATGGGCCCAGAACAAAATCTATCCTGAGGAATTAACACATAATGGTCCCAATTTTAACTCTGGGCCAGTGTTCGGTGTGGGAGCAGCACCTTAATTTAGAAACTCACCTGCTGCTCCAGAAATGATTTAAATCCCTCCGACTGACTTTCCACCCAGAATGTCAATGGGAATCGACAGACAATCGTGCAGTGCGAGGACCGGCCACCAACATTCTGTAAGTGGAGAGATTGGCTGCCAGGACCTACTGCAGGGCTCCCACGATTGTGGGGGCAAGATCGTGGCAGGCAGGTCTTAGCTTTTCTTGTGGGAGCCGGAAAAGCACCCCTGCTTCACCTGGCCCTGCAAGGAACATTTTAACAAAAGTGAAAGACCTTGGGGAAAAATTGAGTTGTTTTGCACCTACCGATCGCGCCCAGGCACGGCGCCGCTAACGCCTCCCCCAAAATTCAGCAGGAGGTTAGCATCGGCGGTAGCCGGTAGCGCCCCGTGGTGCTGTGCCGCTGGCGATGACGTTATCACCGTGCAAAGTGCCCCTTTCGGGCCCTGGCCGCAAACTTCGGTTGGGCCCATTGACCTATCGTGGACAATATGTCCAACAGGGTCAGGGTGGTGTTTTTGCAGCCGCGGCAGCGCAAGTTCAAGGGCAGGTGTTGGGCGGCCCTTTTTTTTGATCTCCTGCCAGCATCTGCCCCCTTCCCCTTTTTTATTTGGAGTGCCGGCCGCGATCACTGAGCCTGGCACCCCGCTCCCTGGTGGTCCAGCAGGGTCCTGGTGTGTGCAGCGCTAGGCCCCTCCCCATTAATCAAGGGAGGGAGGCCTGCAATAGCATTGCGATATTCACTTGTTGCGCCCCAGGAAGGAGGGGGAGCGCTTCCAGTAGCACCCCGCTTCCTGCTTGAGGCGCCACCACTGAATTTATGGTGCAGGGCCGCTAACTTTTTTGAGGCGCTAAAAGTAACGGGTGCCACTGAATTTCACACCTCCTTACCTTTTTGGCCCTTTCTGGACCCGATTTGTTTCCCTACTAGGGTGGCCTGGTAGGAATCTCACTACTGCTTCACACTTAAGCAGTTAAGTTCAAATTCCAGTCAATTCCTGATAACGGCCCAGAAATTCGGGCTGGGGGCTTCCCGCTGGTGCAAGCCCCCGACCAGCACTTACCTTGCACAGCGGCTGTTGAGCTCTGGGTCCCCGTGGAATTCCGATCTGGGGCCTGGTCCAGCTGCTGGCATGCAGTGCTTGCGTATCCCAGGGACGCAGTTAGTTCGATGCATCCCCTGGGATCACGTGGGCCATGGGGAGCCAATCGGAGCAAGGAATGCTCGATTCATAAGTCTGACAGGAAGAGCTGTCAAAAGTTAGAAATACTACGGCCCCATAACATCACTAAATCTTCAAATAAATTTTTAAAAAACATCACATTGTTTAAATAAACTATAAATTACATGAAGTAACTATTTTAAACAATAATTTAAATTTTTGAAAATTTCTTTTTTATTTTCTAACGGGGCTAAAAATAAACTTACCTTGCTTTAAAGCATTTAAAAATAATAAACCTGTTGAAAAAATGTTTTAATTTTAATTAATTCACACTTACCTTGTAAAAAGCAGGCCTTACGCCTACTTTTTACATTTCTAAA
This sequence comes from Somniosus microcephalus, assembly GCF_052327205.1. Taxonomy (NCBI): domain Eukaryota; kingdom Metazoa; phylum Chordata; class Chondrichthyes; order Squaliformes; family Somniosidae; genus Somniosus; species Somniosus microcephalus. Next base: position 196,647,368 of record NC_140988.1, read on the forward strand.
TTCTGCAGACTTACCCTCCCGGGAAAACCTGTAAAAAATACGAAGTTCGATGCGCACGCGCAGCCCCTCCTGCGCACGCGTTCTACCTCTGAACCCCTTCGTTCAGAGGAACGGACGTGCCGGTTTCCCGCTCATGTGCAGTGCATGCAGGAAACCGGCACTTCCATTGTGCCTACGGGTGAGTACTCTGTGCGTACTCAACCGTGGAGACCCGAATTTCTGGGCCAACATCAATGGGATCATACATACATGTGTAAAAATGATCCCACCAGCTTTGTATGGCTGGGCAGGTAAAAATCGCAACCGATCAGCTCCCGGCGACTCCAGGGCGGCTAAGTAGCCTAGGCGATTTTAACTGCTCATCGCCCAGTTTCTGCTGGACGGGTGGGGTTAAATCACCCCTGACATGTTTGTTTCATTAAAAATCTGGTAGCACTGAAGTTGATGCATGATTAAAGTGTTTTCTTGCAAAGTTTTTCTGGCACGTCACAGCAGGTATCAGGAATGGAAAATTTGTGAGTTGTATGTTCAATGTAAAGAATCATAGCAGAGGGCATATTTGTCCAGGGCATAGGGAAGAGAGAGACAGGACTATTAATGCTGGAACTACATTCACAATTTAACAGAGGTGCTGTATAAGAGCAGCTGACAATAGGTTCTGCTGCAGTACATCAGGCATTGTCTGCTCGTCTGCATGGCCCCTTTGATCTGACAGCTGGCTATTGTGCTACAGGGCCTTCATATCTCTTTATAGGGCAAAGGTGTGTGAAAAACTTGCTAGGTACAAGAGCTGGAAGAGGCCCAGGTAAGTGTGACTTATTTTTACTGGTATCTAAGCCAAGAGGAGCAGGAAAGCAAGAAGAAATAAAGAGGGCATAGAAGTTATACTGGCTAATCTCTGAAAATGGGCGTGCAGATCGTGGTGCGTGATTAACCTACGCCTGTTCACTGCGTTGCAGGCAGTATATTAAATTGGTGCTGCCTGCTGTTTTAAATGATTACTGTGTGCAGCCAATGCTATCTGTGCTGTTCACTGGCTGCATGCATCAGCAGGGACCTCGATATCACTAGTGGCGAGCACTAGTAAAAGGCAGCTTGCATCTCTTAAAGGGGAGGCGCATTGTGGCTGCAAGAAGAGGTGGGAGTTTTTGAAAAGTGAATCTGAGCTGTGATACTTTGAGGCTGAACATCGAGCAACAATGCACAGGAGGTCTTAGTGCAAGAGGTGGAAAAGAATCCTGTAACCACAGGGGAGCAGGATGCCCTCCAAACATATGTTCAGGATGCAGTGGAAACAAGTAACGGGGGAGGTCAATGCCAAGAGTTTTGCTCAAAGAACATGGATGCAGTGCAGGAAGAAGTTTAACGATCTGACATGAGATGTCAAGGTGAGTGAGTTCATCTTCAAATGGCATATCCTTCCAACTGCACCATTAGCCTCATCCACTGCTCAGTTCTCTACACCCCATCACCGACCTACCAACAATCTCTATCAATCAATACTCAACTCTTCAATTCATATGTTTTATCTCACCCTCACACAATGAGCACTGTTGCAAGCCTCACACCCACAACTTACAGCTAGGACACTCTGGCAGCTATTCAACATGAATACCACATCACCCAAGCATATTGCAGGACACTCACTGACACACTTCCCTCTTTCCTGCAGTAGAAGGTGGCACATAACAGGAGGCAATAGGAAAGAACTGGAGGAGGAAAAATGATCCTGCATGTTTTAACTCTCATGGAGGAGACAGTACTAGCCATCATGGGAAGAGGCATCGCTGTATAGTAATCTCAGGTGTAATGCTTAAGTTATCCACCAGAGGGAGACAAATATTAAGGGTTCATTTACCAGTGTTTTAAGGTAATGTTGCATTGTGGGTATGACTCATAAGATCCTCCATCTTTGCATCGTGCAGTAAGAAATAGAAGTGCATGCCTGTAGCTGTAAGAGCTATGTTCTCTCCTTATTCTGTGTAACTGTGAAACACAGGGACACAGTGGAACAGCTGCCTGCAGTTGTAGTATCGGGTTCTGGACCAAACTTGTTAGGTCGGGGCTGGATACGAGAACTTAAATTAGATTGGGGAGCAATAAATCAACTGGAGAGAGGCAAACAATTGTCTTTGCAAGATGTGTTGATTGAACATGAGAACATGTTCAAGGAAGAACTTGGAACATTTAATGGCCCCCCAGCTAAGATTTATGTCGACAAGGAGGCACTGCCAAGATTTTTTAAACAACGACCTGTGCTTTATGCCATGAAACTGAAGGTAGAGGCTGAGCTTGACCTTCTTTTGAGGGAGAACATTCTGGAACCTGTGAAATGTTCAGAATGGGCAGCTCCCATTGTACCCGTTTTAAAACCGGACATTTCGTTAAGAATCTGTGGAGATTATAAATTGACTGTAAATAGGGTGTCTAAACTTGAACAGTATCCTATTCCTAAAACTGAGGATCTTTTTGCAAACCTGGCTGGAGGGATGAAATTCACGAAGCTGGATATGAGTCATGCATACTTGCAGATTACACTAGATGAGGAATCCAAGAAGTATGTAACCATAAATACACACAAGGGTTTGTTTACCTATAACCGCTTGCCATTTGGTGTCTCATCTAGTCCAGCTATGTTCCAGAGGATGATCGAGGGTGTACTGCAAGGGATTCCACAGGTTTCAATCTATCTGGATGATATTCTGGTGACAGGAAGAACCGAACAGGAGCATCTGAGCACTCTGAGAGAGGTAGTTCAAAGATTGGATAAGGCTGGGTTACGGCTCAAGAGGAGTAAGTGTACTTTCCTGGGAATGAGGCCGTGTTCCTGGGACACAGAGTGGACGCCACAGGGCTCCATCCAATCAAGGAGAAGGTACAAGCACTTCAGGAGGCCCCAGATCCTACAAATGTGACTGAGTTAAAAGCTACCTGGGACTGCTAAACTATTATAACAGGTTTTTGCCAAACTTGTCAACAGTGTTAGCACCTCTTCACAAACTACTGCGCAAGGAGACACAGTGGCAGTGGGAAGAGGAACAGAGGGTTTCATTTGAACAGTCCAAGAAACTGATACTGTCCTCGGATGTGTTGGTTCACTACAATGCAGAGAAAGACATAATTCTCTCTTGTGATGCTTCACCTTATGGGGTGGGAGCAATTCTTTCACACTGTATGGAAGATGGAACTGAAAGACTGATCGGGTTTATGTCTCGAACTCTGACCCCAGTGGAAAAAAGCTATTCCCAGTTAGATAAAGAGGGATTAGCAGTAATGTTTGGGTTACAGAGGTTTCACAAATATATATATGGCAGGAAATGCACCATATCCACCGATCATAAACCTCTTCTATCTTTTTTTAATGAGATGAAAGCAGTACCACAGATGGTGTCACCCCGAATCCAGAGGTGGGCAGTGACGTTGAGGGCATATGAGTATGTCATCGGTTACAAAGCGGGCAAGTACCATGGGAACGCAGATGCCTTGAGCCATCTTCCACTACCAGGTACACCTATCCATGCAGCTCCAGAGGACAGAGTTTTGATGTTGGAGGACACAGACACGGCAATTGTGACCGCAGAACAAGTAAGGACATGGACAGGTAAAGATCCAGTACTGTCTAGAGTCCGAGAATATGTAATGAGGGGTTGGCCACAAGATCCGGAAGGGACTGATTTCACACCTTACAGTGTCAGGAAAACAGAGACAGTTATACCTGGACCCCTTAATCAAGAGGAAACCATCGTAGCAGAGTCAGATACTCTGAGTACTGTTCAGGAGCAGCAGGTGACTCTACCACAACCAAGCAGGGACTTGACTGTAAGACGTTCAACAAGGTATCACAAGCCGCCAGAGAGATTGATCACGACCTGCTAGATTCGTTCAGTATGTACTATCGTTAAAGGAGTTTCCTTATGGACTTATAAGAATGCTGTTAAGAATTATTGTAACTTAAGAGGGGGGGGATATAGTAATCTCAGATGTAATGCTTAAGTTATCCACCAGAGGGAGACAAATATTAAGGGTTCATTTACCAGTGTTTTAAGGTAATGTTGCATTGTGGGTATGACTCATAAGATCCTCCATCTTTGCATCGTGCAGTAAGAAATAGAAGTGCATGCCTGTAGCTGTAAGAGCTATGTTCTCTCCTTATTCCGTATAATTAAAAGGTAAAGTTTTGGTTCCTGAAGTCTGGCTTATAGCAGTTATTGGACCTTACCACTCGGATATCACAGCTGAGGCCATGGCCACTGGTGGGGCTGGAGGGAGTGATGATGTGGGTGTCTGCATACTTAATCCTCCTTCTCTCATCCCACTTCTCACTCATAATCTTCTCTGACTCACAAGCTGCAGATGATGTAAGCACACACTTCTTACCTTCTCCTCTCCCCTCAATACAACCCAATCCTTGTCCCTTTTTCATACCTCTGCCCCATATCATCCGGCGACAAACGGGTTGGCTGAAAGATTTGTCCAGACATTCAAAAAGGCAATTAAGGCCATGAACGATGATCAGATTCTGCTGCAACACAAGGTCGACAAGTTCCTGATGTCATATCGAAACGCCGATCATGCAGTGACTAACCAAAGTCCTGCCATGATGTTTTATAACAGGAGGTTGCGGTCCAAGTTGGACTTGTTAAAACCAAATGTGCGGAGGGAAGTGGAAAACAAACAGTTTTGGCATATTAACAACAAGACCACTCGAACTTTCGACGTAGGACAACCAGTGTTGGCAAGGGGCTATGGAAATGAAAAATGGCAGTCCGGAACAATTCGGGCCAGACAAGGACCTCTGATGTACACAGTAGATATTGGTCATAATGTGATAAGGCGTCATGCGGATCAACTGGTAGAGTCGAGAGCAAGGGTCGAACCCATGGTTGTGACAGAGACAACTGTGGAAGACGTTAATGAACCTGAAGCATCTACCTCGGCAGGGAATGTACTTGATGATGATGACACCCAATACATTGGAAACCAAATAGAGGAGGCACCTCAACAACAAGAATCAGAGACTACTGAGAGGCGTTATCCAAGCCGCATCAGAAAGCCGCCTGAGAGACTGAACCTTTGAACTGTTATACCTGAAGTTATATATGTATATATGTTATTATGTTATGTTAAATGGGGATATGACTGTTAAGCTAAAAAGGGAGGATTGTGGTGTATGTAACCTGTTCCACCTTAAGAGAACTTAAGCCTGTTCCACCTTAAGGGATGTACTACTTTCTCTGGCTGCTGTATACGTAATACCGGTGGTGACCACACCGGTATATAAGCACTGTGTAGTAATATTGTATTCAGTATAGTCCCTACCTCCAACCAGTAAAGACCTGTTGAATTTACTCTTGTAGTCTGTGTAGTAATTATCACTATAACACACAGACTTAACAATTAATATATATTGTGAATAGCTGGGGTCCAAGGACCGATCCCTGCAGTACTCCACTAGTCACTGCCTGCCACTCGGAAAAAGAGCAGTTCATTCCAACTCTTTGCTTTCTGTCTGCCAACCAGTTCTCTATCCAAGTCAATACCTTGCCCCCAATCTCATGTGCCTTAATTTTACGGGACCTTATCGAAAGCCTTTTGAAAATCCAAATACGCCACATCCACTGGTTCTCCCTTATCTATTTTACCAGTTACATCCTCAAAAAATTCCAGTAGATTAGTCAAGCACGATTTACCTTTTGTAAATCCATGTTGAGTTTGTCCGATCCGGTCACTTTTTTCCAAGTGCTCTGCTATTACATCCTCTGTAATGGACTCCAGCATTTTCCCCACTACCGATGTCAGGCTTACCAGTCTGTAATTCTCCATTTTCTCTCTAGCACCCTTTTTGAACATTGGGGTAACATAAGCTACCCGCCAATCCATGGGTACTGTTCCAGAGTCTATTGAATTTTGGAAGATGACCAGTAATGCATCTACAATTTCTAGGGCCACTTCCTTAAGTACCCTAGGATGTAGATTATCAGGCCCTGGGGATTTATCGGCCCTCAATCCCATCAATTTCCCGAACACCATTTCCCTACAAATACTGATTTCTATCAGTTCCTCCCTTTCATTAGACCCTATGTTCCCCGACATCTTTGGGAGGTTATTTGTGTCCTCCTTTGTGAAGACAGAACCAAAGTATGTATTTAATTGATCTGACATTTCTTTGTTCCCCATTATAAATTCCCCTGATTCTGACTGCAAGGGACCTATGCTTGACTTCACCAACCTTTTTCTCTTCACATATCTATAAAAGCTTTTACAGTCAGCTTTTATGTTCCCTGAAATCTTTTCCCCCTCTTAATTAATCCATTTGTATTATGTCCGTGTGTAATTGAGACACGGACTGCAGGAGTTGGTTATAACAGGTCTTTACTGAGTGGAGACGACCTGGAACTACTATGCAAATGTTACTACACAGGCTTGTATACAGGGGTGGTCACTACCGGTACTGCAGTATACAGTGGCTGTAGAATATAGTTCCTTCTGCAAAGTACATACACTACAATTCCTCCCCTTTTAGCTAAACAGTACATAACATTCGATTAATAATTAAATAACATATTTACAATTACACTTGCTAGATACATTAGTTGAAGTTAAGCAATAATAAGTTCAGTCTTTGAGGAGGCTTCCGGATTCTGTCTGGATAACGCCTCTTTGGGGTATCAGGTTCTTCTGGCAAAGTTGATTCGGGATCAACGTCGTTGTTTGGTTCGTCTGCTTCCAATATCACCGATTCTGAGGTAGATGCAATTGGTACTTCGGTTTCATCGCCAGGTGTATCGGATCGTGGTGTGGAATTGATGTTTTCCAGTGACTCTAGAATCTGGTCAGCATGGCGTCTTACAATGCTCTCTCCAACGTCCACGGTATACATTAGAGGTCCTTGCCATGTGCAGATCGTTCCTGGCTGGCATTTCTCTGTGCGGTAGTCCCGGGCCAAAACTGGTTGACCTATCTTAAAACTCCTGGTCGGCCTTTCATTCATATTCTGAAACTGCCTGTTCTCCACATCTCTTCTGATGTTTGGCTTAACCAAATCCAAGCGGCATCTTAGTCTTCGATTGAAGAACATCATGGCTGGAGTTTGGTTGGTAACCGCATGTGTCGCATTCTGGTAGGCAAACAAGAAGTTATCCACCTTGCGTTGTAGGGGTATGTTTTCATTACACATTGCCTTGATAGCCTTCTTGAATGTTTGAACGAACCTCTCAGCCAATCCATTGGTGGCTGGATGATATGGGGCGGATGTGTAATGCTTAACACCATTGTTCTTTAAGAACCTCCAGAACTCTTCAGACGCAAACTGTGGTCCATTGTCAGAGCAAATCTGTTCAGGCAGCCCATTTCTGGCGAATATGGTTTGTAAGACTGTGATAGTTTTTTCTGTGGTGGTTGAGGACATTTTTGTTACCTCTGGCCACTTTGAATGTGCATCCACCGCAATTAAAAACATCGAGTCCGTAAATGGACCAGCAAAATCAACGTGCACCCTTTGCCATGGAGATGAGGGCCACTCCCATGGATGTAGAGGGGCTTGTTGTGGGGCATTTTGGACCTTCTGGCATCCTGTACAGCTCTTGGTCATCTCTTCAATTTCTCTATCGATTCCCGGCCACCACACAAACGCTCTGGCTAAGTTCTTCACTTTTACCCCTCCCAGATGACACTCATGAAGCTCATTGAGCACTCTATCCTTCAATTTGGGTGGAATTACTACTCTGGATCACACAACAAGGTTCCTCTGCACACTGACAGCTGTTCTCTTCTCGGCGAGAATGCTGGCAGCAGTGGTTTGCCATGTGCTGGCCACCCCTTCACCGTTAAATCATAGACCCAGGAGAGTGTCGGGTCATTTCGTGCTTCCTTTTCTATGTTTGCATTCATCACAGGGAGACATTCGACGATGGTCAAGTGGAATATCTCCACTGGATCCACTGCAGGTGCTTCTTCCACCGTCGGCAACGGTAGGTGCGACAATCCATCAGCATTCCCATGCTGTTTAGTTCCTTTGTACTCGATGTCATATTGGTGTGCCCCTAGGAAAAGGGACCACCTCTGTAGCCGTTGTGCTGTCATTATCGGTACGCCCTTCTGAGGGTTGAAAATGGAGACAGGAGATTGATGATCAGTTAGTAGAGTAAATTTCTGACCGTGCAGGTAGTGATTGAACTTCTTCACCCCCCCACACCAGGCTGAGGGCCTCTCTGTCAATCTGGGCGTAGTTACGCTCGGCTGAAGTTAACGAGCATTACGCAAAAGCTATCGGCCTCTCTGAACCGTCAAGGAATTTATGTGACAGTACCGCTCCAATGCCATAGGGAGACGCATCACATGCCAGTCTTATCGGTAGTGATGGGTTGTAGTGAGCCAATACTTCTCTTGAAGAGATTAGGTCCTTACTCTTTTGAAAGGCCCGCTTACATTCATCGCTCCATTTCCGTGCTACTCCAGTTTGTAGTAGGGCGTTCAGTGGGTGCAGAATTGTGGACAAGTTCGGCAAAAACTTATGGTAGTAATTCACCAATCCGAGGAATGACCTCAGTTGCGACAGATTTTCAGGCGCTGGAGCCTTAACTACCGCTTCAATTTTGTCAGGGGACTTATGTAACCCCTCTTCATCAATCACGTGGCCACAATACGATATCTGTTTCTTAAAAAACTCGCACTTGGGGCGATTGGCTCGTAGCCCATGTTCTCTTAGTCTAGTGAGCACCTGCTCTAGGTTGGCAAGGTGTTCACTGTCATCTTCACCTGTCACTAGGATGTCGTCAAAGAAACACTGAGTCCCCGGAATCCCTTGCAGGACTTGTTCCATCGCTCTTTGCCATATAGCTGGAGCTGATGCTACTCCGAATACCAGTCGATTATACTGGTAAAGACCTTTGTGAGTGTTTATCGTGAGATACTTCCTAAAAGATTCTTCAACCTCCATCTGCAAATATGCTTGTGCTAGGTCAATTTTTGTAAAATGCTTCCCTCCAGATAGTGAGGCAAAAATATCTTCTATCCTCGGAAGAGGATATTGTACTGTGTGAAGGACAGGGTTCACCGTCACCTTGAAGGCCCTGACAGATGCAAACCTTCCTTGGCTCCTCAGACTTATTGTTTAACGTTTTCTTCATGACAGGAACGATGGGTGTCACCCACTCACTCCAGTCTAACTTAGATAACACGCCTGCATTCTCCAGATTCTCCAGCTCTGCCTCGATGGCTGGGCGAATTGCATATGGTACCGGTCTTGCTTTGAAAAACTTGGGAATTGCATTCTCTTCTATTTTTATCGAGGCGGTTACGCCTTCAAGAGTTCCCAGTTCTTGTTGAAATACCTCTTTGGCGTTAGCTAAGATTGTTGACAATCGTCCAGGAGTGACGTCGTCATCCTTTTTACCAGCCACCGTCAGTGCCTGAATGGAGTGCCAGTCTAAACTTATCTTTCTGATCCATTCACGTCCCAATAACGGTGGTCCGCCATCTTGCAGTATGTACAGATACAATTTCTGTATTTCCTTGCCGTTGTATTCGACAGGCACCCTTATTTTTCCTCTGGGGTATACTTTTTGCCCCGTATACGTCTTCAAGACAATGGATGTCTCTTTCAAGGGTATGTGTGAGAATAGCCGCTCATAGTCTCGTCGATTCATGACGGTCAGAGCTGATCCTGTATCCAATTCCATTTTGACTTGGGACCCTGCTTTCATGAGGGTGACCCAAATGGTTCGGTGATCCTCTTTTGCGATTACGTTGTGAAGTTTGAGACAGCTTAGTCTCTTGTTCCCGGATTCACTATCGCTCATCTGGTCTTCGGAACTACTGTCCGTCATCTTTTGTACTTTCCTGTACTGTTCCTTAGTAGCCTTTTTGTTGTCGTTAGTCTTCTTCCCAGACCTGCAAACTTGTGCAATGTGTCCCATCTTTCCGCATTGCCTGCATATTTTGTCCTTGGACCAGCAGTCCTTCTGGTCATGGGTTGTTCTGCCACAGCGATAACATTTTTCAAATCCCCGTGTCATTTTGTGGGTGCCGTTTTCCTGTGGCTTTTGCTGTATTTCCACAGCTCCCCTTGCTGCTGCTTCGTACGATACTGCCATGCTGAAAGCCTTATCTAAGCGTCAGCTCTTTCTCTGAGAGTAACCTCTTCTGGGTTACTTCACTCAGGAGTCCAAAGTAAATTTGTCCCGTAGGGTATCTGCCAGTCCTGCTCCGAACTGGCAGTGCTTTGATAGCTTGCGTAGTTCCGTAAGGTAATCAGCATTGCTCTCATCTTTATGCTGATTTCTCCTGTGGAATTTAAATCTTTCTGCTATCAGCAGCGGTGTAGGATTTAGGTGTTCCTGTAGGATATCAACAATTTTGTTAAAACTCTTCGCCTTCGGTTTGGCTGGAGTAATCAGGTTCCGCAATAGGCCATACGTTCTTGCGCCCATTAAGTTTAGTAGTACCGATGCCTTTTTCTCATCGGCTACTTCGTTTGCCTCGCATTATACCTCGACTCTTTCCACATACGTGGTCCAGTCTTCTATTGCATTATCGAAGGCAGTGATATTGCCAGTATTTGGCATCTTGGAAATCTAAGATGGTGCCTCCCGTGCTTTGCCTTCTTCCCCGATTTAACAAAATGGTGCCTCCCGCGCTTTGCCTTCTTCCCCGCTGGATTAAGATGGCGCCTCCCACGCTTTCTGTCTCCTCCGCTGCTGCTTGCGCTGTTGCTGGCATTTTATGCCTTGATGGCGACGCCCTATGTTCTTCGCGCACTTCCCCCCGCGCTGCTGCTAACGCCGCTCTCCGTGGTTCCCGTAGCAAACTGCAGCTCCTCGCGGCTTTCTGCGCTTTGAATTTTTTTATTATTTCCCCGTTGTCGGAGCAACCCTGCGGGACACTTGCCTCCCTCTTCTCGGGTCTGTACGCTGCCCGGCTTCGTAGCACCGGCCGCGCCGTGTGTGCTCCACCCTCTCTCTCTCTCCTCTTCCCGACAACGCTGCTCGGCCCCGTTGAAAAGCCACCCGATCGAGCGCTAGACCGCCGCAGCCCAGGAAGGATCAGTGTACTACCTGCCACCAGCCCGATTTGCTGAAACACCATCGACAGGATTACCAAGCCCCGCTCTCGACAGCCTCTCCTGCAAATCTTCAACTCTGATGAATCAGAGGCGGATGCCCACGGTCGACGCCCGTTTCTTCTGTTCATTTTTTTTTTCTTTCTTCCTTCTTGCCTCGACCACTGATAACTTCGCTTCAGGGATGGATCCCCATGAGGTGGTGCAGACTGTAGGTAAGTTCGGATCTGCTCGTCGCCAGTGTTATGTCCGTGTGTAATTGAGACACGGACTGCAGGAGTTGGTTATAACAGGTCTGTACTGAGTGGAGACAACCTGGAACTACTATGCAAAAGTTGCTACACAGGCTTATATACAGGGGTGGTCACTACCGGTACTGCAGTATACAGGGGCTGCAGAATATAGTTCCTTCTGCAAAGTACATACACTACAATTTGTCCTCCTTTGTTGGATCCTAAACTGCTCCCAATCCTCAGGTTTACTGCTTTTTCTGGCCAATTTATATGTCCTCTCTTTGGATCTTATGCTATCCCTAATTTCCCTTGTTAGCCACGGTTGAGTTACCTTTTTTTGTTTAATTTTTATGCCAAACTGGGATGAACAAATTCTGTAGTTCATCCCTGCGATCTTTGAATGTTTGCCATTGCCCATCCACCGTCAACCCTTTGAGTGACATTCCCCAATCAATCCTACCCAACTCGCACCTCATACCATCGTATTCTCCTTTATTTAAATTCAGGACCCTAGTCTCTGAGTCAACTATTTCACTCTCCATCTAAATGCAGAATTGTATCATATTATGATCGCTCCGACCGAAGCGGCCTCGCACAAGATTGCTAACTAATCCTTTCTCATTACATAATACCCAGTCTAAGATGGCCTGATCTCTAGTTGGTTCCTCGACATATTGGTCCAGGAAACCATCCTGCAGCCACTACTCATCCTGCAGCCACTGGGGAATCACCTCATAAGAGCAATAGGAGAGGTAAAGGCACATGGAAGACAGGCACCAAGGGAGTGCACAAGAGTGATTGATTTATTTATGTTTGCATTATGTAATGATTTAATTTATAAATTTTGATTGGAATGTGCATTTTCTGGTGGCTTTTATTTTTGTGTTGTCGGAAAGAGAACAATGTGATGGTCAGTAAAAGAGGAAAGGTAAGGACTGCGGGACTGTTGGTGAATGGGGAGGCATGGTTGAGTTTACTGGTATCACTCATGAATTATTTGATCACTTAGAGCCCGGGCAAAAAGGGACAGCCTACTTTGTAGCCTCCCTTCCTCTTGTGTTCCTCCACATCCTATTGCACTTACTCCTCATCCAGTTCCTCCTGCTTTACATCCTCATGCTCCTACTCCTCAGCTTCTCACCTGATAGTTGCTGGCAAGGGCTGTTCCCTTGTAATGGTGAGGTTGTGCAGCATGCAGCATATTACCACAAAACTTGACACCCGCTCAGCTGAGTACTGCAGGGCTCCTCCAGAGCTGTCCAGGTAGCATTGCTTGGTGACGCCGATGGTATGCTCCATAACGTTCCTTGAGGCAGCATGCCTCTCATTGTAGGCCTGCTGTGCATGTTTGTGTGGGTACCGGACCAGAGTCGTGAGCCATGTCATGAGTGGATAACCCTTGTCGCCCAGTAGCCAGCTTTAGACTTGCCATGGTGGGACAAATACAGGTGGCCCAGACGACTGCAGCAGAATGAAGGCATCGCGACTGCTGCCAGGACAATGGGCATTCCCCTGCATGATGCACTACCTGTGGTCACATACGCTTTTGGTTCAGGAAAATGGCCGAGCTCACATGAGACATACACAAGGCAATGTGCATGCACCCTGCACCATGGGGAAGCCTGCAACCTGTGCAAACCCTGCTCTGCCTGCTTGTCTCTGGCAAGAGGGAATGAGATTAAACTGTCTCTCTTTGTGTAGAGAGCCTCAGTTACGTCCCTTATGCAGCAATGCACTACAAACTTCAAGATATTGCTTATATCGCCAGTAGCAGCCTGGAAGGCGCCAAATGCTTAAAAGTTAAGTGCCATGATCACCTTTCTTATGTTCATTAATAAATTGACATTCTTATTATGAACACAGCTAGCTTTTGCTAGACACTTTTATTGAGCACATGTGGACTAGGTACAGTATCTATAGAGGCATCCATCTTGACTGCTGCCTTGTGGGTAGCCTATTGCCTCATGGGTAATGTAGTCTTAATATACATACAGCTGGGTAGTGTAGTCTTATACATACAGCTATATACAGCTCTACACAGATCTACGGCTCCACCTAGTGTCCACTATAGAATGACATGTTATTGATCATTACAACCTTGACAGCCAGAGGCAATGCTGCTTCTGTTTTAGGTGAGAGCGAGAATGCTACCACTAATCCATGGCTGACAGGAGTGCTCCTCTGAGCCCCAAGGAAACCTTGGGCCTCCTCTGCCATGGGCTTTCCTTCCCTATTCTGTCTGCGATTCCATGCCCCAAGCCCTCCGATCTACTTACCTTTTGCCGAGGTTCGTTCTCCTGGCAGTGGCTACCAAGTGCTTGATTCTAACAGCCGCTTTCCCCCGAATTCCCAGCTGTTTTGGTCAGGAAGTTGGCAAGTAGCATGCAAAGGAGATCCAGCCATCAAAATTAGACAGGCCGGCGGCTCACTAGGATGCATTCCCATCCGGGACTGGAAATTAACACTGAGGAGTGAGCTAATTGAGGTGAAATGGAAGGAGAAATTGGCGCCCAGGACTGTAGATCAACAACGGGATGCTTTTTAAAGGAGATTGTAAAGGTACAGAACAAATATATAACAATGATGAAAAGGAGGTTACTTCAAGCTTCAGGATGCTGTGGATAATTAAAGTGGTGAGAAACAAACTAAAATTGATGAAGAGCCCATGGCTGTGATAAAAATAAGAGAGAATACTAGAAAATAAGGATGGAGATTAAGAGATGGATAATGAATACAAAAAGTGAGTATCAGGAGGGAAGCTTAAGAAATATGAAAAATGTAAGTCTAGGGTTCTCAAAATTCCCGCACTCCCCAAAATTATGGATCAAGGGACCCTGCTTGGACAAGTTTTAAAAACAGGGCACCCAAAATGGCTTCTGTAACCTTGTGACCAAAACTGACAGGATTTTTAAAGCAGGGCTCTGCAGACAGTCCAACCCAGAGACGAAACTTAAAATGCAGGAATCTGTGAGAAGGACTCTGTGGAGACAGATGGCCAAAGTAAACACAGAATATGCATTCATTTGCCTTGAAACAAATCAAGCTAGAATGGGCCTAAAATCGAGGCCATTAGGTTTCTGCATATTTAATCGTTAACAGCTCACAGTAGCCATCAAGTCAGGATGGGGTCAATTAAGTTTCATCCATGACAAACAACCAGGACATCGGGGCCATTAGATTCGGAGACAACCACTCCACAAGTCGTTAAAATAAATGGCTGTAATCAGTTTAAACGAACCAGCCAAAAGTAGGACAAAGGACTGACCTGATTTGGCACGCAGATAAGGAATTGAAGAACAGGTATAATTGTAGGCCCATCAATGATAATCGCTCGCTTGACTCTTAGCTCTCTTATCTCTTGCTGCTGCCTCTCATTCTCGTGCCCTGGCCTTGTGGCGGGCTCTCTTCTCGCTCCCCGCACTGCTCAACAACCAAGGACGCCCATTACAATGGGGCCAAACGCGGGAGGAGAACGAGACCCGAGTTCAAAACTACACAGGACACACAGGCCACAAATGGGCAGACGAGATGAGACGAGACGAAGAAGAAGGTAAACTTCAGCGCCGCACCCTGAGACCACGTGGCGATGGGATACCCCAAAGGACAGCAAGAGTGGACCTCAAAACCAACCCAATTAAAGCAACAGGTTTTGGATTGGTGAGCATGAATTCCTGGCCCCTCATAGCTTAATCTAGTTAGGTATAGGGGGTGGGATAAGGATAAGGGGGTTGCTAATGTAATTGTTTTCCCTCGATGTGCCGTGTGTTCCCCATTCCCATATAAGTGTAATTTATTATGCCTGTATTTTCATACCAGTAATTTACATAAGATTGTTTTATTCTGCTTTTAATAAAATTTTGGTTTTCTTACACCAAACCACTTGTCTACTCGATTTTCTGTATAGCCGCCTGCACCTAAGTCCAGTGTCTAGAATCCAGGGGTGTGGGAGCGATTTGAACCACTCAAAAGACAGTCAGAGGCGAAGCTGGCTGGGCGCAAGCCACCCCCTACAAAAAGAACAGTGAAATATTCTACAAATATATCTCAAAAAGGAGAATTGTTCAGTGTGAGGTGAGATGTCTAAGAAGAGAGAATAATGAAATAGTTGAGGGTAAACAGCAATTGGCATGTCAATGTACAACAAGTAATTCACATCAGTGTTTACAAGAGAAGGATATTGGGAAGAAGATTAATTCTGAATTGGTTAAGAATGACCTGACAGATGTTACAATAAATACAGGGAAGCATTAGAAGTTAGTTAAGTTAAGGTAGTACAAAATGCCAGGATCTGACAGAATATAGCCAAGGATCCTAAGGGAACTGGGGTGAGAAATTATGGGGGAAAAATTTGGATGATTTGCACCTAACGGGGCGCAAATCAACTAGCGCCTGGCGTGGCTCTGCTAGCGCCTCCCACGAAATTCAGCGGGGGGTTAGCGGCGGCGGTAACCGTTAGCGCCCTGCGGCGCTGCGCCTCCGGCTATGATGTAATCACCATGCGCAGCACCCCGCTTGCGCCTCGGCCGCGATCTTCGCCGGACGCTAAAGAGGCCTACCTGTGCTGGGGTGGCGCAAATTAAATGGGAGGTGCCGGGCGGCCATTTTTGTTGCTGGCCGCCTGCCAGCACCTGCCCCCGTTGCTGTCCCCAGCCTCCTGTGCAGCTCCACCCTGGGATGCCAGCTACGCTACGTGAGCCCGGCACTTCTATTGAGTGCTGGCCTCTTTTGCCGGCAGTCTGATCCCTGGTGGCACAGCTGGGCCCCGGGTCATGCTGCGCTGGGCCCCTCCCCTTTAAGAAGGGAAGGTAGGCCTGCAGTGCCGCGGCGTGATGTGCCATATAGTGTGGTGCTGCTGCATGTAGCGCCATGATATTCACTCGCAGCGCCTCAGGAGGGAGGTGGGGCACTTCCAGTAGCGCCCCGCCCGCCTTTGCGGCGCTACCAGTGAATTTTGGACGCGGGGGCGCCAGCTTTGTTGGGGGCGCTAAAAGTAGTGCCCTGGCGAAGTTAGCACCCCAAAGGGGGCGTGACCCAATTTTGCCCTCTATATCACATACAGATTGGGCAAAGGCCATTTTGTTGCTAAATTCATTATCATTGCGTCTGTTTTGTGGACTATAAAATGGGCACAACAATGTTGAATTGCTTCCCCGAGATTGTTTCCGGTGGCTGAGGAATCTAGAATGAGGAAAAATAATTTTAAGCTTAAATGTAAGAGAATTGGAATAGAGAGCAGGAGATTTTTTTTACACAAAAAGTTGTGAGGCTGTGGAATGCACTATAAGAGTTACTGATTGAAGTAGAATCCATGTCAACTTTTAAGTATAGCTTAGATAGATGGTTAAAGGAAAGGCAATTAAAGGGATATGGCAACAGAAATTGGCATGGACACTAAACAAGTAATTCACATCAGTGTTTACAAGAGAAGGATATTGGGAAGAAGATGAATTCTGAATTGGTTAAAAATGAGCTGACAAATGTTATAATAAATAAAGGGAAGCAGTGGTGTCATATCCTTTTCATGGGACACTAGCACCAGTACTGGGATTGGAAGGAGTTGTACCAAGATGCTTAGGGCTCCAGCTGAACCAGAATGGAGCCAGTGTCCTAGCGGAAAGGGTAAATAGGGAGGTGGCAAAGGCTTTAAAGTAATAAGGCAGGGCAAGGGATCTACAAGAAATGAATCAAACCTAAATATAAATAAAACAGGAAAGGAGAGCATAGGCCAGACTACAGTAAGGGAGGACATAAATGGCAAGGGAATAGAGTTATAGAACAGGAGTGTAAAAAGATGGTTAAAAATAAAGTGAGAGGAGCTGCAATTAAAAATGAGTTAAACTCTCTATACAGCAATACATACAGTGTCTGTAATAAAACAGGGGAACTGGAGGCAATAATATATTGCGAGGAACCAGCTATAGTAGGGATTACTGAGACATGGCTACAGAAAAATCCGGACTGGGAATTAAACATTGCAGGGTATAACATATTTAGAAAAGATAGAGAGTGAAAAAGGGAGGTGGAGTAGCTATGCTTATTAGAGATATCAGAATAATAGAAAAAAGTAACATAGCCATCAGTAAGACTGAAATAGAATCCATGTGGATAAAGAATAGATATTAAAGGATCAATCACACTAATTGGCGTAGTCTACAGACCATTTAATAGTGGAAGGGAGGTGGAGGAAGAAATATGCAAACAAATCAGGGAAATTAGTAAAAAACATAGAATAATAATCATGGGGGATTTCAACTACCCCGATATTAATTGGACAGAAGAGGTTGGTAAAGGGGATAAGGGAATTAAGTTCCTATGATGTGTACAGGACTCCTTTCTAACCAAGTATGTAAGAAACCCAACAAGGGAGGATTCACTACTGGACCTAGTAAAATGTAATGAACTAGAGCAGATAAGAGAAATAAAAGTAAGGGAACATCTAGGTAATAATGACCATAATATAATATGCTTTAAGATAATAATTGAGAAGGACATAAGCATGACAAAGACCAGGGTAATAGATCAGAGAAAGTCAATTTTATGAGGCTGAGAAAAGAACTTGGGAAAATAAAATGGACAACAATATTGGCAAACAATGATGTATAACAGCAATGGGAAACATTTAAAACAGTGTTCAACAGAGTCCATGAAAAATATATTCCACTAAAAAACAAGAACAAACTAAATACTAATGAGACACCATGGATGAATAAAAACATAAGGGAAAAAATGGAGGTTAAGGAAAGGGACCTACACTAAGTACATGGACAGCAGAGAAGAGCAAGACACGGGATAATATAAAGAGTCTAGGAGCAAAGTTATTAAAAGCAATTAGGAAGGCAAAGAGGGACTATGAAATTAAATTATCAAGGAGCATAAATCCAAATAGTAAAATATTCTACAGGCACATAAATAAAAAAAGGAAAGTCAGGATGGGAATAGGGTCACTAAGGGATAGGCAGGATAAAATCACAGGCAGTGATAGCAAAATGACAGAAATATTAAGTAATTACTTTGCTTCAGTATTTACCAGGGAGATGGATCAGGTGGACATGACATCGGAGAATGAGATTAGAAAAGATATAACTGAATTTAAAATAAAAAAGTGGAGAAATATGACGTAAACTGATCAAAATCAAAGTGGATAAAAACCCTGGTCTAGACGGATTGCATCCACACATTTTAAAAGAATCTAGAGAACAGATAGCAGAGGCACTATTGCACATATTAAATAATTTGTTCGAAAATGGTGTGGTGCCAGAGGACGGGCAGGCAGCTAATGTTATACCTATACTTAAGAAGGTTGATCGAACATGAATTTACAAAAGGTAAATCGTGCTTGACTAATCTACTGGAATTTTTTGAGGATGTAACTGGTAAAATAGATAAGGGAGAACCAGTGGATGTGGTGTATTTGGACTTCCAGAAGGCTTTCGATAAGGTCCCGTATAAGAGATTAGCGTGTAAAGTTAAGGCACATGAGATGGGGGCAAGGTATTGACTTGGATAGAGAACTGGTTGGCGGACAGAAAGCAAAGAGTTGGAATAAACGGCTCTTTTTCCGAGTGGCAGGCTGTGACTAGTGGGGGAGCGCAGGGATTGGTCCTTGGACCCCAGCTATTCACAATATATATTAATGATCTAGACAAGGGAACTAGATGTAATATCTCCAAATTTGCAGACGCCACAAATCTGGGTGGGCGTGTGTGCTGTGAGGAGGATGCCGAGAAACTCCAGGATGATTTGGACAGGTTGGGTGATTGGGCAGAAGCATGGCAGATGCAATATAACGTGGATAAATGTGAGGTTATCCACTTTGGTGGCAAAAACAGGAAGGCAGATTATTATCTGAATGGCAATAGATTGGGAGAAGGGGAAGTGCAACGAGACCTGGGTGTCCTTGTGCACCAGTCATTGAAGATAAGCATGCAGGTGCAGCAGGCGGTTAAGAAGGCAAACGGTATGTTGGCCTTCGTAGCAAGAGGGTTTGAGTACAGGAACAAGGATGTCTTGCTGCAGTTGTACAGGGCCTTGGTGAGACCACATCTTGAGCATTGTGTGCAGTTTTGGTCGCCTTATCTGAGGAAGGATGTTCTTGCCATGGAAGGAGTTCAGTGAAGATTCACCAGGCTGATACCTGGGATGGCAGGAATGATGTATGAGGAGAGATTGGGTCGATTGGGCTTCTACTCACTGGAGTTTAGAAGAATGAGAGGGGATCTCATTGAAACGTATAAAATTCTGACAGGACTGGACAGATTAGATGCAGGAAGGATGTTCCCGATGGTCGGGGAGTCCAGAACCAGGGGTCACTGTCTAAGGATAAGGGTAAGCCATTTTGGACAGAAATGAGGAGGAATTTCTTCACCCAGAGTGGTGAACCTGTGGAATTCTCTACCACAGAAGGCAGTAGAGGCCAATTCATTAAATATATTCAAGAAGGTGTTGGATATATTTCTAAAGGCTAAAGGGATCAAGGGTTATGGGGAGCAAGCAGGGACCGGGTACTAAATTTCGATGATCAGCCATGATCGCATTGAATGGCGGAGCAGGCTCGAGGGGCCAAATGGCCTACTCCTGTGCCTATCTTCTATGTTTCTATGTAGAACATGTCCAAGGAACTGTAGATCAGTCAACTTAACATTGCTGGTCGGAAAAATAATGGAATCCTACTAAAGGAGAGCATAAAAGAAATTTAGAATCCAAAAATAGAATAATCAATAGTCAGCATGGATTTCAAAAGGGAAAGTCTTTTTTGAACAACCTCATTGAATTATTTGAAGAGGTAACAGAAAGAGTAGACAAAGGTAATGCAATAGATATAATTTATCGAGTTTTCCAAAAGGTCTTTGATAAGGTGCCACATAATAGACTAATAAATAAGGTCAGAGCATGCGGAGTCCTGGGACAAGTAGTAGAATGGATAGCTAGCTAGCTGCAATACAGAAAGCAGAGAGTAGGGGCAAAGGGTAGCTATTCAGAGTGGCAGAAGGTGGAAAGTGGAATCCCACAAGGATCAGTGCAGGGAACACTGTTGTTCACAATTCATATTAATGATTTAGACTTTAGAATCAAAAACACAATTTATAATTTGTGGATGACACTCAATTGGGCGGGATAGTAACTACTAAGGAGAACTGCAAGAAGAATTTACAAGAAGACATTAATAAACTTGCAGAATGGGCATATAATTGACAAATTAATTTCAACACAGCTAAGTGTGATGTATTACATTTTGGTAAGAAAAATAAGGAGGCCACATATTACTTGGAAAATATGAATCTAAATGGGGTAGAGAAGCAAAGGGATCTCTGAGTACAAATACACAAATCACTCAAAGTAGCAACATAGCCATAAAAAATCAAACCAAACTCTCCTTTGATCCTCCTTTACTACCTCCAAAAAGAGCGCAGATTCTGGAGGAGTCCTATGGTCAAAGCTATTGAGACATTTTTGGAAAAAGCCAGCATCACAACAATTGGCAAAAAGGCTCCTGAAAACCAAGCGTCAACAGTTGAAAAAGAACTAGGAAAACGGTGGACTAAAAATTGTTAAAAATTTCTTACTGGGATGTTTAAATGAACTTCTGTATACAACTTAATCGCTGGAAGTCATGGATTCCCATTTTATATGGATGAGTACCAATGGAAATACCAAGAATGTGTGAGAAAGATCATGATGTCATTTTGGTCTCATTTACATGGATCTGTCCAAATAATGGCAAGTGCTTCCTGGGGCCACTAACACTGTGATCACAGAACTGGACAGGGCAAAAAAAATAGTGGAGATCTAGCATGATGGATCTCTGCCCATGTTCCAATCGGTATAGCTCACTTTGCAATCACAAATTGATGTTAGCGATTAGAAAATTTAACCTCCTAGTTCAATTTTATAGTTCTGGTTATGTTCATAAACAACTTGAGCTTTTCTCTTCTAGCTTATTTTCTTAAGTAAATCAATTGAACTACCTCCTTATAATTCACTTCCAGTCACCTATATTACATTATACTATATGTGTGTGTGTACAGCTACATAGGAGTTGGTATTATTGAACACCTAAACATAGTATTGAATTTTGTTGTACAATTTAATTTATTTCCTTTCTAAAGATTTTGGTCCAAAAATGATTTTTGTTCATGAATATTTGTTGACAACTGATTTATATCAGATTTAAATTACATTCCAAGCTCTTTGTAACATGGTTCATGGAAACCAACCATTTGCTTGTGATAAGGAGCCCACTTTGAAGATGAAGTGTATGGGTTGTTTCAAGATGTGAATTGCTTAAGAGATGTCAATATAGGCATGCTCATTTGGAATTCAGAACTGTTGCAAGATCTTAGTCTACTGCAGCAACAGCAGTAATGAAATCAGTGATTAATTTCAGAAGTATATCTGATACATCTGACACAGGCCCTCAGAATTAAATCTGATCCATCACAAGGATGAAAGCAGCCAGGAGAAAAGTATGGCACAGTGTAAGTGAAAGGATAATGACTATTTGAGTATTAAGTTCTTTATTGCTGAATCATAAAATACATGAAAAACATAATTATACTCCTATTTGTGGCAGTAGCCTCAAGGGATAAGACCCTTCCAGCATCTGTAATTTTGTTCTAATGTGTAGGTTATAAGAGGGAAATAGCAGAGCTGGTGCAGCTGATAGCACAATAGGTAGCTAGAAATAAGTTATAGCCAGCAGCTTGACTAAGAAGCCTAGATAATTTCATTCCCATGGGCAGAATTTGATTTCCTCTGTTAGTGACAATGTAACAGTGATCTGTATGTCACGGTGCCAAAATCATAATTTTATTCCATATTGTGGAATTAGATGCTGCCAGAAAAAATGGGCAAGTGATCATGTGCGTTTACAGAGCTGCACATTCATTTTTCTTTAGGTCCAGGAGAGATGGCCCTACATTTCTTCAGGAGCTGAAAGGGTCAACATCTTGTGTAAGTTTTTTTGTTTTTTTTATTTGTTCATGGGATGTGAGCATCACTGGCAAGGCCAGCATTTATTACCCATCCCTAATTGCCCTTGAGAAGATGGTGGTGAGCCACCTTCTTGAACCGCTGCATTCCGTGTGCTGTAGGTACTCCCACAGTGCTGCTAGGGAGGGAGTTCCAGGATTCTGACCCTGCAACGATGAAGGACGGCAATATATTTCCAAGTCAGGATGGTGTATGACTTGGAGGGGAACTTGGAGGCGGTGGAGTTCCCATGCGCCTGCTGCCCTTGTCCTTCTAGGTGGTAGAGGTTGTGGGTTTGGGAGGTGCTGCTGAAGAAGCCTTGGCGAGTTGCTGTATTGCATCGTGTAGATAGTACACACTGCAGCCATGGTACGCCGGTGGTGAAGGGAGTGAATGTTTATGGTGGTGGATAGGGTGCCAATCAAGTGGGCTGCTTTGTCCTGGATGGTGTCGAGCTTCTTGAATGTTGTTGGAGCTGCACTCATCCAGGCAAGTGGAGAGTATTCCAACACACTCCCTACTTGTGCCTTGTAGATGTTAGAAAGGCTTTGGGGAATAAGGAAGTGAGACATTCACCACAGAATACCTAGCCTCTGACCTGCTCTTGTTGTCACAATATTTATGTGGCTGGTCCAATTAAGTTTCTGGTCAATGGTGACCCCCAGGATGTTGATGGTGAAGGATTTGGTGATGGTAATGTAAGGTTTGCAAGAATTTCAGAAAATTTCTACAGCCCCGAAGATTATTTATTTTGATTAATGAAAACCTGGGTGGAATATACCTTAAAAACCCAGGGTATCAAAATGGCTGTCAGGCCTCATGGCAGAAGACAAAGGCAGCCTGCCTGAATATCTCCCATCGCTGGCTGACAAAAGGATTTGAAACCACCAGCCTGTGTGAACATGTTGAAGTACTTGAAACTGTCAATCAACTGCATTTTAGGAAGTTTCACTCACAGGACAAAGGGATGTTTGTTTATAAGCCCTCTACAATTTTGACTCAAGGGCTTAAGTACTTAAATCTGTCAATCAGTTGTGGTTGGGCGGTGTCCGCAGGACAATGGATTGTTTACAAACCACTTGAGTGCTGTTGAATGAACACTTAAGGAGTCAGTGAGACATTTCAAACTAGTCGCAAACCAATTAAAATTAATGGGTAACACAGTCAAACCCATTACAGTCAATGGGGACAGTTCGGCCCCTTTTATATAGCCCAGATACATCCAGATTTGGGTGTGAAGACAACGGCTCCCAATGGGGTATAAAGATAGCCCCTCAGGAAGCCATTCTCTCTCTCTGCCACCTCGCCTCCTTGCCCTGCCTACAAAGGGGAACAGCTCAACAGCCCGCCCAAAGAAGTGCATTACCAGCAGTTACTTTTGAATTACTGGGGTATCTCTACTTCGGGGCGGTGAAGAATCCAAGACAGACCGCAGAGGCATGGAGCAGGCATTTACTGGTGAGCATAAAACTTTCTGGCCCTTTACAAGGCAACCTAGATAGGTGTTAGGGGTGGGAATTTTTTTATTTATTTTTTATTTTTTATTCATTGATGGGATGTGGGCGTCGCTGGCTAGGCCTGCATTTAGTGCCCATCCCTAATTGCCCTTGAGAAGATGGTGGTGAGCCGCCTTCTTGAACCGCTGCAGTCCATATGGTGTAGGTACACCCACAATGCTGTTAGGAAGGGAGTTCCAGGATTTTGGCCCAGCGACAGTGAAGGAACGGCGATACAGGTCCAAGTCAGGATGGTGTGTGGCTTGGAGGGGAACATGTAGGTTGTGATGTTCCCATGCGTCTGCTGCCCTTGTCCTTCTAAGTGGTAGAGGTCGCGGGTTTGGAAGGTGCTGTTGAAGGAGCTTTGGTGAGTTGCTGCAATGCATCTTGTAGATGGTACACACTGCAGCCACAGTGCGCCGGTGGTGGAGGGAGTGAATGTTGAAGGTGGTGGATGGAGTGCCAATCAAGCGGGCTGCTTTATCCTGAATGGTGTTGAGCTTCTTGAGTGTTGTTGGAGCTGCACTCATCCAGGGGGATTTTGTTAAATTGTAATTTTATTCAATTTTCCCTCGATGTGTCCGTTTCTCCTCCCCTATTAAGTAAAAGTGTGCTGTATTAAGCAAAAGTGTGCTGTATTAAGCAAAGGTGTGCTGTATTAAGCAAAGGTGTGCTGTATTAAGTAAAAGAGTGCTGTATTCATCATTATTTTCAATTTATTCTTATTTTCAATAAATATTAGTCTTCTTTGCACCCAACCACGCGTCTCGTTTTGTCTACATTGCTACTGAAATAAGCCCAGCGGTCAGAACCAGAAAAGGGGAGCGATTCAAAACCACATGGGGCTCTGGAGCAGCTCAGATACTTCTGACTGACCAGAGACAATAACCCCATTACACCAAAAACACCTCCTGTATTTTCGACAGTAATGCCGTTGAATGTCCAGGATTGGTGGTTAGACTCTCGTTTGTTAGGGATAGGCATTGCCTGGCACCTGTGTGGTGTGAATATTACCTGCCACTTATCAGCCCAAGCCTGAATGTCGTCCAGGTCTTGTTGCATGCAGGCAAGGAATGCTTCATTAGCTGAGGAGTTGCGAATGGCACTGAACACTGTGCAGTCATCAGTGAACATTCCATTTCTGACCTTATGTTGGAGGGAAGGTCATTGATGAAGCAGCTGAAGATGGTTAGGCCTAGGACAATGCCCTGAGGAACTCCAGCAGTGATGTCCTGGGGCTGTGATGATTGACCTCCAACCACCACAACCATCTTCCTTGGTGTTAGGTATGACTCCAGCCAGTGGAGAGTTTGCCCCCGATTCCCATTGACTTCAGTTTTACTAGGACTACTTGATGCCACACTTGATCAAATTCTGCCTTGATGTCAAGTGCAGTCACTCTCACCTCACCTCTGGAATTCAGCTCCTTTGTTCATGTTTGGACCAAGGCCATAATGAGATCTGGTGCCGAGTGGTCCTGGTGGAACTCAAACTGGGCATCAGTGAGCAGGTTATTGGTGAGTAAGTGCCATTTGATAGCACTGTCGACGACACCTTCCATCACTTTGCTGATGATTGAGAGTCGACTGATGGGGGGGTAATTGGCCAGCTTGGATTTGTCCTGCTTTTTTATGGATAGGACACCCGTGATCTCATTAAATGGCGGAACAGGCTCGAGGGACCGAATGGCCTACTCCTGCTCCTATCTTCTATGTTTCTATGTTTCTATCTGGGCAGTTTTTCACATTGTTGGATAGGTGCCAGTGTTGTAGCTGTCCTGGTGAGCTTGGCTAGAGGCGCAGCTAGTTCTGGTGCACTAGTTTTCAGCACGACAGCCGGGATGTTGTCGGGGCCCATTGCCTTTGCTGTAACCAGTGCACTCAACTGTTTCTTGATATCACGTGGAGTGAATCGAATTGACTGAAGTCTGGCTTCTGTGACGGTGGGGACCGCAGGAGGAGGCCGATATGGATCATCCACTCGCACTTCTGGCTGAAGATGGTTGTGAACGCTTCAGCCTTGTCTTTTGCACTCACGTGCTGGGCTCCACGATCATCGAGGATGGGGATATACATGTTATATGTTTATATTAGTTGTTTAACTTCAAGAAAGGTGGCAAGTCTGATTGCGGTAATTACAGAGGAGTTTCCCTGCTGTCTGCCACAGGGAAAGTCATTGCAAGAAACCTCCTCAATCGCCTTCTCTCAGTGGCTGAAGAGCTCCTCCCAGAGTCACAATGGGGATTCTGCCCACTAAGGGGCACAATGGACATGATTTTCACCGCACGTTAATTACAAGAGAAATGCAGGGAACAGCACCAACCGCTGTACATGGCCTTCTTTGATCTCAAAAAGGCCTTCGACACTGTCAACCGTGAAGGATTATGGAGTGTCCTCCTCAAATTCGGTTGCCCTCAAAAGTTTGTCACTATCCTCCGCCTGCTTCACGACGACATGCAAGCTGTGATCCTGACCAACAGTTCCACCACAGACCCAATTCACATACGAACCGGGGTCAAGTAAAGCTGTGTCACCGCACCAATGCTCTTCTCGATCTTCCTTGCTGCAATGCTCCATCTCATCCTCAGTAAGCTCCCCACTGGAATGGAGCTAATTTACAGAACAAATGGGAAACTGTTCAACCTCCGTCGCCTCCAGTCCAGATCCAAGATCGTCCCACCCTCTGTCATCGAATTACAGTATGCAGACGACGCTTGCGTCTGCGCTCACTCGAAGGTCGTACTCCAAACCATCGTCAACACCTTCACCGAAGCATACGAGAGCATGGGCCTTACACTAAACATCATAAAGACAAAGGTCCTCTACCAACCTGCCCCCACCACACAGTACTGCCTCCCGATTATCAAAATCCACGACAAGGCCTTGGACAACGTGGACCACTTTCCATACCTCGGGAGCCTACTGTCAAAAAGGGCAGACATCAACGACGAAGTCCAACACCGCCTTCAGTGTGCCAATGCAGCCTTCGGTCGCCTGAGGAGGAGAGTGTTTGAAGACCAGGACCTCAAACCCGGCACGAAGCTCATGGTCTACAGAGCAGTAGTGATACCCGCCCTGCTGTATGCCTCAGAGACATGAACCATGTACAGCAGGCACCTCAAAGCACTGGAGAGGTACCACCAACACTGCCTGCACAAGGTCCTGCAAATCCATTGGCAGGATAGGCACACCAACGTCAGTGTTCTTGCTCAGGCCTACAGCCCCAGCATCGAAGCTTTGACCACGCTCAATCAGCTCCGATGGATGGGTCACTTCGTCCGCATGCCTGATACGAGACTCCCAAAACAAGCGCTCTACTCGGAGCTCTGGCACGGCAAGAAAGCCCCAGGTGGGCAGAGGAAACACTTCAAGGACACCCTCAAAGCCTCCTTGAAAAAGTGTAACATCCCTATCGATACCTGGGAATCCCTGGCCCAAGACCGCACAAAGTGGAGGAGAAGCATCCGGGAAGACGGTGAACACCTCGAGTCTCTTCGTGGAAGTGGAAGCCAAGCGCAGGCAGCGCAAGGAGCGCACATCAACCCAAGCACCCCACCCACCCGCCCCTTCAACCACCATCTGCCCCACCTATGACAGAGACTGTAGGCCCCGCATTAGACTTATCAGTCACCTGCAAACTCATTTTTAATGTGGAGTCTAGTCATCCTCGGTTCCAAGGGACTGCCTAAGAGAAGAGAGAGGTCCACCAACATTCACGACTGGATGTGGCCAAAAAAGATGCAAATCCTAATCAGGGTGAATACCCAGTTGGAGGATGCTTTCAGCCAGTGACTTGTTGTATCTTTTGTACCCAAATATAAAAGTGGAAAAGTGGATACTACTTGGGTTTGGAACTGATAGAATAGATCATATATAAATCCACAAAGTATTGTGATTAAAACCAGTGAGCAAAGTGCAAATTGCGATAGGGAATATACTAGCATTAACAGAGATATAGCTTACTCTAGGGGATGACTGGGCCCTGAACATTGCTGGTTACAAAATAATAAGGAGGAATAAAATACAAAAAACTGGAGGAATGGTGCCAGTGTTAATTAAAGATTCCATTACAGCGCTGGAACATGGAGATGATACCGGGAATGGTGCAAAATCTCAATTCATTCGGTTGGAGATAAAGAATAAGAAAAAGAATTGTTACTGTCCTGGGAGTATGTCACAGATTGCTGCACAGTAGAAAGGAGATAGAGGGAGAGATCTGTTGAGAGAAAAATATAGAAATAATAGGGGCATACTAATGGGTGACTTTAATTATCCAAAGATAGACTATGATAGAAGTAAGATCATTGGCAAAATAATGGAAAGGTTTTTACAATGATTCCAGAACTGCTTTCCAGACCGGTAGTTTTCAGTTCAACAAGAGACAGTGCTGGATCTGGTAACAGAGAATGAAATGGGACAATTGAATAATGTAAGGCTAGGGAACCATCTAGGATACAGTCACCATAATGGGTTTGCTATAAAAATTAAAAATCAAAGCGAACAATCAAAGTTAATGCTGTTTGACTGGGCAGAGGGTCGTGGGGTGCAGGGGTGGGTGTTGGTGTTGGGGTTGGGCGATAGTGGGGAAGTAATTTTCAATTAGAAAAAAAAAAGTCAGGTAAACTGGAAATAAAAGGTACTGGCCAGACATATTTCCACAAGAAGAAAAGTTGGTGCAGCAAAAACTAGAGTTCTTTAGATGAGTAGATAAATTAAAATTAAACAAGACTTTATAAAGGATTATATGGCAAATTTAGGGCTAATAATGCAAAAGAAAATCAAGCTGGATATAGAAAACATAGAGGGAAATGTTGATGGAAAAGGCACAAGGCCCTGATGTCATGTATCCTAGAATGGTGAGAGAAGTCAGATAGGCAATAGCAAAAAATCTAATCTCCATCTTTCAAGCACCCTTGGGTATGGAAGTTGTGCAGAAGACTAGAAGATTTCCAATGCAACATCTGTTCAAAAGGGGACAAAGGGATTAACCAGGTAACTATAGTCCAGTGAGACTAACATTGGTCATAGGTAAGCTCCTATAGAGGCCTTAATACAGGAAAAATATTAATACTCACCTAGAAAAACAAACTAAATAAGGCCAGGCAGCATGCATTTGATAAAGGGAAATTATGTCTGAGAAATTTAATAGAGTTCTTTGAGGAAATAAATTGATTGTATTCATAAAGGAATGCAGTAGATGTGGATTTTCAAAAGGCATTTAATAAGGTGCTGCTTAGAAGACATTTTATTAAAATTATGGCACCAGGTATTAAAGGGAGTGTGACAGCATGGATAGGGAGTTGGTTGTAGGACAAAAAACAGAGAGTTGTGGTTAATGGATATTTTTTGAATGGATGGATTACCTAGAAATCACAACACACAAACAAAATGTTCAGCCCAAGCAATCTGTGTTGCTGCTTATGCTCCAGATGAGCAGTAATCCTAATCTCAGGTGCTGAGATAGATTGAGGGCACCTGTTTCGTGCTATCTGGATCAGGGCCACAGGCAGAACCAGTAGGCTTCTCGTCCAGGCCTATTATGACGGAAAAGGAACAACGGAATTCTGGATCCAAGGGATACCTTGCACTAGAGCTTGTATTTCAAAATATTGTGTGTGACGTAATTATATGTATGCCTGTGTGGGATTGAGTGAGAATGGTGATGAGACATAGCAGCTTTACATTCCCCTACTGCTTCTAAGCAGGATGTCCAGGATAGCCTCCTCCAAAGGCTTTTGATTCTGGAGCCCTCCTCCAGTTTATTATTTGCCATCTTGTGCAAGCGGAAAATGATCTTTGAAATTTTGTAAGTTGCAGAAACACATACACAAAAAGTGGCTGTTCAGCCCAAGCAACCTTTGTTGGTATTTATACTCTATATCAGCAGTAGTCCTGTGCTAAACCTGCAGTCCATCCTGTGCATCAGTAAGTGAACAAGCATCGTGCAGCATGCATCTAGACTGTGCTACAATTATTTTATGTGTGAAGCCCTAGAAAGATGCAAGTTTGCCAGGGCTTTCAATTTTCAGTGGCAGCTTGAATGTGTGTTCTGTTGAAATATGGGTATGCATGAGATGCAATGAAAGGACTGTAATGTTGTGTGAGGGCTAGGCATGGGCCAGCAGTAAATCTGGAACAAGGCAACACTCTGTGGCATGTATACTTGGGCCATCTATATGGTAAATATTACTGTTGGGTAGTTACCTTATCAGATTCTTTAAGTGGTGCCATCTTCTGCATCTGTTCTCATCTCCTGCAGGTAGAGTCCACAGCAGTGACTCAGGTTGTCACCTTCTGCCAGGCACGCTGATGTCTGGTGAGGGTGCCCTGGAGTTCTAAATGAGGTAATCCTTTTGCACCCAATGAATAGAATATCATTCATTATCATTAAGCCACACCAGTGATTAAGCAGGGGGTTAGATGTTGCCTGGCCTCATGACTTATCCAAAGCCTGTGCGTGCAGCGAGCACTGAGTGCAGCAGCACAGAGTGAGCAACTGTGAGTTTGGTAAGTGTGGGAGTTCTGTGAAGTGGGGGAAGAAGGTGCTTGCTTTTCTTAACTTCTTCCGCAGAGCAGGGGTTGGACCTGAGCGGGAGCAGACCGAGGACCGAGAGCGGGGATAAAAGCAGCAACTGAACTGCATCAACAATAGAAAACGGCAGTGTGACGTTACAGGTAAGGCAGGTAACTGATTGGTAGTGACTGTGGGCTAAGTGTTAAGATAGTGACTGTGGGTTAAGTTTTAAGTTAACATATAACATATAACTAAAATGGCCACAAGATTACGTCTATCCTGAGTTAACTGTTTCGAGATGAAAGATGCGTATTCTGTGTTTACCTAGCTGTCTGGCTTTAGAAAAATGACAGAGTCTTCCACACAGATCCATGCATATCAGGTTTCGTTTCAGGATTTGAATGGGCCTGCCTTTTGCAGGGCCTTGCTTTCTAAAATCCTGCTGGCCTCGGTCACGTGGTTTCAGAAGCCATGTTCTTTCGGGTACCCTTTTTAATAACTTGTCCAAACAGGGTCCCTTTATCCATAACTTTTGGGGAATGTGGGAATTTTGAGAACCCTACAGGTGACCAAGGCTGAGAGCTGAAAATCTAAGGATATTCGATATTTAGGAAGGACAGGTGAAAAGGAAAAGGAGGTGGTGTGGCCTTGTTCGTAAAGGATGAAATCAGAGCAATAGTGAGAAAGGATATTGGCTCAGAAAAACAAGATGTAGAATCAGTCTGGGTGGAGCTAAGAAGCACCAAGGGGCAGAAAACATTGGTGGGAGTTGTCTATAGTCCTTCAAACAGTAGTGGTAATGTAGGGGATGGCATCAAACAGGAAATTAGAGATGCATGTAACAAGGGTACTACAGTAATCATGGGTGACTTTAATCTACATATAGACTGGCCAAACCAAATTAGCAATTATACTGTGGAGGATGAATTCCTGGAGTGTGTACGAGATGGATTTCTAGACCAGTACATTGAGGAACCAACTAGAGAACAAGCTATCCTAGATTAGTTACTGTGCAATGAGAAGGGGTTAATTAATAATCTTTTTGTGCAGGGTCCTTTAGGGAAGAGTGACCATAACATGATAGAATTCTTCGCTAAAATGGAAAGTGAAGAAGATCAATCCGAAACGAGGGTCTTAAATCTAAACAAAGGAAATGACGATGGTATGAGGAGTGAGTTGCTATGCTAGATTGGGGACCTTCATTAAAAGGCATGATGGTGGATAGGCAATGGCTAACATTTAAGGAACGAATGTATGAATTGCAACAGTTATACATTCCTTTCTGTCGCAAAAACACAAAAGGAAAAGCAATCCAACCATAGCTAACAAAAGAAATTAAGGATAGTATTAGATCCAAAGAGGAGTCATAAAATGTTGCCAGAAATAGTAGCAAGCCTGAGGATTGGGAACAGTTTAGGGTTCAGCAAAAAAGGACCAAGAGGTTGATTGAGAGGGGTAAAATAAAGTATGAGAGTAAACTTGCATGGAACATAAAAGCAGACTGTAAAAGCTTCTACGAGTATGTAAAAAGAAAAAGATTAGTGAAGATAAATGTAGGTCCTTTACTGTCAGAAATGGGAGAATTTATAATGGGGAACAAGGAAATGGCAGAGCAATTAAACAAATACTTTGGCTCTGTCTTCACGGAAGAGGACACAAATAACTTCCCAGAAATGCTAGGGAACCAAGGGTCTAGTGAGAAGGAGGAATTAAAGGAAATTAGTATTAGTAAAAAAATAGTGCTGGAGAAACTAATAGGACTGAAAGCTGATGAATCCCCAGGTCCTGATAATTTGCATCCCAGAGTACTAAAAGAGGTAGCCATGGAAATAGTGGATGCATTGGTTGTTATCTTCCAAAATTCTATAGATTATGGAACAGTTCCTGCAGATTGGAGGGTGCCAAATGTAACCTCACTATTTGAAAAAGGAGGGAAAGCGAAAACAGGGAAATATAACCAGTTAGCCTAACATCGGTTGTAGGGAAAATGCTAGAATCTGTTATAAAGGATGTGATAATGGGACACTTATGAAATATCAATGGGATTAGACAAAGTCAACATGGATTTATGAAAGGGAAATCGAGTTAGACAAACCTACTGGAGTTTTCTGAGGATGTAACTGGTAGAATTGATAATGAAGTGGATGTGGTGTATTTGGATTTTCAGAAGGCCTTTGATAAAGTCCCACATAAGAGGTGAGTGTGCAAAATTAAAGCATATGGGATTGGGGGTAATATACTGGCATGGATTAAAAATTGGTTAACAGACAGGAAACAAAGAGTAGGAATAAATTAGTCATTTTCAGGGTGGCAGGCTGTGACTAGTGGGGTACCGCAGGGATCAGTGCTTGGGCCCCAGCTATTCACAATATATATCAATGATATGGATGAGGGAACCAAATGCAATATTTCCAAGTTTGCTGCTGACACAAAACTAGGTGGGATTATGAGTTGTGAGGAGGATGCAAAGAGGCTTCAGGGCGATTTAGACAAGTTCAGTGAGTGGGCAAATACATGGCGGATGCAGTATAACATGGATAAATGTGAAGTTCTCCACATCGGTAGGAAAAACAGAAAGGCAGAGTATTATTTAAATGTTGCTAGATTGGGAAATGCTGATGTACAAAGGGACCTGAGAGTCCTTGTCCACCAGTCACTGAAAGCAATCATGCAGGTGCAGCAAGCAGTTAGGAAGGCAAATGCTATTTTGGCCTTCATTGCAAGAGGATTTGAGTACAGGAGGAAGGATGTCTTACTACAGTTGTACAGGGCCTTGGTGAGACCACAACTGTTTTGGTCTCCTTACCTAAGGAGGGATATACTTGCCATAGAGGGAGTGCACCAGACTGATTCCTGGAATGGCTGGACTGTCAAATGAGGAGAGAGTGGGTCGACTAGGCCTGTATTCACTAGAGTTTAGAAGAATGAGGGGGGGTCTCATTGAAATGTATAAAATTCTGACAGGGCTTGACAGACTGGATGCAGGGAGAATATTTCCCCTGGCTGTGGGGTCCAGAATGAGGGGTCACTGTCTCAGAATACAGGGTAGGACATTTAGGACTGAGATGAAGAGAAATTTCTTCACTCAGTGGGTGGTGAACCTGTGGAATTCTCTACCACAGAAGGCTGTGGAGGCCAAGTCACTGAATATATTTACGAAGGAGATAGATAGATTCATAGACACAAAATGCATTAAGGGATACGGGGAGAGAGCGGGAATATGGTATTACATAAGAACATAAGAAATAGGAGCAGGAGTAGGCCAATCGGCCCCTCGAGCCTGCTCCACCATTCAATAAGATCATGGCTGATCTGATCCTAACCTCAAATCTTCTATCACTCTGCATCCACCCGAACCCATGTGATCTCCCGGGAGAGGCGAAAAACCAGATAAAGACCCAATGGCCAATTTGGGAGAAAAAAATCTGGGAAATTCCTCTCCGACCCATCTAGGCGATCGAAAATCTTCCAGGAGATCACTCTGTCCCTATATTTTCTACAGTACGTACCTTCTGTAAAGGCGATCTCCACCCCAGCCAGGAACAGGAATAAAACCATCTCCTGAAATCTAACACAGAATTAGAACACAGTAGGAGCAGGACCAGGCTACACGGCCCCTGGGCCCACTCCACTACCCACAGGGCCATGACCATTCCGAAGCTAGACTCATGTCCAATTTCCTGCCCGCTCCCCATAACCCTTAATTCCCTTTACTTCTAGGAAACTATCTATTTCTGTTTTAAATTTATTTAATGATGTAGCTTCCACAGCTTTCTGGGGCAGCAAATTCCACAAACCTACCACCCTCTGAGTGAAGAAGTTTCTCCTCATCTCAGTTTTGAAAAAGCAGCCCCTTATTTTAAGATTATGCCCCCTAGTTCTAGTTTCACCCATCATTGGGAACATCCTCACCGCGTCCACCCGATCAAGCCCCTTCACAATCTTATATGTTTCAATAAGATCGCCTCTCATTCTTCTGAACTCCAATGAGTAGAGTCCCAATCTACTCAACCTCTCCTCATATGACCACCCACTCATCCCCAGGATTAACCGAGTGAACCTTCTTTGTACTGACTCGAGAGCCAGTATGTCTTTTCTTAAGTATGGACACCAAAACTGTATGCAGTATTCCAGGTGCGGTCTCACCAATACCTTGAACAACTGCAGCAATACCTCCCTGTTTTTATATTCCATCCCCCTAGCAATAAAAGCCAACATTCCATTGGCCTTCTTGATCACTTGCTGCACCTGCATGCTAACTTTTTGAGTTTCGTGCACCAGGACCCCCAGATCCCTTTGTACTACAGTACTTTCCAGTTTCTTGCCATTAAGATAATAACTTGCTCTATGATTTTTCCTGCCAAAGTGCATAACCTCACACTTTCCAGTATTGTATTCCATCTGCCAAATCTCTGCCCACTTACTTAGCCTGTCTATGTCCCTTTGCAGGTTTTTTATGTCCTCCTCACTCACCACTTTCCGTCCCATCTTTGTATCATCTGCAAACTTTGATATGTTACACTCGGTCCCCTCCTCCAAATCGTTAATATAGATTGTAAAGAGTTGGGGACCCAGCACTGACCCCTGCGGAACACCACTAGTTACTGGTTGCCAATCTGAGAATGAAACATTTATCCCAACTCTCTGCTTTCTGTTAGAGAGCCAATCCTCCACCCACGCCAGAATATTACCCCCAATCCCGTGATATTTTATCTTGAGCAATAATCTTTTGTGTGGCACCTTGTCAAATGCCTTTTGGAAGTCTAAATACACTACGTCCACTGGTTCCCCTTTATCCACCCTGTATGTTACTTCCTCAAAGAACTCCAGCAAATTTGTCAAACATGACTTCCCCTTCATGAAACCATGCTGAGTTTGTCCTATTAAATTATGTTTATCCATATGTCCCGTTACTGTCTCCTTAATAATGGACTCTAACATTTTACCAACCACAGATGTTAGGCTAACAGGTCTATAGTATCCAGCCTTCTGCCTACTACCCTTTTTAAATAAGGGTGTTACATTAGCAGTTTTCCAATCTGCCGGGACCTTTGCTGAGTCCAGTGAGTTTTGGAAAATTATTACCAATGCATCCACAATCCCTACCGCTACTTCCCTCAAGACCCTAGCATGCAAGCCATCAGGTCCAGGGGATTTATCCGCCTTGAGTCCCATTATTTTACCAAGTACCACTTCCTTAATGATTTTAATCGTATTTAGTTCCTCCCCCCCTAGAGCCCCCTGTTTGTCCAGTGTTGCGATATTCTTAGTGTCCTCTACTGTAAAGACTGATACAAATTAATTGTTCAGTGTTTTTGCCATCTCCATGTTCCCCACCATTAATTTCCCGGTCTCATCCTCTAAGGGACCAGCATTTACTTTAGCCACCCTTTTTCTTTTCATGTAACTATAGAAACTTTTACTGTCTGTTTTTATATTTTTTGCTAATTTACTTTCATAATCTATCTTCCCTTTCTTAATCAATCTTTTAGTTATTTTTGCTGTCTTTTAAAGACTTCCCAATCTTCCATCCTCCCACTAGATTTGGCTACCTTATATGCCCTTGTTTTTAGTCGGATACTATCCTTAATTACTTTACTTAGCCATGGATGGCTATGTTTTCTTTTACACCCTTTTTTCCTCAGTGGAATATATATTTTTTGGAAGTTGTAAAATAACTCCTTAAACGTACACCACTGATCATGTAATGTCTTACCCTTTAATCTATTTTCCCAGTCCACTCTAATCAATTCCGCTCTCATACCTTCATAGTCTCCTTTATTCAAGCTCAGCACACTCGTTTGAGATCCAACCTTCTCACCCTCTAATTGAACATGGAACTCAACCATGTTATGGTCACTCATTCCAAGGGGATCCTTTACTAGGACATTTTTAATTAATCCTGTCTCATTACACAGGACCAAATCTAAGGCTGCTTGCCCCCTGGTCGGTTCAGTTACACACTGCTCAAGAAACCCATCCCTAATACACTCAATGAACTCATCCTCAAGGCTGCTCTGCCCAATTTGATTTGTCCAGTTAATATGATAATTAAAATCCCCCATAATTATAGCTGTTCCCTTATTACAAGCCTCAACTATTTCCTGATTGATACTCCGTCCAACAGAGTTGCAACTGTTCGGAGGCCTAAAGACTACGCGCACTAGTGTTTTTTTCCCCTTATTATTCCTTATCTCCACCCAAACTGTTTCATTATCCTGATCTTTTGACCCAATATCATTTCTCTGTATTACAGTGATTCCTTCTTTTATTAACATAGCCACCCCACCTCCCCTTCCTTCCTGCCTGTCCTTCCTGATCGTTAAATAACCTGGTATGTTTAATTCCCAGGCATTGTCACCCTGCAGCCATGTTTCTGTAATGGCCACAAGATCATACCCATATGTCGTTATTTGTGCCGTTAACTCATTCATTTTGTTACGAATGCTACGTGCATTCAGATAAAGAACTTTCAAATATGTTTTGTAACACTTAGTTCCTGTTTTTTCCCTTTTTAGTACTTTACTTTTTACTCCATACCTTCTGTTCCTTCCTGACACATTTTTTTTTACATTCCCCCACTGCTACCTAAGTCTATGACCTTCTCTGTTGTCATTTCTATTATTTGCTCTCTAGAAACCTCCTCCCCACTAATTAGTTTAAAGCCCTCTCTACAGCCCTAGTTATATGATTCGCCAGGACTCTAGTCCCAGCACTGGCCAAGTGGTGTCCATCCCAACGGAACAGCTCCCTCCTGTCCCACTATTGGTGCCAGTGTCCCAAGAAGCAAAACCCATTTCTCCCACACCAGTCTTTGAGCCATGCATTTAACTCTTTAATTTTATTGATCCTAGCCATATTCGCTCGTGGCTCAGGTAATAACCCAGAGATTATTACCCTTGAGGTTTTGTTTTTTAATTTGACCCCTAGCTGCTCATACTCCTTTAACAGAACCGTCCTCCTTGTCCTATCTATGTCGTTTGTACCAACATGAACCACGACAACTGGATCCTCCCCCTCCCACTCCACGTTTCTTTCCAGCCCAGAAGAGATGTCCTTAACCCTGGCACCGGGCAGGCAACACAGCCTTCGGGACTCCCGCTCTTGACTGCAGGGAACCCTATCTATCCCCCTAATGATACTATCCCCTACCACTACAACATTACTTTTTACTCCCTCCACTTGAATGGCCCCCTGTACCACGGTGCTGTGGCCAGGTTGCTCATCCTCCCTGCTGACCCCGCTCCAGCCCTCACAGGGAGTAAGAACCTCGATCCTGCTGGACAAGAACAAGGGCTGTGTCTCCTTCAACACTACATCCTGGATCCCTGTACCTTCCTCACTCGTAGTCACACCGTCCTGTCCCTGACCACAGACTACATCTGCAGTAATTAACTTATTGAGATAGAGGATCAGCCATGATCATATTTGTTGTATCCGTGTGTTAATGGAGACGCGGAATGCAGGAGTTGGTTTCACAGGTGTTT
This sequence comes from Somniosus microcephalus, assembly GCF_052327205.1. Lineage (NCBI taxonomy): Eukaryota > Metazoa > Chordata > Chondrichthyes > Squaliformes > Somniosidae > Somniosus > Somniosus microcephalus. Next base: position 196,685,124 of record NC_140988.1, read on the forward strand.
ACTGAACAAAGTCTGGAGGTGAACTAACAGATACAAGACACTATACAGGCTTATATAGCCCGAGTGGCCATTACCGGCATTACAGTACACAGGGGGCTCTTAAAGGCACATACACCACAATTCCTCCCCTTTTAGACAACCAGTACACAAAATTTTAAGTAATCATTAATGAACATGTTACAAGAACAATAATCTACACATTTGCTGCAGTTAATCAATTATAAGTCAATCTCTCTGGAGGCTTCCTGACTCGGTCCGGATAACGCCTCGGTGGTGTAGTAGTTTTTGGTGGTGTAGTAGGTTCTTTTGGCAAGGTCGATTCGGCTTGAAAGCCAGTGTCGGGTTCATCTGGTTCCAGTATCACCGGATTGGAGGTAGATACTATGGGTATCTCTGCTTCAACATTAGGCGTATAGAGTTGTGGTGTAGGTTGTCCCTTTTCGGATGACTCTATGATCTGGTCAGCATGGCGCCTTATTACGCTTTCTCCAATGTCCACGGTATACATCAGCGGTCCTAGTCGTATGCAAATAGTTCCAGGCTGCCATTTCTCGGTACGGTAGTCCCGGGCCAAAACTTGTTGACCTATCTGGAAGGTTCTAGTTGGCCTTTCATTCATGCCTTGAAATTGCCGGTTCTCCACGTCCCTTCTGATGTTTGGCTTGATCAAATCCAGCCGGCATCTTAGGCTTCTATTGAAGAACATCATGGCGGGAGTTTGGTTTGTAACCACATGTGTTGCATTCCTGTATGCAAACAAGAAGTTATCTACCTTATGCTGTAGATTTATGTCTTCATTACCCATGGCCTTTATGGCCTTCTTGAAGGTCTGGACAAACCTTTCAGCTAATCCACTGGTGGCGGGATGGTATGGGGCGGACGTGTAGTGCTTAACCCCATTGTTTTTTAAGAACTTCCTGAATTCTTCGGACACAAATTGCGGTCCATTATCAGAACAGTTCTGTTCAGGCAGCCCATTCCTGGCAAATATGGTCCTTAATACTGTGATGGTTTTTTCCGTGGTGGTGGAGGACATCTTTATTACCTCCAGCCACTTGGAGTGTGCATCAACCGCGATTAAGAACATTGAGTCCATAAATGGACCAGCAAAGTCGATGTGTACCCTTTGCCATGGAGATGAGGGCCACTCCCATGGATGTAGAGGGGCTTGTGGTGGGGCGTTTTTGACCTTCTGGCATCTTAGACAGCTCTTGGTCGTTTCTTCGATGTCTCCATCGATACCTGGCCACCACACAAACGCTCTGGCTACGTTCTTCATTTTCACTCCACCCAGATGCCCCTCGTGAAGCTCCTTTAGCACTTTATCCTGGAGTTTGGGTGGAATCACCACTCTGGGTCCACACATCAAGGTTCCTCAGCACACTGATAGCTGTTCTCTTCTTTGCGAGAATGCTGGCAACAGTGGTTCGCCATGTGCTGGCCATCCCTTCACCGTTAAATCGTAGACTCGTGAGAGAGTCGGGTCATTTCTCGTTTCCCTTTCAATGGCAGAATTTGTTACTGGTAGACATTCCACTATCGTTGAGTGGAACATCTCCACTGGGTCCACTGTAGGTGCCTCTACTACCGTTGGCAACGGTAGGCGCGATAAACCGTCAGCATTCCCATGCTGTTTTGAGCCTTTGTATTCTATTTCATATTGGTGTGCCCCTAGGAAAATGGACCACCTCTGTAGCCTTTGCGCTGTCATAATGGGAACACCCTTTTTAGGGTTGAATATGGAGACGAGGGGTTGATGGTCAGTCAACAAGGTAAATTTTTGTCCGTGTAGGTAATGGTTGAATTTCTTCACTCCCCATACCAGGCTGAGTGCTTCCCTGTCGATCTGGGCATAGTTACGCTCAGCTGAGTTCAATGAGCATGACGCAAAAGCTATCGGCCGCTCCGAGCCATCAGGGAATCTATGCGATAATACCGCTCCTACGCCGTAAGGGGATGCATCGCACGCCAGTCTGATTGGCAGTGATGGGTTGTAATGAGCCAAAACTTCCTTGGACGTGATCAAGCCTTTGCAATTATGGAAGGCACGTTTACAGTCTTCGCTCCATTTCCAAATTACTCCCGTTTGTAGCAGTTCGTTAAGAGGGTGCAGAACAGTTGACAAGTTCGGTAAAAATTTATGATAGTAGTTTATCAATCCCAGGAATGACCTTAATTTTGAGACATTTTCAGGTGTTGGGGCTTTTATGACCGCTTCAATTTTTTCAGGTGACTTATGCAACCCTTCCTCGTTAATTATGTGGCCACAATATGATATTTGTTTCTGGAAAAATTCGCACTTGGGGTGATTTGCTCGTAGGCCCCATTCTCTCAGCCTAGTGAGCACCTGCTCCAAATTGGCAAGGTGCTCGTTGTCGTTTTCTCCTGTTGCAAGGATGTCGTCTAGGTAGCATTGAGTCCCCGGAATCCCTTGGAGGACTTGCTCCACAGCTCTTTGCCAGATAGCTGGAGCTGATGCTACGCCGAAAACCAATCGATTTTACTGGTACAGGCCTTTGTGTGTGTTTATCGTGAGATACTTTTTAGAGGCCTCTTCAACCTCCATCTGTAGATATGCCTGTGCCAAGTCAATTTTGGTGAAACGTTTCCCTCCGGATAGTGAGGTGAAAATATATTCTACCCTCGGAAGAGGATACTGTACCGTGTGAAGAATCGGGTTTACAGTCACCTTGAAGTCCCCACAGATCCAAATTTTTCTCTGTTCTTCAGATTTATCATTATTCAATGTTTTCTTCATGACCGGGATGATGGGTGTTGCCCACTCGCTCCAATCTATCTTGGATAGTACGTCTGCCTTTTCCAAATTCTCCAGCTCTGCCTCGGCTTCTGGACGAATTGCGTATGGCACCGGCCTTGCCTTAAAAAACTTGGGAATTGCCACATCTTCCACTTTTATTGAGGCGGTGACGCCTTTCAAGGTTCCTAGTTCCTGTTGAAACACTTCCTTGGCGTTGGCCAAGATGTCTTTTAATCATTCAGGTATGACGTCATCATCATTTGTTTTCTTACTGGTCACCGTCAGTGCCTGAATGGAGTGCCAGTCTAAACGTATCTTCCTGATCCATTCACGTCCCAACAGCGGTGGACCACCATCTTGCAGAACGTATAAATACAACTTTTGTATTTCCTTGCCGTTGTATACAACAGGCACCCTTATTTTCCCTTTGGGGTATACTTTCTGCCCCGTATATATTTTCAAGATAGTGGATGTGTCTTTCAAAGGTATATGCGGAAATAACCGCTCGTAATCCCATCGACTTATGACGGTCAGAGCTGATCCTGTATCTAGTTCCATTTTAACTGGGGACCCCGCTATCGTGAGGGTAACCCAAATGGTCTGGTAATCTTCTTTGGCAATTACATTATGTAATTTGAGACAGCTTAGTCTCTTGTTTCCGGAGTCGCTATCGCTCTTCTGGTCTTCGGAGCTACTGTCCATCATCATTTGTACCTTTCTGTACTTTTCCTTATTGATTTTTTTCCTGTCCGTGGATTTTTTGTTTCCAGATCGGCATACACGTGCAATGTGTCCAATCTTTCCACATTGCCTGCATGCTTTGTCCTTGAACCAGCTGTCCCTCTGGTCATGGGTGGATCTGCCGCAGCGATAACATCTCTCGAATCCCTGTGCCATTTCATGGGTGCCGAAGTCCTGTGGCTTTTGCTGTATCTCTGCAGCTCCTCTTGCGGCTGCTTCGTATGATACAGCCACACTGAAAGCCTTGTCCAGTGTCAAATCTTTCTCAGAAAGTAGCCTTTTCTGTGTTCTTTCACTTAGGAGACCGCAGACGAATTTGTCTCGAAGAGAATCTGCCAGTCCTGCCCCAAATTGGCAGTGCTTTGACAGCTTCCTTAATTCGGTGAGTTAATCAGCATTACTTTCATTCTTGTGCTGATTCCTCCTGAAGAATTTGAATCGTTCCGCTATCAGCAGCGATGTTGGGTTTAAGTGCTCCTGTAGGGTATCAACAATCTCCTTAAAATTCTTGTCCCTCGGTTTGGCTGGATTGATTAAGTTTCGTAACAGCCCATATGTCCTTGCGCCCATTAGATTTAGAAGTACTGATGCCTTTTTATCATCCTCTATTTCATTTGCTGTGCAATATACCTCCACTTTTTCCACATATGTGGTCCAATCCTCTATATCGCTATCGAAAGCAATAATATTGCCAGCCCTAGGCATCCTGAAAAAAAAATGGCGCCTCCGGCGCTTCCCTTTCTTCCACGCAGAAAAAAAAATGGCGCCTCCCGCGCTTTCCCGCCGCTGCCGCTGCTGACAACGCTGTTCTCCGCGGTTTTTATTTACACAGGTATTTTTTTAATAGGTGGAGACTCGTTCCCGCCGGACTCTCTGGGACTTTTCCCTCCCTCTGCTTGGTCCGAACGCCGACCTGCTTTGCAGCACCGGCCGTCTCCCGAGTGCTCCACCCTCTGTCTCTGTTTGCCTCCGCCTTCGCTGCTCGGCCCCGCTGCAGGGCAAGCCGATGGAGCCCCAGCCCGCCACCCAGGAAGGATTATTGCAGTACGTGCCACCAGCTCGGCTAGCTGGTGAAACCACAGTTTTTTTTTTTTCCTTTCTTGTTTTTCTTCGACTTTCGTCTGAGGAATCGATCTCCTTGAGGTGCTTCCGAATTGCAGTTAAGTCCGTTTCCAATTCGTCGCCACTGTTGTATCCGTGTTTTAATGGAGACACGGAATGCAGGAGTTGGTTTCACAGGTGTTTACTGAACAACGTCTGGAGGTGAACTAACAGATACAAGACACTATACAGGCTTATATAGCCCGAGTGTCCATTACCGGCATTACAGTACACAGGGGGCTCTTAAAGGTACATACAGCACAATATTGAATGACGGAGCAGGCTCGAATGACCAAATGGCCTACTCCTGCTCCAATTTTTCTATGTTTCTATGTCCATGTTGTATTTGCCTCCCCTTGCTTCTTTTTCTTCACATCTTTGCCCCTGCAATCTTCTTTTTAGGCAGTCCCTCGGAAGTGAGGATAGCATGCTTCCACACTAAAAATTAGTTCTCAGGTGACTGATGAGTCCAATTTGGGACCTACAGTCTCTGTTACAGGTGGGGCAGATGATGGTTGAAGGGGCAGGTGGGTGGGATGCTTGGGTTGACGCACGCTCCTTCCACTGTTTGCGCTTGGCTTCTGCTTGCTTCAAGAGACTTGAGGTGTTCGGTGCCTTCCCGGATGCTTCTCCTCCACTTTGTGCTGTCTTGGGCCAGGGATTCCCAGGTGTCGGTGGGGATGTTGCACTTTTTCAAGGAGGCTTTGAGGGTGTCCTTGAAGCTTTTCCTCTGCCCAGCTGGGGCTCTCTTGCCGTGTCGGAGCTCCGAGGATAGCGCTTGTTTTGGGAGTCTCGTATCAGGCATGCGGACGATGTGGCCCGTCCATCGGAGCTGATCGAGCGTGGTCAAAGCTTCGATGCTGGGGATGTTGGCCTGAGCGAAAACACTGATATTGGTGCGCCTATCCTGCCAATGGATTTGCAGGATCTTGCAGAGGCAGCATTGGTGGTATATCTCCAGTGCTTTGAGGTGCCTGTGTAAGGGGTTTTTCCCAGAGAGATTTCCCTGAGGTTTCTCTCTCTAGAGGCCTCTCTCTCTTGCACAGTAAACCTTGAGTGGTTCGACCCACTCGCCCCTTAGATTCTGTACTCTGGACTTAGGCGCAGGAACTACAATGTAGAGAAAACTCTTGTAGACCAAGTTTGATGAAACAAAATGACATTTTATTGCATAAGGAAAAATATCAAATCAAATGCAAGCAGATAAGGGAGTACATGAGAGGGAAAAACACACAAACAAATCATAACGACACAGTACTAACTAAAGCAAATGCAGGCATCTTATACTCTACAAAGATCATCATGAAATTAGGAAACACACGGAACATCGAGGGACAACAACTCATGTTAATTGTACCCTTAAATCCACCCCCTTATTAAACCTATCTAGATCTGATTGTGAAGGGCCAGAAACATGCTCACCAATCCCACTAGGAAGTGCAAGGTTTTGAAATCGAGTCTGTGTTTGGTCCTTTCAGGCGTCTCGTTTCCACGTGGATCGTGGAGCTCCTGTGAGCTGCGCCACACCTCTCTCCTGAGGTGGGGGTCGGGGGCGGCTGGACACCAGCGGGCCTGGATGTCGGCGGGGTCGAGGATCGTCGGCTCGACCCTGGTTAGAGGAGCCTTGGGCTGGCTCCCATCGCTTCTTCAGGTTCCTTTCCTCTCTTCTCCCGAGCCGGGGTGGCTGGAAGATTTCTTCGCTTGGGACCTTTATTTTTTTGTCTCTTCTCCCAAGTTGGGTCGATGGCCTCTCGTTCCGGCAACGGCCCGGGGACGGTCGATGATCTCCCGATGTGCTTCCCTGGGGCGGAACGCCGGTTTCGAGATGGCCTTCTCGATGTTGGCTTTCTTCTTCCTTCTTCTGGGTGTCCGGATTCAAGCTGCGTGTTTCCAGCTCTCCAACCCGGCGTGTCTGCCTGTGTGCCTGCGTGTCCTCCAGCTGCCAGCTCTTTCAACTGCCCAAAAAGTCTCCCAGATATACCTTTCTTCCAGAGGCTTCACTTCCCAACCAAAATCAGGTTAGTCTTTGTTTTAATTTTGGCGGGCTGCGAGCACAGTGGGGTAGTTACTATATTTTAAATGTCTTAAACGGCTGGTAACAGGCCCATCTCTGGTCTGGAATTACCTTCATTGTTTTTAATGGCCTGCTGATCTCGTTATCAAGTCCTTGGTGCTGTTCTCATGAATATGAAATTGTCCCCTTTTGTCTGGGGCAACATTTTGATGGCCTCTGTCTCCAGGCCGATCTTGACTAGATCTGCATCTAATCCATATGCATACGTGTGGGTCTGGTTTCGTTCTCTCAGAAACGGCTTCCAGAACTTACTGTGGGTTGAATCCACAAATCTGTTTGAGGTTGTGCAGGAACCATTTTAAAGTGTCCCAATCAGCTGGTCACATGGTATGGTGGCCATTTTGTATGCCCCTTTTTCTGGGCTTCTTTTAAAACAGTCTTTAAAATCATGACCTCTTCTGCCATTTGACCCATATTAATACAAAGTCCAATTTTGCGGATCCTACACCTGGTTTACATGGTCATGTCTCTGAAGCATACAGGAGGGCAGGTATCACTACTGCTCTGTAGACCATGAGCTTGGTGCTGGGCTTGAGGTCCTGGTCTTCAAACACTCTTCCTCCGGCGACCAAAGGCTGCACTGGCACACTGAAGACGGTGTTGGACTTCGTCATCGACGTCTGCCTTGTTGACTGTAGGCTCCCGAGGTGTGGAAAGCGGTCCACGTTGTCCAAGACCTCGTCATGGATTTTGATAATCGGGGAGCAGTACTGTGTGGCGGGGTCAGGTTGGTAGAGGACCTTTGCCTTACGGATGTTTACTGTAAGGCCCATGTTTCGGTGAAGGTGTTGACGATGGTTTGGTGTTCGACTTCAGAGTGTGCGCAGACGCAATCATCATCTGCATACTATAATTCGATGACAGAGGATGGGACTACCTTGGATCTGGACTGGAGGTGACTGAAGTTGAACAGTTTCCCATTTGTTCTGTAGATTAGCTCCACTCCAGCGGGGAGCTTACTGAGGGTGAGATGGAGCATTGCAGCCAAGAAGATCGACAAGAGCATTGGTGCGATGACACAGCCTTGCTTGACCCCGGTCCGTACGTGAATTGGGTCTGTGGTGGATCCATTGGCCAGGATCACGGCTTGCATGTCGTAATGAAGCAGGCGGAGGATGGTGACAAACTTTAGAGGGCAGCCAAATTTGAGGAGGACACTCCATAATCCCTCACAGTTGACGGTGTCGAAGGCCTTTGTGAGATCAAAGGACATATAAAGCGGTTGGTGATGTTCCCTGCATTTCTCTTGTATTTGACACACAGTGAAGATGATGTCCATTGTGCCCCTTAGTGGGTGGAATCCTCATTGCGACTGTGGGGAGAGCGCTTCAGCCACTGGGAGAAGGCGATTGAGGAGGATTCTTGCGATGACTTTCCCTGTGGCAGAGAGCAGGGAGACTCCTCTGTAATACCACAATCAGAATTGTCACCTTTCTTGAAGATGGTCACGATTATGGTGTCTCTGAGATCCCCGGCTTTCAAATAAGAGAAATGAGTTGATGGATTCGCGCCAATAGTGCTTCTCCACCATGTTTGGCACCTCTACCATATTGTGCAATGACGGCCAAATATTTTAAAACAATTTTCAGCAATTTTAAGGACTCAAATAATATTTGCCCCCATGTAGCACTGGAGACCTTTAAAGGCTGCAGTCTTGCTTTATTATCTTCCTGCCCCGTTCAGTGAATTCACATCTCCAGGTGCAAGCCTGGCTGAGATGATTTAAATTGTCCAACCTTGTCAAGTTGTGCATGGTAGAACTTTGCAGCTCACTCTGATCTGCTCCTAGCTTCTCTGTGCCGTGACCAGAAAGTTTATCCTGTTGTTACCACATCCATGTAGCAAGGGATTGATTATAAAGCTAAAGCAGTACACGCAAGAATAAATATGAGGCAGATTAAACAGCATGGCAAAGGTGAAAAAGTGATTTTTATTGGCTATGACCGAGACATTTTCCTTAAATTTAGCTCAGTGTGGACTAATTCAGAAAAACTGTACCTTGTGGCGGAGCCACCAAAGGACTCAGAGCGGTTGTACATAATTCCTTTAACAGCAATGTAGTTACTGTCTGTGCCTGTACCTTTAATTACACTGTTTGACTTTACAATGTCTAGTTACCTTTACAGCGCGGTTTCAACGTGATGACGTCATGCCGTTAGTCATTTGATGCCCCAATGGCGGGAAGAACGTGATGACGTCATGACGTCAGTCTTCTGACCAGAGGATCAGCCCTCGTGGAGCCCTCAAGGAGAGTAGGCCTGTAATTGATGTGTTCTAGCAGTTTCCAGTTTAAACTTGTTTCGTTTCATTAAAGTTAACATAGAAACATAGAAGATAGGAGCAGGAGTAGGCCATTCGGCCCTTCGAGCCTGCTCCGCCATTCAACGAGATCATGGCTGATCATCCAAACCCTAGCACCCGGTCCCTACACCGACAGCCATCCCACCCAAGCCCTATCCCCGTAACCCCGTAACCCCACGTATTTAATCCCCCCTAACACTAAGGGTCAATTTTTTTTATCATGGCCAATCAACCTAACCCGCACATCTTTGGACTGTGGGAGGAAACCGGAGCACCCGGCGGAAACCCACGCAAACACGGGGAGAATGTGCAAACTCCACACAGACAGTCACCCAAGGCCGGATTTGAACCCAGGTCCCTGGCGCTGTGAGACAACAGTGCTAACCACTATGCCACCAAAGTTCATTGTTTTAGGTGCCTGAGTCGAACTCAGTCTTTTTGATAGGAACCTCCGTTCCTACATTGGTGACCCTGACTTCTACGAACGATTTTCGTGGAAGATTCGACATGGACACGAACGCCGTCACGCTGAAACTGCCACAGTTCTGGGAGCAACAACCAGACGCCTGGTTTATCCAGGCTGAAGCACAGTTCACTATTAGGAACATTGTCGCGGATCAGACCCGTTATTATTACGTGGTCTCCGCCCTCGACAGCGCAACAGCATCACGGATCATCAACCTCCTCGGTAGTCCTCCTACTGACAGCAAGTATGATGCAATTAAGGCACGGTTGCTTCAGGTTTTCGGGCTCTCAAAGTCGGAGCACGCTCGCCGGCTCATCACACTGCCCGGCCTCGGGGACTCCTAACCGTCCGAGCTCATGAGCCAAATGCTGACGCTCTTGGGTGCCGAATCTGAATGTTGCCTCTTCCGGGAGCTTTTCCTCTATCAAATGCCTGAACAGGTTCAGGCTGCCCTAGCCAGATCCGACATTACAGACGGTGCCGAGCTTGCGGCCGAAGCCGATAAGATTTTCACGGTTACCCAGCAGTGCTGCACAGCCACGAGGCACCCATCCCCCACGGACGCGGTCCCAGCTTCTCCTACAGCAGGCTGGTGCTCCTACCACACCCGTTTTGGCGCGAAAGCACGATGCTGCCGTTCCCCCTGCAGTTTTTTGCCCCCAAAAAATGCAAGAAAGTGCAGGCGGTGTCCCTGGCGACGGATGACCAAGTCTAACGGGCGTTCCGCGGTGGTGATGGCCGTCGGTTCTACGGGGAAACTCCTCTATATCACGGATTCCCTCTCGGGCCGCCATTATCTTTGTGACACCGGGGCACAGTGTAGCATTCTACCTGTGTCGAAGCTCGACATGCAGACTGGGAACCTCGGTTTTTCCCTCGTAGCGGCTAATGGCGCAGCAATTCGGGCGTTCCAAAAGCGGCGGGTCGAAGTCTGTTTCGGCGGTCAGCGCTTCTTTTGGGAATTCGTCACGGCCACAGTCTCAGGCTATCCTAGGCGTGGATTTTCTGTGTGCCAACAGCCTACTTGTCGATGTCCGGCACCGTCGGCTGATCAACGCGGCCACCTTCCACTCGATTCCGTGTTACCACTGTACCTTCATGTCGTGCTCCATTGCCTGTGCTTTCCCTCCTCTGGATGACTTCACGCGGCTCCTCGGGGAGTTTCCGGAGCTGACAAGGCCCACTTTCACCTCTGCAGCGATGGTGCATGGTGTTGAACATCACATCACCACTACTGGCACCCCGGTTTATGCGCGGGCTAGAAGGCTCGAACCCGGCAAGCTCACAGCTGCGAAGGCGGAGTTCGACACAATGGAGCGGCTCGGGATCATTCAGCGATCCAAGAGTCCCTGGTCCTTGCCTCTCCACATTGTGCCGAAACCAGGCGGCAGCTGGCGGCCATGCGGTGACTACCGACGCCTCAATGACACCACCACTCCAGATCGGTACCCGATCCCGCATATCCAGGATTTCTCAGCCCATTTGGCGGGAAATTCTATCTTTTCTAAAGTCGACCTCGTCCGTGGATATCACCAGGTTCCAGTGCACCCACAAGACATCCCGAAAACCGCAGTCATCACCCCTTTTGGCCTTTTTGAGTTCCTGCGGATGTCGTTTGGCTTAAAGAACGCAGCAGGCATTCAAGCGCTTAATGGATTCCGTTCTTCGAGACCTGCGTTTCATCTTCATCTACCTTGACGACATACTCATCGCCAGTGCCAGCAAGGAGGAGCACATCTCCCATTTGCGTTCCCTCTTTACGCGCCTCAGCCAACACGGTTTAATCATCAACCCGGCCAAGTGCCAGTTCGGCCTGCAACAGATTGATTTCCTGGGACATCGCATAACATCGGACGGCGCCGTCCCTTTGTTGATGAAGGTTGAAGCGGTTACCTCTTTCCCGCGGCCGTCGACAGTCAAAGCCTTGCAGGAGTTCCTGGGGATGGTCAACTTCTACCACCGTTTTGTCCCCAAGGTGGCTCAACTCATGCAACCTTTGTTCGGGGCCCTCAAGGGCAAGTCCGGTAAAGATCCAATCAGCTGGACAGCCGAGATGGTCCAGGCGTTTGGCGACACCAAGAACGCTTTGGCCAATGCGACCATGCTGGCGCACCCAATTCCAGGTGCTACCATTGCCCTTACCACCGACGCGTCAGACTACGCCATCGGTGTAGTGCAAGAAAAGTGGGTCACCGGCGCGTGGCAACCGCTGGCGTTTTTCAGCCATCAACTACGGAAGAATAAAAAAAGTACAGCACCTTCGATCGGGAGCTACTGGCCCTTTTCCTCACCATTCGCCATTTCCGGTTTTTATTGGAGGGGCGTCCCTTCACGGCTTTTGTCAACCACAAACCCCTTACGTTTGCCATGGCCAAGACCGCCGAACCGTGGTCCGCTCGTCAACAACGTAATTTGACGTTCATTTCCGAATTTACCACGGACATTCAACATGTGTCTGGTAAGGACAACCTGGTGGCAGATTGCCTCTCCCGTGCGACGGTCCACGGGGTGCACCTGGGGATCGACTACGCCCTCATGGCTGCAGATCAAGCCTCGGACTCGGAGGTCCAATCATATAGAACTGTTCCCTCTAGCTTCCAAGCGACCGACATCATCTTCCAGGCCGCAGGCGCCACGCTCCTTTGCGACGTCTCCATGGGATTTCCTCGACCTATCGTGCCAGTCGCATGGCGCCGGAAGGTTTTTGATGCCATACACAGGTTGTCGCACCCTGGGATGAAGGCTTCGCAACGGTTTATGTCGGCTAAGTTCATCTGGAAAGGTATGCACCTCGATGTCCGTGACTGGGCTAATACCTGCGTCGTACACCAGAAGGCCAAAGTCCAGCGTCATGTCAAGGCTCCAGTGTCTGCGTTCACTGTTCCGGAGCGTCGTTTCGACCACGTGCATGTTGACCTCGTGGTCATCTCCTCACCATAGTGGAATGCACCACTAGGTAGCCAGAGGCAATTCCTTTGGTTTCCACCACTTCGGCAGACGTCACTAGAGCTTTCATCTCCTGTTGGGTTGCCCGTTTCGGGGTACCGGCAGACATCTCTTCTGACCGTGGGCCGCAATTTTCCTCAGAGCTTTGGAATGCTGTGGCTCAGGGGCTCGGCACCAAACTTCATCGCACCACCGCCTATCATCCACAGGCGAATGGCCTTTGCGAGCGATTCCACAGGTCGCTTAAAGCCTCTCTTCGGGCCAGTCTTCAAGGTGCAGGATGGGTGGACTGACTTCCATGGGTCCTTTTGGGACTTCGTACGGCACCCAAAGACGGCCTACAATCGTCTTCAGCTGAACTTGTCTATGGCCAGCCACTCCGTGTACCAGGGGATTTCCTCCCTTCTCCCATGGAGCCATGGTCCGCCTCCCATCAACTCGTTCGCCACCAGGAAGTGGCCAGATGCTTCGTTCCGATACCTACGTCCAATCATGGTTTACAGAACTCCTACGTGCCACCGGGACTGAAGAATGCGGAGTATGTATTCATCCGCCATGATGCTCACCGGGATCCACTCAAGCCCCCTTACACTGGTCCTTTCCACGTCATCGAACCAGGAGACAAATCCTTTTCGGTCGACGTCGGATGGAAGCCGGATCACATCTCGGTGGAGTGCTTGAAGCCGGCTCACCTGGACCTGGATCACCCTGTCGTAGTCGCTCAACCACCCAAACGTGGCCGACTGCCCGCAGCCGCCGCACCAGATCAACCAAAGCCGCCTGCCAACTTGACCGTGCTCGCCGCGCCTGCTTAACCACAACCGACTGCTAACGCGACCACCGGTCATCAACTTCCTCTACCAGGTTATCGAAGTCGATCAGACAGGCTTGTCAGGCCTCCTCCTCACCTCACTTTTTCTGTTAAAGACAATTCTGGGGGGGCGCATTTGGCGGAGCCACCAAAGGACTCAGAGCGGTTGTACATAATTCCTTTAACAGCAATGTTGTTACTGTCTGTGCCTGTACCTTTAATTACACTGTTTGACTGTACAATGTCAAGTTACCTTTACAGCGCGGTTTCAACGTGATGACGTCATGCCGTTAGTCACGTGATGCCCCAATGGCGGGAAGAATGTGATGACGTCATGACGTCAGTCTTCTGACCAGAGGATCAGTCCTTGTGGAGCCCTCAAGGAGAGTAGACCTGTTATTGATGTGTTCTAGCAGTTTCCAGTTTAAACTTGTTTCATTTCATTAAAGTTCATTGTTTTAATTGCCTGAGTCGAACTCAGTCTTTTTGATAGAAACCTCCGTTCCTACAACCTAAAAGATCATTATGCTCATAAATAAGAGGTTATGGCAGTCTGCTTCTGGCTGCACTTGGTGTAAGATACTTCATTCCTCTGACTATTGTTAGCTGTGTGTGAAGGATGGTCAACTGTAGTGTTTGAGTGGGCTAGGAAATGAATTCCAAGCCAGAGAATGAGAACAGGATTAAACCAGTGCCCCAGTCATTCATAACGGTCATGAAGTAAGGAACGTTGCAGGAGAACTGATCCGGTTGATCCATTATCAGAAAGGTTCTCCACATTTGTGATCCAGCCAATTCCAGAAAACAAACATTGAGTAATATGCATAAGAATTAAAATAGTTACCACCACAAAAGTTGTGCTTTTAATTTTATAAAATGGACACATGTTATGGTGAACTGCAAGCATGAAGTGATGAATACATTGTGCTTTTAACCTAGAAAAAACTTGAGCAGTTTCTTTGACTGATAGAAGCTTTAAAAGGGATGGAATTATATTTCAAATAGTTACTTATCAGTTTGCAACTATGCTGTACTTATAAGTTATGAGATATAAAATAAAAGCCTTTCCAGATTTCAGCAGTGAAGAAGTTCCAAAACAATTTCTTCAATAATTAATCATCCAGGGGACTGCAAAACACAGAGGTATAAAGTGAAGGGTGTTAGTCATAGTCACTTACACTTTGGGAGCTGGGTTTAAATACTGGCCACAGATGGCATAGAAACATAGGCCTAGAAATTCACTTTGGGCCCGCCAGCTGGCGTGCGCCCAAAAGTTAGCGCTGAGCGCGGAGCCAGTTGCGATCGTCAGATATTCAGTTTTTGCGCCCCAAGTCGGAACCGGGCGCTATTCCAGGGTGTGCCCGCCCCCGCTTGGGGCGCTGAAACTGAATTTCAGCGCTCTAGGCGCCGCTGCGCCACCCGCTGCGGAGCGGCAGGCTGCGGTACTGCAGGCCTCCTCCTTCTCTTAAGTGGGAGGTGCCTGCAACGGGGAGATCGCCGCTGGATAGTGCCGGCAAATGAGCCGGGCACCACGGAGAAGTGCCGGGTTCGCGGAAAGCAGCCGGCAATGCCGCGGGGGGGGTGGAGGAGGCCGGGGAAGGAGGTGCGGGCAGGCGGCCGCCGAAAAAGCGGCCGGCCGCACCTCCACCTTAAAGCGCCCCACTAAGGCTACAGTACGGCCCCGTTTTCTGATCGCTGTTTGCGGCCGCTGCGGAAGAGGCGGCCGCAACTCAATATGGGGGTCGGGCCGGTAGCGGGGTGGTAGCGGGGCACTGCGCACACCGATGACGTCATCGGTGCCGGCGCAGCGCTAACGGCTACCGCCGCCATTACTGCTGCGCTGAATATCAGCACAAACTCCTCTATTGGCGCAGAAGCCCTCTTTGGGCGGTAACTGGCCGCAAAGCTGGCAGCGCCTTACTGAATTTCTAGACCATAATCCCTTACTAATGCCTTTTATGGGTCAGCAAGAGAAACGAGTCGCGGTCTACAATCACAAAACCAAATTTCATTCAATATTGTCAGGTGTGGATGTCTGCACTGAGTATGTGGAAGCTGAGAACTGCCACCTGCAGAAGGCATTCCTTTGGCAGTATACATAACACAGCACATTGATGAAAAGGAAACAGGCCTGTACTGCTGCTACCCCAGACTACATCTGAATTATGGGGCTAAAAATACGACAATGCTGAAAACCTGCCGGTGCCACCGCGGGCCGGTATTATTGGCAAATAAAAATGGTGATGCTGGCAGGACTGGTAATTTGGCACTGGGGACTAATTAGCATTAGCCCAGCGCTAAACTCACTGTGCAACACTGTCCTGGTGTCCCGGCAGGAGGTCCCAATGTAGCGTGGCCGCAGCATCATTGCAGCAACAACAGCCTGCTCTGAAAGCGAGGCTGTCATTTCAGAAAGCAGTTTGGTCTCTTAAAGGGGAACTGCCTTCTGAACTGAAAAAATAATTACAAATAATTCCCAAATGGGGGGGGAGAGAGACAGAGAGAGAGGAGGAGGAGGAGGAGATGGGGGGGGGGGAGAGAGAGAGAGAGAGAGAGAGAGAGAGAGGGGGGAGGAGGAGGAGGAGGAGGAGGAGGAGGAGTGTTTGCTAACCAATCTTCTATCCATGCCAATATGTTACCCCCTACACCATGAGCTTTTATTTTCCTCAATAACCTTTGATGTTGCACCTTCTGGAAATCTAAGTACAATACATTTATCGGTTCCCCTTTATCCACAGCACATGTTACTTTCTCAAAGAACTCCAATAAATTGGTTAAACATGATTTCTCTTTCACAAAACCATGTTGACACTGCCTGATTACTTTAAACTTTTCTAAGTGCCCTGCTATAACATCTTTAATAATAGCTTCCAACATCTTCCCTATGACAGATGTTAAACTAACTGGCCTGTAGTTTCCTGCTTTCTGTCTCTCTCCCTTTTTGAATAAAGGAGTCACATTCACTATTTTCCAATCTAATGGAACCTTCCCAGAATCTAGGGAATTTTGGAAAATTAAAACCAACTCATCAACTCTCTCACTACCCACTTCTTTTAAGACCCTAGGATGAAGCCTATCAGGACCTGGGGACTTGTCAGCCTGCAGCTCCAACAATTTGCTCAGTACCACTTCCCTGGTGATTATAATTTCCTTGAGTTCCTCCCTCCCTTCCATTTCCTGATTTAAACCTATTTCTGGGAAGTTACTTGTATCCTCTATAGTGAAGACCGATGCAAAATATATGTTCAATTCAACTGCCATCTCCTTATTTTCCATTATCTGCTGCCCTTGTCCTTCTAGGTGGAAGAGATCGCGGGTTTGGGAGGTGCTGCTGAAGAAGATTTGATGAGTTGCTGCAGTGCATCTTGCAGATGGTACACACTGCAGACACGGTACACTGGTGGTGGAGGGAATGAATGTTTAAGGTGGTAGATGGGGTGCCAATCAAGTGGGCTGCTTTGTCCTGGATGGTGTCACGCTCCTTGAGTGTTGTTGGAGCTGCACTCATCCAGGCAAGTGGAGAGTATTCCATCACACTGCTCAATTGTGCCTTGTAGATGTGTAGGATTCACAAAACTGAACTTTATATTATAAAGGATCGAATGGCAGACGAGGCCATGATTTTAAAGACTGTTTTAAAAGAAGCCTAGGAAAAAGGGGCATTCAAAATGGCCGCCAGACCCCGTGACCAACTTATTGGGACAATTTAAAATGGTTCCTGCAGTCCTCAGACAGCTTTGTGGATTCAGCCCACAGTAAGTTCTGGAAGCCCTTTCTGAGAGAACGAAACCAGACACCCACATATACATATAGATTGGATGCCGATCCAGTCAAAATCGGCCTGTAGATAAAGGCCATCTAAATGTTTACCCAGACAAAAGGGAACAGTTTCATATTCATGAGAAGAGCATCAAGGACCCATTAAGGACATCACCAGGACATTAAAAACAATGAAGGTCATTCCAGACCAGAGATGGCCCGTTACCGGCCATCCAAGAACAGTTTAAAATATAATAACTACCCCATTGTGCTCCCAGCCCGCCAAAATTAAAACAAAAGACTAACCTGATTTGGCGTGAGATAAGGGCTTCTGATGAGAAGTATATCTGGGAACCCAGGGGTAGAAAGAAAGGCAGCCATCGTGGTGCTACCATCGTATCGGTGGCGTCATCGCAAGAAGAAGGAGAAGAAGACGGTTCGAGCCGGCGTCCCGCCCCGGGGTAAAATATCGGTAGATCATCGACCAACCCCGGGCCATTGACGAAACGGGAGGCCATCAACAAACTCCGGCTCTGGAGAGGAGACAATAAAAAACTACAGAAGGAAACCATGGGGGCCAGCCCAAGGCTCCTCTGACCGGGGTCAAGCAGACGATCCCCGACCCCACCGACATCCAGGCCAGCCGGTGTCCAGCTGTCCCCGACCCCCACCTCAGGAGAGATGTGTGGCGCAGCTCGCTGGGGCTCCACTAACCACGTGGAGACAGGATGCCTGAAAGGATCAAACACAGACGTGTTTCAAAACCTTACACTTCCTAGTTGGATTGGTGAGCATGTTTCTGGCCCTTCATAATCAGATCTAGATAGGTTTAAGGGGGTGCACATTTAAGGGTATAATTAACATGAGTTGTTGTCCCTCGATGTTCCGTGTGTTTCCCCATTTCATGATGATCTTTGTAGAGTATAATATGCCTGTATTTGTCTTAGTTAGTATTGTGTCATTATGATTTGTTTGTGTTTTTCCCTACCATGTACCCTCTTATTGGCTTGCATTTGATTTGTTTTACATTTTGCAATAAAATTCCGTTTCGTTTCATCAAACTTGGTCTATAAGAGTTTTCTCTACATTGTAGTTCCTGCCCCAAAGTCCAGAGTATAGAATCTAAGGGGCGAGTGGGTCGAACCACTCACGGTTTTACTGTGCAAGAGAGAGAGGCCTCTAGAGAGAGAAACCTCTGCATCTAAAACCGCTTACAGATGATAGAAAGACTTTGGGGAGTCAGGAGGTGAGACACTCGCCACAGAATACCTAGCCTCTGAACTGCTCTTGTTGCCACAGTATTTATGTGGATGGTCCAGTTAAGTTTCTGGTCAATGGTGACCCCCAGGATGTTGATGGTGGGGGATTCGGCGATGGTAATGCCATTGAATGTCAAGGGGCGTTGGTTAGACTCTCCCTTGTTGGAGATAGTCATTGCCTGGCACTTCTGTGGTGCGATTGTTACCTGCCACTTATCAGCCCAAGCCTGAAAGTCATCCAGGCCTTGTTGCATGCGGGCATGGACTGCTTCATTATCTGAGGAGTTGTGAATGGCGCTAAACACTGTGCAGTCATCAGTGGACATCCCCATTTTTGACCTTATGATGGAGAGAAGGTCAATGATGAAGCAGCTGAATATGGTTGAGCCTAGGACACTGCCCTGAGGAACTCCTGCAGTGATGTCCTGGGGTTGTGATGATTGACCTTCAATCACCACAACCATCTTCCTTTGTGCTAGGTATCCTGCATAATTATACAATCAAAGTTATGAGTCTGTAAAGGCAAAGTCCTGCCAAAATTGTTCAAAATGTTCCTGCACTATCATTTGAACAGTCTCCAGGCATTCACTGCAGGCAGTTATCACAATCAAGCTGACCATAGATAACAGAAGAACTTGCCATTATGCTTCTTTTTTCAGTCAGGTTCAGCAGTAATATGTGAATAAACTTCTTACCCCTCTCAAAAAATGGCAGTATAGTAAATTCTAGATGTAAGCAATAGCTTTAAAATGCAGTTGAAATGACACTTCAAAACAATTGAAAGAAAATAGTAGAATATAAAATAAATAAATAAAATAAATCAACTTAAGTGGACAATAACTATCACAATGTCTAGCCACGTAATATTATGCAAGTTTTTTTGACTTCTGAGGGTCGATTTTTCCTGTCCCTCTGCCTGGTGGTGGACAGGCCTCGTTCTGGCAAACATAGAAACATAGAAGATAGGAGCAGGAGTAGGCCATTCAGCCCCTCGAGCCTGCTCCGCCATTCAATGCGATCATGGCTAATCATCCAAATTCAGTACCTTATCCCTGCTTTCTCCCCATATCCCTTGATCCCTTTAGCCTTAAGAAATATATCCAACTCCTTCTTGAATATATTTAATGAATTGGCCTCTACCGCCTTCTGTGGTAGAGAATTCCACAGGTTCACCACTCTCTGGGTGAAGAAATTCCTCCTCATCTCTGTCCTAAATGGCTTACCCCTTATCCTTAGACTGCGACCCCTGGTTCTGGACTCCCCGACCATCGGGAACATCCTTCCTGCATCTAGTCTGTCTAGTCCTGTTAGAATTTTATAAGTTTCAATGAGATCCCCTCTCATTCTTCTAAACTCCAGCGAGTACATGCCCAATCTACCTAATCTTTCCTCATACGTCATTCCTGCCATCCCAGGTATCAGCCTGGTGAATCTTCGCTGCACCCCTTCCATGGCAAGAACATCCTTCCTCAGATAAGGCGACAAAACTGCACACAATACTCAAGATGTGGCCTCACCAAGGCCCTGTACAACTGCAGCAAGACATCCTTGTTCCTGTACTCAAACCCTCTCGCTACGAAGGCCAACATACCATTTGCCTCCTTAACTGCCTGCTGCACCTGCATGCTTACCTTCAGCGACTGGTGCACAAGGACACCCAGGTCTGCAGGGGGTGGTGGGTGGTGTGTGCACCCAGTCAGTTATGCCCCTGACTGCCTGTGAGCAGTTCGAATCGCTCCCATGCCCCTGGGTTCTGGACACCGGACTTAGGTACAGGCGGCGATACAGAAAGACTCGAGTACACAAGTGGTTCGGTGTAAGAAAAACCAAGATTTTATTAAAACAGAAATTAAAACAGTCTTATGAGAAGTCACCATTATAAAATACAGGCAATTACAAAATAACTATACTTATACAGGGAATGGGGAACACTCGGCACATCGAGGGAAAAACAATTACTTTAACAATCCCCTTAATCCTTATCCCACCCCTATACCTAAGTAGATTAAGCTATGAGGGGCCAGAATTCATGCTCACCAATCCAAAGCGAAGCCAGCTGTTTTAACGGATGAAGGTTTTGAGGTTTGGACTTCTGTCCTTTTAGGTACCCCATCGCCATGTGGTCTCAGGGTGCGGTGCTGGAGCTGCTGCTGCAACACTCCTTTCTTCTCCTCAGCTGCCGTCGTCGTCACGATGGGTTCTCTTCTTCTTCTCCCTCGGGCGGTCGTCAGCGGAAACTTTATGTCAATGAGACGATTAGCAGTTTTTACTGCTTAGATTTTACTACCCATTCTTAGAACGCCAACATATTCGTCATGGCGTGGATACCTGCGTTTAGTCGCAGTGTTCAACAAGGGGCTTGCCAGCTTACTTGCGGGGTTCGCCCAACCAACTTCGTCTCACTGTCCTCAGATACTTTCTTCCCCGAGCATCAGCTTATAACTCGGCGCTCGGGTTTTTTAATTAATACGTCTTCTGCTGCCCTTCTCTGCTCTTTGTCGGGTCTACCCTACTCTTTGTCTCGACTCGTCTCATCACGTAAGGCTACTATACAAGTCCTGGGCCACCTGCTCAGTTTCGTCTTGCCCCTACTTGCGGCTTGGGTGTCCTGGATGACTATGGACTCAGGTCTCGTTCCCCTCCCCTGCTGTTGGTATGGATGTCCTTGACTGCTGGAGGCTTACTGCGGGGAGCGAGGAGAGACCCGCCACGAGGCCAGGGCACGAGTGCGAGTGGTGGCAGCCCCAAGCCTGACTAGAGCAGAGCGAACAGAGAGAAGAATACAGCCCGCATGATTGGTACTAAGGGCCTACAGTTATACTCTTTTTGATGGCCCCTTATCTGCGTGCCAAATCAGGTTAGTTCATTGTTTCAATTTTGGCGGGCTGTTTTAAATGATTGCACCAATCTAAAATAACTGTTTTTAGATGGCCATTTATCGCACCTAATAGCCTGATGTCCGGGCTGTATTGTCATTAATGCATTTTAATCGGCCTGTCCAGTATTGATGCCTCCCATAAGCTGTTTGCGATTATTTATGTGGACAACCTAATGGCCTCAAATATAGGCCTAACTGGTTTTGATCTGTCTACGACCTGACATAATGCATATTCCATGTTTCCTGTCTGGCTTCCAAAACAAAAAGTCCTTTTCACAGAAACTGCATTTTAAGTTTCGATTTCCCAAAGCTGCTTGTTCTGAGCTGAAGAGTACAAGCTTTTATAAACTTACAGGCTTTTGGTCACGAGGTACGGACGCCATTTTTTGGGTAACCTTTTTAAAATGTCCATGCAGGGTCCCTTTTATTAATAACCTTGGGGAAATGTGGAAATTTTGCGGATCTTACAGGTCTCCTTGCACTTCCCCTTCTCCCAATCTATTGCCTTTCAGAAAATAATCTGCCTTCTTGTTTTTGACACCAAAGTGGATTACCTCGCATTTATCCACGTTATATTGCATCTGCCATGCTTCTGCCCAATCACCCAACCTGTCCAAATCATACTGGAGTTTCTCGGCATCCTCCTCACAGCACACATGCCCACGCAGCTTTGTGTCATCTGCAAACTTGGAGATATTACATCTAGTTCCTTCGTCCAGATCATCATATATATATTGTGAATAGCTGGGGTCCAAGGATCGATCCCTGCGGTACCCCACTAGTCACTGCCTGCCACTCGGAAAAAGAGCCGTTTATTCCAACTCTTTGCTTTCTGTCTGCCAACCAGTTCTCTATCCAAGTCAATACCTTGCCCTGAATCCCATTTGCCTTAACTTTACACGTTAATCTCTTATGCGGGACCTTATCAAAACCCTTTTGAACATAAGAAGATAACATAAGAACATAAGAAGTAGGAGCAGGAGTAGGCCATACGGCCCCTCAGGCCTGCTCCGCTATTCAATAGGATCATGGCTGATCCGAACCTAGACTCACGTCCACTTCCCTGCCCGCTCCCCGTAACACCTAATTCCCTTATCAGCTAGGAAACTGTCTATCTCCATTTTAAATTTATTTAGTGTCGCAGCTTCGACAGCTCTCTGAGGTAGCAAATTCCATAGATTTACTACCCTCTGAGTGAAGAAGTTTCTCCTCATCTCAGTTTTGAAAGGGCAGCCCCTTATTCTAAGATAATGCCCCCTAGTTCTAGTCTCACCCATCAGTGGAAACATCCTCCCCGCATCCACCCGATCAAGCCCCCTCACAATCTTATATGTTTCGATAAGATCGCCTCTCATTCTTCTGAATTCCAATGAGTAGAGGCCCAAACTACTCAACCTTTCCTCATAAGTCAACCCCCTCATCTCCGGAATCAACCGAGTGAACCTTCTCTGAACTGCCTGGAGAGCAAGTATATATTTTCTTAAATATGGAAACCAAAACGGTACGCAATATTCCAGGTGTGGCCTCACCAGTACCCTGTATAACTGCAGCAAGACTTCCCTGCTTTTATACTCCAGCCCCCTTGCAATAAAAGCCAAGATTCCATTGGTCTTCCTGATCACCTGCTGTACCTGCATACTAACCTTCTGTGTTTCATGCACCAGGACCCCCCGATCCCTTTGTACTGTAGCACTTTGCAGTTTCTTTCCATTTAGATAATGTCCAAATACACCACATCCTCTGGTTCTGCCTTATCTATTTTACCAGTTACATCCTCAAAAAATTCCAGTAGATTAGTCAAGCACGATTTACCTTTTGTAAATCCATGTTGACTTTGTCCGATCCGGTCACTGCTTACCAAGTGCTCTGCTATTACATCTTTTATAATGGACTCTAGCACTTTCCCCACTATCGATGTCAGGCTTACCGGTCTGTAATTCCCGTTTTCTCTCTACCACCTTTTTTGAACAGTGGGGTAACATTAGCTACCCGCCAATCCATAGGTACTGTTCCAGAGTCTATCGAATTTTGGAAGATGACCAGCAATGCATCTACTATTTCTAGGGCCACTTCCTTAAGTACCCTAGGATGTAGATTATCAGGCCCTGGGGATTTATCGGCCTTCAATCCCATCAATTTCTCTAACACCATTTCCCTACAAATATTGATTTCTATCAGTTCCTATCTTTCATTGGACCCTATGTTCCCTGACATCTCTGGGAGGTTATTTGTGTCCTCCTTTGTGAAGACAGAACCAAAGTATGTATTTAATTGGTCTGCCATTTCTTTGCTCCCCATTATAAATTCCCCTGATTCTGACTGTAATGGTCCTACATTTGACTTCACCAATCTTTTTCTCTTCACATATCTATAAAAGCTTTTACAGTCAGTTTTTATGTTCCATGCAAGCTTACTCTCATACTCTATTTTTCCCCTCTTAATTAATCCTTTTGTCCTCCTTTGTTGAATCCTAAACTGCTCCCAATCCTCAGGTTTACTGCTTTTTCTGGCCAATTTATATGTCCTCTCCTTGGATCTTATGCCAACTCTAATTTCCCTTGTTAGGCATGGTTGATTCACCTTATATGTTTTATCTTTATGCCAAACTGGGATGAACAAATTCTGTAGTTCATCCAGGTGACCTTTGAATGTTTGCCATTGCCTATGCACTGTCAACCCTTTGAGTGACGTTCCCCAATCAATCCTACCCAACTCACGCCTCATACCATCGTAGTTTCCTTTATTTAAATTCAGGACCCCAGTCTCTGAGTCAACTACTTCAATCTCCGTCTTAATGAAGAATTGTATCATATTATGATCGCTCTGACCCAAGGGGCCTCGCACAACAAGATTGCTAATTAATCCTTTCTCATTACATAATACCCAGTCTAAGATGGCCTGATCTCTACTTGGTTCCTCGACACATTGGTCCAGGAAACCATCCCGTATACACTCCAGGAATTCCTCCTCCACAGTATTGTTACTAATTTGGTAAGCCCAATCTATATGTAGATTAAAGTCACCCATGATAACTGCTGTGCCCTTATTGCACACTTCTCTAATTTCCCTTTTAATGCCATCCCCGACCTCCGCATTACTGTTTGGAGGTCTATATACCACTCCCACTAACGTTTTCTGCCCCATGGTATTTCTCAGTTCTACCCATACAGATTCCATATCATCAGAGCTAATATCCTTCCTTACAATTGTGTTAATCCCCTCTTTAACCAGCAGTGCTACCCCATCTCCTTTTCCTTTTTGCCTATCTTTCCTGAATATTGAATACCCCAGGATGTTGAGTTCCCAGCCTTGGCCATCCTGGAGCCATGTTTCCGTAATCCCAATCATATCATATTTGTTTACCTCTATTTGCGCAGCTAATTCATCCACCTTATTACGAATGCTCCACGCATTAAGACACAAAGCCTTCAGACTTGTTTTTTTAATGCTCTTAGATCTTTTAGAATTATTATTTACTGTGGCCATGTTTGATTTAAACCCTTGATTTCTCTGTCTGCCACTTTTGTTTTTCTCCTTCCTGTCTTTTTCTTTTATCCTTGTTACCCTTTCCTCTGTCTCCCCGCTCAGGTTCCCAACCCCCTGCCATTTTAGTTTAAACCCTCCCCCAGAGCACTAGCAAACACTCCCCCTAGGACATCGGTCCTGGCCCTGCCCAGGTGCAAACTGTCCATTTTGTACTGGTCCCACCTCCCCCAGAACCAGTTCCAATGTCCCAGGAATTTGAAAAAGCAGCAGGAAACACTCTGGTGAGTTAATTACATGCCTGCCAGAGGCAGCAAGAGACCACAATGATTTTAACCAGTGGGCCTCATTTGCATGGTGCCAGTCCACTTCTTGCCATTTGGGTCTGGAAGAGTGTGCAGAGTGTCTGCCGGCAGGGGAAGATCTTGGCCACCCGCCAACTTGCAGGTAAGTGGTGAAGGAGAGGGTTTAAGAGGGATGTGGTAGAGTTCGGGGCTGGGGAAGCTGTGACTTTACTTGTGGGGGCTGAGGGAGCACTCTTGTCACTTACCTGCAGGGTCTCTTTGTCCTTCCTTCATCTGCCAACCTGCTGCAACCTGGCACTGCTCAGCCTCAATTAAAATGCCTTCAGTGTCCTAGTGATGTACTAGGACCTTGATTTGCCTTTATGCATGAGGCTCTCATCCACGGTCATAACCAGCAGCATTATAATTGGTAGGAATGGAGCCGAACATGGAGCCGTTCCTTTTTAACTGATCACCCACCCATTCCCACTGAGTGGGGAGAATTAAAAAAAAGTTGTGCATTGCCAACCTGATGTCATCATATCTCATTTAGAAACATTTGATTTGTAATTCCAATGTTATATTATAAACTATTGATTTCATTCAGAAGCTACCGAAGCTGTGTTTTTTATTTTGCGGAGAGGGCAAAAGGTTATTATCCCACTTCCCGATAATACAACAGTGACACCATTTCAAAAGTACTTCATTGGCTGTGCAGCGATTTGGGACTTTTTATAAGAACAAGTCTTTTTAATTCTGTTGTTGGGCAGTAGTGGGAAATATTTTTGTTCATAATATTTTTATGCATAAGTGAGTAGGACTTTGGGAGAAACTGAAGTGAACCTCCTACAGGGAAGTGAAAAAAAAGCTTTCAGTTCAAAATAGTGGGATATAGGACCAACTGACCTAAATCAAAAAAGCACAGCTTGTAGCTGTTCAAAAAGGACAAAGAGCCAGGATTTAGACTTCAATCTTTTCCACTATAACAATGGAACATGGACAGATATGCCATGAATAGATCAAGAATTTTAAGGGCCATCTTTTGAACATAAGTTGTGAGGAAAGAAATTTGGCACCTGGGAGAGATTTGTGACAGAAGACGATCCATCAATCCCTTTTGTACTACAGATAGTCCAAGCGTACAATAATTGTATCTTTTCCAGCTCATTCACTTATTGGGTTTGTTCAGATTCTGAAGCACTGTGCACTTCCTCTAAAATTTCACCTGAAGATAATTTTGTAAAGAAAGCTGCTTATATAATCTAAACAATTGTGTTTAAAGTTGAGATTATATAGTTATATTACATAATAACTCTATCAGACACTGACCCTATAAATGATTGCAGGTTGCATACAGCCACATCCAATTATATAGATGATGCAACATTTTTGAACCAAGATGAATTTGAACTGGTTCAAATAGGGACAGCTTGAATTAATTTGGTGCTTCAGACACTTAAACAGGGAATGCA
This sequence comes from Somniosus microcephalus, assembly GCF_052327205.1. Taxonomy (NCBI): domain Eukaryota; kingdom Metazoa; phylum Chordata; class Chondrichthyes; order Squaliformes; family Somniosidae; genus Somniosus; species Somniosus microcephalus. The sequence continues at coordinate 196,711,457 of NC_140988.1, forward strand.
ATGGGAGCCTGCCTGATCATCAAAGACAGGTGAAAACATTTACAACATTCCCACCTGACAGCTAGGAATTCAGGGGAGCATTGGTCTATGGCCAAAATCACAATTTAAAAACTGAGGGCGAAAAATTCTGGGGCTTTACGCCACCCGTCACCATCTGAAAATGGCGAAAGAGCGGAGGCCGCCGTTCTTTCACCAGCTGGTGGCATCCTCCATTTTCATCATCCCGGTAGCACTGCAGGTAAGTATTTGCGCCCTGCAAAAAAAAGGTGGATCGCTGACATCAGTTGGCGTGCAACGGCGACTTAATGTCACCAAAGCCAACTTTGAACCAAGCGCTCAGTTCAGTGCAGGGAAACCCAGCGTGTAAAGAGGCTGTCAGCACCTTTAAATGGGACACACACATCTTTCAGGTAAGTTTGCATTTAAGCACTTGGACTCGATTTTTTTGGTTTTTATTGAAGTAGTAGTTTGCCGCAATAGATGTTAAAGTTTTTTTAAGCATGTAGCGTGTACTGCTGGACATTTGCAAGGCCTTGGATGGTAAAGAAAGGCCCCTGAGAAAACAGAAGACACTGCAAACAGGTCAAGCAACATTCATGGAGGGAGAAAAAGGGTTCACGTCTCAGGGCAAGATGCTGCCTGACCTGCTGAGCATTTCCAACATTTTATGCTGTCATTTCAGATTTACAGCATCTGCTCGCAGAGGGAAGAGGAAGACACAGAAGAGGAAGAAGCAGAAGAGGAGGAGCAGATGGAAGACAGCCCCTTTGTGGCCGAGATATCTGGGATGGAATAACCCACCTGCAGTCCCAGTGATCACAACCCCAATTCCCCTTTTAACATTAGTCCCACATTACATCCCCTCTTTTACTGACCATTACAGCATCCTCTTGGCCATGATGCTGAAATAAAAGCCACCACAAAGCTAACTTTCCATTCCAACATTATACATCTATAAATCCAATATGACATCAAGAAATCACACTTATGCATTCTCTTAGTGACTGTCTTGTGTGTGCCTTTGCATATCATACTGATGTCATGCAGTGCTACCCCAGTGGCTGCAATATGGCTGGTGGAAGGCTGCTGACATTCAGTGGGGGACACTGCAAATTGCCTTGCTGGTTGGCCTTGAGGAGCTGGTGGCTGGGAGTGTCAAATCACTAATCTTCCCCTTCTTCTTCCTCTTCTTCTTCATCTTCTTCTTCTTCTTCTTCACTCTCCTCTCCCTCTTCTTGGTCAACCACTGGCTGGGCAGTCTGCATTTCTTAGGTGTGTTAAATGAAGAAGGCACAAATGTGGAGTTGTTATGAGGGGAGGGGGGGGAAGCAAGAGGTGCATGCAAGAAGGAGGATAATGTATGAGGATACCAGCATCTTGTATGCTTTCAGCCTTGCTGCTGGCCAAGGGCTGGACCATACCCCTGCCAAGAATGGCCTGCACAGACGCCTCCAAGAGGGTGAGGTGAGGCTAGGAATGGGGGATGTGTCTCGTGATTGGTACAGATTGTTGGTAGGTGAGTGATTGCGGGGGGTGGGGGGGGAAGTTGCGCATTGAGCAGTGTATGAGGCTAATGATGCTAAGTATGTAAAAAGAAAAAGATTAGTGAAAACAAATGTAGGTCCCTTACAGTCAGAAACGGGAGAATTTATAATGGGGAACAAGGAAATGGCTGAGCAATTAAACAAATACTTTGGTTCTGTCTTCACGGAAGAGGACACAAATAACTTCTCAGAAATTCTAGGGAACCAAGGGTCTAGTGAGAAGGAGGAATTAAAGGAAATTAGTATTAGTAAAAAAATAGTGCTGGAGAAATTAATGGGACTGAAAGCCAATAAATACTCAGGGCCTGATAATCTGCATTCCAGAGTACTAAAAGAGGTAGTCATGGAAATAGTGAATGCATTGACTGTCATCTTCCAAAATTCTATAGATTATGGAACAGTTCCTGCAGATTGGAGGGTAGCAAATGTAACCCCACTATTTAAAAAAGGAGGGCGAGAGAAAACAGGGAACTGCAGACCGGGCAGCTGAACATCAGTAGTAGGGAAAATGCTAGAGTCTACTATAAAGGATGTGATAACAGGACACTTAGAAAATATCAACGGGATTAGCCAAAGTCAACATGGATTTATGAAAGGTTAATCATGTTTGACAAACCTACTGGAGTTTTTTGAGGATGTAACTGGTAGATTAGATAAGGGAAAACCAGTGGATGTGGTGTATTTGGATGTTCAGAAGGCCAAGTTTTGCTGACGACACAAAACTGGGTGGGACTGTGAGTTGTGAGGAGGATGCAAAGAGGCTTCAAGGTGATTTAGACAAGTTGAGTGAGTGGGCAAATACATGGCAGAGGCAGATAATGTGGATAAATGTGAAGTTCTCCACTTCGATAGAAAAAACAGAAAGGCAGAGTATTATTTAAATGGTGATAGATTGGGAAATGCTGATGTACAAAGGGACCTGGGTGTCCTTGTAACCCAGTCACTGAAAGCAATCATGCAGGTGCAGCGAGCAGTTAGCAAGGCAAATGATATGTGGCCTTCATTGCAAGAGGATTTGAGTACAGGAGCAAGGATGTCTTACTACAGTTATACAGGGCCTTGTTGAGACCACTCCTGGAGTATTGTGTGCAGGTTTGGTCACCTTACTTAAGAAAGGATATAATTGCCATAGAGGGAGTGCAGCGAATGTTCAGCAGACTGATTCCCGGGATGGAAGGACAGTTGTATGAGGAGAGATTACATCGACTAGGCCTGTATTCACTAGAGTTTAGAAGAATGAGAGGGGATCTCATTGAAATGTATAAAATTCTGACAGGGCTAGACAGACGGGATGCAGAGAGAATGTTTCCCCTGGCTGGGGGGTCTAGAACGAGAGGTCACAGTCTCAGGATATGCGGTAGGACATTTAGGACTGAGATGAGGAGAAATTTCTTCACTCAGAGGGTGGTGAACCTGTGGAATTCTCTACCACAGAAGGCTGTGGAAGCCAAGTCACTGAATATATTTAAGAAGGAGCTAGATAGATTTCTAGACACAAAATGCATCAACGGGTATGGGGAGAGAGCGGGATATGGTTTTAAATAAAGGATCAGCCATGATCATCTTGAATGGCGGAGCAAACTCGACGGGCCGAATGGCCTACTCCTGCTCCTATTTTTCTATGTTTTTATCTATGTTTCTATGCAGTTGGTAGGAGACAGCTTTTGAAGATGCATTCACTGACCTTGACCAATGGTCTGAGGTCATGAAGCTTCTTTGGGCACTGGAGCCAGGTGGTGGGAGTGACACTAGTGGTGGCCTCGGTGATCTGGTCCCACACTGTTCCGCCTGGCCCCTTTGGGTAGTGGACCACTCTTAACAGTGTTGACCCCCTGCACAAAGCTGGAGTGCTGCTCGCAAAACCCTTGGTGCTCCTTCCCTGGACTAATAAAAATAGAACTAATAAAAATTACAATGCACTGAAAAAATACAGCTTTCAGGCCTTACTGCCTTCCAATAAAAAAATTACCGTTAAATTCTTCAGCACGTTTGTGTTAGTGCTGAAGCACTTTTCCCATTTTTTGAGGTCCAGAAGGGAATTCATTTTTAAGTGCTGAAGAATCCCATTTGGGACTTCTTTTTAATGGTAATTTTTTTATTGGAAAGCAGTAAGGGCTGAAAGCTGCATTTGTTTTACTGCATTGTAATTTTTATCAGTTCTGAAAGCAATGCCCCTTTAATTTATAGCCCCTTTAATTGCCCACAGTGCCTTGTGAACTCCACAGCCTCGCTCTCACAGGCTGTAAGAAGCAGTAATGCCCACTGTGGACGTGAACGTTGGGTCAGAGGCGTCCATTAATGCCGCCGGGGGTCGTTGCACAGTAAGTTAATGCTGTGCTCCACATCGCCAATCCCCAGTGTGAATTTTTCAATGGTAGTGCTGCGGCCATTTTCAGTGGCCATTCACTCGAGTTGCTGGTGACATCAGCAATTCTGTTGGTGCACACAAATTTCCCCCCCTTAGTTTGTTAAGATTCGGCTCCCAGCTGGAAGCTTGCTGGTGAAGAAAGCTGATGTATGAAGACAGAATTAAGGACTGGCCCTGGCTGAAGACCGTAAATGTTTTTGGAAGGGTTGAAATTGCTTTTCAGGCTCTGAAGCCATTGGTACTTATTCTCATTAGTGCCAATGTAGCACCAGAGCAGCTGTGGAGGGTCCAGGGGAGCTAGCCTTCTTTGCCCTCCTTCCCTGCAATACAACTGGACTCTCTTCCCAACATTATCACATCATAATCTCCCTCACTATTACCACTTTCTGGGCCGCCAGTGCACCTAGACTGTACAATCGACAATGCTTCTACACCTCGGCCTGGAATTTCCGAGTGGAGGCCGGTTGGTGTCAGGAATGTTAGTCGGCGGGTTCCGGCCCCGGTCCTGGATCCAGCCGGTCTGCTGACACAATTTTCTGTTAATTGGGCTCATTAAGCCCATCGTGCGCGTTACCCACCCTGCTCACAAGATGCGCGTCTGCTGAGCTGCTCTGATGACATGTTTGCAACCGGTGTATTTAAGGGGGCCATTTCACAATTAGATCTCACTTCGTTTCTGATGCTCCTGAGAGCTGGTGCTGTCCATGATGTCTGCAGAGAGACAAAAGGCAGCGCCACGCTTCAACAATGACTCCCTCCATGTTCTTGTGGAGGGAGTCAGAGGACGTCAGCAAGTCAATGTTAAGTTTCTGTTCTTTTGTTCTGTTGGAATAAATTAATGTTGTATGAATGTTGGACATCATTGCCATATGTGTACTCACAATTTGAAGTGGCACAGTGAAGGGTGAGGACGCCTTTTATATCCAGCAATGAAGGTGTCAGTGGATATAGAGTTAACACCACACACTTACAGCCTCAAGAGAGAATGTGTTTCCCAAATCGTGAAATCAGCAACTTCTGACATTTGAAATTGAACAGATGTGAGAGCGCAGCTTTTAGATTGCAGTTGCAGCTGTGAACTATCCAGCTCGTTGGTCCTCCCGACATATGGTATCTTGGCCTTTGTAACGAGAGGGTTTGAGTACAGGAACAAGGATGTCTTGCTACAGTTGTACAGGGCCTTGGTGAGACCACATCTTGAGTATTGTGTGCAGTTTTGTTCACCTTATCTGAGGAAGGATGTTCTTGCCATGGAAGGAGTTCAGCGAAGATTCACCAGGCTGATAACTGGGATGGCAGGAATGACGTAAGGAGAGATTGGATCAATTGGGCTTGTACTCACTGGAGTTTAGAAGAATGAGAGGGGATCTCATCGAAATTTATAAAATTCTAACAGGACTAGACAGACTAGATGCTGGAAGGATGTTCCCGATGGTCGGGGAGTCCAGAACCAGGGGTCACCGTCTAAGGATAAGGGGTAGGCCATTTAGGACAGAAATGAGGAGGAATTTCTTCACCCAGAGAGTGGTGAACCTGTGGAATCTCTACCACAGAAGGCAGTAGAGGCCAATTCATTAAATATATTAAAGAAGGAGTTGGATATATTTCTCAAGGCTGAAAGGATCAAGGGGGATGGGGAGAAAGCAGGGACCGGGTACTGAGTTTGGATGATCAGCCATGATCGCATTGAATGGCGGAGCAGGCTCGAGGGGCCGAATGGCCTACTCCTGCTCCTATCTTCTATGTTTCTATACTTACCTGGTGTGATCTCCGAATGTCGTGAAACCCATTGAAAATGTGAGAAAATAGGAAAAGGCTGTCAAAATAGCAGTCAACAAGCACTTAACAAGGAGTTTTGTCTTAAATCCCTCACCCGCTGCTTGGTGTTGGGTCTGTTGTGAAATCGCAGACCTGACAATCTTGAAACTCACACAGAGGCAATCCCATTCTTGCCACCTCCTCCTGGCCTAACATTTTATATATACCCACTACTCAAGCTAAGTTCCCTAACAATTCGACCGCGATTTTACCATCGGCGGCGGGTTGGAGTCGGGTTGGCTTGTAGGAGGGTTCCGGTCTCGCTGCCAGTTTCAGCCGCTCTGAATGAACTATTTTCCCATAACTAGGCTTATTAAGCTCGTTGTGCACGTTAACTGGCCCAGTCAGTGAGTTCGGGTCTGCTGCTCGCCTCTGCTGATGTCTTCCATTCAGCTACATTTAAGGGGCCCATGTAGCCTTTTGTTTTTCATTCTTATTCTGATGTTTCTCAGTGTGGCAGACAGCGAAATGACTGCTTCAAGAGCAAAGGCCTCTCCAGGATTCGATGATGACTCCCTCCAGGCTCTTGTGGAGGGAGTGAGAGGGCGCCAGGTGGTACTGTTCCCCTCTAATGCATGGAGGAAGCCTCCTCAGCAAACCAAGGCAGCCTGGCTGCAAATTGCTGAGGAGGTGAGTGCCAGGTCTTTGCGTTCACGTGCCTGGGTTCAGTGCAGGAAAAGGTTCAATGACCTGCTACGCACAGCAAAAGTGAGTATGACATCACACTTACCTTCAATCTGCACCCCATCTCCTCTCATCACCAGCACTCTGCTTTGTCAACCTACTCCTGCACATCCCAACTTACCCTTACATACATTGCACCTTTAACCATCCCTCTCTCTCTATGTACCGAATCACTTCACCATTCTACTATGTACCCCTCACACTCGCTCTCACTGTTATGCAATGACAACAACTAACAACGCACAGGGAGGGTCCTTGGTGTTGGCACCTCACTCCATCTTTGTCCCCTTCTAAGCATCTATGCTATGGATTCTCTATACTCACTCCTACATTCTCACTCAAACTCCACTTGTGTCCTTCATTGCAGGAAAAGAGAACACACAATAAGAGGGAGAGGGACAGGACAGGAGGAGGGCCACCTTCCATGGTGCACTTGATCTTCTTCTTAGGCACCACCGCTGAGGAGGCAGCTCTAGACATCATTGGAGGTGCAGAGGAGCTGGAAGTGGTGGATGGAGAGATGGGTGCAGTAGTGCAAACTGGTGACAGCATAGATTTGCAACCCTCTTATTGAGATTGCATGAGTGACTGATATGGCATCTGATGTTCATACAGTTTGAGTTCTGATCATCTGCACAATTCGATGTGTCTGCTACGTTAATATCACACGTCTAACTCATGCCTTTACTCCCCCACAGGACCATCGAGAGCAGCAGCAGCAACAACAGGAGCAGCAACCTCCTCCTCACCCACCTGATGCTGCACAGGGTAGAGGAAGTCAGCACAAGGCTGCACCGCGCCACAGGAGATACCCCAACACAGGGTTTACAGGCAGAGGATGAGCTTCCTGAACATGATTGAGCAGCAGTGCCAAAGGAGGCTGAGAATTTTGCGAGAGGTCGTTGCTGACATCTGCACAATGCTGCACCAACACCTCTCCACTGTCCAGGAGGAAGAGCTGGAAGTCTCCTCAGAGGAAGCTGCAACCTCTGAGGGTGGAGTGTCAGCAGAATTTAGTGCACCCAGCACCAGCGCAGAGAAAGTTGGGTTGGCGGATTGAACAGCTGAGGCACTGTAGACTGCCGCAGGATGAACAAGTCATGGCAACTACCAGGGAGCTTGGCGCAAACATGCATAATGTTCTTCCTGTGGTTACACACCAGCTGGATGTTAAGGGAGTGGAAGCCCTTGCGGTTGACAAATACAGCTGGGTTGTAATGGGGTGCCCTAATAGCCACATGTGTGCAGTCTATGAAGCTCTGCACCCTTGGCAAGCCTGCCATATTTGTAAAGCCAACCGCACGCGCGGTTACACTTTCTTCATCCGTGGAGAAGTGGATGTAATTGTGCGACTTTGCAAAGAGGGCATCGGTAACCTGCGTGATGCAAGTGTGTGCGGCCAACTGGGAGATGGCGTTGATGTCTGCTGATGACCCCGGAAGGACCCTGAAGCAAAAAAGTTGAGTGCGGTGATGACTTTGACAGCCACTGGTAAGGAGTGTCCACCCACTCCTGTGGGCTCCAGGTGTTGGTGCAGCATTGTGCAGATGTCAGCGACTACCTCTCGCAAAATTCTCAGCCTCCTTTGGCACTGCTGCTCAATCATGTTCAGGAAGCTCATCCTCTGCCTGTAAACCCTGTGCTGGGGGTATCTCCTGTGGCACGGTGCAGCCCTGCGCTGACGCAATCTACCCTGTGCAGCATCAGGTGGGTGAGGAGGATGTTGCTGCTCCTGTTGTTGCTGCTGCTGTTGTGCCTGATTTTGCTGCTGCCAGGGCTGCACTTCCTCTAATTCTGAGGACCAGGATGAGAGGGTATGAATGGTTCCGATTCCGCTGGTATATATCTCAGTTGAGGAATAGATGTCATAAGCACTCAGTCAATGTGGGGAGAGGGTTTTCCAAGGTGGTCACAGTGCATATGGATCTCAGCTTAACATAGAAAAATAGAAACATAGAAGATAGGGGCAGGAGTAGGCCATTCAGCCCCTCAAGCCTGCTCCGCCATTTAATGAGCTCATGGCTGATCATCCAAATTCAGTACCCTGTCCCTGCTTTCTCCCCCTATCCCTTGATCCCTTTAGCCTTAAGAAATATATCTAACTCCTTCTTGAATATATTTAATGAATTGGCCTCAACTGCCTTGTGTGGTATCGAATTCCACAGGTTCACCACTCTCTGGGTGAAGAAATAGCTCCTCATCTCAGTCCTAAATGGCTTACCCCTTATCCTTAGACTGTGACCCGTGATTCCTGACTCCCCTGCCATCGGGAACATCCTTCCTGCATCTAGTCTGTCTAGTCCTATTAGAATTTTATAAGTTTCAATGAGATCCCCTCTCATTCTTCTAAACTCAAGCGAATACAAGCCCAATCGACCCAATCTCTCTTCATCTGTCATTCCTGCCATCCCAGGTATCAGTCTGGTGAATCTTCGCTGCACTCCCTCCATGGCAAGAACATCCCTCCTCAGATAAGGTGACCAAAACTGTACACAATACTCAAGGTCTCACAAAGACCCTGTACAACTGCAGCAAGACATCCTTGCTCCTGTACTTGAATCCTCTCGCTATGAAGGCCAATATACCATTTGCCTTCTTAAACACCTGCCGCACCTGCATGCTTACCTTCAGCGACTGGTACACAAGCACACCCAGGTCTCGTTGCACTTCCCCTTTTCACAATCTATTGCCGTTCAGATAATAATCTGCCTTCCTATTTTTGCCACCGAAGTGGATAACCTCGCATTTATCCACATTATACTGCATCTGCCATGCATCTGCCCAATCACCCAACCTGTCCAAATCATACTAGAGTTTCTCTGCATCCTCCTCACAGCACACACGACCACCCAGCTTTTTGTCATCTCCAAACTTGGAGATATTGGGCTAGATTTTCAGTCGCTTGCGCCAGCAGTTAGCGCCTTAAGAGAAGTGATTTCCGGGCGCTATGCGTGTAGCGCCCGGGCGCAGCGCAGTTTGCGCCCCGCCCCAAATTAAGTTGCCCGTTAGCGCCGGCGCAAAATTTAGCGCCCGCCCGGATGCGCGCGCAGAAAATGACGTCACATCCTCGTGCAACGCCCTTTGGCCGCCCCGATTCCAAACTTCAGTCAGACCGCCCCATTGTGCGGCGGGCGGCCGGAGCGTTTGGAAAAAGGAACACAACACAACCAGCGTGGGCCCTGGGGGGCGCTAATTAAAGGGAACGTCCTCTCCAGTATAAAGGCCAGCCTTTTTTCAGAAAACAGTCTTGTGCAACGCATTTCTGGAGACACAACAAGGAGGATAGCTAACTGGTTTCAAGCAGCAAGAGCCAGGTATTTTTGGACTCAGACCATAGCGCTGCAAGTGGCCATTTGGAAATTAGACTGTTTGCCAGGATTTGATGGGGCCTGCATGGGGTGCCAACGCGGAGCTGCAGCGCCATGTCCGTAGGGCTCGTAGACGCATTGTGAGAGGGGCAGCCCTGGCTAGAGGCAGAGGGGGCTACAGGCGTCGGCCACGTAGGCCTTACCCAGTCAGGCTATACCGCCAGCAGCGCTCCTACCTAAACATGAGTGCCGCGCGATGTATTAAAAGGCTCCGATTCCGAAAGGAGGTGATTGCAGAGATCTGCCACCTGCTTCGCCGAGATCTGCGGCCAAAGCTCAGGTGCAGGACGTCTCTGTCGGTGGAAGTGAAGGTGACGGTGGCATTGAACTTCTATGCCACCGGCTCCTTCCAATACGCTGCTGGGGACATAGCAAACATCTCCCAGTATGGCGCGCATCGCTGCATCCGCCAGGTGACCGAAGCACTGTTCAGAAGGAGAAGCCAATTCATCTCCTTCCCCATGGCCCCTGAGAGCCAGCATCAGCGCGCATTGGGATTTGCCAGACTCGGGGAATTCCCCTTGGTGCAGGGCGCCATTGACTGTACGCATGTGGCTTTGCGGGCCCCTCTGGAGCATGGCGAGCAGTATCGCAACAGGAAGGGCTACCATTCTCTGAATGTGCAGCTGGTATGTGACCACAAGCAGCGCATCATGGCAGTCAATGCCAGCTTCCCAGGCAGCAGCCACGATGCCTTTATCCTGCGGCAGAGTACTGTGCATGACATGTTCCAGGCACAGCCTCCCCCAAGAGGATGGCTCATCGGGGACAAAGGCTATCCATTGTGCACCTGGCTCATGACCCCAATCCGCGCGCCCAGGACCGCTGCTGAAGAGGCCTACAACGAGAGCCATCAAACCACCCGCAACATCATCGAGCTAACTATTGGGGTCCTCAAGCAGCGGTTCCGCTGCCTTGATCGCTCCGGAGGAGCTCTCCAGTATTCGCCGGACCGGGTCTCCCAATTTGTGGTGGTTTGCTGCATGCTACACAACCTGGCTATCCGCAGGACTCAGGCACTGCCACCTGACGTTGGACCTGCACCTCACGAGGAGGAGCAGGAGGAGCATGAGGAGGAGGAGGAGGCGCCGGTCCGAGTCCTCGGCCATCTTATCCAGCTTCCGCACCTCCTCCGAAGTGAAGGTGTCCGGACTGGAGTCGCGGCTCTCCCGCTGGGGAGGAGGGGGCCGAACTAGAGGACCCTTGCCGCGTTGGTGGCGGCGAGTGTGCCGAGCAGCAGCACTCCCCTCTGGCCTCGGTGACTTGGCACCGTAGGTGTAGTGTATGTGCCTTTAAGGGGAGAACTACTTTTTACAGCTCCTGTATACTGTAGTACCGGCAGTGACCACACCTGTATATAACCCTGAGTAGGGATCTGTACTGTTTAGTTTTAGAGCAACCCTCATCCAGTAAACACTTGTTGATTGTTCCTCTGCAGTCTCTGTCGATTATTTGAAGGACACACTACCTAAAGATTCACGGATTCAACATTGGCGAAGAGGTGATTCGAACCTACCTGCAACTCTGCAGAAGAAGGCCGATTCCATCACTGCGGGCGTCGACCATCCTGAGAGGACTTGAGCAGGCAGAGGAGGCTGTGGAGAGCTGGGCTTGGTTCTCCAGCTGCTAAGATCCAGCGCAGCGGGCTGGCAGCAGGTACGGCGCAGACCCTTCCCAGACAGCGGCGGCGGGAGCCGACCGACGGCACAGAAAAAGGCCGAGCAGCGTCGACAGGTAAGAGAGAGGGTAAAGCGCACAGGGCGCAGCCGGGGTTGAAGACCGAGCGGCGTCAACGAGAGAGGGTGAAGCACGCAGGGCACAGCCGGGGTTGAAGACCGAGCGGCGTCAACGAGAGAAGTGCGCAGGAAAACGCGCAGAGCGCGGCTGGTGTTCAAGGGCTGAGCAGCGTCTGCGGGGGAAGAAAAGTAAGCGCGGGAGACGCCATTTGGGCTGCAGCAGAGAAGAAAGAGAAGCGCGGGAGACGCCATTTTGAGCCAGCGGAGAAGAAGGGAGTGCGCGGGAGACGCCATTTTGAGCCAGTCTAACCACACCCAGGGATGCAGAAGAATGGCAGGGTCACAGCGTTCAACAATGAAGTCGAAGATTGGGCGACATATGTAGAACGCATAGAGGTGTACTGCAAAGCGAATGAAGTGCCAGATGCCAGGAAAGCACTGGTATTGTTGAATTCCATGGGTGCAAAAACGTATGGCTTACTGCGAAACCTAGTCACCCCAGAGAAGCCAGTGGAAAAGGATTTTGAAAGCATAGTGGCAATCCTACAGGACCACTTAAACCCCACACCGCTGCTGATAGCAGAAAGATTTAAGTTTCACAAAAGGAACCAGCATAAAGATGAAAGTAATGCTGAGTACTTAACGGAACTGCGCAAGCTATCGAAACACTGCCAGTTTGGAACGGGACTAGCAGATACTTTAAGGGACAAGTTTGTGTGTGGGCTTCAAAGTGAAGGAACCCAGAAACTGCTTCTATCAGAAAAGGATCTTACGCTGGACAAGGCTTTCAACATAGCAGTATCACACGAAGCAGCCGCAAGGGGCGCTGCAGAGATAAAACGGAGACCGCAAGAATATGGCACAAATGAAATGTCAAATGGAGCAGTGAAAGTGAAAATGGAATTGGACACATGATCAGCCCTTACAGTCATAAACCAAAGGGACTACAAGCGGCTATTCTCACATATACCCTTGAGAGATACAGAGATTATCTTGAAGATGTACACGGGGCAAAAAGTCTACCCCAAAGGAAAAATAAGGGTGAACGTGATATACAACGGCCAGGAAACACCAAAAATGGACTTATATGTATTGCCAGATGGAGGACCACCACTACTAGGACGTGAATGGATCCGGAAGATACAGTTAGATTGGCATGCCATACAAGCACTGACGGTAGATGCCAAAAAGGATGATGACGTCACACCTGGACGACTGTCAATAATGATAACTGACACACAAGAAGTGTTCCAGGAGGGACTCAGAACACTAAAAGGCATAACAGCGATGATCAAAATAGAGGAAAATGCAAGCCCAAAGTTGCCTTATGCAATCCGCCCAGCCATCGAAGCAGAGCTGGAAGGTTTGGAACGTTCTGGACTCCTGTCCAAAGTGGACTGGAGCGAGTGGGCTACACCCATCATTCCTGTAATGAAGAGGTCGTTGAGTAATACACCTGGGGAACCAAAGAAGATTCGCATCTGTGGGGACTTTAAGGTGACAGTGAACCCAGTCCTTCACACGGTACAATATCCGCTTCCGAGGATTGAAGATATTTTCGCCTCGCTATCTGGAGGAAAACGCTTCACTAAGATTGATCTGGCCCAGGCGTACCTGCAAATGGAGGTAGAAGAAGCCTCGAAACAGTACCTCACGATCAACACTCACAAAGGTCTCTACCAATACAACCGGCTGCTGTTCGGGGTAGCATCAGCTCCGGCTATTTGGCAAAGGACAATGGATCAAGTCCTGCAAGGGATTCCAGGGACCCAGTGTTATTTGGACGACATCCTGGTCACGGGCGAAAATGACAGTGATCACCTCGCCAACCTGGAGCAGGTGCTCACTAGATTGAAGAAATATGGGCTCTGAGCTAATCGCCACGAATGCGAGTTTTTCCAGAAGCAGATCTCGTATTGTGGCCACGTTATTGATGAAAAGGGGTTACATAAGTCCCCTGAAAAGATTGAGGCAGTAGTCAAGGCTCCAGCACCAGAAAATGTGTCAAAACTGAGGTCGTTCCTCGGGCTGGTGAACTACTACCATAAGTTCTTGCCGAATTTGTCTACGTTACCACACCCACTGAACACCCTACTGCAAACGGGGATACCTTGGAAGTGGAATGACGAATGTAAACGAGCTTTCCAGAAGTGCAAAGAATTGATCACATCAAAAGAGGTGTTGGCTCATTTCAACCCAGCACTACCAATTTGTTTGGCGTGTCATGCATCACCCTATGGTGTTGGAGCGGTGCTGTTGCACAAATTCCCGGACGGCTTGGAGAGGCCAGTAGCCTTTGCGTCTCAGTCACTAACCTCAGCCGAGCGTAACTACGCCCAGATTGACAGGGAGGCCCTCAGCCTAATGTGGGGAGTGAAAAAGTTCAACCACTATCTGCACGGGCAGAAGTTCATCTTGCTGACTGACCACCAACCACTTGTCTCCATCTTTAATCCAAAGAAGGGCATTCCGGTGATGACTGCGCAACGGCTACAAAGATGGTCCCTTTTTCTAGGGGCGAACCAATATGAAATAGAGTATAAGGGAACGAAACAGCATGGAAACGCTGATGGGCTACCACACCTGCCACTGCCTACTGCGGAGGAAGCACCAGCAGTGGACCCTGTCAAAATATTTTATTCAACTATAATTGAACGCTTGCCAGTAACTAACGCGGATATAGAGAAGGAGACCCGAAATGACCCGACACTGTCTCGGGTATATGATTTGACGGTGAAGGGATGGCCAACACATGGTGACTCACTGTTGCCAGCATTCTCATCCAGAAGAGAACAGCTGTCAGTATGCCAGGGGACCTTGATGTGTGGCTCCCGAGTGGTAATTCCACCCAAGTTAAGGGAGAGAGTGCTCAATGAGCTTCACGAAGGCAATCTGGGAAGGGTGAAAATGAAAAGCCTTGCTAGGGCTTATGTGTGGTGGCCGGGGATCGATCAGCAAATCGAGGACCTGACAAAGAGCTGCTCAGGATGCCACAAGGTCCAAAATGCACCACCACATGCCCCTCTACACCCATGGGAGTGGCCCTCCTCTCCATGGCAATGGGTGCATATTGATTTTGCTGGTCCATTCATGGACTCAATGTTCTTAATAGCCGTGGATGCGCACTTGAAATGGCCTGAGGTGATCAAAATGTCCTCCACCACCACGGAGAAAATGATTGCAGTCCTACGGACCATATTTGCCAGGAACGGCTTGCCAGAGCAGATTTGCTCTGATAACGGACCACAGTTTGTGTCCGAAGAGTTTTGGAAATTTATGAAAAGGAATGGGGTAAGGCATTACACATCCGCCCCGTATCATCCAGCCACAAATGGATTGGCTGAGAGGTTCGTCCAAACCTTTAAAAAGGCCGTAAGGGCCATGTGCGATGACGGCATTCCACTGCAGCATAAGGTGGACAATTTCCTGTTAGCCTACATAAATGCGACTCATGCAGTTATCAACCAGACCCCGGCCATGATGTTCTTTAACCGAAGGTTGAGATCTCGTCTGGATTTGCTCAGACCAAATGTACGAAGAAATGTTGAGAATAAGCAATTCCAGCACATCAATGAGAAGCCGACAAGGAGCTTCAATGTACGGCAACCAGTCTTGGCCCGCGACTACCGAACAGAGAAATGGCAACCAGGAACGATATGCACACGGCAGGGGCCACTAATGTACACAGTGAATGTTGGGGAGAACATTGTGAGACGCCATGTCGACCAGATCCTAGCGTCACAGGAACGAGTCAACCCCATGTCTCGCATACCTGGTAATGAACCCGACATACAGGTAGCATCTACCCCAGAAACAGTAGTATCAGAAGCTGATGAACCAACCGACGACAGGGGGCCAGAATCGCCTCCGCACCAAGAGCAAGACACTCAGGAAAGGCGCTATCCAGTAAGGATCAGGAAGCCGCCCCAAAGACTGAATATATAAATGGACTATTTTCAGTTAATGTTGCATGTTAAAAGTGTTAATTGTTAAATGAATGTTATGGTGCTGTTAACCTAAAAGGGGAGGAATTGTAGTGCATGTGCCTTTAAGGGGAGAACTACATTTTACAGCTCCTGGATACTGTAGTACCGGCAGCGACCACACCTGTATATAACCCTGAGTAGGGATCTGTACTGTTTAGTTTTAGAGCAACCCTCATCCAGTGAACACCTGTTGATTGTTCCTCTGCAGTCTCTGTCGATTATTTGAAGGACACACTAGCTAAAGATTCACAGATTCAACAGTAGGTATTCAAACTGGGCCTTGTGTTCTCCCACTAAATGCACTCTCTCCTGATTCAGGGCCTGCAAAGCTACTAATAACTTTTCCCGTGCGAGAGCCTTATCCTGGATCTCCAGGGCTGACTCCCTTAACTCGACTGCCTGTGCTGCAACGAGCCTGTCCAACAGCTGGACCTGCTTTTTAAAGCACATCAGCCAAACTGCTTTCTCTAAGGACTTCTTGTGTTCCTTCCCCACTGTCCACGTAGCTGCTGCATCTAATGGATGCCCAGCCTTTAACAGAGTGGTGATCCACTTCTTAGTGTTATTTACCTTGCTAAACACATAATCAGAAATCCTTTCCTCCATCATGGTTTGCTCATCCAAACCATTGTCTACTATATCGCAACCCTGTTGCCGGTGTCCTGCCATGGTCGCCATTTCTGTAGGGGGTGGTGTGGGGTTGGCGCATGCACCCAGTCAGTTATGCCCCTGACTGTTTGTGAGCAGTTCGAATCGTTCCCACGCCCCTGGGTTCTAGACACCAGACTTAGGTACAGGCGGCGATACAGAAAAGACTCGAGTAGACAGGTGGTTTGGATGTAAGCAAAACCAAGATTTTATTAAACAGAAAAATGGAAATTAACACAATCTTATGAGAAGTTACTAGTGTAAAATTACAAGAAAATACAAATAACTATACTTATACAGGGAATGGGGAACACACGGCACATCGAGGGAAAACAACTATCTTAACAATCTCCTTATCCTTATCCCATCCCCTATACCTAACTAGATTAAGCTATGAGGGGCCAGAATTCATGCTCACCAATCAAAGATCTGCTGAATTCAAAACAGCGCTGGGGCTTGGGGTTCACTCTTTGTGCTCTCTGGAGCCTGCCGTCATCACGTGGTCTCCTGGTGCTGCAAGGGCGTCGTCCAGGTACAAGTACCCCAAAGTTAAAGTCTCTGCTTGGGTACTTTACCTCGCAGGGACGATGGTTCCTCTTCCTCGGTCGGCAGTTGGAGTTTGCATGAATCTAGTCACAGGTCGGCTGGATTGAAGGCCCGATTATTCGAAGCTTTTCTTCAATCGTCTTCCCCTCCATCTTTCCAATTCGTCTTGCCTCCTCACCTCGTCGCCTCCCGCCTCGCCTGGCCTGGTTTGTCCATGTCCGCCTGGTGAAATGCCGGGCGTTCCTGCTGGGATAGGGAAAGGCACGGGCAGTGGCCAGGCGGTAAGCGCGGGACGGGGGGAAGATCAGCAACCATGAGGGCGGGGAGCAGAGAGCCAGAGAGAAGAGAGAGATTGCTACCCGGGGCCTTCAGTTATACTCCTTTGGATGGCCCTTATCTGCGCGCCAAATCATGTTAGTTCTTTGTCCCAATCTTGGCGGGCTAGTTTAAATAATGGTAGCAATCTAAACTAACTGTTTTTAAATGGCCGGTAATCGCATCTACTGGCCTGATTATTGATTTGTTTTGTTATTAATACATCTTAATGGACCTGTCAAGCCTCGATGGATTCCCTAAGCTGTTTCTGATTATTTATGCAAACTGCTTGATGGCCTTAAGTATAGGCCTAACTGGTTTTGATCTGTCTCCGATTTGGCTTAATACATATTCAAAGTCCTGTCTGCTTTTCAAAAATACAAAAGTCTCTCTTCACAGAAACTGAAGCTTTGGTTTCGATTTCTCCACAAGCTGCTTGTGCCACAGAGTCCAAACTTTTAAAATCTTACAGGCTTTCAGCCACAAGGCGTGGACGCCATCTTTGGATACCCTTTCTAAAATGTCCATGCAGGGTCCCTTTTATTAATAATAACCTTTGGGCAAATGTAGAAGTTTTGCAAACCTTACACCCGCCATTGGGAACATCATAGTTCGTAGATTTTTTTCCATTAGGAGGCATCCAGACGCAGGAAGCCTCCTATCAGAAATGACAGGCCATTGTAAGGAAGGGCAGCTCTTTATAATACTCTGATATTGTATCACCCTGGTGGCAGCAAGTTGTGATAAGTACCTCTATCCTCAGAGGCCCTTTAAGCTTTTGTAGGTGACATGAAAGAACAAAGAAATGTCCTCAATAAATTGGAACATTAACATACCAATAGGCAGAGAAGTTAGCACATCTGGGAGACCACCAGTAGTTAGGTAACACAAGCTGAATGACCCATTAAGCTTGGAAAGATATTTAGAAGTTGCCCAACTTGGAGGCAGGTGCCAAGGTAAGCAATGTATAGCAATGCCTTTATTGACTGGTCTAAAGAAGTTATATAATTGCCTGAATAGTTTCATCAAAGAATATTATTAATATGAATAAAGCCATTATTCCTTGTTGTAAGAATAGCACAAAAAGAGGTAAAGAAGGCTTTTCTCAGAACAACAATGTCACATTTATATAGCACCATTAATGTAAGAAACATCCTAAGGCTCTTCAAAAATAGGTGTAAGAAAAACAGACGCAGAGGCCTGGAAGGAGAGATTAGGAGGTTGGTCAAAGAGATGGTTCTTGGGGAGGTTATTAAAGATGGTGAAAGAGAGGTATAGAGGCAGAGAGGTTTAGGAAGGGAGTTTCAAAAAGTAGGACAAAGACAGTTGAAAACTCTGCCACCAATGGTGGGCAAAGAGAGAGAGAATGCATAGAAGGCTGGAGTCTGATGATTGGAGCATTTGGGATGAGATATAGGGCTGGGGCAGATTGTAAAGGTAGGGCGGGGGAAGGCCATGAAGGAATTTATTAAGGACAACAAAGATTTTGCATCTAGTGCACTGGAGGAGTGGGAATTATTGTTGGTCTGTGAGGATGAGGGTGCAGGACAAGTGAGATTAGGGCTGGATTTTTCCAGCGGATGCGGGATTGTGGCAGGAGATGTGGTTGGCGGGTTTTGATCCTGCTCCTGGCTGCAGCTGCTCTGTCAAAGGTTTTTCTGTTAATAGGGCTTGTTAGGCTCATCCTGCGGTGTTCCCGGACAATTAAAAGGAAACGGGTCTGATGATGTCATTGGATGATGCTTCATCAGCCAGTTTCTTTAAAGGGACCATGTCCAAATTGATTTTGACAGTTGTGCTGTCAGTGTTCTGCAACATTGAGGTGCAGCAAACACTGACGAGTGTAGTGTATGTACCCGTCTATCTTTAAGGGAACTATTGAATGTAACCGTTCACCTTTAAGGGAACTACTTTAGGTGTGGCACTATTTGTTTGGCTTCTGTATTCTGTAATACCGATAGTGACCACACCAGTATATAAGTGTTGTAGCAGGATTGCTGGGGCAGATTCGCCCGGACCTTCGAATAGTAAAGACCTGTTTGTTGTTATTTCTGAAGTCTGTGTATTTATTAACTGCACAACCCACAGACTTTACAGTGGCGACGAGTCCGATCGTACCCTGCAGCAAGATTACCAAAGCAAGAAGAGCGTCGAAGAGAGGCAACCGCCCTCGTCGTGCTGCTGGAAGAAAACACGAGGCTGCAGCAGGAGAAAGGTGGAAGACTTTAGCAACAAAAGCTTCCATCTGCAACAGGCACTGACTACCCTTCTACCACGGTGCGGAGTGAGCCGATCAGCAGGGAACAAGGCGGCCGAAGAGACTGTGAGTAGGGGAAGGTGTAGAGAATATCCAGAGGATAAGGGCAGAGCGCTCAACCTCGGTCGAGGGGGAGCTGTGCCGGCCAAAAGTCGGGTCCAACGGCGTCGGGTGACAGCCGGACCATGATCGGCGGGAAAAATCCGGGCAGCGACCGCAGCCACGAAGCGCTGAGCCTGCGAGTAGGCGCGGGAGGAGAAACCCAGCCGCAGCCGGGGAGGGAAACACCGGTCTGCGAGAGGGCTGGGGAGGCGAACGGGAACCGTGCGGGTGAGAGCCGGGTGCGGAGAGAGAGACTGCAAGGAGCCAGTCCAGCGGCTGAGCTGTTCTCCTCCAACGGGGTACTCAGAGCCGGCAAAACCGAACATGCGGGAGTGGGTGAGAGACACAGCCGAAAACGGGGTGAGAGACTGCGCGAGAGCCAGTCCAGCGGCTGAACTGTTCTCCACCAACGGGGTACCCAGGGCCGGTAGCACCGAACGTGCGGGTGAGAGAGCGACAGAGCTGGGTACGGAGAGAGAGACTGCGCGAGAGCCAGTCCAGCGGCTGAACTGTCCTCCGTTAACGGGGTGTACCCAGCGCCGGTAGAGCCGTGCGGGCGGGAGGAAAAGACATAGCCGAGTAAGGGGAGCTGTGCGGAAGCCAGCCAGCGGCTGAACCTGTCCGCTGTGGGCGAAGCGTACCCCTTCCACCGGGAAGAAACGCGGGAAGCCGCCATTAGGCGGAGAAGACGCCAGAAGCGGGAAACCGCCATTGAAGTGGGCGGGGCGAGAAAGGAAGAGCGGGAAACCGCCATTTTCGCGGGAAAACCGCCATCTTAGAAACAAACAAATAAATAAGAATACTTAAAGAAATACTGGTGCTGCTCCCAAGGGAAGAAAAATGCCTAAGCGAGGGAGTATTAACGACTTTAATTCTGAAATAGAAGACTGGGCCACGTACGTGGAACGCATAGAGATCTATTGCGAAGCCAACAAAATAGAGGAAGACGACAAGGCGATAACATTGCTAAACTCGATGGGGTCAAAAACATACGGGCTCTTGAAGCATCTAATAGCACCAAATAAACCAGCGGATCAGACCTTCGAAGAGATTGTGGCTGTGCTGAAGGACCACTTGAACCCCACACCGCTGATGCTGGCTGAATGATTCAAATTCTACGCAAGAACGCAGAAGAAAGACGAAAGCAATGCAGAATACTTGGTCGAACTGCGTAGGCTAGCGAAATACTGCCAGTTCGGAGGGAATCTGACAGAAGCGCTGCGGGACAAGTTCGTATGCGGATTGTCCAAAGAAGGGACGCAGAAGCAACTACTGGAAGAGAACGACCTCACACTGGACAGGGCTATCCTTATAGCTGCATCGCACGAAGCCGCAGCGAAAGGAACGGCGGAAATGCAACTAAAGGCGGCGGCACTCGGGGTGGACCAAATTACTTCAAGCACAACAAAATGCTACCGTTGTGGGAAGACAACGCATGACCAGAATCAATGCTGGTTTAAGAACCAAGAGTGTAGGAAACGTGGCAAACTGGGTCACATCGCAAAGGTATGCCGGTCCGGGAAAAAGACCAATAATCAAAGGAAGCCACCACAAGAAAAGTACAACAAGGTACACAAAGTGGCTGAGAAGAGTTCAGACGAACAGAATTCAGACTCAGACCCAAACAACCAAGAGCTGGGTAGGCTGAGAATCCACAATGTGGGTAAAGAAACAGATCTACAGGCCATCTGGGTCATACTAAAAATAGCTGGAGTCCAAGTAAGAATGGAGCTGGACACTGGATCAGCTCTATCAGTCATCAACCGAAGGGACTACCAACGGCTATTCTCTCACATACCTTTAAGAAATACCAAGTTCGTATTACAGACATACACGGGGCATAACGTATACCCCGTGGGGAAAATAAGAGTCAAGGTGAGAGATAGGGGTAAAGAACACCCAAGAATGAACTTATACGTATTACCTGAGGGAGGACCACCACTTCTAGGGCGGGAGTGGATTAAGAAAATAGACATGGAATGGCATTACCTAAAAGCCATAATGAGGGAGGACTCGGTGCAAGCTATTAGCTCAGATTCTGAAATGGATGATGATAAGACCAAGTCGAATATGGAAGGCAAGGCTAAAAGGGACTTGCCGACGATGGGAAAGAAAACAAAGACATGCAGAAGGACTTATGGCACCAAGAAGAATAAAGCTGCAGAGCAGAACTCCAGGCTGACAGAGAATTCTGAGCCTGTTCAAGCAAAGGATTCATCCATGACGGAAGAACACCGAGCTCGGACGCAAACTTATGTCAAATTACGACAACAATTGGAACAGTTGAGTGACCGTCTCGTACAAGAGATGAAAAATATGGGAAGGTTCTGGGACACCGAATGGGAGAACCTGGAAAGACTACAGAGACAGCTAGCTCAAGCAGAGAGCGACCATAGAGCCATCGTGGTCAAATATCAATCACATTCCCCTGATGCTGTTCAGGAACTAGAATATTTACAGAATGAACCAAAGGAAGAGGAATCTTCAGGGAGCCAGGATTTTATTCCAGTTCTTCTCTACGACTCCTTACAAGCAGAGTGTGAGAAGTTGAAAGAACAGTATGAACAGGCCCAGGCTACAATTCTGGAGGGGGTTAACTCGGCAGCCTCCGAAAAGCTAGTTTCAGTAGAAGCATATGAACAACTAAAGGTTGAACATGAACAAGAAGTCCAAAGGCTGCAGGAAATTCTTGATGAGCTCAAGGCCAAGACAGACTCATCGGTAGGAGCTCCATCCATAGATGAGAAATTAGAGGTGAAATTCATGGCAGAGCATGAAAGACAGGATGTCCAAGAACTTAT
Source organism: Somniosus microcephalus (assembly GCF_052327205.1). Classification (NCBI taxonomy): domain Eukaryota; kingdom Metazoa; phylum Chordata; class Chondrichthyes; order Squaliformes; family Somniosidae; genus Somniosus; species Somniosus microcephalus. Next base: position 196,733,630 of record NC_140988.1, read on the forward strand.
AAAAACATTGAAGGACACCCAAGACAAATATGAGGCGGTTCAACAACTTGAAGAACAGATTCAACTGGGAATCCTTTCAGTGGAAGAACAGGACACTGTAAGAATGGTCCCTGAACATGAACTAGAGAGCATCAGGGCGCAACTTTTCCGAGCGCTGAAAGCCAAAGTTCAAGAGGAACGTAAGGTGGAAGTATTGGAGAAAGAGGTGGAGGAAATGGAGAAGACTCTGATCCACCGTGTTCCCAGGGAAGAGTTAACGGTCAGCCAACTCCTTCATATGCTGAAGGACAAGACTCTGCAAGGGGAACAATCTGAACACGAGCTTCAATCTTCAGGGGGAACGAGTTCGGAGCTCTCAAAGGTCACGGAGATAGCTGAGGTGGCAACACAAATTTTACAAGGATGCCAAAAGTACGTTGAATCACGTCAAGGTGAACAGAAGAATGCGGAAACCGTTACTTCAGTAGAAGGGTTAAATAGCCTGATAACGCAATTACCGATGGAAAGGAAGGTATTGAACTCACAAATGAGGTCTGCCGTGAAGGAATGGCAGATAACCCAGGAAGAGTGGGATGAATATGAATGCATGAAGAAGGCTTTTCAAGAAAGATGTTTAGGGAAGGAACCACCGTCAGCTAACGTCCAGATGGGTGAGGAGGAAGAAGAAGTCTCTCTCGCTGACCTAACTCAGGACGAACCCGAATATTACCATGACCTGTTGAGTGGCACTGAATATTACGAGGATGTGGTCTGCCCAGCTTGTGATGAAAACTCTCAAAGTGCTGAAATCCGGAGGAAGCACTTAAGGTCTAAGGAACATAGAGAGTTGGTGGCACTACAGCTGGCAGCCGAGAAAGGAGCTCTGAGAGTTTCAAAAAGGCAGAAAAGAAAAAGAAGAAGCAGAAGATAATAACTGTCTAAAATATTAGCACTTCTACCATTCCAGGCGGGACATTACGAAAGGAGCTAAATTAGTTGAAAAACTGGAAAATGTCAAGACAGCCAGTTGGTTGTAAAAGTCCGCACTGCTGGTTCAACAGGATGAAAGTTCAAGCTGTTACGTCAAGAAAAAGGCTATGGAGGAGTCACGCTAGCCAGGTAATCCGGCTACACCAAAGAAATGTTGTTCGGAACGAGTCAAGATCAGAGACTGAATCTATGAACTGTTTCCGCAGAGACTGAACCTGTGAACTGTTTCCACCGAGATTATATTTGTAAATTGTTTTATATGACATTGACTCCACCGAGATTATATCTGTAATTTGTTTTATAGGAAGTTGAAGATATGTATGTTTAACGGGGACTCAGTAAGTAATAAGCTAAAAAGGGAGGATTGTAGTGTATGTACCCGTCTATCTTTAAGGGAACTATTGAATGTAACCGTTCATCTTTAAGGGAACTACTTTAGGTGTGGCACTATTTGTTTGGCTTCTGTATACTGTAATACCGATAGTGACCACACCAGTATATAAGTGTTGTAGCAGGATTGCTGGGGCAGATTCGCCCGGACCTTCGAATAGTAAAGACCTGTTTGTTGTTATTTCTGAAGTCTGTGTATTTATTAACTGCACAACCCACAGACTTTACAACGAGCACTGCACAAAGGTGCACGGCTACACCCAGGCTCTCGCATGACTCACTCCATAGGCTTATGGAGGGAGTCACAGCACGCAGGGAGGTTCTCTTGTGAAGGAATTAGCCATATAACCTATTCAGAAAAATACACCATTCTATGAAAGAATTCTGGCCTTATTAAAACATGACATCTGGGTTTGGAAATCTAGAAACCTAACTATGAAAAAGCTGTGAAAGTATTCGGGCTATAGCGATATGATAGTTGTTGACACTGAATCAATAACCTTATTGAAACAGAAGGTTAAAGGCTCTGGTAGGCTGAACTTTTCTGAATGAAACAATGGTTCACTTTGTACAAGTTGTTCTAATTTACAATTTGTAAAGAAGCACATAAAAGTAAGAAACATCTGCCTTCGTAAAAATGGCATCAAGTAAAAAACACACCTGCCGCAACACCGTTTTTTAGGGCAAACTTCGAACACCTAGAGAAGAGACATAATTCTGTAATGCTACCAGCTGAGGTGACTGTAAGACTTGCAGGGGTCAGCAGAAAAATGACTAAAGATAATTAGCTTACATCAGCAGAAAACCTTAAAGGAAATACCACTGGAAAAGGGTATAAATATTGAACTCTCAAATGGGATAACAGACTCACTTTAAAGGGGCAAAGCAATTCTCAGCTTCAGAGGCAGCTCTGTAAGTCTCCAACTCTTTGTACCTCAGGGATCAAAGGTATTTGATTTTGGTGTATATCCTGAATAGAACTTTAAGAACTGTAAAACTGTAGCGAAGTTAAGATTTGAAAGCAAAGTTCTCTGATAATAAGATTGTAAGCTTTCTCTTTTTGGAACTGTTAATGCTGCGATTGACTCACCAACTTTAAACTGCATGTCAGTTCTTTAATAAATCTATATATTTTCAGAATTATCTCACATAAGACTTCTTTATCAAACTTGCAAACTCAATCTCTGTACACTCTTTGGCGAGGAGTTGCAGAATTCTGGGGGAGTTTTCCGGACCCTCAATATCCGGAATGTTACAGTCTAGCTAAACTTATTAAAAGTGTTCTCTGGAGGATGGTAACATTTTCGGGTTGTTCCTTTCCTTTATGGAGAGATGGCCCTGACCTTTAGACCCAATTAAGCATCTTTAGGATTTGGCTACCTCAAACTTCAGTTGAAAGTGAATGTCTGAGGAATACGCCGGATCTGGGGTAGCCCTAAAGGGGCTAGAACTAGTAATTATCCCTTCACTCTTCCCTTCCAATGGGCGGAAGAGACCTCCCCAGGAGATCACTGCAGCCTGGTTGCACAATGCACAGGAGGACACAAGCAGGGATGTCATCAGGAGGACCAGGATGCAGCGGCACAAACCTTTCAATGATTTCAGTAGATCATGAAATGTTACTGCAAAGCCACACTCATTCTCATCCAGCTGTGCCACTCATCACATCCCCATCACTCTGCCTTCCCTACCTTACTCCTGCACATCCTTACTCAAATCAACTTACCTTGCACCTCCACCCATCCCTCTCTATCTACATTATCACTTCCCCATCTCACTAGCCACCCCTCACACTCACCCTCATCCTCGTGCAATCATACCTACTAACAACACACAAGGGTAGGCACTTAGGTGTCTTATGCAATGTTCATGGAAAACTTCTGTTAATATGTTGTCAAATATTGAAATCTTTATTTTCAACACTTTGCATTCTTGGACAGATCTGTGCTCACTTTTGGAAGTGTCTTAGTGAGGTGCAGTGAATGGTGAGACATAACGGTATCCCCCGCAATGGTGATGTGTGTGAAAGGAATTACTTGGTCATTGTAGGAATGCTTTATGTTGCTGGTGTGGGGTGGTGTTAACCTGGCACATCATGTGGCAGCCAGGGTGTACAGCGTCAAGTGAAGTAAATCTGGCTATGGTGATGTCATCGTTGGCCTCCCAGGCAGCAATGTGTTTGGGTGCTGATGCCTTGTGTCCTGTGCAGCATCAGGTGATTGCGGAGAAGGTTGGTGTTATTGTTGGTGATGTTGGTGGGTTGGTGTGCCTGGTGATGTTGACGTTGGGGCTGATCATGGAGAGATTAAGAGGACCATGGTGAGATTTTTTCAAGGGCACCGATGTTGCTGGAATAGATGGCAGCTGAACTTGAGATAACAGAAGCGATCTGTCAATGGTGAGAGAGCTTGCTGCAAGGAGGTGACAGTGGATAGAGAGTTTACACCAAACACTCCCAAACTGCTTAAAGCTCAAAAGTACTTCCAAGTCTTGAAGGCTCAAGCTTCTGACATTGGTAATTGACCAGCTGTGAAATGGTTGCTTTCATACCACTTTTGCAGCTGTCACCTATTCACAGCAATGGGGAGACATAGAGAACCCGACCTACTTACCTGACATGATCTCCAAATGACGTGAACCCCGATAAAAATGTGGGAAAATAGAAAAAGGCTGGCAAAATAGTTAACAAGCATTTAACTATCTTAAAGGCCTCCCTCGCCGTTTGGTGTTGGGTCTGTTCTGAATTCGCAGACCCGACACTTTGGAAATGTACATGGAGGTGGGTTCGCAGCGGGTTCCCAACCCATTGTCGATCATTTTGATTTTGACAGCGGACCCACCTCCGAACCTTAGTGAGGGACAGGATATGTTCAGCAGAGTTGGAACAAGTTGAAGTTTATGGATGGTGGAGGATGGAAGGGCAGAACAGTTCTGATGAAAGGTCATTCTAATTTCTCTCTCCACAGATGCTGCCTGACCTGTTGAGTGTTTCCAGCATTTTTAGTTTTTCTTTCAGATTTCCAGAAGCTTGACTGCAGTAATTTATATTAATTTGTAATATCTAATGAGGCCAGCACATGCACAAAACGCTATCTCCAAAACTTCATTTTTTTTCTCATAAAATATTATTATTGTAGTCAACACCAAATGCACTGAGGCCTACCTTCCTGATTCTGTGGATTACACATGCTGCAGAAAAGGGGAAGTGCCCCAAGCACGTCCCCACACAATTATCCCGATTATTCTTTGTTAAAAAATATTGAGCCTCAATAGGTACCACAACACATGATAAAATTCCATATAAATGGCTCTTACAGAATTGTAAGGCAGTTGAGGTCTTTGCTGAAAATTGGAGGTGGATCAGGAATTGCTCCAAAGAGAGGAAACAGAGTGTATTAGTTAGGAAAGTTATATTGTACTGAGGAGATGTACCAAGTGGAATGCATAGATGTCAGGCCCTCTATGTTTCTTATATATCTATATATAAACCAGTCGGATTTGCAAATATAATGGCGTGTGGATTTCCTCGGAGCTGCTCCACCTTCACCACTAAAATGTTGGCAGAAGTGCGGTGGAGAAGCTTTGTGGAAATTAGCCCCGGTATAAATTGGTGAAATTTGAAGGTGGTACCAAACCGTAATAAGGAGGGGGTGAGGACAGTAGAGCCTGAAGAATCAACCAAGGATTTACAGAAAAACCTAGATGCTATATGTAAATTGCTGGAACTACAGCAGATGAAATTCAGTACAGATAGGTGCATGGCCCTACACCTTGGAAGAACAAAAGGGCAATGTACTCAATGAATAGTGTTGAACTGGCTAGGGAAGAAGTTGACAGAGTTCTAGGAGCCATAGTCAACTTAACACTGGTTATGTCCAGTCACTGCAGAACAGCAATTAACAACGCAAAGGGAATGATGAGTTATATTGGCAAATCAAGAGTATAAATCTGATGCCATCATCCTGATGCCATGTAGTGCTCTGTTTAATGCCGTGTAGTGGTCTGGTTCATGCTGTGTGATTGATGCTGTGTAGTGCACTGGTTGACACTATGTAGTGCACTGGCTTGCATTGTGGAGTGCACTGGTTGATGCTGTGCAGTGCATTGGTTGGCACTATGTAGTGCACTGGCTTGCACTGTGGAGTGCACTGGTTGATGCTGTGTAGTGCATTGGTTGATGTTGTGGAGTGCTTTTCTGTGGCCACACTTAGAATACTGCATTCAGAAGATTTTTGGGGGACTGCCCGAAAATAGGCAGTTTCCTGAAACAAGATTTAAGTCACAAAAAGAAAGGTGGCAGGCTCTCATTGTTCAGTGCTTCTTGTGAGTTCTGCAATCTTCCACAATAATTTTCTATAGGGGATGTTTACAATCGAGGAATCATAGTTTGCTTTACTGTTGTGCTTCGGAATAGCAAATACACAGTTTGGTCTATTTAAAAAAAATGAATTTTCTGCTCACTAAAAAAAGATAGACTGCAAGATATATTCAATTTGACATAATTTTATTAAGCGAGTGAGTGCATAGGGATTTTTCAATGTTAATTTTATTTACTATTTATGATTCATGTAATTCTACATATTTCCTGCCCATTTGTCCTATGCCCCTGTGTTAATTCAGCTGAGACAGTGGCAAAGGTGGTTGATTTCTCAGCAGCTTGTGACCTACCTGTGTGACTACAAGCTGTGATATATCTGTTTGATTGCTCTGTGCTGTCATCATTGGTACCTCGTTGTTTTCTAATACAGCAGACCTAAATTCAACATTGGTGCGTCCATTTTACACCGGCATAGAACGGGCACAACAATGATGAATTTAGCAGTGCAACAGTCTGCACCCAATTTGTCAGCGCCATTTTGTAGGCTTGGAGGTGGTGGTGTTCAAATGCACCTGTTACCATTTTCCTTCTAAGTAGTAGAGGTCGCGGGTTTGGGAAGTGCTGTCGAAGAAGCCTTGGGGAATTGTTACAGTGTATCTTGTAGATGGTACACATTGTATCACAGTGCTCTGGTAGTAGAGGGATTGAATGTTTAAGGTGCTGGATGGGCTGCCAATCAAGCTGGTCCAGTTAAGTTCCTGGTGAATGGTGACCCCCCCCAGGATGTTGATAGTGGGGGATTTGACAATGGCATGTCAAGGGGAGGCGGTTAGTCTTTCTCTTGTTGGAGCTAGTCATTACCTGGCACTTGTGTGGTGAGAGTGTTACTTGCCATTTATCAGGCCAAGCCAGAATGTTGTCCATGGCTTGCTGCATGTGGGCACAAACTGCTTCACTATTTGAGGAGTTGCGAATGGAACTGAACACTGTGCAATCATCAGCAAACATCCTCACTTCTGACCTTATGATGGAGGGAAGTTCATTGATGAAACAGCTAAAGATGCTTGGGCCTAGGACACTGCCCTGAGGAACTCCTGCAGTGATGTCCTGGGGCTCAGATGATTGGTTTCCAATAACCACAACCATCTTCCTTTGTGCTAGGTATGACTCCAGCCAGTGGAGAGTTTTCCCAATGACATCAATTTTACTAGGGCTCCTCAATGCCACATCGCCAAATGCTGCCTTGATGTCAACAGCAGTCACTCTTACCTCACCTCTGGTATTTAGCGGTTTTGTCTGTGTTTGGGCCAAGGCTGTCATGATGTCTGGAGCCAAGTGGTCCTGCTGGAATCCCCATTAGTAAATAATGTATGCAAAGGCTTCGATATTTACTGGGGCGGGAGTGGAGGAGTTCTAGTTAGGAAACCTGGATGTCCGGGTTCCACCAAAAGCTGTGGAGTTTTTATAGGTTCCCCGCCCGGAAGTTACCCTGATTGACAGGCTTGGAGCAGATAGATTTCCTGCTGCTGGGGTAGAGATCATGAGGGAACATTCAGTACATCATGGTTAAGAGGTTCGGGGGATGATGTTGGCGGGTCAGTGATTGTGGTGGGGTGGTTTGTGATTGTGGAGGGAGGGTCGGGGATCATGGCGCATCGATAATCACGGGGGTGGTTGCGATCGCGGGGTGTCGGTGATCGCAGGGGGTCCAATCGCGGTGGATGGTCCTATCGCGGTCCTATCGCGTGGGGGGTTCCTATCATGGGGGATCCAATTGCGGGAGGTGGTCCTATTGCGGGGATAGCCCTATTGCAGGGGGGGGAGGTGTCCAATAGCAGGGGGGATCCAATCGTGGGGGGTCCTCTTGCAGGGGGTTGGTCCTATCTTGGAGTTGGGTCCAATTGTGGTGGGTTAAGCAGGTTATCTTGGGGGGCTGGGAGGAAGCACTCCTGCTGCTCCTGACTCACAAGCAGTCTGGAAACTTACTTATCTCTTCCATGCAGCAGTCCTTGCCTCCCTTTAACTGCCGGGATTCCTGAGGCACGGGAAACCCTGCTGGCCAGCATTAAAACTGGAAGAGATCGATCCCAATTTTAATTCCAGGTGGATTCCATGCTCAGGCTTGAGTTAAAATTACAGTCAGGTTTCAGTGATGTAATCGGGCGGCAACATGCAAATGTAAAGAAGGATACTGTTGGCTCCGGGTGTGTGTGCTTGCTGTCTGCTTAGGAGTGCAGGTTAAAATTACAGATGTGGCGATCATGGCGGCTTTTGGACAGGTAAGAGCCAGGGCGATTGTAAATGCTCAGCTGTCGGGTTTCTGCTGAGAATGTAGGGTTAAAACCACCTCCAAAATCTGAGGCATGCAGCCTCATTAAAGGATTTAAATGAGTGATCCATTTCCTGGGAGTGCATTGGTCGCCCACCCCCATCCCACCTCTGTTAAACCTGGGTTGGGTTTGGGTTTGAGATTTAAAATTTTTTAGCATCCCACCTGACCCAACGCCACCCATTTTTGGAGGTTAAAATCAGTCCCCAAAGTGCCTGTATCTAGACTCTGATTGATTCAAGCAGGGCTGAATATACTTGGTGCTGTGATGATTGTTCCTTTGTGGCTGTGCTCCGAAGACCATTGGTTTCATCATTCTCTGTGAAGATAGCAGATGGGACATTATTAGTACCTGAGCAAACTTATCCATTTGGGCATTGCATTTTCATTAAATTAAGTATGAAGCAGTTGAGTACAATCAGTGTGTATGGAAATGTTGTTATAGCATAAGGTGCAAACATACAATATATGATTTCTATGCTACATACCAGGTGGTTCATGGTCCTTTCCAACCTCCTGAGGCCCAATGCCTTTCATAAGTTTTCTCTCTATTAATTACCTTATGTGCTGTTTATGGGCTGTCAAAGACTTCTCCTGGGAAGGCCCTCCACCTGTTTCAATTCTTGGCCTGTTGTTCAATGGAAATTTGGCATTTTAATATGAGAACAGTGTGAATTCATAAGAAGGACAAATGTGTCACCTGCCATTATATTCATTCATTTGACAATAGAAATATTGTTTTCATTGCATTCATTTCTTTAACAAGTCAGAATAAAAACATCAGCATTATATGGTTTTCATGCCCATATTAAGATAGGGTCATGTGCAACCTGACATAATATTAATTAATATAATTATTTTCTTTATTTTATTATACATGTGACATTCAAGAGTTAAAAGCACCCCCTCTCTATGCCAAACCTCTCTACTTAAAGAGAGAATAATATTCTTGCCTTACCTTGGTGCTGTTTTTCATGTCATTGAATTTCTTCTCGATCTCACCCAGATTTTTTGGGGATCATTTTTATTTTGGGCAAACTTTGGATGGGTAACAGAAGGCGCACTCATGCTGCCTGCCTGAAGTTCTTGACAAGAAGCCCAAACCATTTTGAGGGCTGGCCTTCATTTGCTTACAATCAGCAAGTGCATTTCCAGATGGTTGGGTGGGGAGGTGGGGGTGAGGCGGGGGGGGGGGCGGGGGTGGTGGTGGGAGTGGGGAGCAGGGGGCGGCTGGCTGGAATTCCAATGGCTCATTGTGAATCCGAGCCAGAAGTAGCATATTGCGGTGGGGGAGTGGGGTGGAACAGCAATCGCGGGTGAATGGTGGAAGATTTTTCTGGCGCCAAGAGCAGCATTCTTGCTCTCCTGGGCCTAACCAATCTCGTAATTATCTTTTTCTGAGGGGCCTGCAGCAGTCATTTATGGGACCATTGGCTAGGATGCTCAATATCTGATACTAATTGGCAGAGCATGTGCAGTGCTCGCTCAAACAATTGCTACCTCAAAGTTGTGTCGGTGTCCTGTGTAGTCCATAGGATCCAGGTTAGTATATTATTGTTACAGACGGGAGCCTGGTCCGCCCTGAGAAGGGCCCAAGGCAAGTGCTGGTGGGCGGATTGAGAATGGGAATGGGGTGGTAAATGTTTGCCATGATTTCTGGGGTGCTACCACCTCATTCCCAGCAAGTGGAGGCCCTCAAAATCTGGCCTTATAGTGGTCAACCTTAGGTTGGCGCAGTCAGCAACAACCTGCCATGCCCTTTGAGCTGAATGTGAGTTTATGGGCTACCCCGCCTCCCTGGACCATGCCAGATTCCACTAGATTTCAAGAAAAGATGAAATAGAAATATATGCCCCTTTTAGGGGAGATTGTGAAAGAATGATACAAATATTTTGAATTACTATTTGTGGATGCTGAAGATATGTTCTATTTTGACTTTAATGGATGTGTGGGCTGCTTTGTACCTCTTTTGAGTTCTTGTTCTCAGATACTCCACTGGTGTCATGAGCCACTGTTGCAGGGTATATCAAATGATGCCAGCATTGACTGCTACAGAATGAATAAATCCTGGAAGCTGCCAGGGTAATGTGTGTTCACATCAATGTGTCTGTGCCTGGGATCTGAAGATTATATATTGAGAGAATAGTAGCTTTTTCAATTCATGAATGAATGTGCCATTGGGGTAGAGACATGAATGGCCACGAGTGAAGTCAATTATGCCCCGTGCTTTAGGGAATCCTGCCACACAATGGAATTGCCACTCTTTTTCTTGCTGCTGGATACTTTCCACAGGAAATGTAATGAAATCCCAGGCCTGGAAAACAATGCATCAGTTACCTTCTTGATACAATTCTGGACTGAAGGGTGGGAGATAGGACAGAAATCACCTGAACTTGTCTGAGAGTACCCTGCCATTTTAAAGTTCAAAGCAGCTGAAACCTTGCTAGCTACTGATACCAGGCGCTGGATCTGGACTTCAAATGTGGCTGCAGGAGTGTGCAACGTTCAGTGATGTCTTCCTTCGGGAACCTTAATCGCTACTGTTAGGTTTCTTCAGACAGCTGCAGGTAACAAACACTTGGCCTGTGTATATAAGTGCCAGTGTAAGGACATTTCTGATGGAGCATCTTTGGTCTATCTTGCATGCCACTTATAACCTTCCTCTTCCAGGTATACATGTGCTGACAATTCACTGGGACTCAATGAAGACCTAGGCCTAGAAATTCAGTTGGTTGCGCCAGCGATTTGCGCCTAAAGAGCCCGAGATTTGGGGTGTTACCCAATTTTCGGACGTGCGCAGTGATCCTAGCGCATCCTGCCATATTGAGTAGCCTGTTAGCGCTGGCGCTAAGTCTTTGCGCCCGCTCGTGGGCGCAGCCAGATAATGACGTAATTTCATTGTGCAATGCATTTTTGGCACCCCATACCGGAAATTCAGTGGCGCCCCCCTCCGTTCCGCCTGGCGCTATTAGTGACAGTTGGATGGAATGTTACCAGGTCCTTCTCAGACTCGGGGGGCGCTCTTTAAAGGGGACAGCACTAGTATAAAACCGGCAGACATTTGGCCTGGCCATACTGCTCGCTGCTGGAGAGAGTTGCAGACCTTCAGTTACACAGACTTGTTCTTGTTGAGCCAGAGGAGCCTTGGGACCTTCAGCCCTGTCCAGAACAGTTGGATCAAGAAAGCTGACTGCGTCTTACTCGTTGGCCAGAATAATGGGAGCTGCTTTGGAGGGGAACGTCATCCTGGCTGAACAACTGGCAAGGGCACAGAGACGGAGGGAGAGAGGGCTGGGATTGGCCAGAAGGAGGAGGGCCAATGGACGTCGCCGAATCTGACCATACGCTGCCAGGGTTTTCAGGCAGCAGGTCTCCTACCTTACCATGTCGGAGGAGCAGTGTCTGCGAAGGCTCAGATTTGGTAAGGATGTTGTCACTGAGCTCAAAAAAGGAGGTAGAGAAAAAGCGGGGAATTATAGACCGGTAAGCCTGACATCAGTAGTGGGGAAAATGCTAGAATCTATTATAAAAGATGTAATCGCAGAGCACTTGGTAAGCAGTGACAGGATCGGACAAAGTCAACATGGATTTACAAAAGGTAAATCATGCTTGACTAATCTACTGGAATTTTTTGAGGATGTAACTGGTAAAATAGATAAGGGAGAACCAGTGGATGTGGTGTATTTGGACTTTCAGAAGGCTTTCGATAAGGTCCCACATAAGAGATTAGTGTGCAAAATTAAGGCACATGGGATTGGGGGCAAGGTATTGACTTGGATAGAGAACTGGTTGGCGGACAGAAAGCAAAGAGTTGGAATAAATGGGTCGTTTTCCGAGTGGCAGGCAGTGACTAGTGGGGTACCGCAAGGATCGGTCCTAGGACCCCAGCTGTTCACAATATATATTAATGATCTGGACGAGGGAATTGGATGTAATATCTCCAAATTTGCAGATGACACAAAGCTGGGTGGGAGGGTAAGCTGTGAGGAGGATGTCGTGAAACTCCAGTAGGATTTGGACAGATTGGGTGATTGGGCAGAAACATGGCAAATGCACTATAATATGGATAAATGTGAGGTTATCCACTTTGGTGGCAAAAACAGGAAGGCAGATTATTATTTGAATGGCAATAGATTGGGAGAAGGGGAAGTGCAAAGAGACCTGGGTGTTCTTGTGCACCAGTCGCTGAAGGTAAGCATGCAGGTGCAGCAGGCGGTTAAGAAGGCAAATGGTATGTTGGCCTTTGTAGCAAGAGGGTTCGAGTACAGGAACAAAGATGTCTTGCTACAGTTGTACAGGGCCTTGGTGAGACCGCACCTTGAGTATTGTGTGCAGTTTTGGTCGCCTTACCTGAGGAAGGACGTTCTTGCCATGGAAGGAGTGCAGCGAAGATTCACCAGGCTGATACCTGGGATGGCAGGAATGACGTATGAGGAGAGATTGTGTCGATTGGGCTTATACTCACTGGAGTTTAGAAGATTGAGAGGGGATCTCATCGAAACCTATAAAATTCTGTCAGGCCTGGACAGACTAGATGCAGGAAGGATGTTTCTGATGGCCGGGGAGTCCAGAACCAGGGGTCATAGTCTAAGGATAAGAGGTAAGCCATTTAGGACTGAAATGAGGAGGAATTTCTTCACCCAGAGAGTGGTGAACCTATGGAATTCTCTGCCACAGAGGGCGGTGGAGGCCAGTTCATTAAATATATTCAAAAAAGCGTTGGATATATTTCTTAAGGCTAAAGGGATCAAGGGATATGGGGAGAAGGCAGGGACAGGGTACTGAATTCGGATGATCAGCCATGATCTCATTGAATGGGGGAGCAGGCTCGAAGGGCCGAATGGTCTACTCCTGCTCCTATCTTCTATGTTTCTATGAGCTGTGCCACCTGCTTGCTGGGGATCTGCAGCCACGGATACGGTGCAGGACCTCTCTGTCGGTGGCCGTGAAAGTCACTGTTGCGCTCAACTTTTACGCCAGCGGATCGTTTCAGGCAGCAGCTGGGGACATATCAAATATCTCTCAATTTGCGGTGCATTGCTGCATCCGGCAAGTGACAGCTGCCCTCTACAAAAGGAGGCGCAAATTAATCACCTTCCCTGTGACCCTGGAGAAGCAGGGGGAGCACGCACAGGGCTTCGCGGCTATTGCCGACTTCCCCGTGGTGCAGGGGGCCATTGATTGCACACACGTGGCTTTGCGGGCGCCATTACAGAATCCGGAGGAGTTCCGTAACCGAAAGGGGTTCCACTCCCTTAATGTGCAGCTGGTCTGTGATCACCGGCAGATGATCATGGCGGTGAACGCACAATTTCCTGGCAGCAGCCATGACGCGTTCATCCTGCGGCAAACCTCAGTGGCTGACCATTTTGAGGCCCCGGCTCACCCACGAGGCTGGCTTCTGGGCGACAAGGGCTATCCTCTCTGCCCATGGCTGATAACCCCGCTCCGTTTGCCCAGCACCCCGGCAGAAGAGCATTACAACAACAGCCATCAGGCCACAAGGAACATTGTGGAGCACACAATTGGTGTGCTGAAGCAGCGTTTCCGTTGTCTAGACCATTCGGGGGGCACCCTACAGTACTTGCTGGAGCATGTGGCGTGCATCGTTATTGTCTGCTGCATGCTCCACAACCTGGCCATTCGACGCACCCAGCCAATGCCAGCCGACCCTCAAGGTCCAGCAGAGCAGGCGGACGAGGAGGAGGAGGAGGAGGAGGAGGAGGAGGAGGAGCATGCGGGCGAGGAGAATCAGGAGGAGGAGGAGGAAGATGGGAGGGCTCCAGAAACTGGAAGGGCCGTTCGTCAGAGGCTCGTAAGGGCTCGGTTCTAGGCCCCTCGGACAGAATGGCGGCTGTGATTCGAACAGCGCCCTCCGGTTCGCTGTAAGCCTATGAAGGCCTCGATGATTGTAAATAGTGTACAGCTCGATTGTAAATAAAAAGTATTCTTTATTTTCAAACAAGTGCTTCCTTCCAGCATGACAATGTAATGGTAACAGAAATCATAACTAACAAACTAACAGATAACTGCCTGGCAACCCGGCGAAACTAACCAAACCATAACAAACAAACACAGCAGGTGTGGACGGCCTTAAATCCGGAAAAAGAGATGTCTTAGCACCTCCCTCTGCTGGTGACCCCTTGATGGAGACCGACTCCTCTTACGAGGTCGGCTTCTTCCCTCCCTGCAGCTCCTCTGTAATTGGACCCCAGTGGCTGCGCCAAGGCTGGGGGATGCCTGCTGTGTGTCTGGAAGCGCTGAAGCCCCTGAGGGATGGCCTGGACGACCGCTGGGCTTGGAGGTCCCGCAAGCAGGCTGCTCCAACTGGGCATGTCTGCTAGCAGTCTGCCGCGCAGGTGGTGGCAGCTGCTCTGCTGACGTGCCAACGGTGGCATCAGGACTGCTCACATGCAGAGAGAGGACACCTGCACCGTGGTCGGCCGACACACTGGCACTCTGACGGGGCCGCACAGGATCATACGCCACAATCGACTGCTCCACAGATTCATGGCCTTCTGTGGTGCTGCAAGGGCCTGGGGTGATCCTACCTGATGCAGCTAGGGTGGCAGCAGGGAGTGTTCGCGTGCCCTCAATTTGCGTGTGGACGAGGCCAGCAAGGGACTGCATGGCAGCAGTGAGGACCTGCGTGGCAGGTGCCAGTGCTTGGGAAAAGCCATGGACAGTCCTTTCCACTGCTTCGGACAAGGCCTGGACAGACCTTTCCACTGCCTCGGACAAGCCCTGGACAGACCTTTCCACTGCCTCGGACAAGCCCTGGACAGACCTTTCCATTGCTGGGCTGAAGCCCTGGACAGTCCTTTCCATTGCTGGGCCGAAGCCCTGGACAGCCCTTTCCATTGCTGGGCTGAAGCCCTGGACAGCCCTTTCCATTGCTGCCCCAAAGTCCAGCACACTCTTTGCCAGTGTGTTGATCGACTCAGGCATCCTCCCCACTGCAGCCATCAGCTCAGTGTGCCTGAGCCGGGCCTGGGCACTCATCTTGGCAAGGCTACGCACCTCCTCTGCACTCTGTGCAGCAGTCACGGTGGCCTGCCTCGCCCTCCGGTGTGACGGCCCCCGAGCGTCCCTACCCCCCGCGCGTTGCTGCAGGCCACTGGTTCCTGCAACTGGCTCCTCATCAGAGCCCCCCCCCCTCCCCTCAAGGGAACTACTATCCCCAGTCTCCAGATGCGGTGGCTCCCCTGAGGCTGCTACGGATGGTCTGGCTTCCTCCTGGTCGTCGCCTCCGGAGGTACTGGCACTGGCATTTTGAGGGGCTGGCTCCCGAGCTGGTGATGCAGCATCTGAAAGCAGGGAGGTTGAAGAGTGGTTTTAGCAAAAGGACAGTTTGGCAGCAAGGGATGCAACAGTGCGGCAATGCTATGACATGGCTCCACATTGAGAAAGCATGCTGGCGGGGGAAACAACTGGAAGGTGACAGCTGTAATAGTAGAGAACCTTACCATCGCTGTGGACAATGGGGTCGGCAGCTGCAGTGGTGACAGGACCACTCAGGCATCCTCCCACAATCTGGTGGACTCTCTCCTCGAGATCCGTCAGAGGCTCCAGTTGAGGACAGCCTCCTCTGGTGCGAAGCTGCTCCTTGCGGTTTCTCGCCAGCTTGGCCTGCAGGGCAAAGGACGGGAAGTGATGTTACATGATGCCCTGAATTATGATCTCATGCCCCCCATGGTGGAACAGCCCTTACATGATGCCCTGAATTATGATCTCATGCCCCCCATGGTGGAACAGCCCTTACATGATGCCCTGGGTTATCATCTCATGCCCCCCATGGTGGAACAGCCCTTACATGATGCCCTGAGTCAAATGTGCATGTGTGTGACCAGAAAGGGCCATGGGTGCTTGCTGACAGATGGCCAGTGGGGCAAAGCGCACCCTGTAGTCATAAAGTCAGGTGCTAATGGAGGGATGCATAAGTTTACATAAACAACACTCACCCTCACGACCCGAGTGAGGTCGTTGAATTTCTTCCTGCACTGCACAGGTCTCCTGGTCACCATGCTGCTGGAGTTGACCCTCTGAGAAACATCCCTCCAAGCTCGTCGGTAGTCCTTATGATTAGGCCTCCTTCCATTGCCGGGATAGAGGACATCTCGCCGGCGCTCCACTGCGCCACCAATTCCTCCAGAGACTCATTGGTGAAGCTCTCTGCTCTCTGCCTCACCCTCTCCATATGCTCCAAGTTTTTTGCGCCAGAGAAGGGCCTGCGCCG
This sequence comes from Somniosus microcephalus, assembly GCF_052327205.1. Lineage (NCBI taxonomy): Eukaryota > Metazoa > Chordata > Chondrichthyes > Squaliformes > Somniosidae > Somniosus > Somniosus microcephalus. The sequence goes on from NC_140988.1 coordinate 196,749,872, forward strand.
ATTTGCAGGCCTACAAGGTGCAGATTGTGGATGCTGGAGCTGCCTGACCCACCCCTTTAAGAGCTGGCCAGCGCCTGGAAGTCTCGTGGTCATGGGTAATTGAGAGCACCGGCACTGCGGCTGGACGCCCCAATATTGGGTTGCGCCGGCATGTTAGCGCCTTAGGTGCCCCGTGTAATGCCTGAACTCGCGCCTCAATCAACTTTGGGGCGCTGCAACCCAATGTCGCACGAGGTGTCGAGAAGTTGCATCTGGCTATAAAATTTGCGCTCCGCCAATTCTAACGCCCCAAGCGGGGCTATACCAAATTTCTAGGCCCTAGAGTCCTTGACACTGGCCCTGTCCCCTTACCAGATGACCTTGTAAGGGGCAGCCAGAAAATTTGTCCTCACACAGCCATCCCCGAAATTTGGGTGTAAGGCCGGGATTGGCAAAATGTTGGAGTCCATTATTAAGTAAACATTATCAGAGCATTTGGATAAACATAATTTAATAGGACAGAGTCAGCATGGTTTTACGAAAGGGAAGTCATGTTTGACATAGAAACACAGAAGATAGGAGCAGGAGTAGGCCATTCGGCCCTTTGAGCCTGCTCCGCCATTCAATGAGATCAAGGCTGATCATCCAAATTCAGTACCCTGTCCCTGCCTTCTCCCCATATCCCTTGATCACTTTAGCCTCAAGAAATATATCCAACACTTTCTTGAATATATTTAATGAACTGGCCTCCACCGCCCTCTGTGGCAGAGAATTCCACAGGTTCACCACTCTCTGGGTGAAGAAATTCCTCCTCATTTCAGTCCTAAATGGCTTACCCCTTATCCTTAGACTGTGACCCCTGGTTCTGGACTCCCCGGCCATCAGAAACATCCTTTCTGCATCTAGTCTGTCCAGACCTGACAGAATTTTATAGGTTTCGATGAGATCCCCTCTCAATCTTCTAAACTCCAGTGAGTATAAGCCCAATTGACACAATCTCTCTTCGTACGTCATTCCTGCCATCCCAGGTATCAGCCTGGTGAATCTTCGCTGCACTCCCTCCATGGCAAGAACGTCCTTCCTCAGGTAAGGTGACCAAAACTGCACACAATACTAAAGGTGCAGTCTCACCAAGGCCCTGTACAACTGCAGCAAGACATCCTTGTTCTTGTACTCGAACCCTCTTGCTACGAAGGCCAACATACCATTTGCCTTCTTAACTGCCTGCTGCACCTGCATGCTTACCTTCAGCGACTGGTGCACAAGAACCCCCAGGTCTCTTTGCACTTCCCTTCTCCCAATCTATTGCCATTCAAATAATAATATGCCTTCCTGTTTTTGCCACCAAAGTGGATAACCTCACATTTATCCACATTATAGTGCATTTGCCATGTTTCTGCAAAATCACCCAACCTGTCCAAATCGTACTGGAGTTTCATGACATCCTCCTCACAGCATACCCTCCCACCCAGCTTTGTGTCATCTGCAAATTTGGAGATAGTACATCCAATTCCCTCGTCCAGATCATTAATATATATTCTGAACAGCTGGGGTCCTAGGACCAAACCTTGCGGTACCCCACTAGTCACTGCCTGCCACTTGGAAAATGACCCGTTTATTCCAACTCTTTGCTTTCTGTCCACCAACCAGTTCTCTATCCAAGTTTGCTCGAGTTCTTTGATGATGTAACATACAGGGTGGATAAAGGGGAACCAGTGGATGTAGTGTATTTGGACTTCCAAAAGGCATTTGACAAGGTTCCACACAAAAGATTACTGATCAAGATAAAAAATCATGGGATTGGGGGTAATATACTGGCATGGGTGGAAGATTGGCTATCTAACAGAAAACAAAGAGTTGGGATAAATGGTTTGTTCTCGGGCTGGCAATCAGTAACTAGTGGTGTCCCACAGGGATCAGTGCTGGGACCCCAACTCTTTACAATCTATATTAACGATTTGGAGGAAGGGACCGAGTGCAACATATCCAAGTTTGCTGACGATACAAAGATGGGAGGGAAAGCAGTGAGTGAGGAGGACATAAAAAACCTGCAAAAGGACATCGACAGGCTAAGTGAGTGGGCAGAGATTTGGCAGATGCAAAATAATGTTGGAAAGTGCGAGGTTATGCACTTTGGCAGAAAAAATCAAAGAGCAAGTTATTATCTAAATGGAGAGAAACTGCAAAGTGCTACAGTGCAAAGGGATCTGAGGGTCCTGGTACATGAAACACAAAAAGTTAGTATGCAGGTGCAGCAGGTGATCAGGAAGGCCAATGGAATCTTGGCTTTTATTGCAAGGGGGATGGAGTATAAAAACAGGGAAGTCTTGCTGCAGTTATACAGGGTACTGGTGAGGCCACACCTGGAATACTGCGTGCAGTTATGGTTTCCATATTTAAGAAAAGATATACTTGCTCTCGAGGCGGTTCAGAGAAGGTTCACTCGGTTGATTCCAGAGATGAGGGGGTTGACGTATGAGGAAAGGTTGAATAGGTTGGGACTCTACTCATTGGAGTTCAGAAGAATGAGAGGCGATCTTATCGAAACATATAAGAATGTGAGGGGGCGTGATCGAGTGGATGCGGTGAGGATGTTTCCACTGATGGGTGAGACTAGAACTAGGGGGCATAATCTTTGAATAAGGGGCTGCCCTTTCAAAACTGAGATGAGGAGAAACTTCTTCACTCAGAGGGTGGTAAATCTATGGAATTTGCTACCCGAGAGAGCTATGGAAGCTGCAACATTAAATAAATTTAAAATGGAAATAGACATTGTCCTAGCAGATAAGGGAATTAGGGGTTATGGGGAGAGGGCAGGGAAGTGGACGTGAGTCTAGATTCAGATTGGCCATGATCCTATTGAATGGCGGCACAGGCCCGAGGGACCGTATGGCCTACTCCTGCTCCTATTTCTTATGTTCTTATGTTCTTATGGGAGCTATCATATCCATGTCCTGGCCATGTTTCCGGCCATTCCAATGGACTCCTTTTAAATTATGACAGAAATCACTGAAAAAACTGCAGTTATTTGCACCAATATTGGTTATCACCCATGCTCCTGAGCAGACATGAAAGTAGTTTCTACCTCATTTTTACCTAGATTTGGGTAAGGCTGAGTTCAATGGGATGAGACAGAGACTGTCCACAGTAAACTGGGAAAATCTGTTAATGGGTATAATGACAGAAGATCAGTGGGAGATGTTCAAAAAAGAATTTAAGGTGATACAAAATCAGTTAATACCCATGAGGGTCAAGAGCCCTACTTTCCAAAAAAAATCCATGGATGACTAAAGAGGCAAGGGACTGCATAAAACGAAAAGAAAAAGCATAAAAAATGCAAAAAATAGCACAGACGAATGGGAAAGATAAAAAAACAGCAAAGCGTCACAAACAGATGGTAAGAGCTACAAAAAGGGAGTATGAAAATAAGCTTGCAAGGGATATCAAAATCAACACAAAGAATGTTTACAACTATATTAGGAAAAACTGAAAGTGGTGATATTGTCAATCCCGCAGGGATCGGTGCTAGGACCCCAGCTATTCACAATATATATTAATGATCTAGACGAGGGAACTAGATGTAATATCTCCAAGTTTGCAGATGACACAAAGCTGGGTGGGCGTGTGTGCAGTGAGGAGGATGCAGAGAAACTGCAGTATGATTTGGACATGTTGGGTGATTGGGCAGATGCATGGCAGCTGCAGTATAATGTGGATAAATGCGAGGTTATCCACTTTGGTGGCAAAAACAGGCAGGCAGATTATTATCTGAATGGCAATAGATTGGGAGAAGGGGAAGTGCAACGAGACCTGGGTGTCCTTGTGCACCAGTCGCTGAAGGTAATCATGCAGGTGCAGCAGGCAGTTAAGAAGGCAAATGGTATGTGGGCCTTCGTAGCGAGAGGATTCGAGTACAGGAACAAGGATGTCTTGCTGCAGTTGTACAGGGCCTTGGTGAGACCACACCTTGAGTATTGTATGCCGTTTTGGTCGCCTTATCTGAGGAAGGATGTTCTTGCCATGGAGGGAGTGCAGCGAAGATTCACCAGACTGATACCTGGGATGGCAGGAATGACATATGAGGAGAGATTGGGTCAATTGGGCTTATACTCGCTGGAGTTTAGAAGAATGAGAGGGGATCTCATTGAAACTTATAAAATTCAAACAGGTCTAGGCAGACTAGATGCAGGAAGGATGTTCCCGATGGCGGGGGAGTCCAGAACCAGGGGACACAGTCTAAAGTTAAGGGGTAAGCCATTTAGGACAGAACTGTGGAGGAATTTCTTCACCCAGAGAGTGGTGAACCTGCGGAATTCTCTACCACAGAAGGCAGTTGAGGCCAATTCATTAAATATATTCAAGAAGGAGTTAGATATATTTCTTAAGGTTAAAGGGATCAAGGGATATGGGGAAAAGGCAGGGACAGGGTACTGAATTTGGATGATCAGCCATGGCGGAGCAGGCTCGAGGGGCCGAATGGACTACTCCTGCTCCTATCTTCTATTTTTCTATGTTTCTTTAATAAGGAAATGGTGGTCATGTCGAATAATTACTTTGCATCAGTATTTACAGAAATCCAAGGAAACTAATATTAACTCAGGGACAGGGACTCAATAAAATTAACGTAAGTAAAATAACAGTAATGAAGAAAATAATGGCACTAAAGGGTGACAAATTCCCAGGGCCAGATGGTTTGCATCCCAGGATTTAAAGGAAGTAGGTGAGCACATTGCAGGTGCCCTAACTATAATCTTCCAAAGTTCTCACGATTCAGGAACCGTTCCTTTAGATTGGAAAATTGCGCATGTCACACCGCTATTTAAGAATGGTGAGAGAGGGAAACCAGAGAATTAGAGACCAGTTAGCCTAACATTTGTTGTCAGGAAATTGCTGGAGTCTGTAATTAAGGATAGCGTGACTGAACACCTAGAAAATTTTTAGTTGATCAGAGAGAACCAGCATGGATTTGTGAAAGGTAGGTCATGCTTGACAAACCTGATTGAATTTTTTGAGGAGGTGACTAAAGTAGTGAACAGGGGAATGTCTATGGATGTTATTTATATGGACTTCCAGAAGGCATTTGATAAAGTCCCACATAAGAGACTGTTAACTAAGGTAGAAGCCCATGGAATTGAAGGCAAATTATTGACCTGGTTAGGAAGTTGGCTGAGCAGCAGGAGACAGAGTAGGGATAAAGGGTAGGTAGGTACTCAAACTAGGCAGAATGTGACTAGTGGTGTCCCACAGTGATCTGTGTTAGGGCCTCAACTATTCACAGTATTTATTAACAACTTAAATGATGGCATAGAAAGTCATATATCCAAATTTGCCGATGACACAAAGATAGGAGGCATTGTAGGCAGTGTATATTAAAGCATAAAATTACAATGAGATATCAACAGATTAAGTGAATGGGCAGAACTGTGACAAATTGATTTCAGTATAGGCAAGTGTGAGGCCATCCACTTTGGACCTGAAATGGATAGAACCTTTCTAAATGGTGAAAAGCTAAAAACAGTGGAGGTCCAAAAAGACTTGGGGGTCCAGGTGCATAGATCATTAAAATGTCATGAACAGGTACGGAAAATAATTCAAAAGGCTAATGGAATGCTGGGATTTATATCTAGAGGACTAGAATAGAAGGGGGTAGAAGTTATGCTGCAGCTATACAAAGCCCTGGTTAGACCACACCTGGAGTACTGTGAGCAGTTCTGGGCACCACACCTTAGGAAGGATATATTGGCCTTGGAGGGAGTGCAGCGTAGGTTTACCAGAATGATACCCAGACTTCAAGGGTTATATTACAAGGAGAGATTACACAAATTAGGGTTATATTCTGTAGAATTTAGAATATTAAGGGTTGATCTGATTGAAGTTTTCAAGTTATTAAGGGGAACAGATAGGATAGTTAGAGAGAAACTATTTCCGCTGGTTGGGGAGTCTTGGACTAGTGGGCATAATCTAAAGATTATATCCAGAACTTTCAGGAGTGAAATTAGGAAACACTCTACACACAAAGGGTGGTAGAAGTTTGGAACCTTCTTCTGCAAACGGCAATTGATGCTAGATCAATTGTTAATTTTAAATCGGACACTGATAGCCTTTTGTTAACCAAAGGTATTAAGGGATATGGGCCAAAAGCGGGTATATGGAGCTAGGTCGCAGATCAGCCGTGATCTTATTGAATGGCGGAACAAGCTCGAGGGGCTCATTGGCCTACCCCTTTTCCTATGTTCTTATGTTCATTTAGGATCAGAATTAGTACTGATGTATAGAACTATTTCCATCCATTGAGCCACCTCTGGTCATGTAAAATAGTTGTAACATCTATAGCTCATTCTTATTTATTATATGCATAAATAATCTGCATTTAGTAATCCAGGGAAGAGTATCATAAATTTGCTGATGACATCAAATTATGAAGATTGTAAAAGACCGCAGGTGGCATAGATGGACTAGCAGGATGGAGAGCAAGGTAGTCAATGCAATTGAATCTAAACAAATGTGAAATAATACATTTTGGAAGCAAGAATAGTAAAAGGGAACATAGCTTAAATGGTAAGATTCATGCAGACTTATGGGCTGAATGGTGTGGTGCTGTTCGGTAAACATCTATGCTTCTTTTAAGTGAACATAAATGACTTGTGAATAAAACTTAAAATAAATTGCTGGGATTAAGCACATTGTTGAAATGAACCATAACCAATTTTGGAACTGTGCCAAATCAATCCCTGCAGCGCAGAATTAGAATAACAAATTAGTAATAGAGCCAAACATCATAAATTCATGCAAGGTATCAAGTTAAAAAGGAATAAAGTTAAAGACATTTAGTTGCATTTGCCATAAATTATTTGAAAGTTTAAAATAAATAACCAGTAACTTTAATAGCCCATCATTTTTCATTGCTGGTATGGACATTTGACCCTAGCATCATTAATGTTCGATTTCAAAGAAATATCTTTACCAGAATTCAAACCAGGTACCTATTTTATGAATACAGGACACTTATTCCTACAGTGAGGAAAATAATACATATATGTGAGTTAATTATAAGACTGTAACCAATCAAAGTATCAAGTTATGTTTTGCCTATATAACAATAATCATTGCACTTCAAATATAATTCACTGTGTGAAATGGTTTGGGCTGTTCAGATAATGTGATAAGCCACTATTTCTTCCTTGCACAAATAATGAGAACAAAGTTCAAGTAATTTATAATCACTATCATCTAAAGCCCCAATTTTAATTCAGGTGGGGATCGAGGTGGTTGGTAAACCATCCTAACCTTGGCAGCATGAGATTTTAACTCCTTTGCCTCCTCTGCATTACCTTGGCCAGTTTCTCCCACAAAACTGGCAGGCTGCGCCAGCTGACCAGTGGGCAAGAGTACAATGTTGGACAGCAGGAGGCCACCAATGGGGCCCAAAGGAATGGTCCGCAGCACTCAATTAAGTTATAGGAATGGGGGTTTCAGGAGGGACTCACGATCGAGGGGAGTGGGAGCCTGGGGCAGTGGAGGCCTACATTTTTCCGTGTGGGGCTAGGAGGAGAAGGAGTGCGAAGGAAAGCAAAACATAGCAACAAGACTTACCTTTTTAGGCCTCATCTGGCCCCGGCTCCTCTTCCTGCTAGGTGCACCTGGTGGGAAAACCATAGCCGCTTCACCACTCAGACTCAGGGTTAAAATAGCAGTCGGGCCCCAATGATGTCATCGTAGCCTGATCTGGATATTTCAACAAGAACCCAGGCAGTTTCTGGAGTGCGTCCTTCTCACCTGATCAGAAGAGCATATTAAAACAGTAGCCAACAGGATCACTGTGGATTTCGGTGGATTGAATCCCACGGGTAATTTTACTGCCCGCCCTCCTGGTCTCAGCCAGGTGGGCAGGATTAAAATCGCCCCATAAAGCTCAAAAGTTAACTTAGAAACTTGAAACCATCTGTTATAATTTTACTGGGTTTCAATTGTGTGCGAGGATTCTATTGTTTTTGATCAATTCTTCTACCAGCAGCTACCAATCAGCTCTATGTCCGTGATGTTTAATGGTGTTTACATAAGAGGATTAATAATTGCAACGTTACTTCTGTTACAAATAGCAAGCACTTGTACCATAGCCAATTTCATTACTCATCAGACAATTAATACACAAAGGATGGTTAAGTAGCACATGCTGCTGCCTGAGGTAAAATTTAGCAGTGGATGACTATTTTTACTGAGCTACACATTAAGATTTGGAAAGAATGTACAAATGAAAAAGCCACTCGGTCCATTCACTTCTTGTCATCATTTAAATTCTCCCTGAGGCTAATATTGCCATTTTTCATTTTCCAATGCCCCTGCATCATCCCATAATCAGCATTTCTCTAGTCTTTGTGTTATAGGTAGATATTTAATTTCAGCACCCTTAACTTAATCTAGATCAAATAAGTAGTCAAGAAACTACACTGTAAACTAAGTTACCTAATTACAAATTTAATTACATTTAATTAAATAAAACAAGGTCATATAGGGATGGCAGTGCAGGTAGTGTGCTGCAACTGCAGCATGTGGGCGTTTGTGGAGAGCATTGTGATCCCGAACAACTACGTTTGCAGTAAGTGCCAGCATCATGAGGAACTTCAGCTCAGAGTTTTTGAGCTGGAGTCTGAGGTGCAGACATTGTGTGGAATCAGAGATGGGGAGAGTTACCTGGACACTTTGGGGGTGATTTTATCAGTGGGGATGTGATGGAGGTGGGAAAGCTGCTTGTCGGGTTTTAGTCCTGCCTCCATCGACATCTGGCCAACCCACGCTATTTTCCCTGATTGACCTTGTTAAGCCCGCCCAGCGGGTTTAGCAGGCCAATTAAGGGAAAGCTGGTGACAGAGAACGTCAGTGTATGATGTTGCATCTGCCAAAAAATGTTGACAGATGAATTGTCATCGTTTGACAGCTTTGAGAAGCTGTCAAACACTGACAATCTCTGTTCTTTGGCGAGTCCTTGTAGTCAAGACTCACCAAACCTCTTTCCTGAGCAGAAATCAGATGGCTGTTGCGTCGGAGAATGCAGCAGCCATTCTGTTATCTCTGCCGTGGAGATGAGGCAGCTCCACAGCCTAAAGGGGTGATGCCTGGAGGAAGAAGCAAAGGTAAGTAATCTTATTAAAACACTTTAGACTCACCTCACACACTTACCTCTCCACACTTGCACTCATCACTCACCTGCACACCAGAAAATTCCGCCCTTCCGACCCCCGCAGACCCACGGCTCGCCTCGCTGAGCCTGGTGAGGTTCGGAGCTGTCGGGAGGCCCACACTTTAGGGCTCAAAATAGGGATGAGCCAAAAAACTGCCTGTTAACTACCTGATAACAGGCAGTTAATTGGCACTAATCCCCTTCCCGCAGGTTTCGAGAGTTGGTTATGCGGAGAGTCTCGCACCTCCGTGGTAGAGATGACAGATGGACGTTGCATTCTCCAATGCAGCAACCATCTAATTTCTACAAAAGAAAGAGGTTTGATGAGATTTTGAATTCAAGAACTCATCAAACTACAGAGAATGTCAATATTTGACAGCTTAACAGAGCTGTCAAACGATGACAAATCATCTGTCAAAATTTTTTGATGTTCTCTGTAACCGGCTTTCCCTTAATTGGCCTGCAAAGCCTGCTGGGCGGGCTTAACAAGGTCAATCAAGGGAAAATAGCATGGGTTCACCAGAAGTTGATGGAGGTAGGACTGAAACCTGACAAGTGGGAGTCCCGCCTCCAAAAGCACCCCATTGGCAAAATCCAACCCCTTGTGTCTGTCTTCATGGAAGAAGATGCAAAAAACTTCCTGGAAATAATGGAGAACCAAGGGTCGAGCGAGAATGAGGAACTGAAAGAAATTAGTATTAGTAAACAAATAGTACTGGAGAAATTAATGGGACTGCAAGTCAATAAATCCCCTGGACCTGATGGCCTACATCCTTGGGTTTTGAAAGAGGTCGCGATAGAGATAGTGGATGCATTGGTTGTCATTTTCCAAAATTACATAGATTCAAGAACGGCTCCCGCGGATTGGAAGGTAGCAAATGTAACCTCACTCTTTAAGAAAGCAGGGAGAGAGAAAACGGGAAACTACAGACCAGTTAGCCTGACATCAGTACTAGGGAAAATGCTGGAATCTATTATTAAGGACATGGTAACAGGGCACTTAGAAAATAATAATAGGATTGGGCAGAGTCAACACGGATTTATGAAAGGGAAATCATGTTTGGCAAGCCCGTCAGAGCTTTTTGAGGTAGTAACTAGCAGAATAGAAAAAGTGCAACATCCCCACTGGCACCTGGGAATCCCTGGCCCAAGACCGCACAAAGTGGAGGAGAAGTATCCGAGAAGCCGCCGAACACCTCAAGTCTCTTCACCTGGAGCAAGCGGAAGCCAAGTGCAAGTAGCGCAAGGAGCGCACGTCAACCCAATCACCCCACCCACCCGCCCCTTCAACCACTGTCTACCCCACCTGTGGCAGAGACTGTAGGTCCCGCATTGGACTCATCAGTCACCTGAGAACTCATTATTAATGTGGAAGCAAGTCATCCTCAGTTCCGAGGGACTGCCTAAGAAGAGAAGAAGAGATAAGGGGGAACCAATGGATGTGGTGTATTTGGGAGGCGCGAGCGGGAAGTTTAAAAAGACTTCAGAGACCCAGGTAAGGACTCAGACCGCGGGTTTCGGCGGGAGGCGCGAGCGGGAAGCTGAAAAAGGCTTCAGAGACCCAGGGTAAGGCCTCAGGCCGCGGGTGTCGGCGGGAGGTGCGAGCGGGAAGCTTAAAAAGGCTTCAGAGACCCAGGTAAGGCCTCAGACCGCGGGTGTTGGCAGGAGGCGCGAGCGGGAAGCTTAAAAAGGCTTCAGAGACCCAGGTAAGGCCTCAGACCGCGGGTGTCGGCAGGAGGCGCGAGCGGGATGCTTAAAAAGGCTTCAGAGAACCAGGTAAGGCCTCAGACCGGGTGTCAGCGGGAGGCGCGAGTGGGAAGCTTAAAAAGGCTTCAGAGACCCAGGTAAGGCCTACCAATCTCCAGTCTCCGAAGTCAGAGGGAAGGAGAGAGGTAAAAAGTAATCCAAGTGTGACATCACCAGAAAGCGGGTAAGTGATTGGTTGGTAAGTATTTCTCTCTTTTTAAGCTTAAACTCTGTGGTTTATAGTTTCTAACATGCGATATTCATCATCTAGAATCGGGGCAGAGGGTATTTAAAAATAATATTAATAAATTTAATTAATTACATAGAATGGGAGATCAGGTGATGTGTTGCTGCTCACGGTGATCACATTTGTAGTAAGTGTTGGCTGCTCGAGGAATTCCGGCTCCGTGTTGAAGAGCTGGAGTCCGAGGGGGAGGGGGAGAGTTACCTGGACTCTGTGTATCAGGAGGTAGTCACACCAATTAGATTAATTAATTCAGATGTAGTCCGTGGCCAGGTCAGGATGGTGTGACTAGAAGTGAGGCAGGTACGGGGATCCAGGAGGTAGTGTTGGAGGAGCCGCAGCCCTTGCTCTTGTCCAACATGTTTGAGGCTCTTACTCCCTGTGAGGATGGGAACAGGGACTGCGGGGAGGATGAGCAACCTGGCCACAGCACCGTGGAGCGGGGGGCCATTCAAGTGGGGGGCGTTAAAAGAAATGTTGTAGTGGTAGGGGATAGAATTGTTAGGGGGATAGATAGAATTCTTTGTAACCGAGAGCGAGAGTCCCGAAGGCTGTGTTGCCTGCCCGGTGCCAGGGTTAAGGACATCTCCTCTGGGCTGGAGAGAAACTTGGAGTGGGAGGGGGAGGATCCAGTTGTCGTGGTCCATGTTGGTACCAACGACATAGATAGGACAAGGAAGGAGGTTCTGCTGAGGGAGTTTGAGCAGCTAGGGGCCAAATTAAAAAGGAGAACCACAAGGGTAATAATCTCTGGATTACTACCTGAGCCACGTGCAAATTTGGCTAGGATAAATAAAATTAGAGAGTTAAATGCGTGGCTCAAAGACTGGTGTGGGAGAAATGGGTTCTGCTTCCTGGGACACTGGCATCAGTACTGGGACAGGCGAGAGCTGTTCCGTTGGGACGGACTTCACTTGGCCAGTGCTGGGACTAGAATCCTGGCGAATCGAATAACTAGGGCTGTAGAGAGGGCTTTAAACTAATTAGTGGGGGGGAGGTTTTAAGAGAGCGAAAAATAAAAATGACAGCGGAGAAGGCAATAGAGCAACGTAGCTGTGGGGGAATTAAAAACCAGAGCGTGTCAGGAAGGGACAGAATGTATAATGATAAAGGTAAAGTAGTAAAAGGGGTAAAAGCAGGAATAAATTGTCAGAAAACATATTTGGAAGTTCTTTATCTGAATGCACGCAGCATTCGTAGCAAAATTGACGATTTGACGGTGCAAATAACTACACATGGGTATGATCTGGTGGCCATTATGGAAACATGGCTGCAAGATAATCATGAATGGGAACTAAACATACAAGGGTATTTGACAATTAGGAAGGACAGACAGGAAGGAAAGGGAGGTGGGGTTGCTATGTTAATCAAGGATGGAATCACTGCAATAGTCAGAAATGATACTGGGTCAAAGGATCAGGATAGTGAAACAGTTTGTGTGGAGGTAAGGAATAATAAAGGGAAAAAGTCACTAGTGGGCGTAGTCTATAGGCCTCCTAACAGTTGCAACTCTGTTGGTCGGAGTATAAATCAGGAAATAGTTGGGACTTGTAATAAGGGAACAGCTATAATCATGGGGGATTTTAACTTTCATATTGACTGGACTAATCAAATTGGGCATGGCAGCATTGAGGAAGAGTTCATAGAGTGTATTAGGGATGGGTTCCTTGAGCAGTATGTAACTGAACCAACCAGGGGGCAGGCAATCTTAAATCTGGTCCTGTGTAATGAGACAGGATTAATAAAAAATGTCCTAGTAAAGGATCCCCTTGGAATGAGTGACCATAATATGGTTGAATTCCAAATTCAGTTTGAGGGTGAGAGTGTTGGATCTCAAACCAGCGTACTAAGCTTAAATAAAGGAGACAATGAAGGTATGAAAGTTGAATTGACTAAAGTGGACTGGGAAAACAGATTAAAGTGTAAGACGGTACAAGAGCAGTGGCCTACATTCAAGGAGATATTTCACATCTTTCAAGCTAAATATATTCCACTGAGGAAAAAGGGAGAAAAAGAAAAGACAGCCATCCGTGGCTTAGTAAAGTAATAAAGGATAGTATTCGACTGAAAACAAGGGCATATAAATTAGCCAAATCTAGTGGGAGGATAGAAGATTGGGAAGCATTTAAAAGCCAGCAAACAATAACTAGAAGATTAATTAAGAAAGGGAAGATAGATTATGAAAGTAAACTAGCAAAAAATATAAAAACAGATAGCAAGAGTTTCTACAGTTATATAAAAAGAAAAAGGTTGGCTAAAGTGAACGTTGGTCCCTTAGAGGATGGGACTGGGAAACTAGTGGTGGGGAACATGGAGATGGCAAAGACGCTGAACAAAAATTTTGTATCAGCCTTTACAGTAGAGGAAACTAAAAATATCCCAACACTGGACAAACAGGGGGCAATGGGGGTGGAGGTGCTAAATATGATTAAAATCACTAAGGAGATGGTACTCAGTAAAATAATGGGACTTAAGGCGGATAAATCCCCCGGACCTGATGGCCTACATCCTAGGGTCTTGAGAGAAGTGGCGGTAGGGATTGTGGATGCATTGGTGATCATTTTCCAGAACTCCCTGGACTCAGGAAAGGTCCCGGCAGATTGGAAAACTGCTAATGCAACACCCTTATTTAAGAAGGGAAGTAGACAAAAAGCTGGAAACTATAGACCAGTTAGCCTAACATCTGTGGATGGCAAAATGTTGGAGTCCATTATTAAGGATACAGTAACAGAGCATTTGGATAAACATAATTTAATAGGACAGAGTCAGCATGGTTTTACGAAGGGGAAGTCATGTTTGACAAATTTGCTCGAATTCTTTGAGGATGTAACATACAGGGTGGATAAAGGGGAACCAGTGGATGTAGTGTATTTGGAATTCCAAAAGGCATTTGACAAGGTTTCACACAAAAGATTACTGATCCAGATAAAAAATCACGGGATTGGGGGTAATATACTGGCATGAGTGGAAGATTGGCTATCTAACAGAAAACAAAGAGTTGGGATAAATGGTTCGTTCTCGGGCTGGCAATCAGTAACTAGTGGTGTTCCGCAGGGGTCAGTGCTGGGACCCCAACTCTTTACAATCTACATTAACGATTTGGAGGAAGGGAACGAGTGCAACATATCCAAGTTTGCCGATGATACAAAGATGGGAGGGAAAGCAGTGAGTGAGGAGGACATAAAAAATCTGCAAAAGGACATAGTCAGGCTAAGTGAGTGGGCAGAGATTTGGCAGATGTAATATAATGTTGGAAAGTGTGAGGTTATACACTTTGGCAGAAAAATCAAAGAGCAAGTTATTATCTAAATGGAGAGAAACTGCAAAGTGCTACAGTACAAAGGGATCTGGGGGTCCTGGTGCATGAAACAAAAAAAGTTAGTATGCAGGTGCAGCAAGTGATCAGGAAGGCCAATGGAATCTTTGCTTTTATTGCAAGGGGGATGGAGTATAAAAACAGGGAAGTCTTGCTGCAGTTATACAGGGTATTGGTGAGGCCACACCTGGAGTACTGCATGCAGTTTTGGTTTCCATATTTAAGAAAAGATATACTTGCTCTTGAGGCGGTTCAGAGAAGGTTCACTCGGTTGATTCCAGAGATGAGGGGGTTGACGTATGAGGAAAGGTTGAGTAGTTTGGGACTCTACTCATTGGAGTTCAGAAGAATGAGAGGCGATCTTATCGAAACATATAAGAATGTGAGGGGGCTTGATCGGGTGGATGCAGTGAGGATGTTTCCACTGATGGGTGAGATTAGAACTAGGGGGCATAATCTTAGAATAAGGGGCTGCCCTTTCAAAACTGAGATGAGGAGAAACTTCTTCACTCAGAGGGTAATAAATCTATGGAATTTGCTACCCCAGAGAGCTGTGGAAGCTGCAACATTAAATAAATTTAAAATGGAGATAGACATTTTCCTAGCAGATAAGGGGATTAGGGGTTACGGGGAGAGGGCAGGGAAGTGGACGTGAGTCTAGGTTCAGATCAGCCATGATCCTATTGAATGGCGGAGCAGGCCCAAGGGGCCATATGGCCTACTCCTGCTCCTATTTCTTATGTTCTCATTTTCAGAAGTCATTTGATAAGGTGCCATAAAAGAGGTTATTAAATAAAATTAGGGCTCATGGGATTGGTGGTAATATATTAGCATGAATTGAGGATTGGTTAATGGACAGAAAACAGAATAGGAATAAACGGGTACTTTTCGGGTTGGCAGACTATAACTAGTGGGGTACCACAAGGATCAGTTCTTGGGCCTCAGCTATTCACAATCTATATCAATGATTTGGATGAGGGGACCAAATGTAATATATCCAAGTTTACTGATACAAAGCTGGGTGTGAATGTAAGTTTTGAGGAGGATGCAAGAAGGCTTCAAGGGGATATAAACAGACTAAGTGAGTGGGCAAGAACATGGCAAGTGGAATATAACATGGAGAAATGTGAAGTTATCCACTTTAGTAGGAAAAATAGAAAAACAGAGTATTTTTTAAATGGTGAGAGATTGGGAAAAGTTGGTGTTCAGAGGGACCTGGGTGTCCTTGTACACAAATCACTGAAAGTTAACATGCAGGTACAGCAAGCAATTAGGAAAGCAAATGGTATGTTGGCCTTTATTACAAGAGGATTTGAGTGTAAGAGTAACAACATCTTACTACAATTATATAGGGCCCTGGTGAGACCACACCTGGAGCAATGTGTTCATTTTTGTTCTCCTTACCTAAGGAAGGATATGCTTGCCATAGAGGAAATGCAATGAAGGTTCACCAGACTGGTTCCTGGGATAGGGGGATTGTCCTATGAGGAGAGATTGAGTATACTAGGCCTATATTCTCTGGAGTTTAGAAGAATGAGAGGTGATCTCTTTGAAACATACAAAATTCTTACAGAGCTTGACAGGGTAGATGCAGGGAGGATGATTCCCCTGGCTTGGGAGTCTAGAGCCAGGGGTCAGAATTTCAGAATAAGGGTTCAGCCATTTAGGACTGAGCTGAGGAGAAATTGCTTCACTCAGAGGGTGGTGAATCTTTGGAATTCTCTAGCCCAGAGAGCTGTGGAGGCTCAATTGTTGAGTATATTCAAGACAGAGAGTGATAGATTTTTGAATATTAAGGGAATCAAGAGATATGGGGATAGTGCAGGAAAGTGGAGTTGAGGAAGATCAACCATGATCTTACTGAATGGTGAGGCTCAAAGGGCCAAATGGCCTACTCCTGCTCCTATTTCTTATATTCTTATGTTCTTAAAAGTAAGTTTTCATGGCTCTTAAAATACATAGGCCTCCTCTTCCAGCGGAAATGATGAAAGCTGCTTGGTGAAGAAAACTGCACACTAGCAATTAATGTGACATGTTCAAACAAAGCTTCGCTCTATAAAGGAAAAATTGTGGAAAAAAGGCTGAGGTATTGCAATCAGCCGCTGATGAAAAAGACGTGAAATGCTTCTACGACGAGCTAAAGGCTGTATATGGACCGAAAACAAGTACACTTGTCCTCATCATCAGTGAAGAAGTTGCTTACTAACCAAGCAGGAACCAACACTGAATTAGTGGAGTATCAAATTGTACGTCCCTCTCTACTTTAATTACAATCGCTCTGATAAGTATCAGCGTGTTTAACTCAACCCTGGCTGTTTCATTAATTTGTATGTAAAAAGTTGGTTTCACTATGGAGCATGTGTCAGTGCCTTGAGTAAAAGGTTTAAATTGGTAATGATACAGTATATGTTCTCATCCTCCTCAACAACATTAATCATTTGATGTAGTAGTGTTGTCAACGTGACTGAGTTGAGTAGAGTTTAAATTAGTTTGCGCTAGATTTATCAGCGCAATCCAGGTGAAATCGGCCGAACCTGCGCAAAAGATCAGGGTATTTTAAGCATAAGTTACATGAAGCGTAAATTGTGCTTCTGTGGTCTTTAACTTTGGTTTAAAAACCATTTTGCCCAAAGCTGGCCCCGGCCACAATAGTGGCCATGCCCCCAGATCGAAATAATGAGGAAGGTGAGTTTCCGCAGGTTGTTCCTGTTTGCGGCCATTTGAGGAGACTCTTCAAATTGAGCTTGTAGTAGGCACGTTTTAAAAGTTTTGACATATTAAAAATATTTAATTTACTAAGAAACTGACTAGTTTACACTAATGAAACTAATAAATGAAATAACAACAGGAAATGCTGGAAACACTCAGCAGGCCAGGCAGCATTTGTGGAGAGAGAAACAGAGTTAACATTTCAGGTCTGTGACCCTTCGTCAGAACTGGAAAAAGTTAGAGATGTAACAGATTTTAAGCAGGTACAGAGGCAGGGAAAGGGGGGGAGGGGAGGAAAGAACAAAAGGGACGGTCTGTGACAGGGTGGAAGGCAGGAGTGGTTAAATGTTGCAAGTGGGGATGGCAGAATCATCAACAGCTGCAATGTGAAAAATGGGGGCAGCGGTTATAGTCTGAAATTGTTGAACTCAGTGTTGAGTCCAGAATCTGTAAAGTGCCTAATCAAAAGAGGAGGTGCTGTTTCTCGAGCTTATGTTGAGCTTCATTGGGACAATGTAAGAGGCCGAGGACAGAGAGATCAGAGTGGGAGTGGAGTGGAGAATTAAAGTGACAAGTGATCAAAAGCTTGGGGTAACCCTTACGGACTGAACAGAGGTGTTTTGTTCTAATAAATGGTTCAGTATAGTTGTTTTAAGCCATTATCAGGAATTTAAAATCAAATTACTCACAGGCTGAAGACAGATACTCTTATTAAAAATGCTTATTTTTGCTGATGAACCCATTTTCAGCTGTATTAATAAAACTGCACCAGATTACCACTCTGAAATAGATCAATGAATTTTTTTTATTGCAAAAATAAATACCATCACATTCTATTACGCTGATCAATTGCACTGGTTCATGGAAGATATTAAGTTTGTGATTTTGCAAATATATTTAACAACAACAAGTTTTATTTATATAGTGCCTTTAACATAGTAAAATGTCCCAAGGCGCTGCACAGGAGTATTATAAGACAAAAAATTTGACACCGAGTTTCATAAGGAGAAATTAGAACAGGTGAACAAAAGCTTGGTCAAAGGTTTTAAGGAGCGTCTTAAAGGAGGAAAGAGAGGTAGTGAAGCAGAGAGGTTTAGGCAGGGAATTCCAGAGCTTAGGGCCTAGGCAACAGAAGGCATGGCCTCCAATGGTTGAGTGATTATAATCAGGAATGCTCTGGAGGTCAGAATTAGAGTTTAGCGGAATCTTGAACTGTAACCTAACCAACATGATTTCAAGTGCAATTTGCGCCCAATTTCCCGATTGTGTCCAAAGCAGTGACTTAGCCCCAGTATGTCTGGGACCCATTCTTCAGTGCATCTTCATCGTCCATTCCACATACTGTTTGCCTCACTCGCAACATAACACATCAGGAAACAAAGTGATATCCTAAGAACATGCCACAAGGGACATCAGATAAAAGCTAATCCTGCACTTCCAGGCTATCTATCAAAAGATTGGGTGGTGTCTGGAGGGGCTGGATTTTCCCAGGTCCCACCCGTACACTGCAGGGGGACCTGGGAGACAGTGGGAAACCTGGAAGGTCGGGTTTCCCAGCAGGCTGTGCTATTTTTCACAGCGTGCGAGCGATGTTAAGGGTGGGTTCCCTGCCCGGAAGTCAGCCTGATTGATAGGCTGGCTTCCAGTCGTGTGGGAAACTCAGAGAAGGAGGCTGTAGCAACAGGTAAATGCTGGGCCCAGGATGCTGGGGGGGCGTCCAATCCCCCGGGGGGTGGTGGGGAGGCTCCGATCCCCCAGGGGGTTTCCCAGTGGAGTCGCGATCCCTGGGGGTGGGGGGGTGCAGATTGTTTCACGTCGGGGGGGGGGAGGGTCTGAACTCCAATCCCGGGGAGGGCCAGGCTAATGGTCGGGGTTGCTTCTCGAAGCTGAGGCCGCATCTTTGCAGACACTGGGAATTCTTAGCCTTGGGATCCTGAGCCACCTGCAGTAAAATCTGGAAAGCAGGATAAAGTAGGGGCTTCAGGCCTCATTATCACACGTAAATTGCCAACCCGCCTCTTGGCAGCGGGTTGGCAGCCCGCCTCCCCCTGCCCCCACCCCACCCCCCGTTCTGCCTGAGTGAAAGGTGAAAGTGGAGGGATTACACTTTCATTTCCCCCCATGCCTCCAACCCACCTGCTCTTACCTCAGAAAATTCCTGCATGGCCCCAATGTTTCAGGCAGTGGCTACGCTATAAAATATATTCTTCTCATTGTTCCATATTGGCGAGAATACAAACATCTCCAAGAGAATGCTATTAATTAACTACTTTAACTACACTCTCCTGAACTTTGCTATTGATTCTATGGAGAGAATTTTAACCCTCAAAAATGGCGGGTTTAGGTAAGTGTGATGTTAAAATGTTAAAAATCTGAATCCTGACCCCAACCCGACTCCAACCCATCCACTTCCGGTTTTAAAGGAGGCAGAACGGGGGCTGGGTAGCCAAGCTGCTCCCAGGAGACGGGTTGGCAATTTAAATGTTATAATGAGGCTGCGTACCTGATAATTAACCATTATTTTTAAAGTTTTCCAGGCCTCGGAAAACCCAGCTGCTAAATGAAAGTGAGGACTGCTGGAACCAGGAGGTAAGTGCCTTTCCACTTATCTGCTAGATCCAGTTTACCTGCTTCACCAACCCCCAACAACCGGACACTCCCAGACCCTTCTGATCTCCGCCATCCCCGACTCTTCTGATCTACCCCTGACCCTTCCGATCTCCCCCACAGACCTTCACTCTCCTTCATGACTCTATCGATCTCTCCCTGACTCTTCTAATCTTCCCCCCAACTCTTCTGATCTCCCCACCCCCCAGACCCTTCTGATCTCTGTAAAGTCTGTGGGTTGTGCAGTTAATTACGACACAGACTTCAGGAGTAACATACAACAGGACTTTACTATTCGAAGGTCAGGGCGAATCTGCCCTATAAATCATGCCACAGCCCTTATATACCGGTGTGGTCACCGTCGGTATTACCGTATACAGAAGCCAAACAAGTAGTGCCACACCTAAAATAGTTCTCTTAAAGGTGAACGGTTACATACAATAGTCTCTTAAAGGTAGACGGTTACATACACTACAATCCTCCCTTTTTAGCTTACAACATACGTATTCCCCATTAAACATAACATATATTCAACTTCATGTAAAACAATTTACAGATATAGTCTCTGCGGAAAACAGTTCACAGGTTCAGTCTCTGTGGGAACAGTTCACAGATTCAGTCTCTGGTCTTGACTCGGTCCGAACAACATCTCTGTGGTGTAGCCGGTTCACATTGCTAGCGTGACTCATCCAATAGTCTTTCCCTTGACGTAACAGCTTGAACTTCCGTCCTGCTGAACCAGCAGTGCTGACTTTTACAAACAGCTGGACTGCCTTTGTAATTTTTCCCTACTTTCCCATTAGAAGTGATAATGATTTAGATGGTTATCATCTTCGGCTTCGTCTTTTCCTTTTTTTGCTTCTTGGAGACTCTCGGGGCTCCCTTCTCAGCTACCAGCTGTAGCGCCACCATCTCCCTATGTTCCTTAGACTTTAAGTGCTTCATCCTGATTTCTGCACTTTGGGAGTTTTCATCACAAGCTGGGCAGACCAAGTCCTCGTAATATTCCGTGTCACTCAACAGGTCATGGTAATATTCGGTGTCATCCTGAGCTAGTCTAGCGAGAGGGCCTGCTACTTCTTCCTTACCCAACTGGACGTTAGCCGACTGCTGTTCCCTCCCTAGACATCTTTCCTGAAGGGACTTCCTCATGCGTTCATAGTCATCCTGCTCTTCCTGGGTTTCCTGCAAATCCTTCACTAAGGACCTCATTTGTGATTTCAATACTTCCCCTTCCATCGGGGATTGATTGATCGGGCTATTCAATCCTTCTACTGGAGCAGCTGTTTCAACATTCTGTTGTTCACATAGACGTGATTCAGCGTACTTTTGGCATCCCAGTAAAATCTGTGTTGCAACCTCAGCTATTTCCATAACTTTTGAGAGCTCCGAACTCCTTCCCTTTGAAGATTGAAGCTCGTGTTCAGATTGTTCCCATTGCAGAGTCTTGTCCCTCAGCATATGAAGGAGTTGGCTGACCATTAACTCTTCCACGGGAACACTGTGGATCAGAGTCTTCTCCATTTCATCCACCTTTTCCTCCAATGCTTTCACCTTCTTTTCCTCTTGTACTTTGGCTTTCAGCGCTCGGAGAAGTTGCGCCTTGATGCTCTCTAGCTCATGTTCAGGGGCCATTCTTACAGTCTCTGTGTTTCTTACAGTTTCCTTTTCTTCCACTGAAAGGATTCCCAGTTGAATCTGTTCTTCAAGTTGTTGAACCTCGGTCATTGCCGCCTCATATTTGTCTTGGGTTTCCTTCAATATTTTTATGAGTTCTTGGACATCTTGCCTTTCATGTTCTGCCATGTCTTTCACCTCTAATTTCTCATCTATGGATGGAACTTCTACCGATGAGTCTGTCTTGGCCTTGAGCTCATCAAGAATTTCCTGCAGCCTTTGGACTTCTTGCTCATGTTCAACCTTTAGTTGCTCATATGCTTCTACTGAAACTAGCTTTTCGGAGGTTGCTGAGTTAACCCCCTCCAGAATTATAGCCTGGGCCTGTTCATACTGTTCTTTCAACTTCTCACACTCTGCTTGTAAGGAGTCGTAGAGAAGAACTGGAATAAAATCCTGGCTTCCTGAAGATTCCTCTTCATTTGCTTCTTTCGCAATTTTCTGTTGGAGTTCAGCCAAGGCTGCTATGCTATCTGCCTCTCGAAGTCTCACTGCCATCAAATCTTCTTTATTCTTGCAGTCTATCTCAGCCATTTTCCCTTTACTTTCACTTAACTGAGTGAGTAGTCCCTTATTCTGGGCTGAGAGATATTGCACCTTCTCCTGTAGGCCATTGCACTCCTTCTCTGCTCGACATAGCTGGTTACTGCTGATTTGGTTCTGTGTTTCAAGTTCTAACATCCTTTGCTTAGCTTCTTTCAGTTTTGCCCCTATAAGCTCCTCTTGCAACATGGCCACATTATTCTCATCAGGTAAAGAAGCGTTTCTCTTTTCTATGTCCAAGATTTTTTCCTGCATCTCTTTAAGTGCACATTGCGATTCAGCTTCTCTTAACCTTGCCTGCACTAGCTCCGTCTCCAATTGCAGGACAAAATCCTCAGTGTAGCGTGGTTTGCCTTTATGCTGTATCTCTAGATCATGCAAATATTCTAACTCCTGAACATCATAAGGGAGATGTGATCGGTAATTGGTCACGATGGCTCTATAGTCGCTCTCTGCTTGAGCCAGCAGGTTCTGTTGTCTTTCCAGACTCTCCCATTCGGTGTCATAGAACTTTTTCATTGTTTTCATCTCTTGTACGAGACGGTAACTCAATTGTTCTAATTGTTGTCGTACTTTGAGATAACGTTGAGTTCGAGCCCGGTGTTCCTCCGTAATGCATATGTCTGTAACTTGAACAGACTCAGAATTCTCTGTATTTATACACGCCATCGTTTTTCCAACCTTAGTCAGTGAGTTCATGTTAACCTTGTTTTTCATACTTGGGCTGGACTTATCGTCTTCCGGCTCAGAGTCTGAGCTGCTTGTCTGCACCGAGTCCTCACTCGTCATTGCTTGTAGGTAGTGCCATTCCATGTCTATTTTCTTGATCCACTCCCATCCTAGAAGTGGTGGTCCTCCCTCAGGTAGTACGTATAAGTTCATTCTTGGGTGTTCTTTACCCCTATCTCTCACCTTGACTCTTATCTTTCCCATGGGGTATACTTTATGCCCCGTGTATGTCTGCAATACGAACTTGGTATCTCTTAAGGGTATATGTGAGAATAGCCTGTGGTAATCCCTTCGATTTATGACTGATACAGCTGATCCAGTGTCCAACTCCATTTTCACTTGGACTCCAGCTATTTTTAGCATGACCCAGATAGTTTGTAGGTCAGCTTCCTTACTCACATTATGAATTCTCAGACTACCCAGCTCCTGGCCGTTTGGGTCTGAGTCTGAATTCTGTTCGTCTGAACTCTTCTCAGCCACCTTGTGTACCTTGTTGTACTTTTCCTGTGATGGCTTCCTTTGGTTGTTGGTCTTCTTCCCTGACCGGCATACCTTAGCGATGTGACCCAGTTTGCCACATTTCCTACATTCCTGGTTCTTAAACCAGCATTGGTTCTGATCGTGTGTTGTCTTCCCACAGCGATAGCATTTTGTTATACTCGAGGTAATTTGGTCCACACCGAGTGCCGCTGCCTTTAGCTGCATTTCCGCAGTTCCTTTCGCTGCGGCTTCGTGCGATGCTGCTATAAGGACAGCCCTGTCAAGTGTAAGGTCGTTCTCTTCGAGTAGTCGCTTTTGCGTCCCTTCCTTGGACAGTCCGCATACGAACTTGTCTCGCAATGCCTCTGTCAGATTCCCTTCAAACTGGCAGTATTTCGCTAGTCTATGCAGTTCGACCAAGTATTCCGCATTGCTTTCGTCTTTCCGTTGCGTTCTCGCATAGAATTTGAATAGTTCAGCCAACATCAACGGTGTGGGGTTCAAGTGATCCTTCAGAACAGCCACTATCTCATCGAAAGTCTGATCCGCCGGTTTAGCTGGTGATAGTAGATGCTTCAAGAGCCCATATGTCTTTGCGCCCATCGAGTTTAGCAAGGTTATAGCTTTGTCGTCTTCTTCTATTTTGTTGGCCTCACAATAGATCTCAATGCGTTCGATGTACGTGGCCCAGTCTTCTATCTCCGAATTAAAATCGTTGATGTTACCACGCTTAGGCATCTTCCTCTCTTTGGGAACAACACAAGTATTTCTTTAAATTATTATTTCTTTTTTTTTCTAAGATGGCGGTTTTCCCGCGAAAATGGCGGTTTCCCGCTCTTATCTTCTCTCCCCGCCCACTTCAATGGCGGTTTCCCGCTTCTGTCTTCTTCCCCGCCTAATGGCGGCTTCCCGCGTTTCTTCCCTGGCGGGAGGGGTACACTTTCCCCCACGGGCGACGGCCGCTGGCTTTCAGGTTCACAGCCTGCGCGTCGGCTTCAAGGCTTTCCCTTTTTATTTTTATTTATTGGCAGGGCGACCGGCTCTGGGTACCCCGTTGACGGCGAACAGGTTCAGCTGCTGGGCTGGCTCTCGCACAGTTCCCCTTGCTCGGCTCTGTCTCTCTCCCGCTCGCTCGGCTCTACCGGCGCTGGGTACACCCCGTTGACGGAGGACAGTTCAGCCGCTGGACTGGCTCTCACACAGTTCCCCTTGCTCGGCTCTGCCTCTCTCCCACTCGCTCGGCTCTACCGGCGCTGGTTACACCCCGTTGACGGAGGACAGTTCAGCCGCTGGACTGGCTCTCGCGCAGTCTCTCTTGGTCAGCTCTGCCTCTCCTGCTCGCTCGGACCCCAATCGCACCTCCCAGCCCTCTTGCAGTCTGGTGCTTCTCTCCCCGGCTGTGGCTGAGTTTCTCTCTTCCCGCGCCTACACTCCCGGTCGCAGCGCTTCGTGGCTTCGGTCACCGCCCGGCTTTTCCCGCCGGTCGCGGTCTCTCACGACGCCGTTGGACCCGACTTTTTTTTTTTTTTTTCGTCCTGCTCCTTTTCCCCCTCGACCGTGGTCGAGTGCCCAGCCCTTATCCTCCGGCTATTCTTTTCACTTTCCCTTACTCACAGTCACCGTGGCAGAAGGGACAGTCAGTGCCTGTTGCTGATGGAAGTTTTTGTCGCTAAAGTCTTCCTCCTTTCTATTGCTGCAGCCTTGAGTTTTCTCCCAGCCGAATGACGAGGGCGGTTGCCTCTTTTCGACGCTCTTTCGTTGCTTGAAAATATTGTTGCCGCAGGGTACGATCGGACTCGTCGCCACTGTAAAGTCTGTGGGTTGTGCGGTTAATTACGACACAGACTTCAGGAGTAACATACAACAGGACTTTACTATTCGAAGGTCAGGGCGAATCTGCCCTATAAATCATGCCACAGCACTTATATACCGGTGTGGTCACCGTCGGTATTACCGTATACAGAAGCCAAACAAGTAGTGCCACACCTAAAATAGTTCTCTTAAAGGTGAACGGTTACATACAATAGTCTCTTAAAGGTAGACGGTTACATACACTACAATCTCCTCCACGAGACCTCCGATCTCCCCCGACCCCAGCATCCGATCTTCCCACTGGCCTTCCAATCGCCACCCATGCTCTGGCCGCCAATTTGCATTCTGACCTCCGATCTCACCCCTGCTCCAGTCCCTGTTCGTGCCTCCAGCCTCTGATCTTGCATCTGGCCTCTGATCTCCCCCACCCCCAACCCCCGCCCCCCCGGTCCTTTCCGATC
Source organism: Somniosus microcephalus (assembly GCF_052327205.1). NCBI lineage: Eukaryota > Metazoa > Chordata > Chondrichthyes > Squaliformes > Somniosidae > Somniosus > Somniosus microcephalus. Next base: position 196,775,353 of record NC_140988.1, read on the forward strand.
CCTGTCTCCCTCCTCTCTGCTCCCTTGCTGTGGCCTGGTGCTGTAGGCCTACCCACCTGACAGCCAGCCAGCCTCTCAATCTGGCTGGCTGGTTATGGCTGGCAAACTAAGACAAAAATGCTAATCAGGTCCAGCCAATAAATTCGGCAGGACCTTAGGGAAACCTGTTTTTCTGGGTTTTGCGACCTCAAAGCAGCACCCCTGCTCCTTCCCTGCCTCAGAGTTAATATCCTGCCCTATAATTCTAGATATTGGTGTTTCATGCCCAGGTGATTCATGATTCTCGTGGGTGCACTCACATGTCTTTTTCATCAACCTGTGGTTCTGGTTCTGATCATAAAATTCATCTTTATCACCCATAAACACCTAGGCCACTGGTTTTAGACCCCTGTTGGTGGTGCAACTCTCTTGCTTCTACTTCATGCCCTCAGTCACGTTCTCTGTCTAGTTTCTATGTCCCATAATACAATCTTAGCATCTCATTCATGAACCCAGGAGGAACCTTACCATCCAATAAAATATAATTTCATCACCCATTAAGCATTGATTAGCAGTTCCCTCACAGTTTAGTCCAATGTATTATCAATACTTTTACTTAATTTATTAAACCATTCTTGGACCTCTTTAAAATATCATTCAAGTTGTCGTCAGTTCATATTTTTTTGTGCCGGTCATATTGTAACTTCTGAGAGACCATTGTATTCTTGCAGTACACATACGTATGTCTCTGGTTTGCTATTGCAAACAAGTGATGTCAGCTTAGATTATGTGCTCAAGTCGCTGGAGTGAGGCTTGAACCCATGACCTCTGACTCAAGAAGTGAGTGTGCTACAACTGAGGGAAGGCAGTGGCTTTTGGCAATAGCTCTTGATCGTGTTTCTTGCAAGTGTGTTTATGCTCCCAAACCAATAAGGCAAGCTTCAAATGATCGAGACCAACTTGCAACTGCCTTCATACATCTCCATCCCCAACAGGTTCAGCCATATAGTTGCCCAGATTCTCCAAGGTTTTATCATCGTAAAGAATCAAATGTCGAGGTAACCGCTACATGTGGCCTGAAATTCCAGTGGTTAGGGGTCACCTTCTCCTATGGGAGAGAAGCAATTAAGACTAGGCTGTGCTTTTTATTACAACACTTTGACACATCAGGTTATTTGAGGGGCAAAAAGCAAGGAAGGCCAGGTGTGGTGAGTTACAGAGACTTGCTCATGCATGGCACACTGAGGCAAGGCACATTTATAGATAACAGGTGACAATGGATGTGAGAAAAGGATCAGTGGTTCAAAATACGGCCCTAGAGCATCATGTGGATAATGAATCAAGGTGTGCCAAACAAATAGAGACTGGTCAGATAAGGGAGAGCTGGTAGCTTACCTTGGCCACTCTGGTGAAGTTGTTAAATTTCTTCTTGGACTGCAAAGGATTCCTGGGTTCAAGGAGGTGCCATTTCTTTGTTCCCCATTATAAATTCCCCTGATTCTGACTGCAAGGTACTCAAACAGTAATACTGAGCTTGGGGATGGCATCAAATGGGAAATTAGAGATGCATGCAATAAGGGCACAACAGTTATCATGGGTGACTTTAATCTACATATAGATTGGGCTTACCAAATTAGTAACAATACTGTGGAGGAGGAATTCCTAGAGTGTATACGGGATGGTTTCCTGAACCAATACATCGAGGAACCAACTAGAGATCAGGCCATCTTAGACTGGGTAATATGTAATGAGAAAGAATTAATTAGCAATGTTGTTGTGCGAGGCCCCTTGGGGAGGAGCAATCATAATATGTAAGAATTCTTCATTAAGATGGAGAGTGAAGTAATTGACTCAGAGACTACGGTCCTGGATTTAAATAAAAGAAACTACGATGATATGAGGTGCAAGTTGGCTAGGATGGATTGGGGAATGTTACTTAAATGGTTGATGGTGGATAGGCAATGGCAAACTTTTAAAGATCACATGGATGAACTATAGAATTTGTTCATCCCTGTCTGGCATAAAAATAAAACAAAAAAGGTGACTCAACTGTGGCTAACAAGGGAAATTAGGGATAGCATAAGATCCAAGGAGAGGACATCTAAATTGGCCAGAAAAAGCAGCAAACCTGAGGATAGGGAGCAGTTTAGGATTCAGTAAAGGAGGACAAAGGGATTAATTAAGAGGGGGAAAATAGAGTATGAGAGTAAGCTTGCAGGGAACATAAAAACTGACTGTAAAAGCTTCTATAGATATGTGAAGAAAAAAGATTGGTGAAGTCAAGCGTAGGTCCCTTGCAGTCAGAATCAGGGGAATTTATAATGGAGAACAAAGACATGGCAGACCAATTAAATACGTACTTTGTTTCTGCCTTCACAAAGGAGGACACAAATAACCTCCCAGAGATGTCGGGGATCATAGGGTCTAATGAGAGGGAGGATTTGAATGAAATTGGTATTTGTAGGGAAATGGTGTTAGGGAAATTGATGGGATGGAAGGCCAATAAATCCCCAGGGCCTGGTAATCTACATCCTAGGGTATTTAAGGAAGTGGCCCTAGAAATAGTAGATGCATTGCTGGTCATCTTCCAAAATTCTATAGACTCTGGAACAGTTCCCATGGATTGGAGGGTAGCTAAAATAACACCACTAGTTAAAAAAGGTGGTAGAGAGAAAATGGGGAATTATAGATCGGTTGCCTGACATCGGTATTGGGGAAAATGCTAGAATCTATTATAAAATATGTAATAGCAGAGCACTTGGATAACAGTAACAGGATTGGACAAAGTCAACATGGATTTAGAAAAGGTAAATCATGCTTGACTACTCTACTGGAATTTTTTGAGGATGTAACTGGTTGAATAGATAAGGGAGAACCAGTGGATGTGGTGTATGTGGACTTTCAGAAGGCATTCGATAAGGTCCCGCATAAGAGATTAGCATGCAAAGTTAAAGCACATGGGATTGGGGGTTAGGTATTGACTTGGATAGAGAACTGGTTGGCAGACAGGAAGCAAAGAGTTGGAATAAACTGATCTTTTTCCGAGTGGCAAGCAGTGACTAGTGGGGTACCACAGTGATCAGTGCTAGGACCCCAGCTATTCACAAAATATATATTAATGATCTAGACGAGGGAACTAGATGTAATATCTCCAAGTTTGCAGATGACACAAAGCTGGGTGGGTGTGTGTGCTGTGAGGAGGAGGCCGAGAAACTCCAGTATGATTTGGACAGGTTGGGTGATTGGGCAGATGCATGGCAGATGCAGTATAATGTGGATAAATGTGAGGTTATCCACTTTGGTGGCAAAAACAGGAAGGCAGATTATTATCTGAATGGCAATAGATTGTGAAAAGAGGAAGTGCAACGAGACCTGGGTGTCCTTGTGCACCAGTCACTGAAGGTAAGCATGCAGGTGCAGCAGATGTTTAAGAAGGCAAATGGTATGTTGGCCTTCGTAGCGAGAGGATTCAAGTACAGGTGCAAGGATGTCTTGCTGCAGTTGTACAGGGCCTTGGTGAGACCACACCTTGAGTATTGTGTGCAGTTTTGGTTGCCTTATCTGAGGAAGGATGTTCTTGCCATGGAGGGAGTGCAGCGAAAATTCACCAGACTGATACCTGGGATGACAGGAATGACGCATGAAGAGAGATTGGGCCGATTAGGCTTATATTCACTGGAGTTTAGAAGAATGAGAGGGGATCTCACTGAAACTTATAAAATTCTAACAGGGCTAGACAGACTAGATGCTGGAAGGATGTTCCCGATGGTGGGGTAGTCCAGAACCAGGGGTCACTGTCTTAGAATAAGGTGTAAGCCATTTAGTACTGAGATGAGGAGGAATTTCTTCACCCAGAGAGTGGTGAACCTGTGGAATTCTCTATCACACAAGGCAGTTGAGTTCAATTCATTAAATATATTCAAGAAGGAGTTAGATATATTTCTTAAAGCTAAAGTGATCAAGGGATATGGGGAGAAAGCAGGGACAGGGTACTGAATTTGAATGATCAGCCATGATCTCATTAAATGGCGGAACAGGCTCGAGGGGCCGAATGGCCTGCTCCTGCTCCTATCTTCTATATTTCTATGTTTCTATTCACTACTACCTCTTTCCACAGAGTGCATACCACACCTTTGCCAGGTCTGCAGCCCCTGCCCCAAACAGCTCCATTTGGTGGACATCTATGTCAGACTTCCTAATGTTGGTTGCTCTTCTTTTGGTCCTTACTGCCATCCTTGTTGGCTGCTCCCTTTTAAACAACAAAGGGTTTATATACTGCTGCTGTACCAGGTCTCTGCCAGTCTGGCAATTTATAGTGGGGGTCAGTTGTGGAACATCATGATGAGCAGAAGTCCCACCCTGTCTCACTTCCAGCGGTGCAGTTGTGCCATCAGAATTTCAGGTCTTCCATTTATACTACCTTCATGATGATCGATCATAAATATTATGAACAACAGGGCTTCAAGTATCTACCTCTGGAAATAGAAGCCCCAATAGAACTACGTTGCTTCCAACTATCTAACCAATTTATTATCAATTGACGCATCCACCTAAAATCCATAAACTTTCACATTAACTACAAGTCTAATAAAACATTTTCAGAAAACAACATTTATAAAAATACCAATCAATTATCCTCAGGCAGCTACTCTGCAACATTCCCAAAGAATCTTAATAAATGCTTTAGACGTGACTACATAGGCTTGAAATTATTGCCTGTACTCTTAATAAATTTGCTTCAATTGCTTTCTTTATTAAAGACTCGAATAATTTCTCCAACATAGATGCCAATTTAATGGGCCTATAATTTTCTTGAATCATGCATCTGACCTTTTCTAATGATTAAAATAACAGTTCTTTTATTTTTAGTCCTCCTACACCACCACTGTGCCCAGTTAGATGTGAAAAAAATTGTGCTAACACAAGTTAGTCATACATTGATTGCATAACAATGGATCTCCCGTTGTATTGCTCTCGGCAAATTAGATATTGCACTATTTATAAGAACACGAATCTTAAATGATGTAATGAACAACTCAGTGGATAAGCTGAAGCCAAGAAATTGAATTGATGCTAAGTAAACAGAGCCTCGAGTCAATCAGAGTTTAATTGTTTGGTAAGAGAATGGCGCAGGATGATGTCAGTCAGCGTTTATTTGTTCTACAGTGTGCAAGTCAGAAACCAGGATGAAATGTTAAGTTATTTTTCACCTTCATTCTGAATCCTGTGTTAATAACATATTTTCAATTGGTTTCTCTGTACATTTAAAGGAGACAAAAATCCACGGCCCTTCCGGTACCCTCTTGCTCTAAGTACAGTGAGAATGTAGCAGGCCAGATCCCAGCCTTTCTGCCAGTTTTCCTGAGTCTGCACCTCCACCAGCATTAAACAAGGTTACCCACATCAGCGGGTGTGGCCAGGATTTATTCATTTATTCATTCATGACAGGTGTTTCCTCATTGCCAGCCCAGCTGAACAGCAGCAAGCAGTACACCCAGCAAAAGGAGGTGTCCAAGTGAACCCCACCTGCGGTCCCCATTATGGCATGTTTATTGAGGGAGAGTCTTGTCACCCTCCCCACGAAGTGGACAGGCTTTGAAATGTTGAGGTCCCCACACTTGAGGAGTGTCCCTGGTGGTGCCAAGCATCTGCCAGCATTATTCAAATGAGAGAACCTCCCCCTGACCCCAGTTGTGAAAGTTCCTAGTAGGCTAATCCCAGCGCTTATACTGGGATCAAAGGCCGGTTAATTTTCTGCACCCCCCCAACAAAAAGGTCTGTCTTTTAGGTTATTTAAAGAATGTTGGAATGAATTTGCACATAAATTAAATAACCTGCAATAAATATACCTATTGTTAAGTCTGACATATGAGTGCAACAAAAGAATTGTGACATGGTGAACAGCAAATACAAACACATTTTCTATTTCTATTATATTATTAAATAGACAGATTGACCTTGATAATAACCCGGAGGCATGTTCGGATCGCAGGTGTGGTGGGGGCACTAAAGTGGGAAACCCAGAAGAATTTCAGCGTATCTGTCTGTGACATTTTAATGCAGTTAGCTAATTATAATATTACGTCCGGACTTGCCGTCGAATGCGTTGCAGTGGGCGTGGTGTGGACCCGCTTGACACGAGCTCAACTTAAGTCTTTAAAGAGTCAATCCAAAGATGGAATTTGGAGTTGGGAGCTGGAACAAGAGAGGGAGTGTAATGCATGTACCTTTAAGGGGGAGAACTACTTTTTACAGCTCCTGTATACTGTAGTACCGGCAGTGACCACACCTGCATGTAAACCCTGAGTAGTGATATGTACAATTAGTTCTAGAGTAACCCTCATTCAGTAAACACCTGTTGTACCGTTTCTCCTGCAGTCTGTGTCTTATTATACATAGACACAACATTGGCGATGAGCAGATTCGAACCTACCTGCAACTCTGCATCACCTCCCAGGGATTCGCTCCTGGAGAACAGTGGAAGGAGGTCGAGTCCAGAAGCAAGGGCGTCGACCACGGGCAACCGCCCAGTCATCCACCGGAGATTTGAGCATCGCAGGGGAGGCTGTCGAGAGCCAGGCTTGGCTTTCCAGTTACGGTGGTCCAGCGAAATGGGCTGGCAACAGGTACTGCGCAGACCCTTCTCGGACAGCGGCGGCTAGAGACGACCGAGCGGCACAGAAAAAGGCTGAGCAGCGTCGACAGGGGAGAGAGAGAGGGCAGAGCGCACAGGGCACAGCCGGTGTTCAGGACCGAGCGGCATCAACGGGGGAGAGAGACGAGAGAGAGCAGAGCGCAGCCGGTGTTCAAGGGCCGAGCAGCATCAACGGGGGAGAGAGACGAGAGAGGGCAGAGTGCAGCCGGTGTTCAAAGGCTGAGCAGCGTCAACGGGGGAGAGAGGCGCGCAGGAAAACGCGAGGCGCTGCCATTGCCACGAGGACCGCAGAGAGCGGCATTGGCAGCAGCGCAGGAGCAGCGCACGAAACCCACAGGGCGTCGCCATTTGCCATGAGGACCGCTGAGAGCGGTGTTGGCAGCAGCGCGGGAGACGCCATTTTAAGTCGCAGCGGGGAAGAAAGGAAAGCGCGGGAGACGCCATTTTAAGCCAGTCTAACCACACCCAAAAATGCCGAAGAGTGGCAGTATCACAGCGTTCGACAATGAAGTCGAAGATTGGACGACATATGTCGAACGCATAGAAGTATACTGCAAGGCGAATGAAGTGCCAGATGACAAGAAAGCGCTGGTATTGTTGAATTCAATGGGTGCAAAAACATATGGCTTACTACGAAACCTAGTAACCCCAGAGAAGCCAGTAGAAAAGGATTTTGAAAACATAGTGTCAATCCTACAGGACCACTTAAACCCCACACCGCTGCTGATAGCAGAAAGATTTAAGTTTCACAAAAGGAACCAGCATAAAGACGAAAGTAATGCTGAGTATTTAATGGAACTGCGCAAGCTATCGAAACACTGCCAGTTTGGAAGGGGACTAGCAGATACTTTAAGGGACAAGTTTGTGTGTGAGCTTCAAAGTGAAGGACCCCAGAAACGGCTTCTATCAGAAAAGGATCTTACGCTGGACAAGGCTTTCAGCATTGCAGTATCACACGAAGCAGCAGCACGGGGCGCGGCAGAGATACAACGGAGACCGCAAGAATATGGCACAAATGAAATGTCATACGGAACAGTGAAGTGCTATCGCTGCGGCAGAACAACACACGACCATAATGATTGCTGGTTCAAGGACAAAGTGTGCAGACAGTGTGGAAAAGTAGGACACATAGCATGAGTCTGCAGGTTGGGAAAGAAAACCAGCAGCAAGAAATCTCCACAGGAGAAGTACAAGAAGCTACATAAGGTGACGGAGAGTAGTTCAGACGAACAGAAAAGTGATACAGACTCTGGAAGCAAGGAGCTGGGTTGTCCGAAACTACATAATGTGATCAAAACGGAGGATCACCAAACTATCTTGGTCACGCTCAAGATAGCAGGAGTCCAAGTGAAAATGGAATTGGACACAGGATCAGCCCTAACAGTCATAAACCGAAGGGACTACAAGTGGCTATTCTCACATGTACCCTTGAGAGATACAAAAATTGTCTTGAAGACGTGCACGGGGCAAAAAGTCTACACCAAAGGAAAAATAAGGGTGAACGTTATATATAACGGCAAGGAAATGCCAAAAATGGACCTATATGTATTGCCAGATGGAGGACCACCACTACTAGGACGTGAATGGATCGTGAAGATACAGCTAGATTGGCATTCCATACAATCACTGACTGTAGATGCTAAAAAGGATGACGACGTCACACCTGGACGACTGTCAAAAATGCTAACTGACGCACAAGAAGTGTTCCAGCAGGGACTCAGAACACTAAAAGGCATAACAGCGATGATCAAAATAGAGGAAAATGCAAGCCCAAATTTTTTTAAGGCCAGACCGGTACCTTATGCGATCCGCCCAGCCGTCGAAGCAGAGCTGGAAGGTTTGGAACGTTCAGGAGTACTGTCCAAAGTGGGCTGGAGTGAGTGGGCTACACCCATCGTTCCTGTAATGAAGAGGTCGTTGAGTAATATGCCTGGGGAACCAAAGAAGGTTCGCATCTGTGGGGACTTTAAAGTGACAGTGAACCCTGTCCTTCACACTGTACAATATCCGCTTCCGCGGATTGAAGATATTTTCACCTCGCTATTGGGAGGGAAACACTTCACTAAGATTGATCTGGCCCAGGCGTACCTGCAAATGGAGGTAGAAGAAGCCTCAAAACAGTACCTCACGATCAACACTCATAAAGGTCTCTATCAATACAACCGGCTGGTGTTCGGGGTAGCATCAGCTCCGGCTATTTGGCAAAGGGCAATGGAACAAGCCCTGCAAGGGATTCCAGGGACCCAGTGTTATTTGGACGACATCCTGGTCATGGGCGAAAATGACAGTGATCACCTCGCCAACCTGGAGCAGGTGCTCACTAGATTGAAGGAATATGGGCTCCGAGCTAATCGCCACAAATGCGAGTTTTTCCAGAAGCAGACCTCGTATTGTGGCCATGTTATTGATAAAGAGGGGTTACATAAGTCCCCTGAAAAGATTGAGGCAGTAGCCAAGGCTCCAGCACCAGAAAATGTGTCACAACTGAGGTCGTTCCTCGGGCTGGTGAACTACTAGCATAAGTTCTTGCCGAATTTTTCTACCGTACTACACCCACTGAACACCCAACTGCAAACGGGGGTACCATGGAAGTGGAGTGACGAATGTAAACAAGCTTTCCAGAAGAGCAAAGCATTGATCACATCAAAAGAGGTGTTGGCTCATTTCAACCGAGCACTACCAATTCGGTTGGCGTATGATGCATCACCCTATGGCATTGGAGCGGTGCTGTCGCACAAATTCCCGGACGGCTCGGAGAGGCCAGTAGCCTTTGCGTCTTGGTCACTAACCTCAGCCGAGCGTAACTACGCCCAGATTGACAGGGAGGCCCTCAGCCTAGTGTGGGGAGTGAATAAGTTCAATCACTGTGGTGATTATTCTTGTTTTATAAGAAGCATTGTAATTGGTTGCCTGTTTTCCTGCCTTGAGATATATGCTGTAAACTCATTGGTAGTTGATGTCATGTGATCTGTGGTGGCCATCTTAAATTCAGTTCTCCACAGCTTTGGTTGAGACTGGGTGCTTAAGATGTGCTGCTGGTTTTTAAGGTTAATAAAGCCTAGCTTTAGAAAGGCAATCTACTCTTCATTTCAATTTATTAACCTTTTGCTATAATGGAACGATATCTTCAACCGGAACGATTTAATGCTGACCCTAATTCTGCAGGAGTGGATGATAAATGGAAACATTGGTATCGTATATTTAAAAACTTTCTGGGTGTGTTGGATCAGCAATCTCTAAAGTTGGATATACTAATCAACTGCATTGCTCCGGATGTGTACAAGTATTTTTTGGACTGTGAAACTTATGAACTGGCTATTTCTATGTTGGAAAATTTTTTTGTTAACCCCAAGAATGAGGTATTTGCACGTCACCTTTTATCTGCCTGTAGGCCGCAGGCGGAAGAATCCTTGGATGCTTATTTACAAGCACTCCGGCGCCTTGGTGCTAACTGTAATTATAAGGCTGTGTCTGCAGAAGAATATAAGGAAGAGTCAGCACGGGATGCATTTATTAATGGATTACTGTCTAGATCAATTCGTCAGAGGTTATTAGAAAATAAAACCTTGGATCTCAAGAGTGCTTTTGAGCAAGCCTCTACATTGGATTTGGCTCAGAGAAGTTCGGATTCTTATGCTCTTTTTGATCGGCCTGTGACCGTGGTTTCGGCAGTTCTGGATGAAAAGGAATTATGTGGACTTAATAGGAGTGGTTTACCAGATTCCGAAACAGTTTCTACTTCGGCAGCTGTTGCCTCTAGGATTCAGAAGTGTTATTTTTGCGGGAACGCCCGGCACCTCCGTCTGAAGTGCCCTGCCCGGGAGGCTGTGTGTAGTAAATGCGGCAAGGGAGGCTATTACGCACGTGTTTGCAAATCGGTTGCCTCCTCTGCGACTATTCAGCCTTTAGATAGGGCGTTTATTGCATCAGTTTCTGCCGCCTTTGCCCATGGCCTAAACAAAGCTATAGTTATGGCCCAAGTTAATGGGTTAGAAGTGAAGGCCCTTATAGGTACGAGCAGTACTGAGAGCTTTATAAGTATTCAGTTTGTGAGGGAGAAGCGTTTGAAAATTTCGCCTGTTACTTATCAGGTGTGTATGGCTCAGACGGCCCTCACCTCACAAGTAGCTGGTTGTTGCCTTGTGAAATTAATTCTCCTAGGTAATACATACACTGATATACACCTATCTGTTCTGCCTAATCTCTGTGCGGATATTTTGATTGATCATGATGTGCTTCAATTACATGAGTCTCTCAGTCTTTCTTTTGGAGGAACTAAGCCACCTTTGTCTATTTGTGGATTAACTTCTTAATCCATTTCTCCATTATCGCTTTTTTCCAATTTGCTGCCGGATTGTAAGCCAATTGCTACCAAGTCAAGAAGGTATAGCAGTCAGGATAAAGAATTTATTAATTCTGAAGTTCAACGTCTTTTATTGGAAGGAATCAATGAACCTAGTTTCTCGCCCTGGCGGGCACAGGTAGTTGTCACCACTAATGAGAGACATAAGAAGCGAATGGTGATAGACTACTCTCAAACTATTAACAGGTATACTCAATTAGATGCGTACCCCCTGCCTAAGATTGATGAGCTTATCAATAAAGTATCTCAATATAAGGTTTTTAGCACTATTGACCTAAAGAGTGCTTATCATCAGATTCCTATCGTTAAGAGGGACCAACCATATACGGCCTTTGAGGCTGGCGGAAAGCTATATCAGTTTTGCCGAGTACCATTTGGTGTTACCAACGGTGTCGCCTGTTTTCAACGGGCAATGGATGCTTTTATAAGTGATAACTCTCTTTCTGACACCTTTTCATATTTAGATGACATTACGGTGTGTGGCAAATCAAGGGTGGAGCATGATTCTAATTTAGAAAGATTCCTTCAAGCTGCGGAAAAAGTTGGCTTAACTTTTAATAAAGAGAAGTGTATCTTTTCGACCACCGAGGTAAATTTACTGGGGTATATTATCTCGGGAAACATGATTAAACCAGATCCAGAACGGCTTCGACCACTGATTGATTTACCTTGTCCTACTAATTCTAAGGCTTTGCAACGAGTTGTTGGACTGTTTTCTTATTATTCTAATTGGATTGCAAACTTCTCGCAGAAGATCCGGCCCCTTATTCGGGTTGCGACATATCCTCTATCATGGGAGGCCAGGATGTGTTTTGATAATCTTAAAAGGGATATCCTTGGAGCAGTTGTGCATTCTATTGATGAGCAGGTTCCCTTTGTGATTGAGACAGACGCTTCCGATTTTGCAATTGGGGCTACTCTGAACCAAAATGGAAGACCTGTGGCCTTTTTCTCATGTACTCTGAACAATAGTGAGAAGAGACATTCATCAATAGAGAAAGAGGCGTACGCAATAGTAGAAGCACAGCGTAAATGGAGACATTATTTATCTGGGCGACATTTTACGTTAGTAACTGACCAAAAATCTGTGTCCTTCATGTTTGATGTCAAACATTTTGGAAAGATTAAGAATGATAAAATAATGAGGTGGAGGATTGAGTTGGCATGCTACCATTTTGATATAGTCTATCGTCTGGGGAAGGATAATGTTGCCGCTGATGCACTGTCGAGGGCTTATTGTTCTGTGATTCACGGAGATACGCTTACTAATCTTCATAATGCTTTGTGCCATCCTGGTGTTACGAGGATGATACACTTCATACGCAGTAAGAATTTGCCCTTTTCAGTTGAAGATGTCAAGCGGATGACTTTGTCATGCTCTGTCTGTGCTCGGTGTAAACCGAATTTCTTTAAGCCTCAACGAGCTCATCTTATAAAGGCTACTTCTCCCTTTGAACGTCTGAGCGTTGATTTTAAGGGGCCTCTTCCTTCAACGACTCAGAATCGATATATATTTACTGTTGTGGATGAGTTTTCAAGGTTTCCTTTTGCCTTTCCTTGTGCAGATGTATCAGCTGCTACAGTTATCAAATGTCTGACTCAACTTTTTGTCATCTTTGGGATGCCTGCGTATATCCATTCAGATCAGGGAAGTTCTTTTATGTCTTCCCAGTTGAAGGAATACCTCCAGAGTCGGGGAATTTCTACGAGCAGAACTACCCCGTATAATCCCCAGGGTAATGGACAGTGCGAACGATACAATGGGGTGATCTGGAAGGCAGTTATGTTGGCTCTGACATCCCGGAACCTTAAGAATACACAGTGGGAAATGGTATTGCCTGATGCCCTGCATTCCATTAGATCATTGCTTTCAACGGCTACTAATGTGACTCCCCATGAAAGGCTCTTCAACTATCCATGGAGATCCACTACGGGATATTCGGTACCTTCATGGCTTACTATGCAGGGACCTGTGCTGCTCCGACGCCATGTTAGACTGTCAAAGTATGATCCTTCAGTGGAGGAGGTGGAGCTATTGGAGGCAAATTCCCAATATGCTCACATTCGATTCCAAGATGGGAAAGAAAGTACGGTTTCAGTTAAAGACTTAGCTCCTTGTGGTGGCCAGCCCTCTTTTGAGGATATTAACAATAGCCATAATTCAGATAATGTTGATGTCGTCACAGATACTACGAATGTTTCCAATCCTATTGCAGACACTTACAATTCTCTTAGTCTGCTCCCGATGGATGTTCATGACCCTCCCAGTTTACCTTCTCATGGGACTTCCAATCCGGAAACCGTTGATAATCGGGATATTGATAGCCTCCCTGCAGAAGGTATTTCTGTGTCTCCTGGTGTGGGAGGGAAAGGAATTTCACCAAGGTTAAGAAGGTCGACACGAACAAGATATCCGGTTGACCGATTAAAAATGGACTTGTAAAATAATTTGATAGTAAAATTTTAAAATTGTTGAAACATTATACATGTATTGTTTTAGTCATAAATAATTAATTGTAAATTGTAAAGGCTACCTAGGTTGAAGTATATTTTAAAAGGAGGGGTGAATGTGGTGATTATTCTTATTTTATAAGAAGCATTGTAATTGGTTGCCTGTTTTCCTGCCTTGAGATATATGCTGTAAACTCATTGGTAGTTGATGTCATGTGATCTGTGGTGGCCATCTTAAATTCAGTTCTCCACAGCTTTGGTTGAGACTGGGTGCTTAAGATGTGCTGCTGGTTTTTAAGGATAATAAAGCCTAGCTTTAGAAAGGCAATCTACTCTTCATTTCAATCACTATCTGCACGGGCAGAAGTTCACCTTGCTGACTGACCACCAACCACTTGTCTCCATCTTTAATCCAAAGAAGGGCATTCCGGTGATGACTGCGCAACGACTACAAAGATGGTCCCTTTTTCTAGGGGCGCACCAATATGAAATCGAGTATAAGGGCACGTAACAGCATGGAAACGCTGATGGCCTATCACGCCTGCCACTGCCTACTACGGAGGAAGCACCAGCAGTGGATCCTGTCGAAATATTTCATTCGACTATAATTGATTGCTTGCCAGTAACTAACGCTGGTATAGAGAAGGAGACCCGACATGACCCGACACTGTCTCACGTAAAATATTTGACGTTGAAGGGATGGCCAGCACATGGTGAGTCACTGTTGCCAGCATTCTCATCCAGAAGAGAACAACTGTCAGTATGCCAGGGGACTTGATGTGTGGATCCCGAGTGGCAATACCACCCAAGTTAAGGGAGAGAGTGCTCAATGAGCTTCACGAAGGTCATCTGGGAGGGGTGAAAATGAATAGCCTTGCTAGGGCTTATGTGTGGTGGCCGGGGACCGATCAGCAAATCGAGGACCTGACAAAGATCTGCTCAGGATGCCAGAAGGTCCAAAATGCACCACCACATGCCCCTCTACACCCATGGGAGTGGCCCTCATCTCCATGGCAATGGGTGCATATTGATTTTGCTGGTCCATTCATGGACTCAATGTTTTTAATAGCCGTGGATGCGCACTCGAAATGGCCTGAGGTGATCAAAATGTCCTCCACCATCACGGAGAAAACAATTGCAGTCCTACGGACCATTTATGCCAGGAACGACTTGCCAGAGCAGATTTGCTCTGATAACGGACCACAGTTTGTGTCCGAAGAGTTTCGAAGATTTATGAAAAGCAATGGGGTAAGGCATTATACATCCGCCCCGTATCATCTAGCCACAAATGGATTGGCTGAGAGGTTCGTACAAACCTTTAAAAAAGCAGTAAAGGCCATGTGCGATGACGACATTCCACTGCAGCATAAGGTGGACAATTTCCTATTCGCCTACAGAAATGCGACACACGCAGTCACCAACCAGGCCCCGGCCATGATGTTCTTTAACCGAAGGTTGAGATCTCGTCTGGATTTGCTCAGACCAAATGTACGAAGAGATGTTGAGAGTAAGCAATTCCAGCACATCAATGAGAAGCCGATAAGGAGCTTCAATGTAGGGCAACCAGTCTTGGCCCGCGACTACCGAACAGAGAAATGGCAACCAGGAACGATATGCACACGGCAGGGGCCATTAATGTACACATTGGATGTTGGGGAGAACATTGTGAGATGCCATGCTGACCAGATCCTAGAGTCACAGGAACGAGTCAACCCCATGTCTCGGCCATACGTACCTGGTGAGGAACCCGACATACAGGTCGCATCTACCTCAGAAACAATAGCATCGGAAGCTGATGAATCAACTGATGGCAGGGTGCTAGAATCGCGTCCGCACCAAGAGCGAGACACTCGGGAAAGGCATTATCCAGAAAGAATCAGGAAGCCTCCCCAAAGACTGAATTTATAAATAGACTATTTTCAGCTAATGTTGCATGTTAAAAGTGTTAATTGTAATTAGTTTGATATTTAATTGTTAAATGAGTGTTATGGTACTGTTAATCTAAAAGGGGAGGAATTGTAATGTATGTACCTTTAAGGGAGTGAACTACATTTTACAGCTCCTGTATACTGTAGTACCGGCAGTGACCACACCTCTATATAAACCCTGAGTAGTGATCTTTACAGTTAGTTCTAGAGTAACCCTCATTCAGTAAACACCTGTTGTACCATTTCTCCTGCAGTCATTGTCTTATTATACACAGACACAACAGGGTGGAGTTTCATTTAATGATGCATTGCTTGATTACTGATGGGTGCAGTGAGGAATCAGAGAGAGATACCCTTCCCCAGCAATGGGAGAAAGAAACTTGCTGCTGCAACAAAGAAGGCGTGGCTGGAGGTTTCCCAGGAGGTCAGCAGCAGGAGCATTGTACCACGCTCCTGGATTCAATGCAGGAAGAGTTTTAATGACCTAACCAGGTCATGAAAGGTGATAACAATTGCACACTCACCTACATCCTGTTGAGCACATCAACCTCACCACATTCTGCCTTGTCAAGTCTACTCCATCACATCACTCCTCACACCCACTTACTTGAAATCACACCCGTCCTTCTCTTTCAATGCACTTCCTCACATCTCCAACTATCCATCCACCATTGTCACTCCCCCTGATCCTTAAGCAACTTGATATCTCTCCCTGCTAGTCACCCTCACCAAATGCACTGCAACGACCAGGTGAATGCATGCCATTACAGTCACTCATAGGTCTGTTCCTTCCCCCGTTGCAGGAGAAGAGAGCACAAAACACAAGGGCGAGGGAGAGAACTGGAGGTGCTACTCCACAGATTTCCCAGTTGACAGCTGCAGAATAGGAAGCATTGGAGATCAGTGGTGTTATGGCACCCCTGACCATCAGAGATGGAGAGATTGAGACCTCCCAGCTACCTGGTGAGAGAATTATATATCAGCAGCTCACATGTCATCCAACACTGTTATGTTGGCTTGATTTCAGCAGCGAGTGAAATATGAACTGAAATATAAGGAACTGATTAATTCTGAGGGTTTTTTTATTTTTTATTTGTTCATGGGATGTGGGCGTCACTGGCAAGGCTAGCATTTATTGCCCATCATCATAGGATTTATGCTTACCATGCACCAGCGCAGATACTCGCACTTTGGTGGGTCCAGTTAGGCACTTAGTTGGGATTTCACCTGGTCACTCACAGCCCACAAGTGAGCAAGAGTAGTGGCAGGGACAACTGAAGAGAGTCCACATCAGAGGGCGCAATCCCTCCCAAACCCTGCTCAGCTGGACACAGATGCCGTAACCTGGGGGCCATGGATGAAAAGCATAATCATTGAGGGGCAGCAAAAAATCTGGAATGTACTAACAAGCCTTCCATGCACACTGTGCACAACTGCAGAAAGAATGGAGGAGTCCAGCTCAAGCATGAGTGGGTTGATGTCACAGGGAATTGTGAGGATGTCTTCTTCCATGGATAGATTGACAATTCCGTGGAATGTCAATCGCGGCACTCAAATGAGTCCATGCAGGCCTTGACCACAGCTGTGCAGACTCTGGATGCCAACATGTCCGGCGCCTTAGATAGGATGACAGACACTTTAGCCTGGGCCTTACAGCATGGCACTGATCTGCACTAAGCTGCTCTCCAGCAGAGTGGTAGGAGTGAAGTGCGGCTGCGCCATGAGAGGGCTGATGGTGAAAGGTAACATTGTAGTCGGAACTCCACTCAAAGCCCTCCCACTTCTCGCCCATTGCCCCCACCCCCATCTGGTACCTGACCTGCTGCTTCCTCAGCTGGTGGCCAAGTCTGCCCCTGCAGAGGTGCAGGTGGAGCAGTCTTTGGCGGGGCCCTCATGGGCTCCAACACGCAAAGGTTGTTGGCCAAGAGCATCTCAGCAGTCAGACCATAGATCTGAGCAGCCTAGTTGCACCATGTCAGAGCTCCTCTGGAATCTGGAGTGACACCTACATAAAGCTTTCTTGTGATTGCACACCAGATGAACATTGATGTTGTATGTGTTGTGTCTGTGTGTTGATAGAGACACTGAAAACAGGAGTTGGTTTCATAGGTGTTTACTAAACAAAGTCAAGAGGGGAACTAACTGATACAACACAATATACAGGCTTATATAGCCCGAGTGGCCATTACCGGCATTACAGTACACATGGGGTTCTTAAAGGCACATACACTACAATTCCTCCCCTTTTAGCCAACCAGTACATAATATTTTAAGTAATTATTAATTACATGTTACAAGAAAAATAATCCACACATTGCTGCAGTTAATTAATTATAAGTCAGTCTCTCTGGAGGCTTCCTGACTCGGTCCGGATAACGCCTCGGTAGTGTAGTAGTTTCTGGTGGTGTAGTAGGTTCTTTTGGCAAGGCTGATTCAGCTTGAATGCCAGTGTCGGGTTCATCGGGTTCCAGTATCACCGGATCGGAGGTAGATATGGGTATCTCTACTTCATCATTAGGCGTATAGAGTTGTGGTGTAGGTTGTCCCTTTTCGGATGACTCTATGATTTGGTCAGCATGGCACCTTATTATGCTTTCTCCGATGTCCACGGTATACATCAGCGGTCCTAGTCGTGTGCATATAGTTCCAGGCTGCCATTTCTCGGTACGGTAGTCCCGGGCCAAAACTTGTTGACCTATCTGGAAGGTTCTAGTTGGCCTTTCGTTCATGCCTTGAAATTGCCGGTTCTCCACGTCCCTTCTGATGTTGGGCTTGAACAAATCCAGCCAGCATCTTAGGCTTCTATTGAAGAACATCATGGCGGGAGTTTGGTTTGTAACCATATGTGTTGCATTCCTGTATGCGAACAAGAATTTATCCACCTTGTGCCGAAGTTTTATGTCTTCATTACCCATGGCCTTTATGGCCTTCTTGAAGGTCTGGACAAACTTTTCAGCCAATCCATTGGTGGCGGGATGGTATGGGGCGGACGTGTAGTGCTTAACCCCATTGTTTTTTAAGAACTTCCTGAATTCTTCGGACACAAATTGCGGTCCATTATCAGAACAGATCTGTTCCGGCAGCCCATTCCTGGCAAATATGGTCCTTAATAATGTGATGGTTTTTTCCGTGGTGGTGGAGGACATCTTTATTACCTCCGGCCACTTGGAGTGTGCATCAACCGCGATTAAGAACATTGAGTCCATAAATGGACCAGCAAAGTCGATGTGTACCCTTTGCCAGGGAGATGAGGGCCACTCCCATGGATGTAGAGGGGCTTGGGGTGGAGCGTTTTGGACCTTCTGGCATCCTAGGCAGCTCTTGGTCATTTCTTCGATGTCTCCATCGATACCTGGCCACCATACAAACGCCCTGGCTAGGTTCTTCATTTTCACTCCACCCAGATGCCCCTCGTGAAGCTCCTTTAGAACTTTATCCTGGAGTTTGGGTGGAATCACCACTCTGGATCCACACATCAAGGTTCCTCGGCACACTGACAGCTGTTCTCTTCTTTGCGAGAATGCTGGCAACAGTGGTTCGCCATGTGCTGGCCATCCCTTCACTGTTAAATCGTAGACTCGTGAGAGAGTCGGGTCATTTCTAGTTTCCCTTTCAATGGCAGAATTTGTTACTGGTAGACATTCCACTATGGTAGAGTGGAAAATCTCCACTGGGTCTACGGTAGGTGCTTCTTCTACCGTTGGCAGCAGTAGGCGCGATAACACGTCAGCATTCCCATGCTGTTTTGATCCTTTGTATTCTATGTTGTATTGGTGTGCCCCTAGAAAAAGGGAACACCTCTGTAGCCTTTGCGCTGTCATAATGGGAACACCCTTTTTAGGGTTGAATATGGAGATGAGGGGTTGATGGTCAGTCAACAAGGTAAATTTTTGTCCGTGTAGGTAATGGTTGAATTTCTTCACTCCCCATACCAGGCTGAGTGCTTCCCTGTCGATTTGGGCATAGTTACACTCAACTGAGTTCAATGAGCGTGACGCAAAAGCTATCGGCCGTTCCGAGCCATCAGGGAATTTATGCGATAATACTGCTCCTACGCCATAAGGGGATGCATCGCATGCTAGTCTGATTGGCAATGATGGGTTGTAATAAGCCAAAACTTCTTTGGACATGATTAAGTCTTTGCATTTATGGAAGGCACGTTTACAGTTTTCGCTCCATTTCCAAATTACTCCTGTTTGTAGCAGTTCATTAAGAGGGTGTAGAAGAGTTGACAAGTTCGGTAAAAATTTATGATAGTAATTTATTAATCCCAGGAACGACCTTAATTGTGAAACATTTTCAGGTGCTGGGGCTTTTATGACCGCTTCAATTTTTTCAGATGAATTATGCAACCCTTCCTTGTTAATTATGTGGCCACAATATGATATTTGATTCTGGAAAAATTCGCACTTGGGGCGATTTTCTCGTAGGCCCCGTTCTCTCAGCCTAGTGAGCACCTGCTCCAAATTGGCAAGGTGCTCGTTGTCATTTTCTCCTGTTACAAGGATGTCGTCTAGGTAGCATTGAGTCCCCGGAATCCCTTAGAGGACTTGCTCCATAGCTCTTTGCCAGATAGCTGGAGCGGATGCTACTCCGAAAACCAGTCGATTGTACTGGTATAGGCCTTTGTGTGTATTTATCGTGAGATACTTTTTAGAGGCCTCTTCAACCTCCATCTGTAGATATGCCTGTGCCAAGTCAATTTTGGTGAAACGTTTCCCTCCGGATAGTGAGGCGAAAATATCTTCTATCCTCGGAGAGGATACTGTACCATGTGAAGGATCGGGTTTACAGTCACCTTGAAGTCTCCACAGATGCGAATTTTTCACTGTTCTTCACATTTATCATTATTCAACGTTTTCTTCATGACCGGGACGATGGGTGTTGCCCACTCGCTCCAATCTATTTTGGATAATACACCTGCCTTTTCCAAATTCTCCCGCTCTGCCTCGACTGCTGGACGAATTGTGTATGGCACCGGCCTTGCCTTAAAATACTTGGGAATTTCTGCATCTTCCACTTTTATTGAGGCGGTGATGCCTTTCAAGGTTCCTAGTTTCTCTTGAAACACTTCCTTGGCGTTGGCCAAGATGTCTTTTAATCGTTGAGGTATGACGTCATCATCATTTTTTTCCTTACTGGTCACCGTTAGTGCCTGAATGGAGTGCCAGTCTAAACGTATTTTCCTGATCCATTCACGTCCCAACAGCGGTGGACCACCATCTTGTAGGACGTATAAATACTACTTCTGTATTTCCTTACCGTTGTACACAACAGGCACCCTTATTTTTCCTTTGGGGTATACTTTCTGCCCCGTATATGTTTTCAAGATAATGGATGTGTCTTTTAAAGATATATGCGGAAATAGCCGCTCGTAATCCCATCGATTTATGACGGTCAGAGCTGATCCTGTATCTAGCTCCATTTTAACTGGGGACCCTGCTATTGTGAGGGTAACCCAAATGGTCTGGTAATCTTCTTTGGCAATTACATTATGTAATTTGAGAGAGCTTAGTCTCTTGTTTCCGGAGTCGCTATCGCACTTCTGGTCTTCGGAGCTACTGTCCGTCATCATTTGTACCTTTCTGTGCTTTTCCTTATTGATTTTTTTTCTGTTAGTGGATTTTTTGTTTCCAGATCGGCATACACGTGTAATGTGTCCCATCTTTCCGCATTGCCTGCATGCTTTGTCCTTGAACCAGCAGTCCCTCTGGCCATGGGTGGACCTGCCGCAGCGATAACATCTCTCGAAACCCCGTGTCAATTCATGGGTGCCGAAGTCCTGTGGCTTTTGCTGTATTTCTGCAGCTCCTCTTGCACTGAAAGCCTTGTCCAGTGTCAAATCTTTCTCAGAAAGTAGCCTTTTTTCTGTTCCTTCACTTAGGAGACTGCAGACGAATTTGTCTTGTAGAGAATCTGCCAGTCCTGCCCCGAATTGGCAGTGTAGGGTATCAACAATCTCCTTAAAATTCTTGTCCATCGGTTCGGCTGGAGTGATTAAGTTTCGTAACAGCTTATATGTGTTTGCGCCCATTAGATTTAGAAGTACTGAAGCTTTTTTTTCATCTTCTATTCCATTTGCGGTGCAATATACCTCCACTCTTTCCACATATGTGGTCCAATCCTCTATCTTGTTATCAAAAGCATCAATATTGCCAGACTTAGGCATCCTAGAAAAAAAATGGCGCTTCCCGCGCTTCCCTGCCGCTGCTGCCGATGACAACGCTGTTTCCCGCAGTTTCCGTTCTTTTTATTTATTTATTTACAGTTGGAGACTCGTTCCCGCCGGGCTCTCTCTCTAGGTCTGAATGCCGACCTGCTTGTAGCGCCGGCCGTCTCCCGAGTGCTCCCTCCCCGTCTGTTACTGCTTGCCTCCGCTTTTGCTGCTTGGCCTAGCTGTAGAGCCAGCCGCTGGAGCCCCAGCCCGATGCCCAGGAAGGATTATTGCAGTACCTGCCACCAGCTTGGCTAGCTGGTGAAACCACAGCTTCTCCTTTTTCTTGATTTTTCTTCAACTTTGGACGCCAGAGGAATCGATGTCCTTGAGGTGCTGCCGAATTGCAGGTAAGTCCGTTTCCAATTCGTCACCACTGTTGTGTCTGTGTGTTGATAGAGACACTGAAGACAGGAGTTGGTTTCATAGGTGTTTACTAAACAAAGTCTGGAGGGGAACTAACTGATACAACACAATATACAGGCTTATATAGCCCGAGTGGCCATTACCGGCATTACAGTACACATGGGGCTCTTAAAGGCACATACACTACAGTATGCCTGACTTTTAATGAGCTGCATGAATTGCCATTCAGCCTTCTCACCTTCGTTTCAATGGCGAGTTTCAGGAAGTCCGGGAAACTCGTGTTTGCACTGTTAAATGTAAATGTTGGTTAAAATATCATTGCATTCCACTAATTTAAACATTCAAATCACTAGCCCGCCTCTCCGGAGGGGTTACGCATGCACAGCTGAAGGCGCCCGAGTTAGACCCAGAAGTCGGCGTGTTAGAGCTAACATTTCTGCCAAATTGAACCCCCCACCTACACCTAAATGCACGTGCTCCTCAATGTTAAAATTCGTCCTAATATGTTTTTCTATGAAATGCATCTGATTTGGTCGGGTTTGTGCCAGGAGCAGCTGTCAGTGCAGAAGCCATTTTCTGCTTGGGCAGAACTTGTATTGAAGTGTTATGTTTGGATCATAAATTCTATACAAATGAAAGTGAATGGGAAACCATTTGGTGCATTGAAATTCTGCACTTGGACTCGATATCCATATATCTGTATATCATATAACTGCAAGATGTTCTGAAGAAGTTTACTCTGTCAGATGATGCTGGCAGTTCAGCAATGTATATCTAGTTAAGAGTTAATTTCCATGGGGTTTACTCTGGTATTTACAGCACCATACATTGTTTATGCTCTGTATTTCTTATGTGTGTTTGGAATACCTTTTAGTATTAGTATTTTACTCACATGTATCGGTTGTTTACAACAAGCAGTAATGTCTCGACAGAAAAACATTTCCTCGTATGATATACTGGCCTGGACTTTCCGCTCGATTGTGCTGGCTTTTATGCTTAAAGTTATGTCCCATTTACATATTTTCCTTATACTCTGTTGCTGTTCCTTAACATTCACCAATTAGAATTCCATACGTTCTGTAAAGTCTGTGGGTTGTATAGCGAAGTAATACACAGACTACAAGAGTAACTTAAACAGGACTTTACTATTCGAAGGTCAGGGCGAATCTGCCCAATAAATTCTGCCACAGCACTTATATACCGGTGTGGTCACCACCGGTATTACAGTATACATCAGCCAACATAAAGTAGTGCAACACCTAAAATAGTTCTCTTAAAGGTGGACGGTTACATACAATAGTTCTCTTAAAGGTAGAACGGTTACATACACTACACGTTCTGTCCTATGGTCCCATCTGGGTGAACAACGGTGCTGCTTTGTGCTCTGGTGGTGTGAGCTACTCCTCATTTTGGATTCACATAGCTTGTTTTGTATGTGACCATCTGTCAATCTGACAATGAAATTACCTAGCACTCATCGATGTTCTTTTAATCTAGGAGATTTAATTTATTTTACATGATGTTTGCTTCCCAGTTACTTTTCCCTTCACTGTGGTAGGAGTCGTGAGTTTACTTGTTCCATTTTTATTCTTTTATCACTTCAGTAAGAAGCTCCAACTGAATATTCCATATGAGAGTGTTTTCAATTCCACGTATCGATTACATTTGCTTTCTAGGTACCGGGGAGCGACACATAACAGAACAACGGGTTGCTTAACAGAGATGCATTTAGGAGCAATGGCTTCGATCTGAATACATGGGGATGGCATGTGTGGACAAAACGTCCAGTTCGGGTTTAATTTGATTGATGAGTTTTTACTGAAACTGTATAAATATATAAATCGGCGTTAAGAAGGAACCCGTATGCATAGCGAAATAACAACAGAAAACACTGGAAAAACTCAGCAGGCCAGGCAGCATCCATGGAGAGAGAAACAGAGTTAACGTTTCAGGCCGAAGATCCTTCATCATGCATAGTGTTGTTTCCGGAACTTTGTGCAATCCCAAGCCATATTTCATTACCAGTTGCAATCCATACTGAGCACACAAGCTCAATAATATTAATATGAAAGTAATATCAGTCAGAGAAAATCAGAACATGCCTCGCTGTCAAAATACTTTCATTACTTAATTGATGTTTAAGATTTCAATGAAGTTCCTTTGACAAGTCAATACCCTCAGGCAACCTGCTGAATACTTTACTGGTTCTGAGCCCTCCAGCAACATTCTATAATGATCTAAGTGGCTGTGGCAATCACAGTGGCGTTGATTCAGCAAACTCAATCTCGCCATTGATTTTAATGGGAGGCTGCGCTCTGATAATTAGTTGTCCAGTTTTTTCAGCGAGGGACTCTGCGGAGCAGCACAAAAGTCTCAGCAAATTATGCCATGGCATATGCAATGATATAAGTCAATCACGCATTCATTTCCTGGGATTTCTGCACCTTAATAATGGCGTAAGCTGTAGATGCGCCATTAATTAGGCACATGTTTTCTGCACATTCAGGCCTAATGAAACCTTACTGTATTTGCAGCATTTTAATTTAAAAGGTTCCACAAATAGGGAAGAAATACAAAGCACATCTGTGCTCCAATAGGATTTTCTAAAATAACAATGGCCTAGAAATTTGAAGTGTATAGGCTGGCTATTAAAGCCTGTTTCTGCAAAATAAAATTTCCCAGGGTGGCCGCCATTTTTGGCTGGCCGGCGGAGCTGCATGCTAGATAGATGTAGATTATGCAGATTGTGATATTAGTGAGTGTGCAACCCTCACCTGACGCCTGATCTGCCATTTTGGAGTACAATTTTCAACTTACTGGCCTGTGTTAATTATGACCAACTGACCAAGCAATCACAAGCAGGAAGGAGCCTCCAGCAGTGCTATTTAAAGAGATCATCAGCAACAACTTGCCGCTGACATGTTTGTTCAATTTGACTGGCCCTGTGGAACTTTCTGCAACTCCAGCAGCTTTCTAAACATCTTTCAAGGTCCTAAGGTGACAGGAAGTGTTGGTGCAAGTGGAGAACACCTTCATTCTTATTTAAAGGCTTCTGCTCACAGCACTTGCTCAGAGTCATGCGGGCTCTACTGGCAGTCCCCCTCGCACTCGAGTATCTTAGGGAGAGGGAGCGGAGGCAGCGAAGAAGAGAAGATGCTCGCAGAGGAAGGAGGAAGAGGGCCAGAAGGGCTCATAACAGGAAGCCTTAGCCACCTCGGGTCTTCTGAGAGCACTTCTCTTATCTCCACTTAAGTGAGGAGCAGTGTATTAGGAAGTGTAAGTTGCAGGGTCCTCAAAATTCCCGCACTCCCCGAGTTATGGATCAAGGGACCCTGTTTTGGACAAGTTATTTAAAAGCAGGGTACCCAAAATGGCTTCTGTAAACCTCGTGACCAAAATTGGCAGGATTTTTAAAAGCAAGACTCTGCAGACAAGCAGGCTCAGAGAAGATATTTAAAATGCAGGAATCTGTGAACAGGGACTCTTTGGAACCTGCCAGGCAGAGTAAACACAGAATACGCATTTATTCGAATTGAGTCAATCAAATAGAATGGGCCTATAACCGTGGCCATTAGCTTTCTGCATGTTTAATCGATAACAGCTCACAGTAGCCATCAAGTTAGGATGGGGACAAGTCTTATCCATGACAAAGCAACGAGGACATCGGGGCCATTAGACCCGGAGACAACCACTCCTAAAATCGTTAAAACAAATGGTTGTAATCATTTAAACCAAGCCTGCCAAAAGTTAAACAATGGATTGACCTGATTTGGCGCGCAGATAAGGAGTGGAAGAACGGGTATAACTGTAGGCCCATCAGTAGCAATCGCACTCTGGCCTCTTGTCTCTTGACTCTGCCCTCTTGTTTGGCCTTGGCCTGCTGCCACTCGTCCTTGCGCCCTGGCCTCGTGGCAGGTTCTCTTCTCACTCCCAGCATCGTTCAACAACCAAGGACGCCTATTACAACAGGACCAAACGCGGGAGGAGAACGAGAGCTGAGTTCAAAGTCACACAGGACACACAGGCCACGAACGGGCAGATGAAACGAGACGAGATGAAGAAGAAGGTAACACCAACAAGAGCAGAGAAGGGCAGCAAAAGACGCATCGGTAAAAACCAAATGCCTAGTTATAAGCTGACGTTTGGGGAAGAAATTAACAGTGTATACAGTATATGGATAGTGAGAATAAGTTGGCATTTGAACACAGTGAATGAGCAGGCATTAGACGTGAGTGTCCACGCCTGCGATGAATATGCTGGCGTTCAAAGCTTAGGTAGTAAAATCTTGTAAGCAGTGAAAACCACCAACCGACCCACAACCGCAACGTTACCACCGATGAACGCCCGAGGGAGAAGAAGAAGAAAACCCATCGCGATGAGACAACAACAGTAGCTGAGGAGAGGGAAGGTGTGTCGCATCAGCAACTTCAGCGCCGCGCCCTGAGACCACGTGGCGACGGGGCACCCCAACGGACAGAAGACCAAACCTCTAAACTCACAGCCATTAAAGCAACAAATTTTGGATTGGTGAGCATGAATTCCTGGCCCCTCAGAGCTTAGTCTAGTTAGGTATAGGGGGTGGGATAAGGATAAGGGGGATTGTTAATGTAATGATATCAGCAAATAGTGATGTTATTTGCCTGTTTGATTATGATACCTTACCAGCATGTTTGCATGTATTGATTACTTATGCCTGACCAGCAGAGGTCATGTGACAGAGACAAGCAGTTTGGTTGAGTTTCAGTTTCGTTCTAGATGGATCACTAGCATGATGTCTCCTGTAATGCTGTATAAAGAGTTGAACAGACTTCAGATTAAAAGACATTCTCTTTCATAAATGTCTCGTCATTGAACCCACAAAGAAATCAATACATGGTGTCAGAAGTGATTGAAAGAGATGAAGAGGAAAAATCTGAAGTTAAATCAGCTCTCCACATATTAGCAAGCCAAAAGAAAACATCGTTACTTACCATTAGAGAATAGCTAACGAAGTGAAAAATGGAAGGTTTACTCCCACCGGCGAAGCTTCAGTTGACAGGTAATGTGGCTGAAAATTGGAGAATGTTCAAACAACGTGTGGGGTTGTATTTATCAGCAATCGGAGCTGACGAGAAAAGTAATAAAAAGAAATCATCACTGTTCTTACATGTCATGCGTGATGAAGCGCTGGAGGTGTATAATAACTTCACATTCGCTGCTGATGGAGACAAAATGAAACTAGATAAAATAATGGAACAGTTTGAGGCCTACTGCATACCTAAATGTAACGTGATGTTTGAGAGGCACAGATTTTTCACATGTGTACAGAAAATGGGAGAGACTATTGATCAGTATGTGACTGAACTGAGAAACAGGAGCAAATCGTGTGAATTTGAGGGACTGACAGACTCGCTGATAAAAGACAGGCTGGTGTGTGGTATTCCAGATAATGGTCTAAGGGAAAGACTGCTAAGAGAGCAAGATCTAGACCTGGGAAAAGCCATAGCACTGTGTAGGGCTACAGAGACTGTGAAGTCGCAGGCAAAGGAGCTGTTCAGTGACAGTAGCTGCAACGTGGATGCAGTGAGAATGAACGGACACAAACCGGTTAACAAAAAGAGCGCCAATGTGAAAAAAGAGGCGTGGCCAGCGAACAAAAATGAAAGGGATAATCGAAAGTCATGTAGTCGATGCGGTACACAGCATACACCAAAAAAGTGTCCAGCATATGGTAAAACATGCAATAGTTGCAACAAAAACAACCATTATGCCCGTTGCTGTAAGAACCAAGCGCAACAAAGCAAGGTCCATGCAGTAGATGAAAGCGAGATAGAGGAGTTCCATGTAAATGTTGTGTCTGAAAACAAAGAAGAAAAAAGAGACTGGATGTTGACACTAAAAGTGAATGACATACACATTCCATTTAAATTGGATACTGGAGCACAAGTTAATGTGATATCAGAGACTGATTTTAAGAACATTAGACCCAGACCAAAGATGCATGGAATAAAAGTGAAAGTGACAGGATACTCAGGTACTGAAATACCAGTGAAAGGAAGATGCATTGTCAAAGTGACACACAAGGACAGAGAGCACATGCTAGCATTAATTGTGGTGCCAAAGGATGTGCAGGCCATACTAGGTTTAAAAGCCTGTGAGAGACTGAACCTGGTAAAGAGAGTCCTCGTTGTGGAAAGCGAAGGAGAGACAGTCTATGATGAACTCATGAAAGAGTACAACGACCTATTTAAGGGTCTAGGCTGCATTCCAGGAGAACACACGATCAGAGTAGATAAAAGTATGCCAACGGACATACATCCATGCAGAAAAGTTCTGTTTGCTTTTCAAAAGCAACTGAAGGCAGAGTTGGACAGGATGGAAAGCCTGAACGTGATTCAGAAGATAGATGAGCCAACTGAGTGGGTGAGTTCCCTCGTCATTGTGGACAAAAAGAATGGAAAGCTCAGAATTTGCCTGGATCCAAGAGATCTAAACAGAGCAATAAAGAGAGAGCACTTCAAGCTTCCTACACGTGAGGAAATCATGTCACAGTTTGCAAATGCAAAGTATTTCAGCAAGTTAGATGCATCATCAGGATTTTGGCAGATGAAGCTGGACGAGGCAAGTTCAAGACTGTGCACGTTCAACAGTCCATTTGGCAGATACAAATTCCTAAGGTTACCATTTGGCATTGCCTCAGCTCCTGAAGTGTATCACAAAACAATCCATATGATCTATGAGCACCTGGAGGGAGTTGATACATCAATGGATGACATCATAGTATGGGGAACCATGAGAACTGAGCATGACGAGAGACTGAAAAAAGTGCTGGAAGCAACAAGGAAAACAAACCTGAAGCTGAATAGAGAGAAATGCCAGCTCGGGGTGACAGAACTGACATTCGTGGGAGATATCCTTAGCAGTGAGGGCATCAGACCAGATCCCAGAAAGGTGTCCGCCATTGAGAATATGCCACAGCCACAATGCAAAAAGGTTGTGCAGAGGTTTAATGGAATGATCAACTACATGGGTAAATTTGTATCCAACCTCTCAGAAAAGATGGCGCCACTGAGAAGACTAACTGAAAAGAAGATAGAATGGGAATGGAATCATGAGCATGAGAAGTCATGGAGCGATCTAAAGAAACTGCTCACAGAGGAACCAGTTCTGAGGTTTTATGACCCAGCGAGACCCATCAAGATATCATCAGATGCATCACAGAGTGGGCTCGGTGCCGTTCCTCTGCAAAAATATGACTGCTGGCAAACTATTGCATATGCATCGTGCTCAATGACAGACGCGGAGACGCGATATGCTCAAATAGAAAAGGAGCTGCTCAGCATCACATACGCCTGTGAAAGATTTCACCAGTTTGTGGCAGGACAAGCAATCAGTGTAGAGACTGACCATAAGCCCTTGATTGCATTGTTCCAAAAGCCACTAAATAGCTGTCCACTTAGAATACAAAGAATGATGATCAGGCTGCAACGCTATACACTGAATGTTGCATACACACCGGGTAAGCTGATGTATACAGTAGACACGTTGTCCAGAGCTGTTGACCCAAGTGAGCCCGCAAACACCACAATGGATGAAAAAGTGAATGCCTACGTGGACATGATCACAAGTGCACTGCCCATAGCAGATGCAAAAATGGAGCTCATAAAGACTGAGACAAACAAAGATGAAACAATGAGACGACTGAGGAAAAGCATCTTGGATGGATGGCCCAACATGAAGCAAGACTGCTCACCTGACATGGCAGAGTACTGGAACTGCAGGGCGGAACTATCAGTGGTCGAAGACATCATCTACAAAGGAAGTAAAATAGTTATCCCAAAGAGTCTGAGAAAAGAGATGCTAAAAAGGATCCATGGAGGACATCTGGGAATTGAAAAGTGTAAGAAAAGAGCACGAGAGGTGATGTACTGGCCACAAATCAACCAAGATGTGACAAATGAGGTGTCAAACTGCACAATATGCCTGAAATATCGAGCAAGCAATCCGGTAGAACCACTAAAGCCACACCCAGCACCAGACAGACCTTACCAGAAGGTAGGCGCTGACCTATTCGTATGTCAAGGGAAGGACTATCTTGTAGTCACAGACTATTACTCCCTGTATCCAGAGGTTTGTAGACTGTACACCACCACTGCAGATGCTGTGATAACATGTATGAAAGCCATAATCTCCAGACATGGCGTGGCAAGCGAGGTCTTCACAGACAACGGACCCCAGTTTTACAATGCAAGTTTCCGACACTTTGCCAAAGAGTGGGACTTTGTCCACACAACGTCAAGTCCTCACTATCCACAGTCCAATGGACTAGTGGAAAAATCGGTCCAGACAGTGAAAAGACTGATGTACAAGGCAAAAGACAGTGGAACTGACTTCTACCAGAGCATGCTTGTGTACCGCACAACGCCGCTCGAGTGTGGTAAGTCACCAGCCCAACTCCTTATGGGCCGTCGGCTAAGGTCAAACCTACCCATCCCGGAGAACCTCCTGAAAACAAAAGAGGAGGAGAAAGTGAGGAAGTTCAAAGAGCAACAGAAAGAAAAGCAAAAGTACTACTATGACAGAGGAACACAAAACCTACCTGAACTCCACACTGGTGACCAAGTAAGGTTCAAAGACATAACAAACACATGGACTCAGAAGGGAACTGTCCTGAGTGAAGTTCAACCAAGATCATACACCATTCAGACAGATGAGGGTGCTGTTCTGAGAAGAAATCATCGAGATCTTCTCATGGGACCAGCCACAGCAAGTCGAAAGACTGATACTGTTGAACAACCTGATCACACAGCTGAGAAATCATCATCTGAGGCAACAACTCAGATTCAAGGACAATTAATCAGAAAATCCTCAAGACACGTGAAGCCTCCTGAGAGACTCATTGAGCAAATTTAAGGACTATTGTTATAGAAGGAAGTAATGTTATCTTATTCTTTCTTCAAGTTCTAGTGTAGTTACATATTTCATGTGAACACACAAAGCAAGGTTAAAAAACCTTGATCATGATAATGATAATGTAAGTTCATTAAGTGTTACCGTTAAAATGCAGAGTAATACAAAGAAAACATGTTGTTAGTTAAAAGTAAAATACTTTTGTTTTAAGAAAGGGAGATGTAATGATATCAGCAAATAGTGATGTTATTTGCCTGTTTGATTATGATGCCTTACCAGCATGTTTGCATGTATTGATTACTTATGCCTGACCAGCAGAGGTCATGTGACAGAGACAAGCAGTTTGGTTGAGTTTCAGTTTCGTTCTAGATGGATCACTAGCATGATGTCTCCTGTAATGCTATATAAAGAGTTGAACAGACTTTAGATTAAAAGACATTCTCTTTCATAAATGTCTCGTCATTGAACCCACAAAGAAATCAATACAGTTAATGTAGTTGTTTTTCCCTCGATGTGTCATGTGATCCCCATTCACTGAATAAGTGTAATTGTTTATGCCTGTATTTTATACCAGTAATTCTCATAAGACTGTGTTTTATTCTGTTTTAATAAAATCTTGGTTTTCTTAGACCAAACGACTTTTCTACTCGATTTGCTGTATCGCCGCCTGTACCTAAGTCTGATGTCTAGAACCCGGGGTGTGGGAGTGATTCGAACCGCTCAAGGGACAGTCAGAGGTGAAGCAGACTGGGCACCACGACAACACCCCCTACAGAAAATGGTGACCGCGGCAGGATTCCGGCAACAGTGTTGCGATAGAGTAGACAATGGTTCGGATGAGCAAACCATGATGGAGGAAAGGGTTTCTGATTATGTGTTTAGCAAGGTGAATATCACTAAGAAGTGGATCACCACTCTGTTAAGGGCTGGGCGTCCGGTAGATGCCACAGCTAAGTGGACAAAAGGGAGGGAGCACAAGAAATCCCTAGAGAAGGCCGTCTGACTGATGTGTTTCAAAAAGCAGTTCCAGCTTTTGGACAGGCTCGTTGCAGCACAGGCAGCCAAGTTAAAGGAGTCAGCCCTGGAGATCCAGGATAAGGCTCTAGCAGGGGAAAACTTAATGGTAGCATTGCAGGCCCTGAATCAGGAGAGGTTGTATTTAATGGGAGAACACAAGGCCCAGTTGGAATACCTATAGTGCCAAATCACCGAAGCCATGGGTAATGAGTTAAGGTTGCGGGAAAAGAACGTCCACCTAGCAAGGCAAGTTAGGGAACAGGAGGAGAAAGTACAGGAGGTAAAGGCAGCCTATAACCTAGCGAGCGACCAGGGGTTTGAAGATGCAGATCATGGCCCCTGCAAGGAACGGATAGAAACCCTGAGCCTGGCCCTGATGAAGGCAGAAGACATGGTGTGCCTCATAGCCCGAAGGCAGGCCAGGCAGATTTGATGGGGAACGAGGGGAGGACAGTTCAAACATCACTGGTAGTGCCCAAGGATGACCCGGTTGAGGAACAGGAGGTCTCACGACCGCCACCGGTAGCACCAGGTTTTAGCGAGGTCTGGCAGCAGGGGGGGGTGGAGCCCGAGGTGGGAGCGGAGGTGGAGCAACCCCCACCAGCGAGGTCGGAGCCAAGACCGATGTGCCCTGCCCGGCATCGGAGGTTCGGCCCACCCGTCAATGGCGACGATGAGGGTCCCCTCCAAAACCAGTTCTTATTACCCTATAGCACCCAGCAGCTTAGGGCTATGGTGAGCCATATCCCGAAGCTCTCCGAAAAGGGAGACCCCTCGATCCACTTCAGGGAAGTAGAGCAGGCAGCCAGCGTCAATGACTGCGATGGCGCTGAGCAGGCCAAAATGCTGCTATTCTCCCTGGAGAGTAGGCTCCTCCAATCCCTCTCTGACGAGTGTAAGAAGGGGCAGAGCGGGTATGAGGCGCTCAGGGATGAAGATCTGGAGGCCATGGGGATGAATGAGGGAAGTCCTTTCTCCCATGTAGAGAAGAAGGTCAAGCTCACAGGGGAAACCCCGCAGGCTTTCGCGGATTGGTTGTGGCCGGTGTACCGGAGTGCCTGTCCGGGGACGCCTAACCGGGCGTCCCTGAATGGGGATCCACTGGCCCATTGGTTCCATTGCCTGGTGGCAAACAACATGCCACAGGTCCAGGCCAAGGCAGAGGTCTGGTTCGACCCCAAGAACCCCCAGACCACCGAACTTACGGTGATCAGACAGTTGACTCTAGCCTATAGGAACGGTAGGGGAACTGATGCACACCCACCCAAGGGAAAGGTGCATGAGGTAAAACCCGGACCGGGTAGGAATGAGTGGCACCAGGAAGGGAATAACCCCCCCAACACAAAGACAAATTGTTACAGGTGTGGGAAGGATGGTCATTGGCGGAAGGAGTGCCAAAACCCCTGGAAAGACAACAAGGGAAATAATTCCACAGCCCCAGCCCAAAAGGCAGAGGCGGGAATCCGTCCCGCAGCGGTCAAGTCATTCTTGGACACCATGCGGCCCTTATTGACTGGCCACGGGAGAGTAGCAGCCGCTTCCGGTGCTCTGACCCCATCAGCCCCATCCAACCCACAGCCCTGACTAGAGCCAGCGCAACCTGTTTACCTGTGTTCTCTCCGGTACGATGAATGGAAAAGACCCCTCGTGGAGATGGAGGTAGAAAAAGTGAACGGGACCTATCTGTTGGACATGGGGGCATCATGCACCTTGGTCCATTCAGCTAACCCCACCACCTCACCTCTCTCTAATGGGGTCCCATACAGTCTGTCGGGGTTGATAGACAAAGAGCAGGCCGGATCGTTTTCCATCCCGCTCGCCATTCGGTTAGGACCGCTCCGCTCCAAGTGGACCAGCGTCCTGGTGAAATGGGAAGTGGAGGGTGGAAGAGGGGTCCTGGGAGCCGACTTTATTGTAGGCCATGGCAACATAGTAGATTTGAGACATCATTGCCGGTGGGGGGCAAGTAAAGGAAAGGACACAAATAGTAGTAATCCCAGGAAAGGAAGGGAAGGGGACCCTATGCACCATGAAGCGCAAAGAGGGTTATAACCTCGAGCTCATGGTCAGTAACACCCCACAGGAGTTCCAGGCATTTGTGCAGGCCCACCTAGCCACATTTGCCACACACAAACACGACTGCGGGAGGGTCAACGGGTTTGAGGTCAGAGTAGACGGGGACCCCATGGCCCGACCACAGAAACAGTACAACTTCCCCAGGGAAGAGGAACCAGACATGGAAGCAGCCATGTCCTCTGTAGTACCGCAGCGAGTTCTGAGACCGATAGCCACCCACGTGAACTCTCCATTGTGGCCGGTTAGAAAGCCGGACAATTCCTGGAGGGCCACAGTGGACTATTGGGTGCTCAATAGTAACATCCCAGCCTGTGCACCCATGGTAGCAGCAGTTGCCGACCTGATAGGAAGTATCCCAGCATCCGCGACCACGTTCACGGTGCTGGACATTTCCAACGGGTTTTAGTCCATCCCTTTAAGGAGGGAGGATCAGTGAAAGTTTGCCTTTACGTTTAAAGGGCAACAGTACATGTGTAACTGCTTGCCTCAGGGCTTCCACAAAAGCCCCAGCATTTTCCATCAGTGCATGGCAAACAGTTTAAGGAATTTCAGTCAGCCTAGACAGTTGGTACAGTATGCCGATGACCTGTTCCTGTTTACTGATTCGAAAGAGGTGCATCGCCCACTATTGGCCGAACT
The DNA here is from genome assembly GCF_052327205.1 of Somniosus microcephalus. Classification (NCBI taxonomy): domain Eukaryota; kingdom Metazoa; phylum Chordata; class Chondrichthyes; order Squaliformes; family Somniosidae; genus Somniosus; species Somniosus microcephalus. The sequence goes on from NC_140988.1 coordinate 196,809,930, forward strand.
GCTGGAGCTGCTCGGGCAGAACGGTTTCAAAGTAAATCCCAAGAAAGCGCAGATCGGCCAGCAGGAGGTGAATTTCCTAGGCCTGACCGTGCGTGCTGGAGAAAGGGCCATAGATAAGGCTAGGAGGGAGGCGGTGCAAGAGTTACCGGTCCCCAACACAGTAACGGGTGTGAGGTTGTTTCTAGAGCTAACCGGTGTTAAATCCGTGAATCTTGACATATGGTGTCCTTCAATAAATCGACAGAGACTGCAGAGGAACAATCAACAGGTGTTTACTGGATGAGGGTTACTCTAAAACTAACAGTACAGATCGCTACTCAGGGTTTATATACAGGTGTGGTCACTGCCGGTACTGCAGTATACAGGAGCTGTAAAAAGTAGTTCTCCCCTTAAAGGTACATACACTGCAATTCCTCCCCTTTTAGATTAACAGTACCATAACATTCATTTAACAATTAATACTTTTAACCTGCAACATTAACTGAAAATAGTCCATTTATAAATTCAGTCTTTGGGGCAGCTTCCTGATCCTTTCTGGATAGCGCCTTTCCTGAGTGTCTTGCTCTTGGTGCGGAGGCGATTCTGCCCCCCCTGTCGTCGGTTGGTTCATCAGCTACTGTTTCTGGGGTAGATGCTACCTGTATGTCGGGTTCATCACCAGGTATGCGAGACATGGGGTTGACTTGTTCCTGTGACGCTAGGATCTGGTCGACATGGCGTCTCACAATGTTCTCCCCAACATCCACTGTGTACATTAATGGCCCCTGCCGTGTGCATATCGTTCCTGGTTGCCATTTCTCTGTTCGGTAGTCGCGGGCCAAGACTGGTTGCCCTACATTGAAGCTCCTTGTCGGCTTCTCATTGATGTGCTGGAATTGCTTATTCTCAACATTTCTTCGTACATTTGGTCTGAGCAAATCCAGACGAGATCTCAACCTTCGGTTAAAGAACATCATGGCCGGGGTCTGGTTGGTAACTGCATGTGTTGCATTTCTGTAAGCTAACAGGAAATTGTCCACCTTATGCTGCAGTGGAATGTTGTCATCGCACATGGCCCTTACTGCCTTTTTAAAGGTTTGTATGAACCTCTCAGCCAATCCATTTGTGGCTGGATGATACGGGGCGGATGTGCAATGCCTTACCCCATTCCTTCTCATAAATTTCCGAAACTCTTCGGACACAAACTGTGGTCCGTTATCAGAGCAAATCTGCTCTGGCAAGCCGTTCCTGGCAAATATGGTCCGTAGGACTGCAATAGTTTTCTCCGTGGTGGTGGAGGACATTTTCATCACCTCAGGCCATTTCGAGTGCGCATCCATGGCTATTAAAAACATTGAGTCCATGAATGGACCAGCAAAATCAATATGCACCCATTGCCATGGAGAGGAGGGCCACTCCCATGGGTGTAGAGGGGCATGTGGTGGTGCATTTTGGACCTTCTGGCATCCTGAGCAGCTCTTTGTCAGGTCCTCGATTTGCTGATCGATCCCCGGCCACCACACATAAGCCCAAGCAAGGCTTTTCATTTTCACCCCTCCCAGATGGCCTTCGTGAAGCTCACTGAGCACTCTCTCCCTTAACTTGGGTGGAATTACCACTCGGGATCCACACATCAAGGTCTCCTGGCATACTGACAGCTGTTCTCTTCTGGATGAGAATGCTGGCAACAGTGAGTCACCATGTGTTGGCCATTGCTTCACCGTCAAATCATATACCCAAGACAGTGTCGGGTCATTTCGGGTCTCCTTCTCTATATCCGCGTTAGTTACTGGCAAGCGTTCAATTATAGTCGAATAAAATATTTCGACAGGGTCCACTGCTGGTGCTTCCTCTGCAGTAGGCAGTGGCAGGTGTGACAGCCCATCAGCGTTTCCATGCTGTTTCATGCCCTTATACTCGATTTCATATTGGTTCGCCCCTAGAAAAAGGGACCATCTTTGTAGCCGTTGCGCGGTCATCACCGGAACGCCCTTCTTTGGATTAAAGATGGAGACAAGTGGTTGGTGGTCAGTCAGCAAGGTGAACTTCTGCCCGTGCAGATAATGGTTGAAATTTTTCACTCCCCACACTAGGCTGAGGGCCTCACTGTCAATCTGGGCGTAGTTACGCTCGGCTGAGGTTAGTGACCGAGACGCAAAGGCTACTGGCCTCTCCAAGCTGCCCAGGAATTTGTGCGACAGCACCGCTCCAATGCCATAGGGTGATGCATGACACGCCAAACGAATTGGTAGTGCTGGGTTGAAATGAGCCAACACCTCTTTTGATGTGATCAATTCTTTGCACTTCTGGAAAGCTCGTTTACATTCGTCACTCCACTTCCATGGTACCCCCGTTTGCAGTAGGGTGTTCAGTGGGTGTAGTACTGTAGACAAATTCGGCAAGAACTTATGGTAGTAGTTCACCAGCCTGAGGAACGACCTCAGTTGTGACACATTTTCCGGTGCTGGAGCCTTGACTACTGCCTCAATCTTTTCAGGGGACTTATGTAACCCCTCTTTATCAATAACGTGGCCACAATACGAGATCTGCTTCTGGAAAAACTCACATTTGTGGCGATTAGCTTGGAGCCCATATTCCTTCAATCAAGTGAGCACCTGCTCCAGGTTGGCGAGGTGATCACTGTCATTTTCGCCCGTGACCAGGGTGTCGTCCAAATAACACTGGGTCCCTGGAATCCCTTGCAGGACTTGATCCATTGGCCTTTGCCAAATAGCTGGAGCTGATGCTAACCCGAACACCAGCCGGTTGTATTGGTAGAGACTTTTTTATGAGTGTTGATCGTGAGGTACTGTTTCGAGGTTTCTTCTACCTCCATTTGCTGGTACGCCTGGGCCAGATCAATCTTAGTGAAGCATTTTCCTCCAGATAGCGAGGCGAAAATATCTTCAATCCGCGGAAGCAGATATTGTACTGTGTGAAGGAGTGGGTTCACTGTCACCTTAAAGTCCCCACTGATGCGAACCTTCTTTGGTTCCCCAGGCGTATTACTCAACGACCTCTTCATTACAGGAACAATGGGTGTAGCCCACCCGCTCCAGTCCACTTTGGACAGTGCTCCAGAATGTTCCAAACCTTCCAGCTCTGCTTCGACGGCTGGGCGGATCGCATAAGGCACCGGTCTAGCATTAAACAACTTTGGGCTTGCATTATCCTCTATTTTGATCGTCGCTGTTATGCCTTTTAGTGTTCCGACTCCCTCCTGGAACACTTCTTATGCGTCAGTTAGCATTTTTGACAGTCGTCCAGGTGTGACGTCTTCATCCTTTTTGGCATCTACCGTCAGTGCTTGTATGGCATGCCAATCTAACTGTATCTTCCGGATCCATTCACGTCCTAGTAGTGGTGGTCCTCCATCTGGCAATACATATAGGTCCATTTTTGGTGTTTCCTTGCTGTTGTATATCACGTTCACCCATATTTTTCCTTTGGGGTAGACTTTTTGCCCCATGTACGTCTACAAGACAATCTCTATCTCTCAAGGGTATATGTGAGAATAGCCGCTTGTAGTCCCTTTGGTTTATGACTGTTAGGGCTGATCCTGTGTCCAATTCCATTTTACTTGTACTTCGTCTATCTTGAGCATGACCCAGATAGTTTGGTGATCCTCCATTTTGATTACATTATGTAGTTTCGGACAACCCAGCTCCTTGCTTCCGGAGTCTGTATCACTTTTCTGTTCGTCTGAACTATTCTCCGTCACCTTATGTACCTTTTTGTACTTCTCCTGTGGAGATTTCTTGCTGCTGGTTTTCTTTCCCGACCTGCAGACTCTTGCTATGTGTCCTATTTTTCCACACTGTCTGCACAGTTGGTCCTTGAACCAACAATCCTTATGGTCGTGTGTAGTTCTGCCACAGTGATAACACTTCACTGCTCCATTTGACATTTCATTTGTGCCATATTCTTGCAGTCTCCGTTGTATCTCTGCAGCACCCCGTGCGGCTGCTTTGTGTGATACTGCCATGCTGAAAGCCATGTCCAGCGTAAGATCCTTTTCTGATAGAAGCCATTTCTGGGTTCCTTCACTTTGAAGCCCACACACAAACTTGTCCCTTAAAGTATCTGCTAGTCCCTTTCCAAACTGACAGTGTTTCGATAGCTTGCGCAGTTCCGTTAAATACTCAGCATTACTTTCGTCTTTATGCTGGTTCCTTTTGTGAAACTTAAATCTTTCTGCTATCAGCGGCGGTGTGGGGTTTAAGTGGTCTATGCTTTCAAAATCCTTTTCCACTGGCTTCTCTGGGGTTACTAGGTTTCGTAGTAAGCCATACATTTTTTCACCCATGGAATTCAACAATACCAGTGCTTTCCTGGCATCTGGCACTTCATTCGCCTTGCAGTACACTTCCATGCGTTCTACATATGTCGCCCAATCTTTGACTTCATTGTCGAACGCTGTGACACTGCCACTCTTCGGCATCCCTGGGTGCGGTTAGACTGGATAAAAATGGTGTCTCCCGCGCTCTCCCTTCTTCTCCGCTGTGGCTCAAAATGGCGTCTCCCACGCTTTCCTTTCTTCCCGCGCTCTCCCTTCTTCTCCACTGTGGCTCAAAATGGCGTCTCCCGCGCTCTCCCTTCTTCTCCGCTGCGGCCCAAATGGCATCTCCCGCGCTTTCCTTTCTTCCCCCGCGGACGCTGCTCAGCCCTTGAACACCGGCCGCGCTCTGTGCGATTTACCCTCTCTTTCTTTTTTTTTCCATCGACGCCGCTCGGTCTTCAACCCCGGCTGCGCCCTGTGCGCTTTACCCTCTATCTTACCCCATCGACGCTGCTCAGCCTTTTCTGTGCCATCGGTCGGCTCCAGCTGCCGCTGTCCGGGAAGGGTCTGCGCCGTACCTGCTGCCAGCCCGCTGCGCTGGATCGTCGTGACTGGAGAACCAAGCCCAGCTCTCCACAGCCTCCTCTGCGATGCTCAAGTCCTCTCTGGATGGTCGACGCCTGCACTTCTGGACTCGGCCTTCGCCTTTCACTGCCCTCCAGGAGCGAATCCCTGGGAGGTGATGCAGAGTTGCAGGTAGGTTTGAATCCACTCATCGCCAATGTTAAATCCGTGAATCTTGACATATGGTGTCCTTCAATAAATCGACAGAGGCTGCAGTGGAACAATCAACAGGTGTTTACTGGATGAGGGTTACTCTAAAACTAACAATACAGATCCCTACTCAGGGTTTATATACAGGTGTGGTCACTGCCGGTACTACAGTATACAGGAGCTGTAAAAAGTAGTTCTCCCCTTAAAGGTACATACACTACAACCAGGTACTGCAGAGACTTTATTGAGGACTATGCAGCCACCGCAGCCCCTCTGCTCCGACTCCTACACAAGGGAGTGGAGTGGCTTTGGGATGAGGGTTGCCAGGCAGCATTTGTCAGGCTCAAGAAAGACTTGCAGACCGCACCAGCTCTAGGGGCCATAGATGGGGGGAAAGAGTTCTTTCTGGAGGTAGCAGCCAGCGGGGATAATCTGAGTGCTCTGCTGCCCCAAGAGTGGCATGGCCGGCTGAGGCCGGTGGTCTACTCCTCCAGGATACTCACGGATGTGGAGATGAGCTACTCCAATTGTGAGAGGCACCTCTTGGCCACACATTGGGCTGTGAGGAGATCACTGATCTTCACAGGCCCCTCTCCCATTACACTCCTCATCCATCACACACCCACCCAGATGATTCTGGATGGCAGGATCAAGGATGGAACAGTGAGCAGTGCCCGCATTACCCGCTGGACCCTGCTCCTCTTACGGATTTATCTTAATGTGAAGGGTCTCTGCGAGCCAAAGCTCGCAGCCACCCTGGTATATCCTGGAACAGCCCACTGGTGTTCCATTGATGGGGTTTGGGAAGTGAACATAGGTTCACGGGCCGGGATACATCCCACAGGCCGCGAGATCTATGTAGACGGTTCCAGCACGGTATCTGCTGGCGAGCGTCTCACGGAGTGTGGAGTTTATGACCCATCGGCAAACATCGCCCTGGAGATTAAGCTCCCCAGCACCATGAGCGCCCAGCAGGCTGAACTGTCCGCGGTAGTGTACGTCGTTACACACCCCAAAATCTTCCCTACCCCATACACGATTTGCTCAGACAGCATGTTTACGTACAATTCGTGTACGGAGTACCTGGCCATCTGGTCCTGCCGCGGATACAACACCGCCAACGGGAGACCCCTCACAGTAAAACCCCTGCAGGAAAAGATCCTAGCAGCAGTGGGGGAGGAAGGGGAGGTTTTCATCCACAAGGTGAAAGCCCATTCCTCCACAGAACCCTGCAGGCAGGGCAACCAGTAGGCTGACATGCTCGCCAAGGAGGCTGCCCGCACAGGCACTTTCTGGGACCCCTATTTGTCCAGACCCATGGCAGCAGTCAGAGGTAGGGACGGGACCCAAGGGAGTGCAGGCGTAGCTTTAGCCCTGGACCTTAGGACGGTCGAAGCCCAAGACCCGGTCCTCAAGGCGGTCCTCAGCGCAGTGACTAAGGGAAAAATGGTAGAGGGTACTTACGGCACAGCAACCCTCTCCATCAAAGAGGGCATGCTGTTCCGGGGGGAACTGTGGGTCGTGCCACAACAGCACCAGAGGGAATTCCTTCAGCCCATGAGGGTCCAGGAGCGGGACACTCCGGGCCTGAGACCACGTGGCAGCGAGTGAAACAGGCGGGATGGTGGCCAGGACTCAGGGAAGATGTCCGCGTGTTCTGTGCCGGCTGTCTTGTGTGCGCCGCTAATAACCCTGACCCCCACAAAAGGAAGGTTCCTATGGGACACATCAGGAGGGTAGGGGGACCATGGCAGTCGATACAGGTCAACTACATCGGACCCCTGCCCACCGCCCAGGTAGGCTATAAGTACTGCCTAGTCCTGGTGGATGTGTTCAACAAATGGGTAGAAGCCTTCCCCTGTAGAACAGCCACAGCTCTGGGTACTGCCAGGATCCTGGTCCGGGAAGTATACTCGCAGTGGGGGCTACCACAGTATGTGGAGTGTGACCAAGGGAGTCACTTCACCGGACAGGTGATGCAGAATATCCTTATGCTGCTAGGCATCGAGGGGAAGTGGCACATGGCCCACAACCCACAGTCACCAGATATTGTGGAAAGAATGAATAGGACCTTAAAAGAGTGGTTGAGGAAGGAGATGGTGGACTCGCCCCGTAAATGGGCCAAGGTCCTACCGTTGGTTCTGATGGGGATCCGGGCCAGCCAGTCGAAAAGCACGGGGTACTCCCCGTACGCGCTGATGACTGGCAGGGTTATGCGGACCCCCACCCATGTACTAGCCCCGGTGCTCACAGAGGGTCAACTCAGAGAGGTAAACCGGGACAGGTTCACCCGAAACATCTTCGAGCACCTTAAGCAGGTCCACGAGCAGGCAGCTGGGAATATGGGAAGGCAGCATCGGAGTAACCGATTGCTGTTGGAACCCCGAAAGCACCACGAGTGGGAGGTAGGAGATCAGGTCATGGTGAGGAACTATGCCGGAGTAGGGAGCCTGGAACCATTATACATGGGGCCCTACAGCATTGTGGACAAGGCCAGCCCCATGGTATACGCCGTTAAGATGCCTCGGTGCACAAAATGTTTTCACATAAATCAGTGCAAACTGTTTAAACCCGAAAGGAGCAAACAACCAGTTGGAGTAAGGTCTGAGGATAGAAATCCTCATCCTGCAGCGGGAGCAAGTTCACAGACAACACAGGCAGGCGCTGTGGCTTTTTTAAGGGGAGGGGCCATCCCGCCCACCGATTGGGACACTCCCCCACTCTTCTGGGATCTAGAGAAGGAGGGACCCGAGGGCGAAGACCCCGCCCCAACCCAAGTTTAGAGGAGGAGGGACCTGAGGTCGAAGACCCCGCCCCAGACCCAGGTTTGAGACCTGGGGGCGGAGAATCTCAGCCGGCAGCAACAGTCTGCTAAGAGTTACCTGCCCCCAGCCCAGGTTCGGGAGAGGTAAAGCCCGAGGAAGAAGATCCCCAGCCAATGGCAGTGGTAAGTGCACAGACCACACCAGAGTGGGCAGCGGTTCAGGTTAAAGGCCCATCAGCCAAGAAAACCCCACCCGCCAAGGTCCCTAGAAGGTCCCATGAACGCCCCAGCCAAGGAAACCCTGGTCACCGGCTCCCCAGTTTAAAGGGACAGCCTCCCGAGTTAGGGGTAAGTCCAAGTACAGAGGTCCCCAGCCGGCAGCCATGGGCGGCGGGGGACCAACATTGCAGGACAGTGCAGTCACGCCAGATGAAGCGGTGGGCCGCAGTTCTAACAGGGATTTGGCTGGCCGCCCGGAGACGGGCAGCGAATGTACACAGTTTAGGTAACGTAAGTTTAGCTTAAGTTTGGGTGTTTTAGCTTAAGTTAGGTAAGGTGATGGGTAGTTTTAATTAAGTAGTGGTCTGCTGAGAGTCTGTGTATTTGAGTCGAGGTCGCAAGGCTCGAATATGCTTCACCCAAGCCAGTGAATCTCTTGGGGACCTGGCTGTATGTTTTGTATCTTTTGCAGATGGACTTTCAGGATGAAGGGGAGCGTAATCCTACTCGCCCTGATAGGACTGAGCCTTGGAAAAAGAGGCGACGTGGAGGACTCTCACATCTATGTGTGCTCGGGGGAGAGAGCACCTATAGCATCCGAAGGAAGCGGCGAGCGGGATGTGGAGGAGACCGCCGTCTACGTCCACGAGGGAAGGTGGCCAGGGTGGCTCGGGTTCAATTCATCTCAGTACTTGTAGGGGGTTTCTCTTGCTCGTTCTGGTCTCCTACCAGGCTTCGTGCAATAATTACCCTTGAGTGGTTCGACCCACTCTTCCCTACGGTTCTAGACCTTGGACTTAGGTGCAGGGAACTGTAGTGCAGAGAAAGACTCAATAGACCAGGTTGAATAGCACAAAATGGATGCTTTTATTATTAAACAGTTTGCAGCATTATAGAATACATATCATAAGCACAAATCAAAGCGACTACAAGCATGCACATATCTATAAACTTGATTCCATGGAAATGGGAAACACACGGCACATCGAAAAAGGGGAAACACATTACGATTACCCTTACCCTCTCCCTCCCCTTATACCTAAACTAAGTTTCGACTTGAGGAACTCGGGATCATGCTCACCACTTTCAAACTCATGAAAAGGAGGGGGTCACAGCCTTTCTGGCACAGCTATCCGTCGTCACGTGGATTTGGAAACTTCTGGCGCAGCTTGCTTCTCTCTCTCTCTCAGGCGATGAGGCAGTGGACACAGCCTCGGTGAGCGCTCGTCATGGCTGAAATCCACTAAGTCTGTTGTGGATTTGGATTCATGGAACAGGAAAACACCTCGAGAATGGGATGTTGAGGCACGGAAGTGCTAGGCCCGGAATGTCCTTTCCCTCCGGCCTGGATCATCGGTTTTCCTGAGGGTGTCTTCTTCTTCAGCCTGGGTCATCGATGATCTCCCGACAACGGTACCCGGGCCACCCTCGTCGTCTTCTCGTCGCGGCCGAGCCTTGTCTGGCTGAACACCGACCACGTTGTCCTTTCCGAAATGTCCGTCCGAAACGTCCTGATCGAATTCCGAAGCTACCGAGGTAGAAGAGGCGCTGATGGACTTTTCAAAATCCATAGTTATACCCTTTTGGGCCAGCCTTATCTCCCGCCAGATCATAGTCCAGTCTTTGTAATAATTTTGGCGGGCAGAAATCTCTGCAGGGGCGCTTTATCTTGTAACGGGAGCCGGTGATAGCTTTAACTGGCCTTCCTGGCCGATAATGTCTTTTACTTTGTCACCGTAACTCGGTTCGCATATTGATCGGTCTGGAGATTTCCCTTGATGGCTGTTAAACGGTTTTTCCTTTGTACATTAAATGGGTTTAAGTGTTCATGCATTGTCCGCCCATATCTTGATGGGCCCCATCCTGTTTGCCTGAAACTGTCTTGTACTTAGAACCCAATTGAATATGTATGCCCATTTCCCTGAGTTTCGGTTTCCCGATACTGGCTTTCGCGGGCTTACTGTTCTCAATCCACAAGCCTGTTTGGCTTGCAGTAACAGAAATCAAATGGTCCAAGAAACTGATCACGAGGTCCGGCGGCCATTTTGTGTGCCCTTTTATCAAAGGTTTTGTCTGTACAAGCTTCTTTTTGGTCAATAAAGCTGTTATTAATCCTGTTGTCTCGTGTGATTATATAATGAAAAATTTCGAATCTTACATACTCCAGCCAGACTGGGTTCATGTATGGGGAGGCCTCCCCCCTGTGCCCCAGGGTACAGGTCGTTACCACAAGGGGCAGCGTCACCATAGGGAAACGTGTATGTTTAACGTGCAAGGGACACATTCCTCTGGATAAGTGGTGGTGGCTCAGAAAGCTGAGCAAAGATATGAGAAATCCTGCAGTCGAGTAGGAACGGTTGGGGAACAATACCCACCGGGCGATTACAGGGAATCACGGAGGATTAAGTGTGTGCTGGGGCAAGTGGTGGGAACCGGACCAGGGGATTTATATATGTATGTGGGGGTCAGAGAGGATCTGCCCCGCAGGCATATCTATCATTTTCCACCGGCAGTGGCGAGACGCCGGGAAGGGGATGAAGTGGGGCACCAGCCAAAAGTTGTGCGCCGTCCCATACTCCCCGATCCCAGTCAAAGCCACTGAGCTTGTGACCCGCCCCTGTAAGCCCCTGCCCATGACCCAGGCAGTGAGGTTACCCAGGGAAGGGTGCCCTGCCACCACCAAGGGACCAGGGAATGGGCTGGTACTAGTGCCTACGGATCAGGTACTATACCAGGGGGTACACTACGCGGTACCCTCCGTGATTTTAATTCTCACCGAGGTACATTTACCGGAGTGGTGCCCCAAAGAAACAGAGCAGCTATACCAGGCCCTATTAAAGGAGATGTTCAAGAAGTTTTATGAGTTTGATTTCGCCAATGTCGACAAAATCGAACTGTACACCACGCCCCATGAGTTTTTGGGTAATGCAGGGTGACAAAGAAGGGGAGTATGGAATGCTGTTTTTACTGCGTTTAATACTGGGTCCTCTGTCATCAGCAGTCTGGATGACATAAAGCTGCAGCCCCAGATAAACGGTTTAAAAACACAGCTAAGGAAGATATTAATGGATGAGAATAAAGTAGTGGGCTCGGAGTTACATGAGGACCAGGCCATGACAGTCCATTTAAAGGAGATTATAGCGGAGTTGGAGAAGCATGCAAAGATGGTAAATGCCCTCATAAGGGAGGACAGAAATGCTTCTGACCAGGCTGCGCAGAACAAGGTGAGCGTGCTGTATGGGGCGTGGTTGCTGGGCGAGGACCACAGTAATCTGGAGGATTTAAAACAGGGTTTAGTCCCCTCCTGGATCAGCAACAAGCACCTCACAGCCCTCCATCCATTTGAGAACGCATTAAGCCCGTGCCAAATCCGGCTAGCTTCCGAAGCCTACCTAGTCCCAGTGGATTGTGGATGGTCTAACCACACGATCATGGGAATAGTAGTTAGAATGCCGGCCATGGGTAGGACAGCCCGACCCTCACCATAACACTGTGTCCCCAGCACTTTAATGCCTATTCAAAACCAAAGTGCGGGTTCAGAGCTGCTGGCGCGAAACCTATAAATTTTACCATAGAGGCAATGGCACAAGGCCATGTTCCCCTACAGGTAGCATATATAGGAGGTGGGACATATTGTGTCACCACAGGTGCACCCCACTACCAGCATGGACAGCATAGCTGGTGTCCGGTAAGTGACAGCAGTTTCTGCTTTAAACCCAAGGCAGGAGTTCAAGTGGCCCAGGAGCGAATTGTCACCATTCCTGAACCCTCCACTGTTCAACTCACTGTAAAGGAGAATTTTACCAACTTGCAGAAGTATGTAGCGCATTTTGGCTATGAAATCCCCCCTCTCCCAGAACACCTTACCAAAATACTCAAAGCCGTTATAGTTTCACAGAAACATTTTTATACTCTAGAGCAGAAAACCGTAGAGATATGGGCTAAGATATTAGATATTGTGATTCCACCCTGGTGGGACATAGAGGTCCCTTCGTGGATCAGACTGGCTTCACACATTCTCATGGTTTGCCAGTTAGGGATAGTATTGTATCTAGTCTGCACTCAGTGCAAGGGAAAAGGTCAGATACTAGAATTCCAAAACCAGAGGACCTGGAAGGAACATTATGTGAAGGTGGAGGGAGATACACTTGTTTGAGTTTATGTATTTTTGACTAAAGGTTGTTGTTTTTTGTGCTTTGTTGTTTCTAATAAAGTTTTTGGATGCGTTGTTTTAATAAAGATATATGTGTACCAAGTGGTTCAGGGGTGTTGGACCCCTCCATGCTTGGATGTTTGTAAATGACTGTAATATTATTCTATGTATGCTTATGTACACTACATTTTCATGGAATTGGAAGTGCATGTGTCATGCATATAATAGATAGGTAATTACAGGGCAAGGTTGACTATGGAGGGTCGGAAATTTTGCTCACCTCATCAGGATGATACTTAAAGCAAGTTTAGTATCAACAGGAGGGAGTGTAAGTTGCAGAGTTCTCAAAATTCCCATCCTCCCCGAGTTATGGATCAAGGGACCCTGTTTTGGGCAAGTTATTTAAAAGCAGGGTACCCAAAATGGCTTCTGTAAACCTCGTGACCAAAATTGACAGGATTTTTAAAAGCAAGACTCTGCAGACAAGCAGGCTCAGGGACAATATTTAAAATGCAGGAATCTGTGAACAGGGACTCTTTGGAGCCTGCCAGACAGAGTAAACACAGAATATGCATTTATTTGACTTGAGTCAAATCAAAATAGAATGGGCCTATAACCGTGGCCATTAGCTTTCTGCATGTTTAATCAATAACAGCTCACAGTAGCCATCAAGGTAGGATGGGGACAATTAACTCTTATCCGTGACAAAGCAATCAGGACATCGGGGCCATTAGACCCGGAGACAACCATTCCTAAAGTCGTTAAAACAAATGGTTGTAATCATTTAAACCAAGCCCGACAAAAGTTCAACAATGGACTGACCTGATTTGGTGCACAGATAAGGAGTGGAAGAACGGGTATAGCTGTAGGCCCATCAGTAGCAATCGCTCTCTGGTCTCTTGTCTCTTGACTCTGCCCTCTTGTTTGGCCTTGGCCTGCTGCTGCTCGTACTCACACCCTGGCCTCTTGGCGGGTTCTCTTCTCGCTCCCAGCACCGCTCAACAACCAAGGGTTCCAATTACACCGGGACCAAATGCGGGAGGAGAACGAGACCCGAGTTCAAAGTCACACAGGACACATAGGCCACGAATGGGCAGATGAGACGAGATGAGATGAAGAAGAAGGTAACATCGACAAGAGCAGAGAAGGGCAGCAAAATACACATCGGTAAAAACCAAACGCCTAGTTATAAGCTGGCTTTGGGGAAGAAATTAGTAGTGAATGTATGGACAGTGAGAATAAGTTTGCATTTGAACACTGCGAATGAGCAGGCATTAGACGTGAGTGTCAATGCCCGCGATGAATATGATGGTGTTCAAAGCTTGGGTAGTAAAATCTTGTAAGCAGTGAAAACCACCAACCGACCCACAACCGCAACGTTACCACCGACGACCGCCCGAGGGAGAAGAAGAAGAAAACCCATCACGACGAGATGACAACGGTAGCTGAGGAGAGGGAAGGTGTGTCGCATGAGCAACTCCAGTGCCACGCCCTGAGACCACGTGGCGACGGGGTACCCCAAAAGACAGAAGACCAAACCTCAAAACTCACAACTGTTAAAGCAACAGGTTTTGGATTGGTGAGCATGAATTCCTGGCCCCTCATAGCTTAATCTAGTTAGGTATAGGGGGTGGGATAAGGATAAGGGGGATTGTTAACGTAGTTGTTTTTCCCTCGATGTGCCGTGTGTTCCCCATTCCCTGAATAAGTGTAATTGTTTATGCCTGTATTTTATACCAGTAATTCTCATAAGACTGTGTTTTATTCTGTTTTAATAAAATCTTGGTTTTCTTACACCAAACCACTTGTCTACTCGATTTTCTGTATCACCGCCTGTACCTAAGTCCGGTGTCTAGAACCCAGCGGTATGGGAGTGATTTGAACCACTCAAGGGACAGTCAGAGGCGAAGCTGACTGGGCACCATGATACCACCCCCTACGGAAGCTTCACTTCAGCAAGAAGGTGGTCACAGAACTCTGCCATCTCCTGCATCCAGACCTGCAACCCCAGAGCAGACCAACCATGGCTCGCCCAGTGGCAGTCAAGGTACCATGGCCATCAATTTCTTTGCCAACAGATCCTCCCAGTCTGCAGCAGGAGACATAGCTAACATCTCCCAATTCGCCATCCATTGCTGCATCCAGGAGGTCACAGAGGCACTCTACACCAGGAGAAGGGACGACATTGTCTTCTCTCTGAACAGAGAGAAGAAACAGGAGCACGCATGTGGCTTTGCCAGTAGAGCGGGCTTCCAAATGGTGCAGGTTATCATCAACTGCACCCATGTGGCTTTGTGGGTGTCGCATTAAATTCTGAGATCATCCGTAACCGCAAAGGCTACCACTCACTTAAAGTGCAGTTGTTGTGTGATCATGCCCAGCACATCCTGACGGTCAATGCCCGCTATCTTGGCAGCAGTCATGATGCCTTCATCCTGCACCAGTCCGGTGTGCCAGCAATCTTCCAGGCACTATTTCAAGCCTATGGTTTGTTGCTCAGAGACAAGGACTATCTGCTCTGTATCTGGCTGATGACTCCCCTCCACAACCCAAACACTCGTGCCCAGCACTCATATAATGGGAGCCATGCTGCCACCAGGAACATCATCGAGAAGACCATCTGGCTGCTGATGCAATGGTTAGAATCATAGAAATTTAAGGTCAGCCCATCGTGTCTGTGCCAGCTGAAAAATAGCAGTCCAGCCTAATTCCACTTTCCAACTCTTGGTCCGTAGCCCTGTAGGTTACGGCACTTCAAGTGTATGTCCTTTTTAAATGCGATGAGGGTTTCTGCCTCTACCACTCTTTCAGGCAGTGAGTTCCAGACCCCCACCACCCTCTAGGTGAAAAATATTCTCCTCAACTCCCCTATAATCCTTCTACCAATTACTTTGAATCTATGCCCCCTGGTTATTGACCTCTGTGCTAATGGAAATAGGTCTTTCCTATCCACTCTATCTAGGCCCCTCATAATTTTATATACCTCAATTAAGTCTCCCCTCAGCCTCCTCTGTTCCAAAGAAAACAACCCCAGCCTATCCAATCTTTCCTCACAGCAAAACATTTCTGGCAACATCCTCATCAATTACCTCCATACCCTCTCTAATGCAATCACATCTTTCCTGTAATATGGAGACCAGAACTGTATGCAGTACTCTAGCTGTGGCCTAACTAGGGATTCATACAGTTCACGTATAACCTCCCTGCTGTTATATTCTATGCCTCAGCTAATAAAGGAAAGTATCCCGTATGACTTCTTAACCATCTTATCTAACTATCCTGGCCCTTTCAGGAATCTGTGGACATGCACTCCAAGGTCCCTCTGTTTCTCTACACTTTTCAGTATCCTACCAATTATTGTGTATTCCCTTGCCATATTAGCCTGAAGGGGTAATTACTAGTCTTAGCCCCTTTTGGATCAGGCGTATTCCTCAGGCATTCACTTTCAACTAAAGTTTGAGGTAGCCGAATCCTAAAGATGCTTAATTGGGTCTAAACGTCTGGACCATCTCTTCATAAAGGAAAGGAACAACCTGAAAATGTTACTGTCCTCCAGATAGCACTTTCAATAAGTGTAGCTAGACTGTAACGTTCCGGATATTATGAGGGTCCGGAAAATTCCCCCAGAATTCTGCAACTCCTCACCAAAGAGTGTACAGAAATTGAGTTCGCTAGTTTGATACAGAAGACTTATGTGAGGCAATTCTAAAAATATATAGATTTATTAAAGAACTGACATGTAATTTACAGTTGGTGAGTCAATCGCAACATTAACAGTTCCAAAAAGAGAAAGCTTAAAATTCTATTATCAGAAAACCTTACTCTCAAACCTTAACTTCGCTACAATTTTATCATTCTTAAAGTTCTTTTCAGGATATCCACCAAAATCAAATACCTTTGATTGCTGAGGTACAAAGAGTTGGAGACTTACAGAGTTGCCTCTGAAGCGAAGAATTGCTTTGCCCCTTAAAAGCGAGTCTACTATTCCATTTGAGAGTTTAATATTTATACCCTTTTCCAGTGGCATTTCCTTTACGGTTTCCTGCTGATGTAAGCTAATTATCTCTAGTCATTTTTCTGCTGACCCCTGCAATTCTTACAGTCACCTTAGCTGGTAGCATTACAGAATTATGTCTCTTCTCTAGGTGTTCTAAGCTTACCATAAAAAACAGTGTAACGGCAGGTGTGTTTTACTTGATGTCATTTTTACGAAGGCAGCTGTTTCTTACTTTTATGTGCTTCTTTACAAATTGTAAATTAGAACAACTTGTACAAAGTGAACCATTGTTTCATTCAGAAAAGTTCAGCCTTTAACCTTCTGTTTCAATAAGGTTATTGATTCAGTGTCAACAACTATCTTATCTCAATAGCCCGAATACTTTCACAGCTTTTTCATCGTTCGGTTTCTAGATTTCCAGACCCGGTTTGTCATGTTTTAATAAGGCCAGAATTCTTTCATAGAATGGTGTATTTTTCTGACTAGGTTATTTGGCTCATTCCTTCACACACCCTCTCCAAATGCACACTTCTCTGGATAGAATTCCATTTGCCACTTTTCTGCCGATCTGACCAGTCCATTGATATCTTCCTGCCGTCTACAGCTTTCTTCCTCACTATCAACCACACAACCAATTTTTGTATCAGCTGCAAACTTCTTAATCATGCCCTCTACATTGAAGTCTAAATCATTGATATATACCACAAAAAGCAAGGACCTAGTACAGAGCCCTGCAGAAGCAGCCTTCCGATCACAAAAACACCTGTCAATCATAACCCTTTGCTTCCTGCCACTGAGCCAATTTTGGGACCAACTTGCCACTTTACCTTGGATCCTATGGGCTTTTACTTTTCTGACCCGTCTTCCATGCAGAACCTTGTCAAAAGCCTTGCTAAAATCGATGCAGGCTACATCAAATGCACTACACTCATTGACCCTCAAGTTAGCCAGACATGAACTTCCTTTAACAAATCCATGTTGACTGTCCTTCATTAATCCATGCCTTTCTAAATGACGATTAATACAGTCCCTCTGAAGTTTTTCCAATAATTTGCCCACCACCGAGGTTAGGCTGACTGGCCTGTAATTACTCGGTCTATCCCTTTCTCCCTTTTTAAACAAGGTACAATGTTAGCAGTCATCCCATCCTCCAGCACCACACCTGTAACCAGAGAGGATTGGAAAATAATGGTCAGAGCCTCGGCTATTTCCTCCCTTGCTTCTTTTAACAGCTTGGGATACATTTCATCTGGGCTTGGCAATTTATCTACTTTCAAAGATATTAAACCTCTTAATATTTCCTCTCTCACTATGTTTATTTCATCTTATATTTGACACACCACCTCCTTAACTACAATGTCTGCATCGTCCCTCTCTTTTGTGAAATCAGACGTAAAGTATTCATTAAGAACCATATGCGTTATGCTTCAACACACAGGTTTCCTTTTTGGACTCTAATAAGCCCTACTCTTTTCTTAGTTATCCTCTTGCACTTCATGGCCTAGAAATTGAGTTTTGGCGCAGCCAGGGCTTTAGCGCCGGAAGTTAGTGCCGGAGCTAAGTCGCGCTGGTCGGGCCCAAAATTCAATAGTTCTGCGCCCAAACGGCTGCCGGCGCTGCTGAGAGCTGTTTGCGCCTGAAAACTGGCGCTACGCGCTGAATATCGGCGCTATTCCAGCGCTGCGGCGCCCGCTGCGGTGCGGCAGGTTCGGGAAGTGCAGGCCTCCTCCTTCCCTTAAGGAGGAGCTGCCTGCACCCGGCCGCGGCCCGCGAAAATCTTTTTAAAAATGAGCCCGGCACCTCGGACAAGTGCCGGGCTTGCTTCTGTTCCGGGGGGGGGGGGGGAAAGTCCGGGGAGGGAGCTGCGGCCAGGCGGCCGGCGGGAAAGCGGCCAGCCGCCGCGGGGCCTTTAATGCGCCGGCGCAAAGTCATGTAAGACTCTGTTGCCAGAGTCTTAGTTGCAGCTGACACGGGCGAGGCGGCCGCAACTGAATTTCGGCGCTGGGGCCCGTCGGCATGGCAACCGGGACGCTGCGCACACCGATGACGTCATCGGTGCCAGCGCAGCGCTACCGGTCTACCGCGGCGGAAGGGCCCCAGGCAATTTCGGCGCCGGCGCCAATTGCAGCGCTAGGCCCTCTAGCGCCGCAAAATCGGCGCTAAGGGCACTGAATTTCTAGGCCTATGTATTTATAAAATATCTTTGGGTTTTCCTTGATGTTACTTCCCAATATTCTTTCATGCCCTCTCATTGCTTTCCTAATTTGCTTTTTAATTTCACCCTGTACTTTCTATACTCCTCTAGGCTTTCTGCAGTATTCAGCTCTTGGTATCTGACATAAGTTTCCCTTTTTTGCCTTCTCCTACCCTGCTCCTTGACATCCAGGGGGCTCGAGATTTGGGAGTTCCACCTTTTTCTTTGTGGGAACATATTTGTTCTGAACCCTCAATATCTCCTCCTTGAAGGCTTTCTACTGCTGTGACATTGACTTACCTTCAAGTAGTTGTTTCCAGTCTACTTTTTCTAAATCACATCTCAGCTTAGTAAATTTGTCCTTTCCCCAATTGAGAACTTTTACTCCTGGTCTATCTTTGTCCTTTTCCATAACTACACTAAATCTAACTGAATTATGATCACTACCACCAAAATGCTCTCCTTGAACCAGCCCAGCTTCATTCCATAAAACGAAGTCCAGAAACGCCCCCTCTCTTGTTATAATTGCTACGTACTGGCAAAAACAGTTCACCTGAATGCATTTTAAGAATTCTGTGCCCTTTATACCTTTTACAGTAATTCTATTTCAGTTAATATTAGGGTAATGAAATTCCCTCCTATTACTGCCCTATTGTTTTTGCACTTCTCAGAAATGTGCCAACATATTTGCTCTTGTATTTCCCTCTGACTATTTGGGGGTCTATAGTACACTCCCAGCATTGTGATTGCCCCTTTTTTGTTCTTAGGTTCAACCCATATGGCTTCATTTGATGATCCTTCTAAGATATCATTCCTCCTCACAGCTGTAATTGTTTCTTTAACCAATATTGTGATCCCCCTCCTTTATTATCCCCCTCTCTCTCTTGTCTGAAAATCCTGTAACAAGGATTGTTGAGCTGCCATTCCTAACTTCTTTCAGCCATGTTGTAGTAATAGCTATGATATCATACTTCCACGTTTATATCTGTGCCCTCAGCTCATCTGCCTTATTCAATAAACTCTTTGCACTGAAGTATATACGCCAATGCCATTAAGCACTACCAAACCTCTTTGTTGTCTATTTTCTCGTCTTTCTTTCCTCTGCCTTCCAAACTCACTTACTAATTTTCTGTCTTCCATTTCCAGCTTTGCTTGTCTCCCTTCTGAATCCATGCTCAGGTTCCTATCCTTTTGCCAAGCTAGTTTAAACCCTCCCCAAGAGCACTAGCAAACCCGCCCGCGAAGATATTGGTCTCGGCCCTGTTGAGGTGCATGCTGCCTGATTGGTACAGGTCCGAACTCCTGAGAACCGGTACCAATGTCTCAGGAATCTAAAGTGCTCCAACAACAACAGCAACAACTTGTATTTATAGAGTACCTTTAAAACAGTAAAACGTCCCAAGGCGATTCACAGGAGTATTAAAGACAAAAAAATTGACACTGAGCCACATAAAGAGAAATTAGGGCAGGTGACCAAAAGCTTGGTCAAAGAGGTAGGTTTTAAGGAGCGTCTTAAAGGAGGAAAGTGAGGTAGAGAGGCGGAGAGGTTTAGAGTCATAGGAGGAGAAATTCGGTATGACCCGTTTGGGGCGCAATTATCGGCCGGGCGCAAAGTTTAGCACCTGCTGCTAATTATCGCCTCCGACTGAAAACTTGGCTTTTATCGCCCCTGGAGGTGATTGGAGCGCTAAATCAGACGTTGCACACCTGTCTTAAGGTGCAACAGCCGAGGAGCGAGGCACTAACTCAGAGAGCAGGCGCAGCACATGTGATGTCAGTTAGTGATGGAACACAGACACACTGGCGCTGGCCAGTTCTTAAAGGGGAGGGTCGATCTTGCTCTCCAGCCACACCCTGCTCATTGGAGCCTTGAATCTCGGCCTGGAGAGACCTGTGCCTAAATTTTCCTGCCAAGGACAATGGAGAGTGTGAGAGAATTAGCTCAGCACTTCAGCGAGCCGGCCTTGAAAGCTGTGGTTGGCGTGGTGGGGCGCAGAAGATCTATACTCTACCCTGAGAGTGGCAGGAGGCCTTTGCCATGCAAGGACAGAAGAGTGTGGAGGGAGGTGGCTCAGCACGCCTCCTCCAGGAGCATGGTGCCAAAGACCCATACTCAATGTCGCAAAAAGTTAAACGACCTCACTTGGGTCATCAGGGTG
Organism: Somniosus microcephalus; assembly: GCF_052327205.1. Classification (NCBI taxonomy): domain Eukaryota; kingdom Metazoa; phylum Chordata; class Chondrichthyes; order Squaliformes; family Somniosidae; genus Somniosus; species Somniosus microcephalus. The sequence goes on from NC_140988.1 coordinate 196,830,448, forward strand.
AGTGGCTTTTTTTCAATACCTTTCCAGCCCTCCATTTCAACCTCACTCTATGGCCAGGGGTCTTACAACCCCAATGCCCAACACTCATCCAACACCTATGGCCCTCTCATAAAAAACACTCGCACATTCAACACTTTGCATACAGTAAGGGTTATTCACCTATGGGAGGCACATCAGGCAAGACCATGGCTAAATAGAGTAAGTGCTATTAAACGATGGGAGGCACATCAGGCAAGACCATGGCTGTATACTTACTCCGACGCCGACCTTTTTCTTGCCAGCCAAGCTATTTCATAATAGGAGACAGCAGCAACGGACGGGTGGAGGGCAGCCTCAGCTGCAACCCCTCAGCAATCTTGAGGCGCGCATCCACAGGATTGTGGCAAGCCAGGTGATCGGTCCCGTCGCCGCTGGAGAGGTCGACCCCATTCGGGACAGCAATGGTAAGGTCATCAGCTTTCTCTCCTCTCTCATTCCACTTGTCCCCCACAACACCAGCATTTGACACTTTCAATCCAACTTACTAAATCGCTCCACTCCTTCCTCCCTTACTGCCCCCCTGTCCTCACGCTAAAGCCACTCTTATACCTCCCTGCTTTCAGATGGCGATTCACCAGCTGAGGAGATGGGCTCTCAAGCTGCCAGTGGGAGCGAAGCCACAGGGGAGGAGGAAGAGGAAGCTGGAGCATCAGTGCCACCCTATCCCAAAGAAGCTCATGCCCACACTGGGAACATGTCTTCCCTGGAGGGGAAAAGGGTCTGATGAGGGTGAAGCTCCAGGGCCCAGCGGGCTGCAGCAACGCGATGTGGCTAGGGAGCGTAGGCCAGCGAGTCCTGCTGCACTGGACGCAGAGGAGGAGCAGCTCATCGCTGAAATGGACACCCAGGCAGTGGACATGCACACTCAGCTCATGGGTGCAGTGGGAAGGGTGCCCAAAAGCATTGATGCACTGGCAAGGAGTGTGGAGCACTTCGCTGTAGCACAGGCGGATGCCGCGCTAATGCTTAGTGCTGCAATTCAGTCACTGGCTGCTGTGATCCAATCTCAGATTGGTCTCATGCAGTCTCAAATTGAGGCCACACAAGCACTGACTGCCTCCATTGTCACTGGTTTGGACACATTTCCCCGGGGCTCTCACCGCGCCACAGCAGGCCAGCAATCTGTGCTCCAGCAGATTGTTCCGGATGCTGAGGTGCTGCCCCGTTTATGTGCCAATGTGTCGGTCGAGCAGGGAGTTGCTGTCCTCTCTCAAACTGACAGCATTCCTGCTGCCACCACCATCACTTTCCCATTGCACTTGCTACCGCCTGTAGCCCAGACTGCTGCCGCCCATGCAGAGTTGGTGCAGTCTGCAGTCAGGCCCTCCAGTCCCAGAGCTGGTCGAGGCCATCCTTCAAGTGTATCTGTAGTCACAGGTTCTCACATTCAGCAGCCATCCACCAGCCTTGCTGTAGCCACTGGGGCCCCTTTACGGAGGAGCAGTAGGGTGGGAAGTGGGGAAGTGCGCAAGGGGAGGAGATCACCCTCGAAGGGCAAAAATTAGGAGGTCTGATGAAATGTTGGGAATGTTTTTATTAAAGGCTGAGGTTCGTGTTCAAACTTTTGTTTAGTGTTTTCGCCATTATCTCCAGGTTGTGAGAACCAGTTATGTTAATTAATGATTTCTTGTGTTTGTTTCTAATAGTTTGTCATGAAGAAATGACACACACAGTTTGTAAAATAAACAAGTTTTTGTATTCAAAATGTACAGGTTTGGCCTTTGGAATCATTGCTGCCTTTGTCGACTTTGGGGTTGCGGGTTGCTTTCCATCATGTTGTTCTCCATGCCAGAAACCATTCCCTGAGTAGTGTAAGTGCAGGGTTCTCAAAATTCCCGCACTCCCCAAATTATGGATCAAGGAGCCCTGTTTGGACAAGTTATTAAAACCAGGGTACCCAAAATGGCTTCTGCAGCCTCGTTACCAAACCAACAGGATTTTTAAAGCAAGGTTCTGCAGGCAAGCAGGCCCGGAGATGAAACTTAAAATGCAAGAATCTGTGAAAAAGGACTCCCTGGAGCCAGCCAGACAAAGTAAACACAGAATACGCATTCATTCCACTTGTACCAAGTCAAGCTAGAATGGGCCTAAAATCGTGGCCATTAGGTTTCTGCATGTTTAATCGGTAACAGCTCACAGTAGCCATCAAGTCAGGATGGGGACAATTAAGTCTTATCCATGACAAACAACGAGGACATCGGGGCCATTAGACCCGGAGACAACCACTCCAAAAGTCGTTAAAGTAAATGGTTGTAAACATTTAAACAAGCCTGCCCTAAGTTAAACAATGGACTGACCGGATTTGGCATGCAGATAAGAAATTGTAGAATGGGTATAATTGTAGGCCCATCAATGGTAATCAGTGCTTCGCTTAGCTCTCTGGTCTCTTGCTTGTGGCCTCAGCCTGCTGCCGCTCGTACTCGTGCCCTGGCCTCGTGGCGGGCTCTCTTCTCACTCCCCGCACCACTCGACAACCAAGGACGCCCATTACACCGGGGCCAAATGCGGGAGGAGAACGAGACCCGAGTTCAAAATCAGACAGGACACACAGGCCACACAAACGGGCAGACAAGACATGACAAGACGAGACGAAGAAGAAGGTAAGCCAATAAAAGCAGAGAAGGGCAGCGAAAGACGCATTGGGAAAAACCAAACGCCTAGTTATAAGCTGGTGTTTGGTGAATAAGTTGGCGTTGCATGCATGAACAGTGCGAATAAGCAGGCGTTCGAAGAGTGGGTCGCAGAGCCCGTGACGAATAAACTAGCGTTCGAAGCATGGGTAGTAAAATCTTTTAGACGATAAAGACCGCCAATCGACCCCGACCGTAACATTACCGCTGACGACCGCCCAAGGGAGAAGAAGAAGAAAACCCATCGCGACAAGACAATGACGACAGCTGAGGAAAAGGGAGGGTGTTTCGCATCAACAACTTCAGCGCTGCGCCCTGAGACCACGTGGTGACGGAGTACCCCAAAGGACAGTGGGAGCGGACCTCAAAACTCATAACCGTTTAAGCAACAGGTTTTGGATCGGTGAGCATGAATTCCTGGCCCCTCATAGCTTAATCTAGTTAGCTATAGGGGGTGTGGGATAAGGGTAAGGTGATTGTTTAACGTAGTTGTTTTCCCTCGATGTGCCGTGTGTTCCCCATTCCCATATAAATGTAATTGTTTATGCCTGTAATTTTCATGCCAGTAATTTTCATAAGATTCTTTTATTCTGCTTTTAATAAAATTTTGGTTTTCTTGCACCAAACCACTTGTCTACTCGATTTTCTGTATCGCCGCCTTGTAGGGGTCACAAAACCCCCTCAGCCCCCGAAGATCGGGAAATATTAATCCACAATGTGGATGAAGACTTGTGTGATTTAAATTGTCTGTGGGTTGGACAATGTTTTAAAACATACCCAGAACCACAAAAAGGCTGCGTTAAAAGCTCGTAAGCTAGGCGGCACTTGGACACTGGAATCAGAGAACTTTGTGAAAATTGCACACTTTAAGATTGTACATTTTATTAAAAGATGTACTCTTGAGTTTTGGACTGTTAAAAATGGCTGAACCGACCTCATGGAAACAGAATTTCAAAAGGGCAGACAGGCTGTTAGCATATGAATGGAGCCCGAGCTGTCAGTCACCCTGTGGTGTTGGGCGGGTCCGGTAACCTACTAGCTGCTTGTTTGCACTGGGGAGTAGCCCGTTTGAATCTGCCAATCAAAGGCAGTTCGGGAAGTTAGATAATCGATTTGTTTACAGAAACTGCTACTTTGTGTACACAAGGAAGTAACCACTTGAGACTGCATTCTCAGTTGACCACAGAACAATGACTTTCTGTTTACAATACCTTCAAGGCTATTGTGATATCCGAGTGGTAAGGTCAGAAACTGTGATAAGCCAGACTTCAGGAACCAAAACTTTAACTTTTTAATTACACGGTTTAGCAGAGAACATAGCTCTTACAGCTGCAGGCAAAGCACTCTATTTCTTACTGCACGAGCAAAAGATGGAGGATCAACTTCTGAGTCATACCCAGAATGCAATGCCACTACCTTAATAAGTGGTGTGCCAGGACATTACCTTAAAATACTGGTAATTGTGATCCCTTAATATTTGTCTCCATCTGGTGGATAACTTAAGCATTACATCCCAGATCACGATATCCCCCCCTCTTATGTTTACAATAATTTCTTAACAACATTCTTAAAAAGTCCATAAGGAAACTCCTTTAACAATAGTCCATACTGAATGAATCTAGCAGGTCGTGATCAATCTCTCTGGCGGCTTGGGAGGCCTTGCCGAACGTCTTACAGTCAAGTCCCTGCCACCTGCTGCTCTTGAGCAGTACTCAGAGTATCTGACTCTGCTACGATGGTTTCCTCTTGACGAAGGGGTCCAGGTATAATTGGCTCTGTTCGTGGTGTTGGTACCACCAATGCATTTGGATAACTGGGGACCAACTTGTCCTCCAACATTTCCTCTGGAACCTCCAGTTCGATTTCCCTTCGTCTGGTCAGTATCTGATCCACATGTCTGCGTATTACCTGACCAGTTCCCACCATGACCGTATATGAAACTGGACCGGTCATTGAGTCTATGATGCCAGGAATCCATTTTGGACCATAACTGAGATTCCTGGTAAGGACCGCATCACCTTTTCCAAAACTGCGGCTCTTTGTCCTTCTGTCATGGTTCTCCTTTTGTTTGATTTGTTGGTTTTCCACCTTCCTTTTTAGATCTGGGTGAACCAGGTCAAGAGTGGAGCGTAGTCGACGTCCTAACAACAACTCAGCAGGAGAGAGTCCTGTGGTAGATTGAGGTGTTATTCTGTAGCTGAACAGAACTCGTGACACCTTTGCTGCCAAACTCCCTTCCGCACTTTTTTTCATCATCTCCTTAAATGTTTGTACGGCTCTCTTCGCAAGTCCATTTGAAGACAGATGATATGGAGCTGAAGCCACGTGCACTATGCCATTGTTTCTCATGAACTCTTTTGTTTCTGTACTCACAAAACACGTGGCATTGTCACTTACTACAATCTCCGGTAGCCCTTGATTACTAAAACTCCTATGCAGGCAGTCTATAGTAACAGTAGATGAAGCAGAATGTACAGGATACACATCCATCCATTTGGAATGTGCATCAATGATTATGAGGAACATCTTTCCCATGAATGGACCCGCATAATCTACATGTAATCTTCTCCATGGTTTATCCGGCCACTCCCAGGGGTGGAGTGGAGCCGCTGTTGGTGCCTTCCTGTGTACTTGACAAGTGCTGCATGTCTTGATAAGATTTTCTATCTCCTCATCTAGCGTTGGCCACCACAAGTAACTCCTTGCCAAGGCTTTCATGCGCGTAACTCCAGGATGACACTGATGTAGTTGCACTAGGATAGACTGTCGTGCTGGCTGTGGAATAATCACTCGAGCTCCCCACAACACGCAACCATCCTGCACACTCAGCTCTGTCTTCCTGACACTGTAAGGTATGAAATCAGTCCCTTCCGGATGTTGTGGCTAACCCCTCATTACATATTCTCAGATTCTAGACAGTACTGGATCTTTACCTGTCCATGTCCTTATTTGTTCTGCGGTCACAATTGCCGTATCCATGTCCTAAAACATCAAAACTCTGTCCTCTGGAGCTGCACGGATAGGTGTACCTGGTAGTGGAAGATGGCTCAAGGCATCTGTGTTCCCATGGTACTTGCCCGCCTTGTAAACGAAGACATACTCATACGCCCTCAACGTCACTGCCCACCTCTGGATCCTGGGTAACACCATCTGTGGTATTGCTTTCATCTCATAAAAAAGAGATAGGAGAGGTTTATGATCGGTGCATATGGTGAATTTCCTGCCAGATATGTACTTGTGAAACCTCTGTAACCCAGATATTACTGCTAATCCCACTTTATCTAACTGGGAATAGTTTTTTTCCACTGGGGTCAGAGTTCGAGACATAAACCCTATCGGTCTTTCTGTTCCATCTTCCAAGCTGTGTGAAAGAACTGCCCCCATCCCATAAGGTGAAGCGTCACAAGAGAGAATGATGTCGTTCTCTGCATTGTAGTGAACCAACACATCCGAGGACAATATCAGTTTCTTGGATTGTTCAAATGAAACCCTCTGTTCCTCTTCCCACTGCCACTGTGTCTCCTTGCACAGTAGTTTGTGAAGAAGTGCTAACACTGTTGACAGGTTTGGTAAAAACCTGTTATAATAGTTTAGCAGTCCCAGGTAAGCTTTTAACTCAGTTACATTTGTAGGAGATGGGGCCTCCTGCAGTGTTTGTACCTTCTCCTTGATTGGATGGAGCCCTGTGGCATCCACTCTATGTCCCAGGAACACAGCCTCATTCCCCAGGAAAGTGCACTTACTCCTATTGAGCCGTAACCCAGCCTTATCCAATCTTTGTAGTACCTCTCTCAGAGTGCTCAGATGCTCCTGGTCAGTTCTTCCCGTCACCAGAATATCATCCAGATAGATTGAAACATGTGGAATCCCTTGCAGTACACCCTCGATAGTCCTCTGGAAGATAGCTGGACTAGATGAGACACCGAATGGTAAACGATTATAGGTAAACAAACCCTTGTGTGTATTTATGGTTACATACTTCTTGGATTCCTCATCTAGTGTAATCTGCAAGTATGCATGACTCATATCCAGCTTCATGAATTTCTTCCCTCCAGCCAGGTTTGCAAAAAGATCCTCAGTTTTAGGAATAGGATACTGTTCAAGTTTAGACACCATATTTACTGTCAATTTATAATCTCCACAGATTCTTACCGAATTGTCTGGTTTTAAAACAGGTACAATGGGAGCTGCCCATTCTGAACATTTCACGGGTTCCAGAATGTTCTCTCTCAAAAGACGGTCAAGCTCATCCTCTACCTTCGGTTTCATGGAATACGGCACAGGTCATTGTTTAAAAAACCTTGGCAGTGCCTCCTTGTCTACATAAATCTTAGCTGGGGGGCCATTAAATGTTCCAAGTTCTTCCTTGAATACCTTCTCATGTTCAATCAACATGTCTTGCAAAGGCAATTGTTTGCCTCCCTCTAGTTGATTTATTGCTCCTCAATCTAATTTAAGTTCTCGTATCCAGCCCCGACCCAACAAGTTTGCTCCAGAACCCGATACTACAACTACAGGTAGCTGTTCCACGGTCTCCCTGTGTTGCACAGTTACAGTAGCTGTACCCAATGTCGCCACTCGTTCACCGGTATAGGTTTTAAGCTGCATAGAGCAAGACTTTAACTCTGGAACTTTTACATGGTTCCACCATTTTGAGTACTCTTCCCTGTTCATTATGCTAACACAACATCCTGTATCCACTTCAAAGTTGACCATAGATTCATTTACTATCAGTTGCAAAGTGATAGGATCCTCTTTTGGAATGTCCTCTACCATACTATGCAATATGAACACGTCGTCTTCTTTCTCAGCTTTTCCCCTGATATGATGTGCTCTCTGTTTTTTCACTTCTCTTAATAGGTTTTGCTTTTCTCCCCCTTTAGATTTGTATACCTCCAGGGTAGCTTTTGCTTGGCATGCACATTTTATATGTCCTTTTTTTCCACACTTGTGGCACTTTTCCGCAAGAAACCTGCATTCCCTCGTCGAGTGATCTCCATTGCATCTATAACATGCCTTTACATGCTCACATTGTGGTTTCTGACTCATATTTAACTTGTGCACAACTGGACCTGCAACTTGCTTTGTCGTAGCCCAGTCTGAACCTTGTATTTCTTGTACATCACGGTTAGCTGTCTCTATCAATTGAGCAAGTTCCAATGCTTTGTCATGTGTAAGCCCAGTCTCGGACAATAATCTCCTCTGCATTCGAGCATCCATTATCACACAAACCAGCTTATCTCTCAGCATGTCTTTCAAACTGTTCCCGTAACTGCAATCATGTGCCAGTTTTCTCAACACCGCTACATAATCCAATGCAGTCTCTCCCGGTTTCCTGATCCGTGAATTAAATTTGAAATGCTGTACAATCTCACTTGGTCTGGGATTGAAATGTTCCTTTAGCAAGTCCACTAAGTTAGCAAATTGTGTGTCTCCAGGCTTCTCAGGACTGCATAAGTTTCACATTAAACTATACATCTGACTCCCCATGGAAGTGAGCAAAATAGCTCTCCTGTTTCCAACATCAACTATGTAATTCACTACAAAGAAATGCTCCAGCAACTCACAGTATTCTTTCCATGTCTGCGTCTGAACATCAAAAGCAGAGAGCTGTCCTACTATAGCAGCCATTATTCCTTGATTCAGTGCTTTTCTTTTATTTCTCCTTCTTCAAGATGAGATCTGTTCAGACTCTTCGCCAAATGTGATATCCGAGTGGTAAGGTCAGAAACTGCGATAAGCCAGACTTCAGGAACCAAAACTTTAACTTTTTAATTACACGGTTTAGCAGAGAACATAGCTCTTACAGCTGCAGGCAAAGCACTCTATTTCTTACTGCACGAGCAAAAGATGGAGGATCAACTTCTGAGTCATACCCAGAATGCAACGCCACTACCTTAATAAGTGGTGTGCCAGGACATTACCTTAAAACACTGGTAATTGCGATCCCTTAATATTTGTCTCCATCTGGTGGATAACTTAAGCATTACATCCCAGATTACTATAGCTATTCACTCAAGCAATCAAGGAAATAGCTTTATTTGATGGCCCATCACAGACAATCAAGAACACATTCAAACCACTGCAGCTTTATTCAAAAGCCCTCACAGACAATGGACACATTTAAACTGCAACTTTATCCAAACCCATCCCAGACAAGTGGACAGTTTGGATCTCTTTTGTTTTAGCCCAGAAACATCAGATCTGGGTGGCCCCCCAAAAAAGGGGTATAAAAGATAGCTTCCCTGAAGCATCTCTCTCTTCTCTTTTACTCTTTGGACTGCAGGTAAACAAGGCTTCTGACCCACTAGCAAGACAATCTAGTGAGAAGTAAAGGGGTGGTAATTTAAGGGAAATGTTGCTAAGATGGTAAGATTAACATTGTAGCCATTTAGCCCTCGTTTTTGCCATCTGCCTTCCACTGTTAAGCAATTTTACCGTGATTACTTTGATCATGTGGTGTAGTTTCTTTAGTTTAATAACATTTGACTGTCTTGCACCCAGACCATTTGTCCATTTTAATATATCATTAATTATAAGTTCCTCCAGTCAGAACTGGAAGGAGGGTTTAACGATTCGAAACCGCTCATTGGAATTGGTCACAGTGCAGTGGCATAAGGCTGCCTGACCAGGTAAATTACCGTAAACCAGGTAAAGGATGCCCCCCTACAGCCTGTACCTAAGTCTGGTGTCTAGAACCCAGGGGTGTGGGAGCGATTTGAACAGCTCAAAGGGGACAGTCAGAGGCGAAACTGGCTGGGCACGACACACCAACCCCTACAGAAATGGCAACCATGGCAGGACTCCGGCAAAAGCATTGCGATACAGTAGACAATGGTTCGGATGAGCAAACCATGTTGGAGGAAAGGATTTCTGATTATGTGTTTAGCAAGGTGAATGTCACAAATAAGTGGCTCACCACTCTGTTAAAGGCTGGGCATCCGGTAGATGCAGCAGCTAAGTGGACAGAGGGGATGGAACACAAGTAATCTTTAGAGAAGGCAGTCTGGCTAATGTGTATCAAAAAACAGGTCCAGCTTTTGGACAGGCTCGTTGGGGCACAGGCAGTCGAGTTAAAGGAGTCAGCCCTGGAGATCCAGGATAAGGCTTTAGCAGGGGAAAAGCTACTGGTAGCATTGGAGACCCTGAATCAGGAGAGGTTGTATTTAATGGGTGAATATAAGGCCCAGTTGGAATACCTACAGTGCCAAGTCACCGAAGCCAAGGGTAATGAGTTAAGTTTGCGGGAAAAGAACGCCCACCTAGCAAGGCAAATTAGAGAGCAGGAGGAGAAAGTAAAAGAGGTAAAGACAGCTTACAAGCTAGCGAGTGAACAGGGGTTTGAAGATGCCGATCATGGCCCCTGCAAGGAGCAGATTGAAAATCTGAGCCTGGCCTTGAGGAAGGCGAAAGGCTTGGTCTGCCTCATAAGCCCGAAGGCAGGCCAGGCAGATTTTATGGGGAACGAGGGGAGAACAGTTCAAACATCACTGGTAGTGCCAGGGGCGAACCGGTTGAGGAACAGGAGGTCTCATGATCACCACCCATAGTGGCAGGTTTTAGCAAGGTCTGGCAGCAAGGGGGAGTGGAGCCAGAGGTGGGAGCAGAGGTGGAGCAACCCCCGCCAGAGAGGTCGGAGCCGGGACCAATGTGCGCAGCCCGGCATCGGAGGTTCGGCCCACCCATCAATGGTGACGATGAGCGCCCCCACCAAAACCAGTTCGTATTACCCTATAGCACCCAACAGCTTAGGGCTATGGTGAGCCATATCCCAAAGCTCTCCGAAAAAGGGGACCCCTCGATCCACTTCAGGGAAGTAGAGCAGGCAGCCAGCGTCAACGACTGCGATGGTGCTGAGCAGGCCAAAATGCTGCTATTCTCCCTGGAGAGTAGTCTCCTCCAATCCCTCTCTGACGAGTGTAAGAAGGGGCAGAGCGGGTTTGAGGCGCTCAGGGATGAAGTTCTGGAGGCCATGGGGATGAATGAGGGAAGTCCTTTCTCACGTGTGGAGAAGATGGTCCAGCTCACAGTGGAAACCCCGCAGGCCTTCGCAGACAGGTTATGGCTGGTGTACTGGAGTGCCTGTCTGGGGACACCTAACCGGGCATTCCTAAATGGAGATCCACTGGCTCATTGGCTCCGTTGCCTGGTGGCAAACAGTTTGCCACAGGTCTGGGCCAAGGCGGAAGTCTGGTTCGACCCCAAGAATCCCCAGACCACCGAACTTACGGTGATCAGACAATTGACCCTAGCCTATAGGAACGGTAGGGGAACCGATGCACACCCACCCAAGGGGAAGGTGCATGAGGTAAAACCCAGACCGGGTAGCAAAGCATGGCATCAGGAAGGGAATAACCCCCTAACACAAAGACGAATTGTTACGGGTGTGGGAAGGACGGTCATTGGCGGAAGGAGTGCAAAAACACTTGGAAAGACAATAAGGGAAAGACTTCCTCAGCCCCAGCGCATAAGGCGGAGGGGGGAATCCCTCCCGCAGCGGTCGAGTCATTCTTGAACACCATGATGTCCTTATTGACCGGCCATGGGAGAGTAGCAGCCGCTACGGGTGCTCTGACCCCATCAGCCCCATCCAACCCACAGCCATGACTAGAGCCAGCGCAGCCTGTTTACCTGTGTTCCCTTCAATACGATGAATAGAAAAGACCCCTCGTGGAGATGGAGGTGGAAAAGGTGAAGGGGACCTATCTGTTGGACACGGGGGCATCATGCACCGTCGTCCATTCAGCTAACCCCACCACGTCACCTCTCTCTAACGGGGTCCCATACAGTCTGTCGGGGTTCACAGGCAAAGAGCAGGCCAGCTCGTTTTCCATCCCGCTCGCCATTCGTTTAGGACCGCTCCGCTCCAAGTGGACGTGTGTCCTGATTAAATGGGAAGTGGAAGGTGGAAGAGGGGTTCTGGGGGCCGACTTTCTTGTAGGCCACAGGATCCTAGTAGATTTAAGGAAGCATTGCCTATGGGTGCAAGTACAGGAAAGGACGGTGAGGTAGTAATAATCCCAGGGAAAGAAGGGAAGGGGACCCTATGCACCATGAAGCGCAAAGAGGGTTATAACCTCAAACTTATGGTCAGTAACACCTCACAGGAGTTCCAGGCATTTGTGCAAGCCCACCTAGCCACATTTGCCACACACAAACACGACTGCGGGAGGGTCAACGTGTTTGAGGTCAGCATAGACGGAGAGCCCATGGCCCGACCACAGAAACAGTATAACTTCCCCAGGGAAGCGGAGCCAGACATGGAAGCAGCCATGTCCTCCTTAGTACAGCAGGGGGTTCTGAGACCGATAGCCACCCACGTAAACTCTCCACTGTGGCCGGTTAGAAAGCCGGACAATTCCTGCAGGGCCACGGTGGACTATCGAGTGCTCAACAGTAACATCCCAACCTGTGCACCCATGGTAGCAGCAGTTGCCGACCTGATAGGAAGTATCCCAGCATCCGCGACCACTTTCATGGTGCTGGATATTTCCAACGGGTTTTGGTCCATCCCTTTAAGGAGGGAGGATCAGTACAAGTTTGCCTTTACGTTTAAAGGGCAACAGAACACGTGTAACTGCATGCCTCAGGGCTTTCATAACAGCCCCAGCATTTTCCATCAGTGCATAGCAAACAGTTTAAAGGATTTCAGTCAGCCCAGACAGTTGGTAAAATATGGGGATGACCTGCTTCTCTTCACCGATTTGAGAGAGGAGCATAGCCCACTATGGCCAAACTGCTGGAGCTGCTCGGGCAAAATTGTTTTAAAGTAAACCCCAAGAAAGCGCAGATCGGCCAGCAGGAGGTGAAATTCCTAGGCCTGACCATACGCGCTGGAGAAAGGGCCATAGATAAGGCTAGGAGGGAAGCAGTACAAGAGTTACCAGTCCCCAACACAGTCACGGGTGTGAGGTCATTTCTAGGGCTAACCGGGTACTGCAGAGACTTCATTGAAGAGCAAGCAGCCACAGCCGCCCCTCTGCTCCGACTCCTACACAAGGGAGTGGAGTGGGTTTGGAATGAGGGTTGCCAGGCAGCATTTGTCAGGCTCAAGAAAGACTTGCAGACCGCACCAGCTCTAGGGGCCATAGATGGGGGGTAAGAGTTTTTCCTGGAGGTAGCAGCCAGCAGGGATAGCCTGAGTGCTGTGCTGCTCCAAGAGCCGCACGGTCGACTGAGGCCGGTGGTCTACTCCGCCAGGATACTCACGGATGTGGAGAGGAGCTACTCCAATTGTGAGCGGCATCTCTTGGCCACACATTGGGCTGTGAAGAGATCACTGATCTTCACAGGCACCTCTCCCATCACCCTCCTCACCCATCACACACCCACCCAGATGCTTCTGGATGGGAGGATCAAGGATGGAACAGTGATCAGTGCCCGCATTGCCCGCTGGACCCTGCTCCTCTCACAGATGGACCTTAAGGTGAAGGGTCTCTGCGAGCCAAAGCTCGCAGCCAACCTGGTATATCCTGGAACAGCCCATTGTTGTTCCATAGAAGGGATTTGGGAAGTGAACATAGGTTTACGGTCCGGGATACATCCCACTGTCCGCGAGATCTATGCAGACGGTTCCAGCACGGTATCTGCTGGCGAGCGTCTCACGGGGTGTGGAGTTTATGCCCCAGCGGCAAACATTGCCCTGGCAATTAAGCTCCCCAGCATCATGAGCGACCAGCAGGCTGAACTGTCCGCAGTAGTGTACGTCATTACACACCCCAAAATCTTCCCTACCCCATACACGATTTGCTCGGACAGCATGTTTACGTGCAATTCGTGTACGGAGTACCTGGCCACTTGGTCACGCCGCGGATACACCTCCACCGACGGGAGACCCCTCACAGTAAAACCCCTGCTGGAGAAGATCCTGGCAGCAGTGGGGGAGGAAGGGGAGGTCTTCAGTCACAAGGTGAAGGCCCATTCCTCCACAGTACTCCGCGGCCAAGGCAGCCAGCAGGCTGACATGCTTGCCAAGGAGGGTGCCCGCGCAGGCACTTTCTGTGACCCATATGGGTCCAGACCCATGGCAGCAGTCAGAGGTAGGGACGGGTCCCAAGGGAGTGCAGGGGTAGCTTTAGCCCCGGACCTTCAGACGGTCCAAGCCCAAGACCCCATCCTCAAAGCAGTCCTCAGTGCAGTGACTGAGGGAAAAAGGGTAGAGGGTCCTTACGGCACAGCAACCCTCTCCGTCAAAGAGGGCATGCATGTTCCGGGGGGAGCAGTGGGTTGTGCCACAGCAACACTGGAGGGAATTCCTTCAACTGGTCCATGAGGGTCCAGGAGCGGGGCATCCCGGGCCTGAGAACACCTGGCAGCGGGTGGAACAGGCGGGATGGTGGCCAGGACTCAGAGAAGATGTCTGCGAGTTCTGCGCCGGCTGTCTTGTGTGCGCTGCTAATAACCCTGACCCCCACAAAAGGAAGGTACCCATGGGACACATCAGAAGGGTAGAGGGGCCATGGCAGTCTATACAAGTCGACTAAATTGGGCCCCTGCCCACCGCCCAGGGAGGCTATAAGTACTGCCTAGTCCTAGTGGATGTGTTCACCAAATGGTTAGAGGCCTTCCCCTGCAGAACAGCCACAGCTCTGGGTACTGCCAGGATCCTGGTCCAGGAAGTGTTCTCGCGGTGGGGGCTACCACAGTATGTGGAGTCTGACCAAGGGAGTCACTTCACCGGACAGGTGATGCAGAATACCCTTCTGCTGCTAGGCATCGAGGGGAAGTGGCACGTGGCCCACAACCCACAGTCATCAGGGATTGTGGAGAGAATGAATAGGACCCTAAAGGAAAGGTTGAGGAAGGAGACGGTGGACTCGCCCCATAAATGGGCCGAGGTCCTACCGTTAGTTCTGATGGGGATTCGGGCCAGCCAGTCAAAAAGCACGGTGTACTCACTGTACGAGCTGATGACTGGCAGGGTTATGTGGACCCCCACCCATGTACCAGTCCCGGTGCTCACAGAAGGTCAGCTCAGAGAGGTAAACCAGGACAGTTTCGCCCGAAACCTCTTCGAGCACCTTAAACAGGTCCACGAGCAGGCGGCTGGGAACATGGGAAAGCAGCATCGGAGCAACCGCTTGCTGCTCGAACCCCGTAAACAACACGAGTGGGAGGTAAGTGATCAGATCATATTAAGGAACTATGCCGGAGTAGGGAGTCTGGAACTATTATACATGGGGCCCTACAGCATTGTAGACAAAGCCAGCCCCATGGTATACGCCGTTAAGGTGCCTCAGCGCACCAAATGGTTTCACATTAACCAGTGTTTACTGTTTAAACCTGAAAAGAGAAAACAGCCAGTTGGGGTAGGGTCTGAGGATAGAGATCTTCAGCCTGCAGCGGGGGCGAGTTCACAGAATGCACAGGCAGGCGCTGTGGCTTGCTTAAGGGGAGGGGCCATCCCACCAATGATTGGGACACTCCCCCACTCTTCTGGGATCTAGAGGAGGAGGGATCCGAGGGCGAAGATACCGCCCCTGACCCAGGTTTAGAGGAGGAGGGACCCGAGGGCGAAAACCCCGTCCTGGACCCAGGTTTGGGACCTGGGGGCGGAGACTCTCAGCCGGCAGCAACAGGCTGCAAAGAGTTACTTGCCCCTAGCCCAGGTGCGGGAGAGGTAAAGCCCGACCAAGAAGATCCCCGGCCAGCGGTAGTGGTAAGCCCACAGACCGCACCGGAGGGGACGACGGTTCGGGTTAAAGGCCCAGCAGCCAAGAAAACCCCACCCTCCAAAGAACCTAGAAGGTCCCCACGGACGCCCCAGCCAAGGAAACCCTGGTCACCAGCTCCCCATTTCAAAAGGACAGCCTCCCGAGTCAGGGGTAAGTCCAAAGACAGAGGTCCCCAGCCGGCAGCCACAGGCTGCGTGGGACCGGAAGTGCAGGACAATGCGGCCACACCGAAGGGAGCGGTGTGCCGCAGCCCGAACAGGGATTAGGCTGGCCACCCGGAGACGGGCGGCGGATGTACATTGTAGGTAATGTAAGTTTAGGCATTTAATTTATGTTTCGGTGTTTAACTTAAGTTAAATAAGGTGATGGGTAGTTCTAATTAAGTAGTAATCTGCTTAGAGTGTGTGTATTTGAGTCAAGGTCGCGAGAACCGACTATGCTTCACCCAAGCCAGAGAATCTCTTGGGGACCTGGCTGTATATTTATGTATCTGTTGCAGAAGGACTTTCAGGATGAAGGGGGGGCGTGATCCTACTCGCCCTGATAGGACTGAGCATTGGAAAGAGAGGTGATGTGGAGGAATCCCACATCTATGGGTGCCCAGGAAAGAGAGCACCTATAGTGACCGACGGAAGCGGTGAATGGGACGTGGAGGAGACCGCCGTCTAGGTTCACGAGGGAAGGTGGCCAGGGTGGCTCGGGTCCAAATCGTCTCAGTACGTCAGCCAGACCAGGTTCATGTACGGGGAGGCCTCCCTCCTGTGCCCCAGGGTACAGGTCGTTACCACAAGGGTTAGCGTCACCGTAGGGAAATGTGTATGTTTAACGTGCAAGGGACACATTCATTTGGATAGGTGGCGGTGGCTCAGAAAGCTGAGCAAGGATATGAGGAACCCTGCAGTCGAGTGGGAACGGTTGGGGAACAATACCCACCGGACAATTACAGGGACTCACGGGGGATTGAGTGTGTGCTGGGACAAGTGGTGGGAACCGGATCAAGGGATTTATGTCTGTATGTGGGGGTCAGAGATGGTCAGCCCCACAGGCATATCCATCACTTTCCACCGGCAGTGGCAAGACGCCGGGGAGCGGATGAAGTGGGACACCAGCCTGAAGGCGTGCATGGTCCCATACTCCCCGATCCCGGTCAATGCCACTGAGCTTGTGACCCACCCCCGAAAGCCCCTGCCCACGACCCAGGCAGCAAGGACACACAGGGGGGGGTGCCCCGCCACCACCAAGGTACCAGGGAATGGGTTGGTACTAGTTTCTATGGAGCAGGTGCAGTACCAGGGGGTACACTATGCGGTAGCCTCCGTGCTTTTAAATCTCACCGAGGTACATTTACCGGAGTGGTGCCCCAAAGTAACAGAGCAGCTATACCAGAAAATGTTATGAATTCGATTTCGCCAATGTCGACAAAACCAAACTGTAAACCACACCCCATGAGTTTTTGGGTAATGTAGGGAGACAAAGGACGGGAGTGTGGAATGATATTTTTACTGCGTTTAACACTGGGTCCTCTGTCATCAACAGTTTGTATGACATAGAATTACAGACCCAGATAAACGGTTTAAAAACTCAGTTAAAGAAAACCCTAATGGATGAGAACAAGGTAGTGGGCTCAGAGTTACATGAGGACCAGGCCATGATGGTCCATTTAAAGGAGATTATAGCGGAGCTGGAGAAGCACGCAAAGACTGTAAATGCCCTCATAAGGGAGGGCAGAAATGCTTCTGACCAGGCTGCACAGAACGAGGTGTGCATGCTGTATGGGGCGTGGTTGCTGGGCAAGGGCCGCAGTAATCTGGAGGATTTAAAACAGGGTTTAGTCCCCTCCTGGATCAGCAACAAGCACCTCGCAGCCCTCCACCCATTTGAGATTGCATTAAGCCCGTGCCAACTCCGGCTAGCATCTGAAGCCTACCCAGACCCAGTGGATTGTGGACGGTCTAACCACACCATTATCAGTATAGTAGTTAGGATGCCGGTCATGGGTAGGACAGCCCGACCCGCGCCGGTGTACAGGGTTAACATTGGAGTCAGTCAAGGGGGTGCGCACATTCGTTTCACAGCAGTCTCACCTTATGTCATAAAGTGGGAGCACGCTATGACAGGTACTGATCTCTCAGGGTGCCGGGGCTGGGGAGCACACATAATCCTGTGTCCCCAGCACTTTAATGCCGATTCAAAACCACAGTGCGGGTTCAGAGCTGCTGGCGCGAAACCTATAAATTGTACCATGGAGGTAATGGCACAAGGACATGTTTCCCCACAGGTAGCATATATAGGAGGTGGGACATATTGTGTCACCACAGGAGCGCCCCACTACCAGCATGGACAGCATAGCTGGTGTCCAGTTAGTGACAGCAGTTTCTGCTTTAAACCTGAGGCAGAAGTTCAAGTGGCCCAGGAACGAATTGTCCCCATTCCTGAACCTTCCACTGTTCACCTCACTGTAAAAGAGAATTTTACCAACCTGCAAAAGTATGTAGCGCATTTCAGCTATGAAATTCCCCCTCTCCCATAACTCCTTACCACAATACTCAAAGCAGTTATAGTTTCACAGAAACATTTTTACACTCTGGAGCAGAAAACAGTAGAGATAGGGGCTAAGATATTGGACATTGTGATCCCACCCTGGTGGGACATTTTCAATAATATAGAGGTCCCTTCGTGGATCAGACTGGCTTCCCACATTCTCGTGGTTTGTCAGTTGTGGATAGTATTGCACCGAGTATGCATGCAGTGCAAGGGAAAGGGTCAGATACTAGAATTCCGAAACCAAAGCACCTGGAAGGAACATTATGTTAAGGTGGAGGGAGATACACCTGTTTGAATTTGCTGTTTGTATCGTTGATTAAAGATTGTGGTTCATTTTATGTTCTTTTAATATTTTTAATAAAGATTCTCAAACGTGTTATTAATAAAGGTGATGTCTACCAAGTGGTGCAGGGGTGTCGGACCCTCTGTGCTTGGATGTGTGTAAATGACTGTAATATTATTCTATATATGCTTATGTACACTACATTTTTACAGAATGGGAAATGCATGTGTCATAGGTATATTAGATAGGAAATTACAGGGGAAGGTTGACTATGGAGGGTCGGAAATTTTGCTCACCTCATCAGGATGATACTTAAAGCAAGTTTAGTATCAACAGGGGGGAGTGTAAGTGCAGGGTTCTCAAAATTCCCGCACTCCCCAAATTATGGATCAAGGGACCCTGTTTGGACAAGTTATTAAAACCAGGGCATCCAAAATGGCTTCTGCCGCCTCGTGACCAAACCGACAGGATTTTTAAAGCAAGGTTCTGCAGACAAGCAGGCCTGGAGACGAAACTTAAAATACAGGAATCTGTGAAAAAGGACTCTCTGAAGCCAGCCAGACAAAGTAAACACAGAAAACGCATTCATTCGACTTGTAACAAATCAAGCTAGAATGGGCCTAAAATCATGGCCATTAGATTTCTACATATTTAATCGGTAACAGCTCACAGTAGCCATCAAGTCAGGATGGGGACAATTAAGTCTTATCCATGACAAACAACCAGGACATCGGGGCCATTAGACCCGGAGACAACCACTCCAAAAGTCGTTAAAGTAAATGGTTAAATGGTTGTAATCATTTAAACAAGCCCGCCAAATGTTAAACAATGGACTGACCTGATTTGGCGCACAGATAAGGAGTTGTAGAACGGATATAATTGTAGGCCCATCAGTGGTAATCGGTGCTTCGCTTTGCTCTGTGATCGCTTGCTTGTGGCCTCGGCCTGCTGCCGCTCCTTCTCGTGCCCTGGCCTCGTGGCGGGCTCTCTTCTCTCTCCCCGCGCCGCTCAACAACCAATGACGCCCATTACACCGGGGCCAAATGCGGGAGGAGAATGAGACTTGAGTTCAAAACCACAAAGGACACACAGGCCACAAATGGGCAGATGAAACGAGACGAGGCGAAGAAGGTAAACCAATAAAAGCAGAGAAGGGCAGTGAAAGACGCATTGGGAAAAACCAAATGCCTAGATATAAGCTGGCGTTTGGTGAATAAGTTGGCGTTGCATGCATGAACAGTGTGAATAAGCAGGTGTTCAAAGAGTGGGTGGCCGCGCCTGTGCCGAATAAACTAGCGTTCGAAGCATGGGTAATAAATCTTTTAGACGATAAAGACCGCCAATCGACACCCACCGTAACATTACCGCCGATGACCGCCTGAGGGAGAAGAAGACGAAAACCCATCACGACGAGACGACAATGGGAGCTGAGGAAAAGGGAGGGTGCTTCGCATCAACAACTTCAGCGCCGCGCCCTGAGACCACGTGGCGACGGGGTACCCCAAAGGACAGCGGGAGCGGACCTCAAAACTCATAACCGTTTAAGCAACAGGTTTTGGATCGGTGAGCGTGAATTCCTGGCCCCTAATAGCTTAATCTAGTTAGGTATATGGGGGGTGGGATAAGGATAAGGGGATTGTTTAATGTAGTTGTTTTCTCTCGATGTGTCGTGTATTCCCCATTTCCATATAAGTGTAATTGATTATGCTGTAATTTTCATTCCAGTAATTTTCATATGATTTTTTTATTCTGCTCTAATTAACATTTTGGTTTTCTTGCACCAAACAACTTGTCTACTTGAGTTTCTGTATCGCCGCCTGTACGTAAGTCCGGTGTGTAGAACACAGGGGTGTGGGAGTGATTCGAACCGCTCAAAGGGGGCAGTCAGAGGCGAAACTGACTGGGAACGACACACCACCCCCTACAGTAGGGGACTAGAAGCAACTTGTTATCAGTTGTTGATGGACGGCCCTTGCATTTTCAACATTGTGGGCCTCCCTCCCTTCTTGGTGCTGTGACTGATCATCCTCCTCCTCTTCCTCCTCCTCCTCTGGTGGTGCTCCAAGGCCTGGTGGCATTGGCTGGGTCCGGAGGATTGCCGGGTTATGAAGAATGCAACACACAACTATGAAGAGGGAGACGCGCCCAGGCGAGTGCTGCAGGACTCCTCTTGAGTGGTCCAGATAGTGGAACTGTTGCTTGAGCATGCCGATAGTCTGCTCAATGATGTTCCTGCTGGTGAGACGGCTCTCGTTGTATTGCAGCACAGCAGGGGTTTTGGCCTTACGGAGCAGTGTCATCAGCCAAGTGCAGAGTGGATAACCCTTGTCCCCGAGGAGCTAACCACTTGGCTGATGTGGTGCCTGGAATTGTTCTGGCACCCCAGGCTGGCGCAGGATGAAAGCACCGTGACTGCTGCCAGGTTAGCAGGCAATGACAGCGAGTATCAGCTGTCTGTGGTCGGTCACAGGCCAACTGGACATTTAAGGAGTGGAACCCCTTGCAGTTTCGGAAAACCTCTGGATTCTCATGCATTGCCCGCAGTGCCACATTCATGCAATCAATGGCGCCCTGCACCATGCGGAAGCCCACTCTTCTCCCAAAGCCCAATGTGAGTTCATGCTGTTTGGCCCGGGTCATCATGAAAGCGATGTACTGGCTTCTCTTTTTATAGAGGGCATATGTGACCAGCCGGATACAGCAATGGACCACGTACTGGGAGATATTGGTGATGCCCCCAGTAGCTGCTTGAAAGGAGCCAGTGGCATAAAAATTCAGAGCCACTGTCACCTTCACTGCCACTGACAGAGACGTCCTGGTCCTCAGTTGAGGCTGCAGATCTGGTTGCAGCAGCTGGCAGAGCTCAGGGACCAGCTCCTTGCTGAAGCGCAGCCTGCGAAAACACTGCACCTCAGACAAATTAAAGTAGATAAACTGTTCCTGGAATACCCTGGGAGGGTAAGGTCTCCTGTGCAGAGGCCTGTTGGCCCTCCTCCGTCTGGCCATGATTGCCACTCTCTCTCTGCATCTCTGTTGCCTCCGATTCGGCAGGCGCAGGACGACGCCCCAAATCAGTGCAGCCCCCAAAGTCTCTTGACAATCGAACCAATGAAGGTCAAATCCAAAAGAACCTGCAAAGTGATGCTTAGTAACCAAAACTACTTTACACAACGTTGACTCTATACAGAAGTCTCTCTCTCTCTCTCTCTCTCTCTCTCTCAGAATCTCTCAATCTCTGTCGGAATGAGAGTTGCAAAAATGTCTACCACAAAAAAAGGCAGGAAGAGTGTGCCTTTAAATAGCACCCCCCCAGCCCCTCACCAACTGGAAAACGTTCCAATCTCCCTGTCGTTGCTTGCGGCAGGCGGAATGGAGGGGGGCGCCACTCAATATCCAGTCCGGGACGCCACTGGGGCGTTGAACACTCGACTGACGTCACGATCTGCGGGCGCAGGAAATCGGGGCGGTAGACATTTTTGCCACTGCAAAAACTCGTGTCAATTTCGCGAGTGGCGCAAACATCAGCACACCCGGGCGCTAGTTGCTTTGTGCCCCATTAGTGCCCTCTTAGGGTGTCGGGTCCCTGATTTGCACATGAACCGGACACCTAGTGGTGGGAAGAGGATTATAGGCACTTAACTGCTTGTTAACAGATTGTTAACAGGCAGTTAAGAGGCTTTTTCCAATTTTGACAGGTCTACTGCGGGTGTCCTGATGTCCGGACACCACGCCAGGTTAAGTGTGGTGTGCTGTGGGTCTATTATAATGTTTCTTCATTGATGACAGCTGCAGAAGTGGCCTCTTAATGCACTAATGGGAGGCGCAAAGCAACCAATTTTTCCCCCATAAAGTCATAGGGCTAGATTGTAGCTTTTGATGTGGCTTGGGGGTGGGACAGCTGCCTTTTGGGTTCCAATCCCGCCCTTAATGATGTCCGATGCACAGACGCTATTTTGCGTCAATTGGCTTTGTTAAGGCTGCCCTGTGGGCTTGCCGGCCAATTAAGAGAAAGCCGGTGTCAGACGACGTCAGTTGATGATGCATCATCTGCCAGTTTTCTTAAAGGGGCCACACACAATTTTATTTTGACAATCACTGTACAAAGGTGAACCCTTGCACCAGGCTCTCCAGTGACTCCCTCCTTAGGCTAGAACAGATGGCAGCTACAGGTGAGGATACAGAAGTGATCCGTCACTGGTGAGAGAGGTTCTCCCAATGAGGTGGGACTACATTATCACTTCAAAACGTGTTACCTACAGAAAAGTCTAAAGACATAAAAAATGATTTTTCCAACATTTTCTTACCTCTGAAACTCAGCAGTGTACCATTGGATCCTTCACACCACTTCTGCAGCTGTCATCAATGAAGAAACAATACAGTAGACCCACAACACACCACACTTACCCTGGCGTGGTGTCCAGGCATCGGGAAGCCCACAATAGACCTGTCAAAATTGGAAAAAATCTCTTTACTGCCTGTTATCTACCTGTTAACAGGCAGTTTAGTGCCTATAATCCTCTTCCCACCGCTAGGTGTCCGGTTCATACACAAATCGGGGACCCGACACCCGGGAAGATTGTTTGGAGGCAGCTCGACAGCAGGTTCGGGACCCGCTGTCAATCTTTGCAATTTTGCCACCGGTCCCACCTCCAAATCCAAAGTTCCAGGTTCTCACCACTCACTGTGTAAAAAAGTTTTTCTTCACGTCCCCCCTGTAGCTTTTGCCCAAAACCTGAAATCTGTGTCCCCTAGTCCTTGTACCATCAATTAGTGGGAACAGCCTTTCCCCGTCTAACCTATCCAAACCAGCCATAATCTTGTACACCTCTATCAAATCATCCCTCAACCTCCTTTGCCCTAATGAAAACAGATCCAAATTCTCCAACCTTTCCTTGTAGAAAAGATCCCCCATCCTGGAACCATTCTGGTAATCTCCTCTGCACCCTCTCAAGGACTTTCACATCCTTCCTAAAGTGTGGTGACCAGAACTGGATGCAATACTCTAGTTGTGGCCTAACCAACACTTTATAAAGTTTCAGAAGAACTTCTCTACTTTTAAACTAAATACCTCTATTTATGAAACCCAAGATCCCATATGCTTTGCTAACCACTCTCTCAATATGTCCTGCCACCTTCAGGGACCTATGCACATAAATTCCCAGGTCTCTCTGTCCCTGCACACTCTTTAAAACTGTGCCATTAAGTGTATATTGCCTATCCCTGTTACTTCTGCCAAAATGCATCACCTCACACTTCTCTGTATTAAATTCCATCTGCCACTTGTCTGCCCATTCTGCTAGCCTTTCTTCATCCTATTGCAGTCGATTTTTATCATCCTTACTGTTTGCCACACCCCCAAGTTTGGTGTCAGTGGCAAATTTAGAAATTCTACTTTGTATTCCAATATCCAGGTCATTTATATATATCAAAAAAAAACAGTGGCCCCAGCACTGACCCTTGGGGAACACTACTGTCTACCATCCTCCAGTCTGAAAAACAGCCATTTACCACAACTCGCTGTTTTCTGTCCTTAAGCCAATTCCTTATCTAAGCTGCCACTGACACAACTATTCCATGAGCCTCAATTTTGTTAACCAGTCTTCTATATGGTACTTTGTCAAACGCCTTCCTAAAATCCATGCATTCCCTTCATCGACCCTCCCTGTTACGGTTTCCAAAACTTCAATTAGATTAGTCAAACATGATCTGCCTTTTACAAATCCATGTTGGCTCTCCTTAATTAGCTTAGGCAGGGAATTCCAGATCTTAGGGCCTAGGCAACAGAAGGTACTGCCACCAATGGTTGAGCAATTATAATTGGTGATGCTCAAGAGGGCAGAGTTAGAGGAATGCAGATATCTTGGGGGGTTGTGAGGCCGGAGGAGATTACAGAGATAGGGAGGGGCGAGGCCATGGAAGGATTTGAAAACAAGGATGAGAATTTCAAAATCGAGGCCTTGCTTAACTGGGAGCCAATGAAGGTCAGCAAACATGGGTGATGGGGGAATGGGACTTGGTGCGAGTTAGGACATGGGCAACCGAGTTTTGGATGACATCGAGTTTACTTTTTAGTTTAACCTATTGCCCTAACTTAGAGCGAAAAAAAGACAAAATTATTTACTGAAGTTGAACAAGAACCACTGAGATACTAAAAACAAAGACCTTGAATGTTAGATATCTAGATACTTAACCTATGCCATGACCGCTCGGGAGGCGCCCTCCAGTACTCAGCAGAACGGAGGTCCCAATTCGTGGTGATCTGCTGCATGCTTCACAACTTTGCCATCATCAGGGATTGCGGGACCACCTCAGGAAGAGGACGAGGGAGAAGAGGAGGAGGAAGAATAGGAAGAATAGCAGGAGGAAGAGGAAGAGAAGAATGAGGAGGCAGGGATGAGGCAGGCAGCAAATCCCCCTTTAGAACGGGCTGTGCATGAATGCCTCATTAGACTCAGATTCCATTGAATGAAACCACAGATCCCCATTGCTCTTCTTCTTAGGCAGTCCCTCGGAACCGAGGATGACTTGCTTCCACATTAAAAATGAGCGCGCATGTGGCTGATTAGTCCAATGCGGGAGCTAAAGTCTCTGTCACAGGTGGGGCAGACGGTGGTTGAAGGGGCGGGTGGGCAGGGTGCTTGGGTTGACATGTGCTCCTTGCGCTGCCTGCGCTTGGCTTCCGCTTGCTCCCAGCGATTAGACTCGGGGAGGTCGGCGCCTTCCCGGTGTAGGGGGGCATCTATTAACTGATTTAAGGTAATTTACCTGGTCTTGCAGCCTTTGCCTGCACTCTGACCAATTCCAATCTTTTACCTGGTTTACGGTAATTCACCTGGTCAGGCGGCCTGCTGCTACACTGTAAACCAAATTCCAATAAACCAATTTTCAAACAGCGGTTTCGAATCGCTACCCCACCTTCCAGTTCTGACTGAAGGACTTAAAATTAATGATATTAAACCGGACAAATGGTCTGGATGAGAGAAAATCAGGCTTTATTAACTAGAAGAAAATATAATCAAATATAAAAATATACCACACGAACACAGTAAATTACAGTAAAATAGCTTAAATGGGGGAAGGCAGATGGCAAAAACGAGGGGTAAGTGGCTACAATGTTGATTAAACAATCTTAGCAATATCCCCTTAATTACCATCCCCCAACTCCTTACTTGGTTGCTTTGCTGAGGAGTCAAAAACCCTGCTCACCTGTGGTCCAGCGAAGTGAGAGCTAAGGGGGAGATAGCTTCTCAGGAGCTATCTTTATAACTGGAAAAGTCTGTCTGCAAAATTTGCGCCCAAAGTTCAAACACACAAGAGAAACGCTGATGATTGGTTGATTCAAAGTGGTTGGAATGGGTTAATGTGTCTGCACTGTGGGGCCAAAATGTTCCCGCCCACATCTGGAGCTCACCTGGGCTAAAACAAAAGGGAATGCAACTGCCCTATTGTCCAGAATGATGGGTGCTTCAAAAACCCATTCAATTCCTAAAAAAATCCGTCCAATGGTTTCAGTATCTCATTGTCTGTGAGTGCTTTGAATTGCGATGTAAACAGAAGCAGGTTCAATCGATTGTCCTGCGGTTGGTCTCAAGTGGGCTAATCTCTTAAGTAAATAAGCAACTTCCAGTGCTTCTGAGAGGGAAACTCCCTGGTTTGATTGACAGGTCTGACTCACAGCCACTGCCAGATCCTCCCACACATACTCCAATCTGCTTCTTTGTCCTTTTGCCATGCTTTCTGTGGCCATTTTAAAACCTTTTGTGATTGCCCAAACCCCAGGGAACAATTTTATTAATAAAAGTACTGTCTTAAGGTGTGTGAATATTTTCCACAGAGCTCCACGAGTCTGGTGTTGTCCATGTTCTTTCCATCTCAGAGCAGTCTTTTGTGGTTCTAGGCACATTTTGAAACATTGTAGACAAGTCACATCACCCAATTCTTCGTCCACGATGTGGACCAATATTTTCAATCTTCACGGAAAAATAGGGCAATTTTGCAAAACCCCTACATTCCACCCTTTTGATACTCCCACCTTGCTTGTAGTATCAACTCGAAGGAGTGAGCAAAATTTTCACAACCCCTCACAAACAACCATCCCCTGTATTTACCTAATAGCTATCTGCCACTGATCCCCCGAACCGTCTATTCCCCTAAAATATGAGAAAAAACCGTGGTATGGTAGGCATCCTACAGATACATCAGTTTACATAAGGGGTCTCATACCCCTACATGCTTGTAAAATTACAATGCAATCAAAATTTACAATCACTTTTTACATTATAACTTATTACAAAATGTTGCAATCTTAGTTACACAATGTAATCAAAAGGATCCCAAGCACGGAGAGGCTCCAACGCCTCTGCTCAACTTGGAGTTGTCACAAAATGATCCCAAGCATTGAGAGGATCCTACGCCTCTGCTCAACTTGGGGCTGTAACACAAAATACAAAAAAAATTGAACAACATGCTTAAACAAACCCCGACCATCATGTGCCAATGATGGGTCACAAAATTTGAGTGGGTATTGCTCCTCCCACCCAGGCAGTAAATGTACCTTCCACCACCCATTGATCATCTTAAACTTTAAAACAGACAGAATGGATTTACAGACCAGCCTGCTCCACCAGCCCCGAACCGTTCCATTGTCCCTTTTTGGAGGCGGGGTATCCCTCATGTTTAAAATGACCTTGGCACAGACCGAGACCGGGGAGTGTGGGACCGTGACTCCCAGTACCTCCCCCTCCCGTCTTCCCTCGACTGGCTGCAGAAAATGATGGGTGCCTGTGTGACAGCTCTCCCTGGCCCCACACTGAAACTTGGATCCCAGATCCGGCCACCCACTCATCCTTCCCAGCCACACTTACACTCTTTGCCTGTGGGCCCCTGTGTGAGTTCCTCCCTCCCCCAACCGCACCCATATGAATCTTGGGCCTCCCCCTCCCTTTTACAATCTTTCCCGGGCCATCACCAACCACCCCCGGGAAACGCATCCCTATCTAACAAGGCGCCCGCACTTCCCCACCATGACTCCTCAACAGCGAGGTCTCCCGCACGTGAACTTCGGTCAGGATAGTGCTGGGTTGGGGGCCATGCCCCACCCAGCTGGGGCCATCTCTTCCACGTAGGAGGAGTAGGCAAGTTCCTCCGGACCCTGTCCGGTTTCTCCCGAAGGTCATTGCGGGGTTTCCCTCTGGATTCGTCCGGTGGCGAGGTGATCCCCAACATTCTGAATCCAGATCTTCATTCGATGCCCAGCTCGGGCTGGGCGAACAGGTCTGCTTCTTGGTCCAATCTCCTGCAAAACTTAAAAGGACATGCAGCCAGGTCTCACTGACCTGCCGCCTTAGGTGGAGACATGGTCGTGTCCCTCGACCTCAGACCAAAATACAAACATTTGGCACACATATAAACTTAAACTTTAAACTTAAACTTACAAAACCAGTTATATCAAACTTACAATTTACACCTTAAAAGCAAGCTAATTACACACACATAGCTATAATACAAATGCCGCCCATCTCCGGACGGCCAGGCTAATCTCTGGCACTGTCGCAGATTGCTGCTGGCTGCAGCGAAGCTGGACTGCCTTCTGTCTCTGGTCCCTTGCAGCTTATGGCTGCTGGTATGGGACCACTCTTCTTTGGCTTCTCCCTGGTTCGGGAGGCCACCTTGCTCCACTGTAAACTGGGTGACTGTCTTGTCTCAGGCTTGTGGACCCACTGAGACATTCTGAGGGGCGTCTCTGTGGGGGAAGCCTTGGCTGATGGACCCTGTGCCTGGGTTGGAGCCCTAGCTGGCTGGGCACCTTCTCCCCCGGTGCCAACAGCCTGCACTGTATAAGATACCTGGCAGCCTGCCGGTACTCCGGGTTTGCCTCCTTTTCCCTGCCCACTCCTGTGCTGGGGGCAGGTATTCCCTCACCACCTGCTGCTGGTGGCTGCAAATCCTCCTCTCCAGGTCCACAACCTGGTGCCAGCTTCCCCCCTGTGTCCCCTGTAACAGGAATTACTATCCCTGCCTCCCCAGGGTCCCACCTCATGGGGGGGACCACTCTGGAAGCAGGCTGGGAAGCTGGTCCCTGTAAACAGGTGACTGCGCCTTCGCGGATCTCCTCTCCGGAGTCCCGCGGCAGAGGCTGTGAAATCTCTGCCTTCAAACAGGCAAGTGCGCCTGCGCAAACCTCCTCCTAGGAGTCCCGCAGCAGAGGCTGTGAAGCCTCTGGCTTCAAACAGGCAATTGCGCCTGCGTGGGATAACTTAGAATGAGCCGCTGGGGTCCCGTAGGCAACTGCGGCTGCGCATTCGGTTACTTTAAAAAGGTTTGGGAGAATCGCTGGTTCTTGCAAACAGGCCTGTGCGCCTGCGCGTAAAAACTGAGCAGCAGGGATCTTTAAACGGCCGAATGCGCCTGCATGTTCGGCCTCAAACTGAGCAAGAGCCACTGGGGGTTCCGGGTCCGCGACTGCACCTGCGCAAACCCAGAGTTGGGGAACCTTTCCCTCGGGCGCATGGCTGCGCCTGCGCGAACCTCCTGTTGGCAAAAATCTCCCCTCAGGTGCGCGACCATGCCTGCGTGGGAAAATGAGAAAGAGCCGCTTGGGATACGGGCTGGAAAACCGCGCCTGCGCGAGCAGTTTCTGTGAATGGAGTGGCAGCAGCCTGCAGATTTCTGATCCCAGGCTGCTGTTTCTCTGTTTCTGAGCCACCTAACCTGTTCGAATTTAAACTTTGGGCAAAACTAGGGCCCCACTGGGGTAGGGAAGTGTCCCAATTTGTGGGCTGGGCAACTTTTCCCTGGAAACAAGCCACAGTGCCTGTCTTTACAGGGTGTGAACTTGAACTTGACTTGTACAATTTTTCTGAATTTCTCTCTGTCCCATCCCTGCCTGTAATCACTGCCAGTGGCCTGGACCCATATGGGTCCCAGAAAGTGCCTGCACGTGCACCCTCCTTGGCCAGCATACCGGCCAATCATTGTGGGGAGGCAGAGGTGGGCGAGGGGGCTGCAGCACCACTGATGGCTGCTACCTTTCCCTGGTTGATCAGGAGAGACCGCATTACCTCCAGTAGCGACTCGACTGAGGCGGGGGAATTCCTGTCTCTGCCCTTTGGACTGGGGCTGTGGGATTCTTTCCCTTGCTATCCTTCCAGGGATTCTTACAGTCTTTTCTCCAGTGACCGTCTTTCCCACACCCATAGCAATTTAACCAAGCCTGGGAGGAACTGTTCCCCTCCTGGTGCCACTCCTTCTTACACTGAGCCCCAGGTTTAACCACGTGGACTTTACCCTTTTGCTGGGGGCTCTCACTATTCCTCCCGTTCCTAAATGCTACCATGAGCTGCCGGATTACAGTCTCTTCGGTTGCTAGGGGGTCTCGGGAGTCAACTCAGGTATCAACTTTTACCTTTATTTGGGGCAAGCAATTGGACACCAGGCAACGAAGCCAATGGGTCTGCTGCTGTTGGTTCAGTCGTGCCCTATCTTGTCCCCCTGCAGAGGCACGATTGTAGACTGGCCGCAGCCTGTCTGCAAATGCCTGTGGGGTCTCCCCTTCCTTCTGCAGGGTTCTCCGTATGCGATCGAATGGATTGCCGTCGTTCGCACCCATGGCTTCCAGTATTTCCTCCTTCAGGTCCTCAAAACCCTTCTGCCCGCTCTTGGCCTCATTGGAAAGGGTCTGATAGAGCCTGCTATCCAAAGAGAAAAGCAACATTCTGGCTTTCTCTGCATCATCACAGCCGTTAACATCGGCTGCCTGGTCTACTTGTTGGAAATGCAGTGAGGGGCCTCCCTTTTCAGAGAGCATGGGAATATGTTTCACCATACCCCTGAGCTGTGGGGTATCATAAGGGACCAGATAGGTATTCTGAACAGCCCCTGGGTTATTATCATTCACGGGCTGACCGTACCTCCGTTGTCGGAGGGGGTACACTGGTCCTGGTCCCCGCCTGCCTAGCAGGACCTGCTGGCGTTCTACCACCCCATTGTCCACCCCTCCTTGCTGCCTGAGCTCCCCAAAACCCAGAGCTGTGGGCTGCTGTCTTGGGATCTCTAATTCCCTAGCCAGCCTTTCCCTGGGTGCTGCCTGTGGGGCCGTTTGATTTGGGCTGCCAGTAAAATCCGGCTGACCTGCCTTCGGGCTGATCAGGCAAATCATTCCCTTTGCAGCTTTTAAAGCCATGTTAAGGCTTTCTATCTCTGCCCTACAGGGGCCATGATCTGCTTTACTAAACCTTTGGGCGCAGGCCAGCTTATAGGCTGCCTTTACTTCCCTAACCCTTTCCTCCTGCTCTGTAACCTCTGACATGAGGCGGACATTCTCTTCCTGTAGACTCATCTCGCTATCTCTGGCCTCAGTGAATTCCTGCACCAGGCGCTCTATAAATGCCTGGCATTTTTCAAACTGGGACTCCCGATTCTTGGCCTTTTTCGCCTCCTCCTGTTCCCTCATCTCACACTTCTTAACCCAGCCACCTATACCATGATAGGTCAGCCTATACACTGCCGCTAACATCCGTAGGGCTACCCACATACTGAAAATGAGAGAAACAAGAGCTAATGCTTTCTCCAGATCCAGACCACTTATCCAATCAAAAAAGGCCTCCAGTCCTGCCGCGGTCGCCATTTTGTAGGGGGCATCTATTAACTGATTTAAGGTAATTTACCTGGTCTTGCAGACTTTGCCTGCACTCTGACCAATTCCAATCTTTTACCTGGTTTACGGTAATTCACCTGGTCAGGCAGCCTGCTGCTACACTGTAAACCAAATTCCAATAAACAAATTTTCAAACAGCAGTTTCGAATCGCTACCCCACCTTCCAGTTCTGAATGAAGGACTTATAATTAATGATATTAAAATGGACAAATGGTCTGGATGAGAGAAAATCAGGCTTTATTAACTAGAAGAAACTATAATCAAATATAAAACTATACCACACGAACACAGTAAGTTACAATAAAATTGCTTAAATGGAGGAAGGCAGATGGCAAAAATGAGGGGTAAGTGGCTACAATGTTGATTAAACAATCTTAGCAATATCCCCTTAATTACCATCCCCCAACTCATTACTAGGTTGCTTTGCTGAGGAGTCAAAAACCCTGCTCACCTGTGGTCCAGTGAAGTGAGAGCTAAGGGGGAGATAGCTTCTCAGGAGCTATCTTTATACCTGGAAAAGTCTGTCTGCAAAATTTGCGCCCAAAGTTCAAATACACAAGAGAAACGCTGATGATTGGTTGAATCAAAGTGATTGGAATGGGTTAATGCGTCTGCACTGTGGGGCCGAAATGTTCCTGCCCACATCCGGAGCTCACCTGGGCTAAAACAAAAGGGAATGCAACTGCCCTATTGCCCAGAATGATGGGTGCTTCAAAAACCTATTCAATTCCTAAACTGTTGCATAAAAAATCCGTCCCATGGTTTCAGTATCTCATTGTCGTTGAGTGCGTTGAATTGTGATGTAAACAGAAGCAGGTTCAATCGATTGTCCTGCGGTTGGTCTCAAGTGGGCTAATCTCTTAAGTAAATAAGCAACTTCCAGTGCTTCTGAGAGGGAAACTCCCTGGTTTGATTGACAGGTCTGACTCACAGCCACTGCTAGATCCTCCCACACATACTCCAATCTGCTTCTTTGTCCTTTTGCCATGCTTTCTGTGGCCATTTTAAAACCTTTTGTGATTGCCCAAACTCCAGGGAACAATTTTATTAATAAAAGTACTGTCTTAAGGTGTGTGAATATTTTCCACAGTGCTCCACGAGTCCGGTGTTGTCCACGTTCTTTCCATCTCAGAGCAGTCTTTTGCAGTTCTAGGCACATTTTAAAAGATTGTAGACAAGTCACATCACCCAATTCTTCGTCCACGGTGTGGACCAATATTTTCAATCTTCAGGGAAAATTGGGGAATTTTGTGAAACCCCTACACCGGATACTTCTCCTCCACTTTGTGCGGTCTTGGGCCAGGGATTCCCAGGTGTCAGTGGGGATGTTACACTTTTTCAAGGAGGCTTTGAGGATGTCCTTGAAGCATTTCCTCTGCCCACCTGGGGCTCTCTTGCCGTGCCGGAGCTCCAAGTAGAGCGCTTATTTTGGGAGTCTTGTATCGGGCATGCGGACAATGTGACCCATCCATCGGAGCTGATTGAGTGTGGTCAGAGCCTCATTGCTGGTAATGTTGGCCTGAGCAAGAACACTGACGTTGCTGCGCCTATCCTGCCAATGGATTTGCAGGATCTTGCGGAGGCAGCATTGGTGGTACCTCTCCAGTGCTTTGAGGTGTCTGCTGTACATGGTCCATGTCTCTGAGGCATACAGCAGGGCAGGTATCACTGCTGCCCTGTAGACCATGAGCTTAGTGCCGGGTTTGAGGTCCTGGTCTTCAAACACTCTCTTCCTCAGGTGACCGAAGGTTGCACTGGCACACTGAAGGCGGTGTTGGACTTCGTCGTCGACGTCTGCCCTTGTTGACAGTAGGCTCCTGAGGTATGGAAAGTGGTCCACGTTATCCAAGGCATTGTTGTGGATTTTGATAATCGGGGGGCAGCACTGTGTGGCGGGGGCAGGTAGGTAGAGGACCTTTGTCTTACGGATGTTTAGTGTAAGGCCCATGCTCTCATATGCTTCGGTGAAGGTGTTTATGATGGTTTGGAGTTCGACCTCCGAGTGATCGCAGACGCAAGCATCGTCTGCATACTGTAATTCGATGACAGAGGATGGGATGACCTTGGATCTGGGCTGGAGGCGACGGAGGTTGAACAGTTTCCCGTTTGTTCTGTAAATTAGCTCCACTCCAGTGGGGAGCTTACTGAGGGTGAGATGGAGCATTGCAGCAAGGAAGATTGAGAAGAGCGTTGGTGCGATGACACAGCCTTGCTTGACCCCGGTTCATACGTGAATTGGGTCTGTGGAGGAACCATTGGTCAGGATCACGGCTTGCATGTCATCGTGAAGCAGGCAGAGGACAGTGACAAACTTTTGAGGGCAGCCAAATTTGAGGACACTCCATAATCCCTCACGGTTGACAGTGTCAAAGGCCTTTGTGATATTAAAGAAGGCCATGTACAGTGGTTGGTGCTTTTCCCTGCATTTCTCTTGTAATTGACGTGTGGTGAAGATCATGTCCATTGTGCCTCTTAGTGGGCGGTGTCATAAATCGCAACTTCTACAAGGAAGTACTATTGAACGGCCAGCTGAGGGCGCCGCTCGAGGAGTATAAATACTAGGGCATGGGCCCAGCTTGGCCAGAGACATTCTGGAAACAGGAAGCTAGTGGCTACTAACTAGACCTCCATGTTTTGTTACAAGTCGATTAAAGCCTTGCTTTATGTACAACCAAGTGCATAGTGAGTCTTTATTAAGTCAGGTGGAATCCACATTGTGACTCTGGGAGGAGCTCTTCGGCCACTGGGAGAAGGTGATTGAGGAGGATTCTTTCGATGACTTTCCCTGTGGCAGATAGCAGGGAAACTCCTCTGTAATTACCGCAATCGGACTTGTCACCTTTCTTGAAGATGGTCACAATTACGGCATCTCTGAGATCCCCTGGCATGCTCTCCTCCTTCCAGATAAGAGAAATGAGTTCATGAATTCGCACCAGTAGTGCTTCTCCGCCATGCTTGAGCGCCTCGGCAGGGATTCCATCTGCTCCTGAGGCCTTGTTGTTCTTCAGTTGTCGTATGGCCTTTTCAACCTCATGCCGGGCTGGGGTTGTGCTGAGATGGTGGCGGGTAGCATGCTGTGGAATGGAATTGAGGACACTCGTGTCGAAGACAGAGTCGTGGTTAAGGAGATCTTCGAAGTGCTCCTTCCAGCGGGCACTGACTGCTTCCCTGTCCTTGATGAGTACCTCTCCGTTCTTGGCCCGCAGTGGGGAAGGGCCTTGGGTGCTTCGGCCGTAGATGGTCTTGACTGCGCTAAAGAATCCACAGACGTCATGGTTGTCAGCTAGCTGCTGGATCTCCTGCGCATTCTCCACCCACCATCTGTTCTTAGGTCGTGAGTTTTTGTTGGACCTCGGCCTTCAGGCTTCTGTAGAGCTGCTTTCTTGCTCTCGAGTTCTGTTGCTGTTTCCAGATCCGAAATGTCTTGCGCTTGCGGCTTACTAGCTCCTGGATCTCCTGGTCATTCTCGTCGAACCAGTCTTGGTGTTTCCTGGCTGAGTGACTGAGCGTCTCTTCACAGGTGCTGATTATGGAGGCCTTGAGTGCAGACCAGACGCTGTGGGCACTCTGTGTCTCTGCATCACTGGGAGTCGTCAGGTTGTTTGTGAGGTGCAGGCTGAATAGGTCTTTGAGTGCTCCAGCGTTAATTTTCCTGCGGCATTGTTTCTGTTGCTGCCGCTGTTTTGGGGCTACATAGATGGAGATGACAGAATGGATTAGGCGGTGGTCTGTCCAGCAGTCATCAGCTCCTGTCATGACGTGGGTGATGCGGACGTCCTTGCGGTCCCTCACTCGGACGATGACGTAGTCCAGCAGATGCCAGTGCTTGGAACGAGAGTGCTGCCATGAAGCCTTGTACTTGTCTCTCTGACGGAACAAGGTGTTGGTTATGATGAGGCCATGTTCTAATCATTTCGACAGGAGGAGGGTGCCATTGGAGTTGGCTTTCCCTACCCCCTCTCTGATAATCACACCTCTCCAGAGGTCTGTGTCCTTTCCAACTCTGGCATTGAAGTCGCCAAGGAGGATCAGATTGTCGCCCATTGGGACTCGGGACAGGGATTGTTCGAGGCTGGAGTAGAATTCCGCTTTGGACTCATCTGTGGCTTCCACTGTTGGGGCGTACGCACTGATGACCGTAGCGCACTGGTCTCGGGCTAGGGTGAGTCGAAGATTCATGAGGCACTCATTTATACCACTAGGGGAGTCTCTGAGACGCCCAACCAGTTCATTTTTTATGGCGAAGCCTACCCCATGGAGGCGGCGTTCTTCTTCGGGTTTGCCTTTCCAGAAGAAGGTGTAATTACCACCTTGCTCCTTGAGCTGGCCTTCCCCTGCCCGCCAGGTCTCACTTAGGGTGGTGATGTCAATGTCGAAGCATCTGAGCTCCCGGGCAACGATAGCAGTACGGCGTTCCAGTCTGTCACTGTTGGGGTTGTCCATGAGGATCCTGACGTTCCAGGTCCCGAACCTCATTTTAAAGGGTGGAAGATGCCTGTGCGTGAGTTCTTTTAACGTGGGGTGGCCGTTGCACACCAGCTACCACACGGGCTTGACAGAGCAAGGTCTTGGTCCAATGGCAAGGGGATCCAAGACAATTGGAGAACAGGCTCTGCTACATCGGCCTAGCACACACACACAAACATAATGGCCCAGAAATTCGAGTCGGGGGCTTGCCGCGCGTGTAAGCCCCCGATCTGCACTTACCCGACGCGCCGGCCGTTGAGCTTCAGGGACGCCTGGAATTGCTGTTTTAAAATGTTGACTCCCGGGCAGCGTCTGACATCACGCCGCCAAGGAGTGCAGCCAGCGCGAAGCCTGTAGCGCGCTGTGCAACTGAGACACGCCCCTTGAGGTCTCAGTTTAACAGGACACGCCCCCAATGTTTCTGCCAAGCTGCTAAGCATTTTTACATGCAAAGCAGCAGTTTAAATAGGTTTTTGGAAGTTTTTTGAAGCTTTTGGTAACTTTTATAAACTTTTAAAAACGTTTACATTATTTTGAAGAATCTGAAGTAGTTTTAAACAGAATTAAAGCAATTTAAAGACTTTTAAAAGCCCTAAAAGAATTTTTAAAATTCCATTTATTTATTTAGCAATGTCATCGTCATACGTGTCTTCACACTGTTCCCTTTGGGGAACTGTATGAAGTGGTGGAAGGATTTATGGCCATGATTAACGCTCATTCCGTGACCGTAACCATCTTTGAGCCAGCCATTAGGGCGGTTAGTCCTATGGCGGGAGGGTTTTACGGGCTCCCACAATCTATACAAGGAGGGGGGGCCACCCACACCCACGGACGCAAATATCCCACTGGATGTCAACCCAGAATTTAGAGCCGGAGCTCCGACTCCACTTGCCGGGACTGTCTGGAGCGGGGTTCGAAAACCTACCCTGATCTGGCCCAGCGGCAGGGATCCTACCGCTATGCCAAAGGCCCAATCCGATTAGCAACGTGAAATGGCTGGAATGAGCACAATTCACGGCATTAAAAGAACTCACAATTGAACTGATGATGACCTCAGCAATCTCCTCAAGGAGGTGGAGGCGCAGCGCCTGCTCATCATTGGTAATGAGAAGTCAAAGGCGCCGCAAAAAGGGCAGATGATAGCTTGGTCTTTCAAGTGGCAGCATAGGGCTCCAGTCACAGGGAGGGAAAAGGCGCAGGAAACGTATGGGTGTCACCTTTTATGCGGAGTGGGCCTTTTGCGTAGCAGTAAGCATCCCCGCCGCTGGGCCAGAAGGAGTAGGGTTTCGAACCCCACTCCAGACAGTCCTGGCAAGTGGAGTCGGAGCTCCAACTATAAGTTCTGGGTGGACATCCAGCGGGATACTTGCGTCCGTGGGTGTGGGTGCCCCCCCCCCC
Organism: Somniosus microcephalus; assembly: GCF_052327205.1. Taxonomy (NCBI): domain Eukaryota; kingdom Metazoa; phylum Chordata; class Chondrichthyes; order Squaliformes; family Somniosidae; genus Somniosus; species Somniosus microcephalus. The sequence goes on from NC_140988.1 coordinate 196,867,138, forward strand.
TCAGATGGGTTGTGGGAGCCCGTAAAACCCTCACGCCATAGGACTAACCACCCTAATGGCTGGTTCAAAGATGGTTACGGTCACGGAATGAGCGTTAATCACGGCCATAAATCCTTCCACCACTTCAAACAGTTCCCGAAAGGGAACAGTGTGAGGATACGTACGACGATGACCTCTAGCGCAATGCACCTCCTTGGACCCTCAGTCGCAGATGCGAGGGGGCAAATCGTGCAATTGTTAAATTTTTCATTTTAGTGACATGTAAATTGTTGGCCCAGTAATTCCCTTCCAAATGCGCGAGTACGGTCGGGGTACTTACGCGTCTGGCCGGAGGAAATGCCGGTTTTCCGCATGCACAGCGCATGCGGGGAAAACCGGCATTTCCTGTCCTCTGAACGAAGGGGTTCAGAGGCAGAACGCGTGCGCAGTAAAATTCGCCGCTTTCATTCATGCTTTCAGTGAGGTCAAGTCCTTACAACTTACACATGCAAAAAGCATGGGTACAGTTGCTCCAGAGGCTGCGGAGGAAGATATTTCTTATCGTGGAGCTTCTGAAAGTATGTATGTCTGTATATATTCCTTTGCGTGTTATGTATATATTCCTTTACTTATGTGTATGAATGTATTATTTAATTATGACTTTCAGAGAAAGTAACTTATTGGAAAATCATAATTAAAAACATACATTCATACACATAAGTAAAGGAATATAAAACATACATACATATATGTAAAGGAATATATGCGGACATACATACATAATTACTTATTACTGATGAAAAGTTTCTTTCTTAAAAGTGCTGGAAATGTTACATTACTCATTTTAGAACACTCATTTTCACATTCAATTCACACAGCCACAATTGCTCCTTCTACCTACCGTTCTGAAAACCCGTTTAAAAAAAAAAATTTAAACTTTAAAACTTACTTAAAATTTCTTAAAATAACTTCCCTCCCTTTCCCAAACAAAAATATTGCCTTTCAGAAGCTCCACGATAAAATATATCTTCCTCCGCAGCCTTGGAACAACTTTACACATGCTTTTTTCAAGTGTAACTTGTAAGGACTTACCCTCACTGAATCCATGAATGAAATCGACGAAGTTCACTGCGCAAGCGCTGCCTGTGCAGTCGCACGCGCTGTGCCTATGAACCCCTTTGTTCCGAGGACTGGAAATGCCGGCGTTCCCCGCATGCGCTGTGCATGCTGAACGCCGGCATTTCCAACGGCCAGATGCGTGAGTACCCAGACCGTACTCACGCATTTGGTCACGAATTTCTGGCCCATTGCTTCTGTCCTCCTCCCTCCTTCCCGCAGGTCCTCTCTGCTTGGGTTTTGTTGGCTGCATTGTGGTCCTCCCGACCTCGCTGGCAAAGGAGCTCCCTAGGGAGCTGCCAGCACAGGAGCCATCTTGTACAATCCATTGCCATCCTTTGCTCTCTTTCCCCTCAGTCTCTTCTCTTCTGCTGTTTAAGCTCCCCTGGCTCTAATAGTGGGTGCATTTTTATCTCTAACTGCAAGTTCAAGCTGCAAGGTTAAAGTTACCTGAGCCAACTGCCCATCCCCCGACAATGCCTGTTCTTTGTTCCCAGTGAGCACTGGCTCTTCACTTAATCTTAGCTCCCAAAGCAAGAATATCAATGCTAATTTGATCCTGTGAGAGACAACATCATTCATGTCCGAGGCCGGGACCCAGGAACGAGGACAAGCCCAGCAGCGAGGTCAAGGCGAAGGAGTGGCGCAGCGTGGACCAACAGCGGGGTCAGGACCCAGGGACGGTGCAGCATGGGCCAACAGCGAGGTCGTCCGTTGCTCACCACATCCTCATCAATCACATTTCCATCATACCATCCCTCTGTCACGGAAGATCACAATGTCCTCCAGAGCACAATGTTGAAATGAGGGCCACTAGAAAAGAAATATTACAAACAAAATTAATACATTTATCACTGTTCAATTTACATTACAATATCAACTAATAACCCTTGTGCAATCTCTTATTGCCTCTCGTTCGTGTGCCCAATCCTACTCTGGTGGTCCTACGCATTGCTCCCCCAATGGCTGCAGCATGGCTGGTGGAAGGCTGCTGAGTTTCAGTGGGGAAGACTTCAGATGGCCTAGCAGGACGAGCTTGACCAGCTGTGGACCCAGAAGGTCCAGCTGTAGAATGCACCACCTCGGCATGGGCAGTAGCAGTCTGGGCTGGCTGGCTGACCGGCAGAGGCAATGGCAATGGCTGAGTTGCAGTGGTGGGAATAGGAATGCTGACATCCTGAGAGAAGTAAGCACGGTCCTGCTCCACAGACCCACTGACACTCCCCCAGGGTGGCGCCTCAGCATTCCTAGTCATCTGTTGAAGGACAGGTTGCTGGCCTGCTATGACACCATGCAAGCCCCATTTGACACAGTAAACCCAGCCATGATGGCATCAGTCTGAGCTTGAGTGGAAGCAAGCTGAGACTTCAGGAGAGCAGTCTGTTCTCCAACTGCAGCACTGAGATGTTGCGTTGCTTCCACCTGTGCTGCAATGGAAGCTGCGATGTCGCCCATCACATGCAGCATCATGCCTGGGTCGACAAGTCTCTTCTGGAGTTGTCCACCATTTCCTGCCTGGAAATCATTGGCTCCAAGCTCTGCACAGAGTCCTGGCCAATGTTGGAGCTGGACTCCTCCATGCTCCTTGACATTGCCAAGAGGCTCTCTGGCAGGTTTGCCATTGCACCTAGCATTTTGGTGCGCATGCCCATCACCCTTCTTCTGAACGCCACCCCATCGAGGTCATCATCTGAATCATGTGCAGCAGAACCTGCGCGTGAACTTGCATCTGGGGAGATGGCCCCCAAGCTACCCTCTCCCCCTGGCCTTGTTGCAGCCCACTCATGCTCAGTGCCTCAGCATGTGTTAATCCCACATCTATACTACCCTCTAGTTTTAAGCTCGTGTCTGCAAGTGTCAGATGCAGTATTGGTGTGTCTTCTTCTTCTCCTTCACTCTCCTCCATTACTTCAGGGACAGGCTCTGCAGATGGCAGATCTTGATCATCTGAAAGCAAAAGGAGTCGGGTTATGATGAGGGGAGGGGGGAAAGCAAGATATCTATGCATTCAGCAGCAGCAGCTTGTAAGTAAGAAGAGATTGTGTGTTGAGGGGGAAGTGGAATGTGAGAAGAAGGATTAGGAATGAGCATACCGTTATCCTTATTTTTACTAACTTGACTGATTTTTTTGATGAGGTAACAGAGAGGGTTGATGAGGATAATGTGGTTGACATGGTGTACATGGACTGCCAAAAGGCGTTTGATAAAGTGCCAAATAATAGGCTTGCCAGCAAATTTGAAGCCCATAGAATAAAAGGGACAGCGGCAGCATGGATATGAAATTGGCTAAGTGACAGGAAACAGAGAGTAGTAGTGAAGGATTGTTTTTCGGACTGGAGGAAGGTACACAGTGGTGTCCCACAAGGGTCGGTGCTAAGACCACTGCTTTTCTTGATATGTATTAATGGCTTGGACTTGAGTGTACAGGGTACAATTTAAAAATTTGCAGATGGCACAAAACTTGGAAGTATAGTGAACAGTGAGGAGAATAGTGATAGACTTCAAGAAGACATAGACATGCTGGTGGTCTAAAGGAATTAGCCATACCTATTCAGAAAAATACACCATTCTATGAACAGAATTCTGACTTTATTAAAACATGACAAACTGGGTTTAAAAATCTAAAAGCTTCAACGACACAAAGCTGTTAGTACAAGCTTTTGAGATAAGATGAGTTGTTAACACAAAGCTGTAAGCAGAATACAGGCTATTGAAATGGGAATTGGTTGTTGACACTGACACAATGGCCCTATTGAAGCAAAGAGTTGGAGCTTCCAGAAAGTCGGAGCTTTGGGAAGAACACAATACTATAACCCAGGTAAATTGTTTTAAACCAACACTTGGTAAACAGGCACATGAAAGAGCACAATGGTATAATGTTAAGGTGTCATAAAACAACACTTCGGGAAACAGAAACACAGAACATTAAAGAACCATATGCCTTCATAAATATGACATCAAATGAAAGACAGGAGATATAAGTCTGTAATACAACCAATTGAGGTAGCTAGGAAGATAACCAAGTACTCGGTTGAAGTGTTTTTAATTTACATGTAGTAAAAGATACAAACAGAAGACTTCATAAATATGACATCAATAGATGCACCAAGCATCATGGTTTTTGTATTGAACTTGGAACACATAGGAGACGTGAAGCCTGCTTACAACAAGCTAAGGTAATTTAAGAATTGAATAGAAGGACTTTGTAAAAATGGCATCAAATAGATACATCTGTTATAACTTTTTTATGATAAGTTTTGAACACCTATACAGCAGACAGAATTCTGCAAGCTAACAGCTGAATTGACAGTAAGAATAGAAAGAAGTAAACAGAAAGATGACTAGAGATAATTAGCTTAAATCAGCAGAAAACTTCAAAGGATATACCACATGAAAAAAGGGTATAAAGTATAGAACTTTCTAATAGGAAGTCAGAAGTCACTGAAAGGGGCAAAGCGATTCTCACTCTTCAGAGGCAGGCACTGTAAGTTTTTAATTCTTTGAGTCTCGGGGATCAAAAAGGTACTTTTATTTGATTTTGGTGGATATTTTGGATTAGAAATAAGTAAGAAATGTAAAAATGTAACGAAGTTAAGATTTGAGAATAAGGATCTCTGAGAATAAGAATTGTAAACTATTTGTTTTTGGAACTGTTAAAGTTGCGATTGACTCACCAGCTGTTAACTACATGTTGGTTCTTTAATAAATATATATATTTTTAGAATTGTCTCATATAGTACTTCTGTATCAAACTTGTGAACTCAATCCCTGTACACTCTTTGTGAGGAGCTGCAGAATTCTGGGGGAGTTTTCTGGACCCTCATAATACCCGGAAGGTTACAGTCTAGTTAAACTTATAATAAGTGCTGTCTGGAGGATGGTAACATCTTCAAGTCATTCCTTTACTTTAGGGAGAGATAGTCTGGAACTTTAGACCCAATTAAGTGATTTATAGAATTCGGCTGTCTCAAACTTTAGTTGAAGGTGAACATCTCGGGAATACGCCTGATCTGGGGTAGCCCGAAAAGGGCTAGAACTAGTAATTATGCCTTCAGTGGAACTGCGGACACATGGCAGATGAAATCTAATGCAGAAAAATGCGAAGTGATACATTTTGGTAGGAAGAATGAGGAGCGGCAATATAAACTAAAGAGTACAATTCAAAAAAGGGGTGCATGAAAGGAGACATGGGGGTATATGTGCACACATTGTTGAAGGTGGCAGGGCAGCCCCTGAAAGTGGTTAAAAAAGCATATGGGATTCTGGGCTTCATAAATAGAGGCATAGGCCTCGATTTTCATTGAGCCGTGGAGTCGCAAAAACTGGCAGGCAGGAGACCCCCCGCCTGGTTCCTGACTCCAAGCAATTTTAACTCAGTTGTGTCTGATGGTCCTGACTCCGTCCCGCATCCAATAGGCGGGAATGGTTGTTAAGGCCCTTAACAATCATTAAATATCCTCTATAATCCTATTTTGATAGGCTCTTGTGAACTTAAGACTTTATCCACATGAAACACGCCTGGTGGGAAACACGAATGTGAAACCTGGCAGGAGCACTATTGGATTGCTGACTATCAACTGCAGGTCAACCATTAAAGAGGAGATTTGATCAGCCATGATTTGCAGGTGGAAAGACTTAATGGTCTCAGGTCTGGGGCAACTTTTAGAAGGCTTAACCACACCTTAAACAAACAAAGATACTCACAGACATTGCGTCCTGCCCAGCATATATGATGAGATGACACAGGATTGAGAATCCCTCATGGGAGATTCTCCATAACTCAGTAGGTTCTTTCTGGAATACTACTACCGGGTTAAAACAGGAACAAGGTCAAAGGACCTATTGCAATATACTAACACTGCTATACACTAACTACCACTAGAGGGTGCTATCTTCATGTAATAAGTCCAGAACAATGGGAGCCATTTATTTCCTTCCCATCTGGGCATTAGAGGATCTCGAGCACCAGCCGTGACAGCAGCAGAACCAGGAACATCAGCAGCACCAGCAACAGCAGCAGCAGCAGGAGCACCAGGCTGCTGCTCACCCACCTGAAGCTGCACAGGCCAGAAGGGGCCAGCGCCTTGAAGCCCGTCAGTGCAGGAGATACCCCCCCAACAGGGTCTACAGATGCAGGGTCAGCTACCTCAACATGTCTGAGCAGCAGTGCCAAAGGTGGCTCCGACTTTCGTGAGAGGTAGTGACGGACATCTGCGCAATGCTACAGCAAGACCAGCTGCCCAGAGGACCAGGTGAACAAGCATTACCAATGGCCAGTCACCACCGCACTCAATTTTTTTGCCTCAGGCTCATTCCAGGGACAGCAACAGACATCAGCGGCATCTCCCAGGCAGCTGCACACACTTGCATCATGCAGGTAACCGGTGCCCTCTTTGCCCTCGCGCACAATCACATCCATTTCACCAAGGATCGAGCAAGTGTCACGGCACGAGCGGTTGGATTAGCTCATCTGGCAGGCTTTCCAAGGGTGAAGGGCATCGTTGACTGCACACATGTGGCCCTTAGGGCACCCCATCGCAATCCAGGTGTTTTTGTCAACCGCAAGGGCTTCCACTCCCTCAACATTCAGCTGGTGTGTGGCCACAAAAAGGAAATTTTTCATGTTTGTGCCATATACCCTGGCAGTTGCCATGAGTCCTTCATACTGTGCCAGTCTAGTGTGCCTCCGCTATTCAGTCTGCCAGACCAACTTAACGGATGGCTACTTGGAGACAAGGGCTATTCCCTGAGGACGTGGCTAATGATGCCGTTGAGGGGGCCAGCCAACGAAGCTGAGGAGCACTACAACTCCAGCCACATTTCCACCAGATCCATTATCGAGCAAACCATCGGTTTGCTGAAGACACGCTTCAGATGCCTGGATAGATCAGGAGGAGCCCTACAGTACTCAGCAGCCATGGTCTCCAGAATCATCGTGGTTTGCTGTGCACTTCACAACATGGCACAGCATCATGGCTTGCAGATTCCTGAGGACCAAGTGGATCCTCACATATCCTCCTCAGATGAGGAGGAGTAGGAGGAGGAGGAGGAGGAGGAGGAAGCGGAGAAGTGCGAAAACGAACATACTGCAGAGGCCTATCAACCAGCGGCAGCATTATGTGAGAACATTGCTGCCTGGGATGCAAAGAACGCACACATCCGAGCCAGATTGGCTTAGCCTAGAAGGACAAGGGCAGCAGACGCATGGGAACATCACCACCTACAAGTTCCCCTCCAAGCCACACACCATCCTGACTTGGACCTGTATCGCCGTTCCTTCACTGTCACTGGGCCAAAATCCTGGAACTCCCTTCCTAACAGCATTGTGGGTGTACGTACACCATATGGACTGCAGCGGTTCAAGAAGGCGGCTCACCACCATCTTCCCAAGGGCAATTAGGGATGGGCACTAAATGCAGGCCTAGCCAGCGATGCCCACATCCCATCAATGAATTAAAAAAAAATCAAACACTTTTGCCTCGCTGCTTCTTACCAGAGCTTTGACAATGGCCAAGAACCAGAGGATTCCGAGCACTCTGACCACCATACTGACAGTTGCATGTATTCCTAAGGCCTCAATGTGGAAGTCCCAATAGCGAAATGACAGACGCCACAAGTGCAACATTTGCCATCAGAATTTGTATGTTCAATAACGACGTGATGGAATTTTTACAGTGATGTGCCTTCAATAACCACAAAACTAGAAGTTATAGACCTTAACAAGTTGGCTTTTAATCACTAAGATCAGAGCTAACATCTCAACACACTGACTGGCTCGCAGGAATGAGTCATATAGATCCTGGGAACTTTATGTAAGAGAAGTCAGGGGCGGAGCCAAGAGCCAAGACCTGGAACATTCCAGGTTAGTCAGGAAAGAGGAAGTGAAACTATACACCGTGTGGGGGAGAGTAATATACATGAGTGCAAAACGAATACAGGCAAGCCAAACACATTTCATTACATTCACCCCTTCTTTAGATTTAGTCCATCGGGGTGATGTTTCTTAAAAGTTGGTATAAGTGAGTCTGTCAGGAGGTTTTGCGGTTCTCAGTGATCGGCGCAAAGCCGGTTGGGGTGCCTCTAGGGGAGTGGATTCTGGTTCCTCCGCTGTCCGGGCCTCCGCAGTATCTTCCAGGTTATCTGCAGTGTCCTCCAGGTTAAAGTTGGGTATTGATACCTCTGGGCGTCCTGTCTCTTTTTGGTGTAGGTCTTCCTCGGGTAGTCTCTCATCGTTCTCTCCGCTCCCCGAGGGAGCGAGGTCTTTTATGGAAACAGTGTCCTCTCACCCGTCAGAGTATTCGATATAGGCGTACTGAGGGTTTGCATGGAGGAGCTGTACCTTTTCCACAAGGGGGTCCGTTTTATGGCCTCTCATGTGCTTCCGCAATAGTACTGTCCCCGGAGACGTCAGCCACGCGGGTAGAGATATGCCCGAGGTAGATTTCCGGGGGAAAACAAACATCTTTTCGTGAGGGGTAGCGTTAGTGGCTGTACATAACAGAGACCTTATGGAGTGGAGAACGTCTGGGAGGACTCCCTGCCAGCGGGAGGTCGGAAGGCCTTTTGACTTTAAGGCTAACGTGACAGCCTTCCAAACAGTAGCATTCTCCCTTTCCACTTGCCCATTACCCCGGGGATTGTAGCTAGTGGTTCTGCTAGTGGCTATCCCCTTTGACAGCAAGAACTGGCGCAGTTCGTCACTCATAAATGACGTCCCCCTATCGCTGTGTATGTAGTTCGGCATGCCAAACATGCAGAATAGACTACCGAGACACTTGATGACCGTGGCACTGGTCATGTCTGGGCAGGGAATGGCGAAGGGGAAGCGGGAATATTCATCGATGATATTGAGGAAGTATACGTTACGGTCAGCAGAGGGAAGGGGTCCCTTGAAGTCCAGACTTAGGCGCTCGAATGGCCGTGTGGCTTTGATAAGGTGTGCACGGTCAGGCCTGTAGAAACGAGGCTTGCATTCCGCACAGATGCGGCAGGCTCTGGTCATTGCCCTGACCTCCTCGATGGAGTGGGGCAGATTGCGGGACTTTATAAAATGGTATAGTCGGGTGACCCCTGGGTGACAGAGGTCGTTGTGGAGACCCTGTAATTTGTCCGTATGAATGCTGGCGCACATTCCCCGCGATAGGGCGTCTGGGGGTTCATTAAGGGCTCCCGGCCTGTACATAATATCATAGTCGAACGTGGATAGTTCGATCCTCCACCTGAGTATTTTGTCATTCTTGATTTTCCCCCTTTGTTTGTTATTAAACATGAAAGCCACCGACCGCTGGTCGGTGAGCAGGGTGAAACGTTTGCCGGCTAGGTAGTGTCTCCAGTGCCGCACTGCCTCCACTATAGCCTGTGCCTCCTTCTCGACAGAAGAGTGCCTGATTTCAGGTCCCTGAAGGGTTCGGGAGAAGAAGGCCACAGTTCTCCCAGCCTGATTGAGGGTCGCAGCTAAAGCAAAGTCTGACGCATCGCTTTCGACTTGAAAGGGAATGCTTTCGTCCACTGCACACAGTGCAGCCCTTTCAATGTCTTGTTTGATACTGGTGAAAGCCTCCCGAGCTTCAGCTGATAGTGGGAAGGACGTCGATTTAATGAGAGGTCGGGCCTTATCAGAGTAATTGGGCACCCATTGGGCATAATACGAAAAAAATCCCAAGCACCTTTTTAAAGCTTTGGGATTGTGTGGCAGGGGCAGTTCCTTTAGGGGGCGTAATCGGTCAGGGTCCAGTCCAATTACCCCATCTTCCACCACACAGCCGAGGATACAGAGACGGGTTGTGTTGAAGACACATTTGTCTTCGTTGTAGGTTAGATTCAGCTTTAGGGCAGTTTTTAAAAATCTCGCAAGATTTAGATCGTGGTCTTGCTGGTTGTGCCCGCAGATAGTGACATTGTCCAGATAGGGGTAGGTAGCTTGTAGTTTATTCTCGTCAACCATGTGGTCCATCTCACGTTGGAAGACCGAGACCCCATTTGTTACCCCGAAGGGCACTCTGAGAAAATGGTAGAGGTGTCCGTTCGCCTCAAAGGCGGTGTATGGGCGGTCCTCCGTTCTAATGGGGAGCTGGTGATACACGGATTTGAGGTCGATAGTCGAGAAGACTCGGTATTGCGCGATCTGGTTGACCATTTCTGATATGCGGGGTAAAGGGTAGGCGTCCAGCTGGGTATAAATATTAACAGTCTGGCTGTAGTCAATTACCATCCGTTTCTTTTCGCTATTTTTAACTATGACTACTTGGGCACGCCATGGACTGGTATTGCATTCAATAATGCCTTCCCGCAGGAGTCTGTCCACTTCCGCCTTGATAAAGTGTCTGTCTTCCAGACTATACCGTCTACTTTTGGTCGCTATGGGCCTACAGTTTGGAGCGAGATTAGCGAATAAAGAGGGCGGGCTGATTTTTAAGGTTGATAGGCCACAGACTGTGAGTGGCGGATGGGACCCGCCATATGCTAGCGTGACACTTTCGTGGTGGCACTGGAAGTCCAGGCCCAAGATTACATTAACACAGAGTTCTGGCATCACGAGGAGTTTAAAATCCTTGTAGTCCGTGCCTTTTACAGTCAGTGTTACCACACAGTAGCCCAAAATGTCCGAAGTGTGGGGCTTAGCAGCCATAGCAATTCTGCTCCGTGTAGGGGTTACCGTTAATGAGTGCTGCCGTACCAGGCTAGGGTGGATAAAACTCTCGGTACTCCCACAGTCAATTAAGCATTTCGTTAAATTCCCGTTTACCTGTATGTCCATCATGGATTTTGTCAACAGGTGTGGCTTGGATTGATCCACCATGATCGAAGCCACTGTTGGGCCCTGGACGGCCGTTGAGTCGGGAAAAGATGGCGGATCCCAAGATGGCGGCCCACATGGCACGCACGAGGTGGTGACGGAGTTGGAAATCGGATTCCCCCTGCAGACTTTGCTAAAATGCCCCTTTTCCTTACATTTGAAGCATGTAGCGTCCTTCGCTGGGCATCGTTGTCTGGGGTGCTTGGCCTGGCCGCAGAAGTAGCATTTCGGGCCTCGAGACATTGCTGCTGTAGTAGGACTCCTGGGTAAACTTCTGTGTGGGGACTCCGGCGGTGTAGAGCTGGTCTGAGACCTGGATGGGGAAGATGGCTGATTCCAAGATGGCGGCCTGCTCGGCACGCACGAGGCGGTGAGGGCCGCATGGCCGGAAGAATAAGAGTCAGAGTTTTTCTGGGCCACGTCCAGCGATCGCGCAGTGGCCACTGCCTTTTTTAAGTCCAGGACCTCCTTCTCCAGCAGTCTCTGCCGGATATAATTCGATTTGAGGCCCGTGATGAAGGAATCGTGGACCAATTCGTCAGAGTACACCTTGGCCGTCAGGGCCTTGCAGTTACAGTCCCGGACCAAGTCCTTTAGGCCCTGTAAGAAATCGTCCATTGATTCCTCAGGTCGCTGCCTGCGTGTAGCCAGCAGATGCCTGGCGTACACTTCGTTTACTGGCCTCTGGTATTGGTCCTTCAGGATAGTGATGGTCTCCGTGTAAGAGGTGGCGTCCCGGATGAACGAACAAATCCAATGATTAACGCGAGTAATCAGTAGCATCAGTTTATCTACCTCGCTAGCAGATGAGGCCCTCGCGAAGAGTTCGAAGCATTTGAGCCAGTGTCCAAATTGATTTGATGCTTCAGCAGAATGTGGATCCAAGTCCGGACACTCTGGTTTTAGGAGTCGATCCATCCTAGTATTCTTTAGTGATTAAAATTAATGTGCCTTCAATAACCACAAAACTAGAAGTTATAGACCTTAACAAGTTGGCTTTTAATCACTAAGATCAGAGCTAACATCTCAACACACTGACTGGCTCGCAGGAATGAGTCATATAGATCCTGGGATCTTTATGTAAGAGAAGTCAGGGGCGGAGCCAAGAGCCAAGACCTGGAACATTCCAGGTTAGTCAGGAAAGAGGAAGTGAAACTATACACCGTGTGGGGGAGGGTAATATACATGAGTGCAAAACGAATACAGGCAAGCCAAACACATTTCATTACATACAGTAAACACAAAATCGCACCCAAGCGACTACCCTTGTGACTATTGGTGCAGAATTTTCCTCTTATGCGTGCTCCTACGTGATGCCTCCCCTGTGGCTTCCGCAGATGTGGAGGCCCCTTGCTCACTTTCCTGCTTCTCCTGTCTCGACACCTTTGGCGGGCGTCCTCTGGGGTTGCGAGCCTGTGAGGGCTCGTCAACAGTCTGCTGCTCCTGCGGCTGTGCAGGTGTTGAGACGTCTATCTCACTTGGGTGTGGACTCTGGTGGGGCTCTGACCGAGGGCTCTGCAGTGGCATGGAAGTGTGAGCGCTTGGAGAGGAGCCCCCACTTCCTTGAGGTCTGCCAACAACCTCCCTCTCATTGGTCAGGTCCCCCTCAGCGCCTGCAAGTGGCTGGACAGCACTTTGCTGCACATCAGGGGGGCCATGTGGACCCGTATCTGCAATGGCAGTCCTACTCAGAAGGGCTTCCATGAAGGTCTGCTTTCTCTGTTCAGTAGATGCCCATCGCTCCTCAAGAGATGTCATTCTATTCTGAACAATGACCATGTTTTCCATACCCTGGTGACTAAGCTCCTCCATGGCCGTTGCCATCCTCTCCTCTACTGTAGCCATCCTCTCCTCTACAGTAGCCAGCCTTACCACGGAGGTAACCATCCTTTCCGTGGTGATGCGTTCATGCACCAATGACTCCACAAAGGCTCTGCTCATGTTCGCTATGGACTCCTCCATTTGCTCCACACTTGCAGCGTCCCTAGAGACAAAACCTGCCAGAGACTCCTGCATCTGTGACTGGAGTTCCATCACCTCTGATCTTATGGATGGACCCAGAGGCAGAGGGTCGACATGCTGCTGAGCTGAGCTGGCAGAGTCCTGCGCCCTCCAGCTAGGACTCTCCACTACTGTCCCTGTCTCCACAATCTGCTGATGCTCACTTGTGAGCTGTGATACACCAGGTGACAACACTACTCTATGTCCTGAATGTCTCACCGAGGTGTGAGTGTCTGCGCTGCTGCTGAGTGCGTTGAAATCTGCTGACGCTTCGCCCTCTGAGGTTGCAGCTTCCTCTGAGGAGTCTGGCTGCTCAGCCTCTTCTTCCTGGCTAGGGGGAACGGATGCTTGTGATGGTCCTGTGGGGATTAAAGGAAAGAGTCAGAGATGTGATGCAAAGGCTACATGCACATAGCTTTTGGCAGATGCTCATATGTCCATCTGTTACAGCTTCACAATCATTATCAGCGACTCATGCAATGTCAAAGAGAGAGATGGGAAACTTTTCTGTCACCAGCTTGCTGTGTTACACCTGTCTGTCTGTCGCCCATGCGCGAATCATCCTCTATTCCCATAATTTCCAGGACGGCCTCCTCCCAGGTGGTCAGGTGGGCTATTGAGGCTGTCCCTCCTCCTGCCTTGGCTCACTCTCTTTTGTTGTGAGCTCTCTTTTCCTGCAATGAGGGAGAAAAGTGGAGGTTGAGTGAGAACGAAGGAGTGAGTGTAGAGATTGCATAGCATAGATACATAGAAGGAGACAAAGATGGAGTGAGGTTGCAAGACCAAGGGCCCTCCCTGTGTGTTGTCAGTTGCGTTCAAAGCATCAGAGTGATAGGGAGTGTGAGGGCTGCATGGTGGAATAGTTACGTGAATGTGAGCATAGAGAGAGAGGGAATGGGTAAGGGTTCATGGATGTCAGTGTCAAGTGGGATGTGGAGGAAGAGATAGCTAAAGCTGAGTGCTGGTGAGGAAAGGCAATGGGGATCAGATTGAGGGTGATGGGAAATTCATACTCACTTTTCCAGTGCGCTGAAGGTCATGAAATCTTTTCCTACATAGAAACATAGAAACATAGAAGACAGGAGCAGGAGTAGGCCATTTGGCCCTTCGAGCCTGCTCCGCCATTCAATGAGATCATGGCTGATCATCCAAATTCAGTACCCTGTTCCTGCCTTCTCTCCATATCCCTTGATCCCTTTAGCCTTAAGAAATATATCCAACTCCTTCTTGAATATATTTAATGAATTGGCCTCTACTACCTTCTTTGGCAGAGAATTCCACAGGTTCACCACTCTCTGGGTGAAAAAATTCCTCCTCATCTCTGTCCTAAATGGCTTATCCCTTATCCTTAGACAGTGCCCCCTGGTTCTGGACTCCCCAACCATCGGGAACATCATTCCAGCATCTAGTCTGTCTAGTCCTGTTAGAATTTTATAAGTTTCAATGAGATCCCCTCTCATGCTTCTAAACTTCAGCGAGTACAAGCCCAATCGACCCAATCTCTCCTCATACGTCATTCCTGCCCTCCCAAGTATCAGCCTGGTGAATCTTCACTGCACTCCTTCCATGGCAAGAACATCCTTCCTTAGATAAGGTGACCAAAACTGCACACAATACTCAAGATGAGGTCTCACCAAGGCGCTGTATAACTGCAGCAAGACATCCTTGTTCCTGTACTCAAACCCTCTCGCTACGAAGGCCAACATACCATTTGCCTTCTTAACCGCCTGCTGCACCTGCATGCTTACCTTCAGCGACTGGTGCACAAGGACACCCAGGTCTCGTTGCACTTCCCCTTCTCCCAATCTATTGCCATTCAGATAATAATCTGCCTTCCTGTTTTTGACACCAAAGTGGATAACCTCGCATTTATCCACGTTATATTGCAACTGCCATGCTTCTGCCCAATCACCCAACCTATCCAAATCATACTGGAGTTTCTCGGCATCCTCCTCACAGCACACACGCCCACCCAGCTTTGTGTCATCTGCAAACTTGGAGATATTACATCTAGTTCCCTCGTCCAGATCATTAATATATATTGTGAATAGCTGGGGTCCAAGGACCGATCCCTGCGGTACCCCACTAGTCACTGCCTGTCACTTGGAAAAAGAGCTGTTTATTCCAACTCTTTGCTTTCTGTCTGCCATCCAGTTCTCTATCCAAGACAATACCTTGCCCCCAATCCCATGTGCCTTAACATTACATGCTAATCTCTTATGCGGGACCTTATCGAAAGCCTTTTGAAAATCCAAATACACCACATCCACTGGTTCTCCCTTATCTATTTTACCAGTTACATCCTCAAAAAATTCCAGTAGATTAGTCAAGCACGATTTACCTTTTGTAAATCCATGTTGACTTTGTCCGATCTGGTCACTTTTTTCCAAATGATCTGCTATTACATGCTTTATAATGAACTCCTGCATTTTCCCCACTAGCGATGTCAGGCTTATTGGTCTGTAATTCCCCATTTTCTCTACCACCTTTTTTGAACAGTGGGGCAACATTAACCACCCGCCAATCCATGGGTACTGTGCCAGAGTCTATCGACATTTGGAAGATGACCAGCAATGCATCTACTATTTCTAGGGCCACTTCCTGAAGTACCCTCGGATGTAGATTATCAGGCCCTGGGGATTTATCGGCCTTCAATCCCATCAATTTCCCTAACACCATTTCCCTACAAATACTGATTTCTATCAGTTCCTCCCTTTCATTAGACCCTATGTTCCCTGACATCTTTGGGAGGTTATTTGTGTCCTCCTTTTTGAAGACAGAACCAAAGTATGTATTTAATTGGTCTGTGTTAAGTCTGTGTGTTATATTGAGAATTACTACACAGACCACAAGAGTAAACTTTAACAGGTCTTTTCTAGTTGAAGGTCAGGGCGGAACTGCCCAATAAATCATTACACAGCACTTATATACCGGTGTGGTCACCACCGGTATTACAGTATACAGCAGCCAAGATAAAGTAGTGCAACCCTTAAAATAGTTCTCTTAAAGGTGGAACGGTTACATACACTACAATCCTCCCTTTTTAGGTTAACAGTATATATTCCCATTAAACATAACATCAGAACATATATACACAACTTAATGTAAAAACAGTTCACAGATTCAGTCTCTCTGGAGGCTTCCTGACTCGGCCCGGATAACGCCTCGGTGGTGTAGTAGTTTTCGGTGGTGTAGTAGGTTCTTTTGGCAAGGTCGATTCGGCTTGAATATCAGTGTCGGGTTCATCTGGTTCCAGTATCACCGGATCGGAGGTAAATACTATGGCTTAGAAATTGAGTTGACGCCGCGCCAGGGCTTTAGCGCCGGAAATTTAGCGCCGGCGCTAATTCCCTTGCGCGCGCCAAAAATTCAGTAGCGCCGCGCCCAGACGGCTGCCGGTGCTACTGGCGGGCGTGAGTGCCTCCCAACGGGCGCTGAGTGCCGCATTGCGGCGCTAATCCGGCGCTGCGGCACCCGATGCGGTGCGGCAGGCTGGGGAAGTGCAGGCCTCCTCCTCCCGTTAAGGAGGCGCTGCCTTCACCAGATCGCTGGCCGTTTGATTTTTTCAAAAATGAGCCCGGCACCTCGGACAAGTGCCGGGCTTGCAGGCCAGACGCATCTTTTCCGCGGGGGGGAGGTGGAGGAGTCCGGGGAGGGAGGTGCGGGCAGGCGGCCGGCGGGAAAGCGGCCGGCCGCCGCGCGACCTTAATGCGCCGGCGCTAACTTGTGTAAGACTCGATTGCCAGAGTCTTAGTTGCGGCTGCCACGGGCGAGGCGGCCGCAACTGAATTTCGGCGTTCGGGCGCATTGCCACGGCAACCGGGACGCTGCGCACACCGATGACGTCATCGGTGCCGGCGCAGCGCAACCGGCTAACGCCGATGGCAGCGCCGAAGTGAATTTCAGAAACGGCTATCATTGCGGCGCTAGGCCCTCTAGCGCCGCAAAATGGGCGCTAACCCTACTGAATTTTCAGCCGTATGGGTATCTCTGCTTCATCATTAGGCGTATAGAGTTGTGGTGTAGGTTGTCCCTTTTCGGATGACGCTATGATCTGGTCAGCATGGCGCCTTATTATGCTTTCACCAATGTCCACGGTATACATCAGCGGTCCTAGTCGTGTGCAAATAGTTCCAGGCTGCCATTTCTCGGTACGGTAGTCCCGGGCCAAAACTTGTTGACCTATCTGGAAGGTCCTAGTTGGCCTTTCATTCATGCCTTGAAATTGTCGGTTCTCTACATCCCTTCTGATGTTTGGCTTGATCAAATCCAGCCGGCATCTTAGTCTTCTATTGAAAAACATCATGACGGGAGTTTGGTTTGTGACCGCATGTGTTGCATTCCTGTACGCCAACAAGAAGTTATCTACCTTATGTTGTAGATTTATGTCTTCATTACCCATGGCCTTTATGGCCTTCTTGAAGGTCTGGACAAACCTTTCAGCTAATCCATTGGTGGCGGGATGGTATGGGGCGGACGTGTAGTGCTTAACCCCATTGTTTTTTATGAACTTCCTGAATTCTTCGGACACAAATTGCGGTCCATTATCAGAACAGATCTGTTCCGGCAGCCCATTCCTGGTAAATATGGTCCTTAATACTGTGATGGTTTTTTCCGTGGTGGTGGAGGACACCTTTATTACCTCCGGCCACTTGGAGTGTGCATCCACCGCGATTAAGAACATTGAGTCCATAAATGGACCAGCAAAGTCGATATGTACCCTTTGCCATGGAGATGAGGGCCACTCCCATGGATGCAGAGGAGCTTATGGTGGGGCGTTTTGGACCTTCTGGCATCCTAAACAGCTCTTGGTCATTTCTTCGATGTCTCCATCGATACCTGGCCACCACACGAACGCTCTGGCTAGGTTCTTCATTTTCACTCCACCCAGATGCCCCTCGTGAAGCTCCTTTAGCACTTTTTGCTGGAGTTTGGGTGGAATCACCACTCTGGACCCACACATCAAAGTTCCTCGGCACACTGACAGCTGTTCCCTTCTTTGCGAAAATGCTGGCAACAGTGGTTCGCCATGTGCTGGCCATCCCTTCACCGTTAAATCGTAGACTCATGAGAGAGTCGGGTCATTTCTTGTTTCCTTTTCGATCATAGAATTTGTTACTGGTAGACATTCCACTATGGTTGAGTGAAACATCTCCACTGGGTCCACTGTAGGTGCCTCTTCTACCGTTGGCAACGGTAGGCGTGGTAAACCGTCAGCATTCCCATGCTGTTTTGCTCCTTTCTATTCTATGTCATATTGGTGTGCCCCTAGGAAAAGGGACCACGGCCTAGAAATTCAGTTGCATTCGCCAGCCGTTAGCGCCATAAGAGGAGTAGATCTTGAGCGCTAGGCACTTAGCGCCCGGGCGCAGAGCGATCTGCGCCTATGCCCAACTTCAGTTGACATTTAGCGCCGGCGCAAAGTGTTTGCGCGCGCTCAGCTGCGCGCGCACCTTATGACGTCATTTCGTCGTGCAGCGCCGTTTGTGCGCCCCAAACCGGAACTTCAATGGCGCCCGCCCAATGTGGGCGTGGCGCTGTTAAGAACTGTGAAGTGGAACGCAGCAGAGGCCCTGCGGGCCTTGGGGAGTGCTAATTAAAGGGCACTTAGACTGAACTATAAAGGGCAGCCATTTTGCTGCAATGACTTTAGTGCTTTGGATTTCTGGTCAGAGACCAAGGAAGAGACCTTACTGATTTGGGACAACATAGGAGAGGTATTTTTGGCTTCTGGCCAGAGCTTGGCAATTTGCCTCATTGTGATTTCATTGTTTGCCAGTATATTATGGGGGCTGCATGGGGTTCCAACCCTCAGTTCCAGCATTATGTGCGAAGGGCTCGCAGACGCTATGTGAGAGGGGCAGCCATGCCTAGACGCAGAGGGGCCATCAGGCGTTGGCAACGTAGGCCTTACCCACTCAGGGAATACCGCCAGCAGGTGCCCTATCTCACCATGACTGCCGCGCATTGTGTTAAGAGGCTGCGCTTCAGAAGGGAGGTGGTTGCAGAGATCTGCCAGCTGCTTCACAGAGATCTGCGTCCACAGCTGATGTGCAGGACGTCTCTGTCGGTGGAAGTGAAGGTCACGGTGGCTCTGAACTTTTATGCAAGCGGCTCCTTCCAAGCCGCTGCTGGGGACATAGCGAACATCTCCCAGTTCGCCGTGCATCGCTGCATCTGGCAGGTCACCGATGCCCTTTTCGCAAGGAGACACCAATTCATCTCCTTCCCCATGAACCTAGAGAGGCAGGAGCAGCGTGCAGTCGGATTTGCGAGGATCGCCGACTTCCCCATGGTGCAGGGCGCCATTGACTGCACGCATGTGGCTATGCGGGCACCTATCGACAATGCCGAGGATTACCGCAACCGGAAGGGCTACCATTCCCTCAATGTACAGCTGGTGTGTGACCACAGGCAGCGCATCCTAGCTGTCAATGCCCGCTTTCCAGGCAGCAGCCACGATGCATTTATCCTGCGCCAGACTACTGTGGCTGACATGTTCCAGGCACAGCCTCCCCCAAGAGGATGGCTTATCGGGGACAAAGGCTATCCTTTGTGCACATGGCTCATGACCCCGCTCCGCGCGCCCAGGACCCCTGCTGAGGAGGCATACAACGAAAGTCATCAAGCCACAAGGAACATCATAGAGCAAACGATTGGCGTCCTCAAACAACGGTTCCGCTGCCTGGATCGTTCCGGCGGATCTCTACAGTATTCGCCGGATAGAGTCTCCCAGTTCGTCGTCGTTTGCTGCATGCTGCACAACCTGGCTATCCGCAGGACTCAGGCACTGCCACCTCACGTTGGACCACCACCTCAGGAGGACAAGCAGGAGGACCATGAGGAGGAGGAGGAGGAGGAGGAGGAGTACCAGCCCAGGAGGGAGCCACAAGGTCCAAGGGCCGTCCGTCGGCGGCTTATTGAACGACACTTCTAGGCCCCCTGTCAGGGAATGGCTTGTGGCAATGAACGCACCTGAATGCAGCCGCTCCGCAAGCCCTCAGCCGGTTAACGCAACAACCACTTGAAACATCACACATGGACAAGCTGAATAAATAAAAAGCTTTATTGAACAAACTCAGTGCCCTTCCCACATGAAACCCAAAAACAGACAAGACCCCCAAAAAACAGTCAAAGACATATCTCACTCCCACAACCTGGGGAGGAATAACAAAACTTGTCCATCCAAATGGCCTTCATCCTCGGCCTTACCAAGAAAAACCCCCCTATACAGAACACAAACACCCCCATATAAAGAAACAATGGCCTTCATCCTCGGCCTTACCAAAATAAACCCCCCCATACAGAACACAAACACCCCCATATAAAGAAACATTTGGCAACACACTCTACTTTGTCTGCCGAGAGGGCGAGTCCTTGTGCAGGCTTTTCCGGCCCCTGGCCGACCTGCTGCTCCGCCTCAACCTGGGCCCTGTGGGTGTTGCAAGGCTGGGGGAATGCTCCTGAGGGGCACAATGCGTGACGGCAGATGCCCTTGGGGGTCGGCCTAGACGAGCTCCGGCCCTGGAGGGGCCGGCTGCTGACTGCTGCAGCTGTGGCTGGGCAGCATCAGTCTCTCCAGCAGCTCGTCGCAGCTTTGCTGGGGGAGTGGCAGTGGCGGCTGCAGCAATGGGGGCAAGCTGGCTGATGCCAGGCGCTCGCTGGTCGCCAGAGACACTGGCAGTCGGCCGGGCTGGCACTGCAGCAAGCGCAGCAATCTGGTGAAGCCCAGACCGCTGTGCTGCAGCAGCGTGGCGGGTGCCCTGGCGATGCGTGCGTGACACAGCGAGTGTGGCAGCAGTGAGTGCCCGTACTGCCCTGGTCTGTGCCCGCATCAGACCAGCCAGTGACTGCACGGCACCACTCATCAGCTCTGCACTCGCTGCCTGTGCTGCCCTGAAATCGGCCCGACTCGCGTCCTGTGATGCCCTGAATTCTTCGTGACCCCTGGCCTGTGCTGCCCTGAATTGTTCGTGACCCCTGGCCTGTGCTGCCGCGAGTTGTTCGAAACCCCTGGCCTGTGAGGCCCCGAAATCGGCCACACTATTAGCCAGGGACTCAATGGCCTCAGGCAACCGTCCCACAACCCCCATGAACTCGGTGTGCCGACGATCCGAGTCCGCGGACATTTGATCAAGGAGGCGCACCTCCTGGGCGAGGACCGTCTCCGGACTGGAGGCCGGACTCTCCCTCTGGGGAGAAGGCCACCGAGCTGGCTGACCCTTCCCGCGTGGCTGGACGCCACTGGGCCCAGCAACTGCACTCCCCTGCAACACTTCCTCCCTCTGGGGAGAAGGCCGCCGAGCTGCCCGACCCTTCCCGCGTGGCAGGATGCCACTGGGCACAGGAGCTACACTCCCGTGCAACACTTCCCCCCTCTGGGGAGAAGGCAGCCGTGCTGCCCGACCCTTCCCGCGTGGCTGGACGCCACTGGGCACAGGAGCTACACCCCCCTGCAACACTTCCCCCTGGCTCTCCTCCAGGAAAGACGTGTCCCCTCCAGTGCCATCCCCTGGCGCGGATGAGGGTTCCCCCGATGTGCCGCCTTCCTCTTGCTCCTTGTCGTCCTCCTCTTCCGAGGGACTGACACTTGCAGCTTCAGGGACCTCCTCCTCACCAGCTGAAAGCAGGAAGGCACAAGAGTAGCTTTAGAGTGAGGACAGGGCGTCAGCGAGGGAGGCATGAGTGGTGGCATTATGCGCATTGGTCGGACACTGGCAAAGGATGTAGATCTGAAGCGCAAGGGGAACGAGAGAGCTCCAAACGGTCATGTCCTTACCATTGGGGCCCAGCACAGGGTCGGCATCTCCAATTGCAACGGGGCCAATCACCCGGGCACCCATGAGTCGACCCACGTGCTCCTCCAGGTCACCGAGCTCCTGGAACTGGGCACGGCCTCCCCCGGTGACAGTCCGACTCTTCAGATTCTGGGCCATCTTGGCCTGCAAGAGAAAGGACGGCCTCTAAGTACAGTGTGGTGCCCTGTTGTTGTGTGCACTGCCTCCCATGGTGGAATAGCTTGGCCAATGTGGTGCCCTGTTGTTGTGTGCACTGCCTCCCATGGTGGAATAGCTTGGCCAGTGTGTCAAGTGCAGAAAGTGCTATTGATGTTCATGCCAGTGCCATAGCTGCTGCAGGAGGGCTGGCCATTCGGCCTTTGAGGTCCCTTTGCCCATAATGTGAGGTGCACATGCAAGGATGAGGAGGACACTGGAAAGGGTACTCACCCTGACCAACCGAGTGAGGTCGTTAAACTTCTTCCGGCATTGGTCACCAGTCCTGGGGACATCGCTGTTGGCTGTGACCCTCTGGGCGATTTCCCTCCAGGCTCTCCTGTACAGCCTCTTGGGAGCCTTCTTGCCACTGTCCGGGCACAAGATATCTCTTCTCTTCTCCAAACCCCTAAGCAGCACCTTCAAATCATGGGCAGAGAAGCGCTGCGCTCGCTCACGGGCCCTCTGCATCGTTGCTGGTGCTATTTCTCTCCAGCAGCAGTGTTTAGGCCTAGCTGGAGGGCTGCAGTATCCAGGGCGTGGCAGCAGACCAAGTCGACCCTTCCCCCTTTAAGAGCTGGCCGGCGCCAGGGTGTCTGCTGTCAATCAAAACATGACCGCACCTGCGCTGCGCCCGGCCTCGGCGCTATCAGCCTGCACCGCCGGCTTAGCACCTAAAGATAGGGGTGCAACGCCAGTTTTAGCACTCACCCAAACTCCTTGGCCAAAGCTACTGAATATCGGCGAAGTGGCCTCCACTTTCCGGCGGGCGCAAACTTTAGCGCCCGCCCGACTTTACCGCCCCAAAAGTGGCTATACTGAATTTCTAGGCCCACCTCTGTAGCCTTTGCGCTGTCATAATGGAAACGCCCTTTTCAGGGTTGAATATGGTTACCAACGGCTGGTGGTCTGTCAGCAGTGTAAACTTCTGGCCCTGCAGGTAATGATTAAACTTCTTTACTCCCCACACCAGGCTGAGAGCCTCCCTATCTATCTGAGCATAGTTGCGCTCAGCGGAGGTCAATGATCTGGATGCAAATGCGACTGGCCTTTCCGAGCCATTTGGCAACTTGTGTGAGAGTACTGCTCCAATACCATAAGGAGAAGCATCACAAGCTAAACGAATAGGTAGCGTTGGGTTGAAGTGAGCCAACACTTCCTCTGAGGTGATCAATGTCTTGCTTTTGCGAAAGGCCTTCTTACAGTCCTCGCTCCACTTCCATGGTACTTCTTTCTGCAAAAGAGCATTCAGCGGGTGCAGCACCGTGGATAGATTTGGCAGAAACTTATGGTAATAGTTAATCAACCCTAGGAACGATCTCAACTGGGATACATTTTCCGGAGCGGGAGCCTTCACAACAGCTTCAATCTTGTCAGGTGACTTGTGCAGCCCCTCCTGGTCAATGACATGACCACAGTACGAGATCCGTTTCTGAAAGAACTCACATTTCTGGCGATTAACTCGAAGGCCATATTCCTTCAACCTGGTGAGCACCAGTTTCAAATTTGCAAGGTGTTCCTCATCGTCATCTCCTGTAATCAGGATATCGTCCAAGTAACATTGAGTGCTTGGAATTCCCTGTAATACCTGCTCCATGGCCCTCTGCCAAATTGCCGGAGCCGAAGCCACTCCAAAAACCAGTCTATTATATCGATACAAGTCTCTGTGCGTGCTGATTGTGAGATACTGGCGCGACTCTTCCTCAACTTCCATCTGTAAGTATGCTTGCGCCAAGTCTATCTTGGTGAAGCGTTTCCCGCCAGACAATGAAGCAAAGATATCCTCAATCCGCGGAAGCGGATATTGCACCGTGTGAAGAACCGGACTAACTGTGATCTTGAAGTCTCCACAGATGCGGACCTTCCCCGGTTCCCCTGGCTTGTTACTCGATGAACGCTTCATGACGGGAACAATGGGCGTGGCCCACTCACTCCAGTCCACCTTAGACAGTACTCCTGAACGTTCCAGCCCTTCCAGCTCAGCTTCCACAGCAGGTCGTATCGCATACGGTACCGGTCTGGCTTTGAAAAATTTTGGGTTTGCATGTTCTGCAATCTTGATTTTTGCCTTAATTCCTCTCAGTGTTCCCAGTCGCTGTTGGAACACCTCTTTAGCTTCATCCAATATTCTGGACAATCGTTCAGGTTTGACATCTTCTTTTCCGGAATCTACCGTTATTGCGTTTAGGGGGTGCCAGTCCATATTTATTTTCCTGATCCACTCCCATCCCAGAAGTGGTGGACCTCCCTCAGGTAGTACATATAAGTCCATTCCTTGGTGTTCTTTGCCCTTGTGTATCACCTTGACTTTTATCTTTCCGATGGGGTATACTTTTTGCCCCGTGTATGTCTGCAATACTATCTCCGTATCCCGTAGGGGAATATGTTTGAATAACTTTTTGTAATCTTGCTGATTCACGACCGTCAACGCCGATCCGGTGTCCAATTCCATCTTCACTTGGACTCCTGCTATCTGCAGTGTGACCCAGATAGTTTGTCGGTCAGCTTCCTTACTCACGTTGTGAATTCTCAGACTACCCAGTTCCTTGCTGTTGGAGTCTCAATCCAAATTCTGTTCATCCGAACTCTTCTCAGCCACCTTATGTACCTTTCTGCACTTTTCCTGTGATGACTTTTTGTTGCTGGTCTTCTTTCCTGGCCGGCATACTTTAGCTATGTGACCAAGCTTGCCACATTTGCTATATTCCTGGTTTTTAAACCAGCATTGGTTCTGATCGTGTGTTGTCTTCCCACAACGATAACATTTCGTTGTACCCGAGGCCATTTGATCTACGCTGAGTACCGCTGCCTTCAGCTGCATTTCCGCGGTGCCTCTCGCTGCGGCTTCGTGCGATGCTGCAATAGTGACAGCCTTATCAAGTGTAAGATCATTCTCTTCAAGCAACCGCTTTTGTGTTCCTTCTTTCGACAATCCACACACGAATTTGTCTCTCAGTGCCTCTGTCAGGCTTTCCCCAAACTGACAGTATTTCGCTAGCTTACGCAGTTCAATTAAATACTCCGCGTTGCTTTCCTCTTTCAGTTGCGTTCTCGCATAAAATTTAAATCGTTCCGCTAACATCAGCGGTGTGGGGTTCAAATGATTCTTCAGGACAGCAACAATATTAGCGAAAGTCTGATCCGTCGGTTTAGCTGGTGATAGAAGATGCTTCAATAGCCCGTATGTCTTCGCACCCATTGAGTTTAGTAAGGTTAGTGCTTTATCTTCATCTGATATTTTATTTGCCTTACAATATATCTCTATGCGTTCTACATACGTGGCCCAATCTTCAACATCGGGATCGAAATCGTTGATGTTACCACGCTTAGGCATCCTCGCGATCTTCTTGAGAAACAAAATAATAATTTTTTTTTTCTTTTACAAAATGGCGGTTTCCCGCGCTTGTCTTCTTCCCCCGCCTCCGAAAATGGCGGCTTCCCGCGTTTGCCTTTCTCCCCCGCTGGCTGTAATGGCGATTGCCGATTTGCTACGTTCGCCCTCCCCCAGCGGTTTTCAAATCGTGCCTCCCAGCCCCTCTTGCAGTCCGGTCCTTTCCCCCCGGCTGCGGCTGAGTTCTCCGCGGTTTTTTTATTTTCTCCCGCGCCTTACCCTGACCCGGTCGCTGCGCCTCGCGGCCTCTGTAGCTGCCCGCCCTTTTTCACCGGCCGCGGTCGAGCCCTCTCTCGACGCTGTTGCGTCTCCCAGCCCGCTTGCAGCCCGGTCTTTCGCACCGGCTGCGTTTACATTCACCGCGGCTCCCGTGCCTTACGCTGCCCCAGTCTCAGCGCCTCTGGCCCCGACTTCTGTCCGGCTCTTTTCCCCGGCCGTGGTCGAGTTCTCCGCCCTTATATTCTCCGTTTTTCCCTCCCCTACTTCACAGTCAACGTTGCCGACTGGCTGCTCGTCGCTGATCGGCTTACCCACCACCGAGATAGAAGGGATGATCACTGCCTGTTGCTGATGGAAGGCTTCGTGTCAGAATTCTTCCTTTGCTCTGCAGGCCCGAGTCTTCTCTCAGCAGAATGATGAGGGCGGATGTCTCCTCTCGATGCCCGTTAAACTGCCTTGGATGTATCTCTGCCGCAGGGTAAGATCGTACTCGTCGCCACTGTTAAGTCTGTGTGTTATATTGAGAATTACTACACAGACCACAAGAACAAACTTTAACAGGTCTTTACTAGTTGAAGGTCAGGGCGGAACTGCCCAATAAATCATTACACAGCACTTATATACCGGTGTGGTCACCACCAGTATTACAGTATACAGCAGCCAAGATAAAGTAGTGCAACCCTTAAAATAGTTCTCTTAAAGGCGGAACGGTTACATACACTACAGTCTGCAATTTCTTTGTTCCCCATTATAAATTCCCCTGATTCTGACTGCAAGGGACCTACGCTTGACTTCACCAATCTTTTTCTCTTCACATATCTATAAAAGCTTTTACCATCAGTTTTTATGTACCCTGCAAGCTTACTCTCATACTGCACTGTATCCAGGTTCTGCGGGTGACTCCCCAGGAGTTGACCTCCTCAGCCAGCTGCATCCACACTGCCTTGGTCTGAGTGGGAGGCCTCTTCCTCCCTGATGAAGGGAAAAGCACCTTCCTGTTGGCCCTAGCCCCATCCATTAATGCCTGCAGTGCCACCTTGTCAAAGCGAAGAGCAAATCTGGCCCTCCCCCTTGTCATATTTGCTGCAGCTCCCTCACACTGCACAGTCAAGAAGTTTGGCAGTCTGCAGAAGAAGCAAGGCTTGTTGTGGACCTTAAATGCAGCAGCAATGATGGTGTCATCGGAGGGGACTTTCAGTCATGAGAAACCCATTTGCAAAGGCTTTCCACACGTTGGAAATCAATTGGCCAATTCAGTTAAAATTGCATCAATCTCCCACATCCATTTAGATTTGTGTGGGAAACATGAAATTCAGATAACACGACATCATCCCGCACCTGAGTTAAAATCCCCCCCCATAGAGTACAAAAGCAAGGAAGTTATGATGAACCTTTACAAAACACTGGTTCGGCCTCAACTAGAGTATTTTGTCCAATTCTGGGCACCACTCTTTAGGAAGGATGTGAAGGCCTTAGAGAGGGTGCAGAAAAGATTTACAAGAATGGTTCCAGGGATGAGGGACTTCAGTGACGTGGATAGACTGGAGAAGCTGGAGTTGTTCTCCTTAGAGCAGATTTGTGAGGAGATTTGATAGAGGTGTTCAAAATCATGAGGGGTCTAGACAGAGTAGATAGAGAGTAACTGTCCCCATTGACAGAAGGGTCGAAAACCAGAGGACACAGATTTAAGGCAGAAGAACCAAAGGTGACATGAGGAAAAACTTTTTTACTCAGGGATTGGTTAGAATCTGGGATGCACTGCCTGAAAGGGTGGTGGAGGCAGATTCAATCATGGCTTTCAAAAGGGAGTTGGATAAGTACCTGAAGGAAAAAAAATGCTGGGCTACGAGGCAAGGGCAGGGGAGTAGGACTAGCTGAATTGCTCTTGCAGAGAGCCGGCACAGGCTCTATGAGCCAAATGGCCTCGTTCTGTGCTGTAACCATTCTATGGTACTATGATTGTCCACAAGGGCTTCAACTTTGCCCATTGCCACGGCCTCGGTGACTTCCCTTCCAGTGATGTCGAGCACGCTCCCATCCAGTTGGCTCAAGACCTGTATTGCATCTTGGCCGCCTCCCATCAGCCGCTGTCCATGGTGATTGTGAGCCACCTTGGCCTGCAAGAGAAAGGGAAGTGTGTCAGTGAGTGTGGTGCAATGTGTTTGGGTGATGTGCCTGTCATAGCTGAATAGCTGTCAGTGTGTGCAAGGTGTGAGATGTGCATGTGAGTCTTGCAGCAGTGCTAAGTGCGTTAGGGTGAAGTGAAGCTATGATTGTGAGTTATGAATGGTGATTGTTAGACATTGTTGGTAGGTGAGTGCTGGGGGTGTGGTGCATTGAGCAGTCATAGAGTCATAGAGTCATAGAGTTATACAGCACAGAAAGAGGTCCTTCGGCCCATCGTGTCTGCACCGGCTATCAAGCCCTATCTATTCTAATTCCATTTTCCAGCACTTGGTCTGTAGCTTTGTATGCTATGGTGTTTCAAGTGCTCATCTAAATGCTTCTTGAATGTTGTGAGGGTCCCTGCCTCTACCACCCTTTCAGGCAGTGAGTTCCAGATTCCAACCACCCTCTGGGTAAAAAAGTTTTTCCTCAAATCCCCTCTAAACCTCCTGCCCCTTACCTTGAAACTATGCACCCTGGTTATTGACCCCTCTACTAAGGGGAAAAGTTCCTTTCTATCTACCCTATCTATGCCCCTTATAATTTTGTACACCTCAATCAGGTCCCCCCTTAACCTTAATAACAACAGAAAATGCTGGAAATACTCAGCAGGCCAGGCAACATCCGCGGAGAGAAATTAGAGATGACGTTTCGGGTCTAACCCTTTTTCAAAACTGGAAAGGAAATGAAATAGATCGAAAGGCAGGGCTGGGAGAGAACAAAAGAAGTGAAGAGACATTAAGAGGTATTCAAAATGAGACGAGATGGTGATAGGACCAGTGGAGTCAAAAGACAGCTCTAGATTAGGTGTGAAATGTTCTGGCAGAATGAGAGACAGCTGCCATGTGGGAGAGAGAAAAAAAAGTAAAGGGGGGGAAGGGAAAAACCAAAACAAAGGGGTGGATAAAAAATATAAGTAAAAATGTAATAGGGGCCGAGGTTATGATCTGAAATTGTTGAACTCGATATTGAGTCTGGAAGGCTGTAAAGTGCCTAATCGGAAGATGAGGTGCTGTCCCTTAACCTTCTCTGCACTAAGGAAAACAACACCAGCATGTCCAGTCTCTCTTCATAGCTGAAGCGCTCCAGCCCAGGCAACATCCTGGTGTATCTCCTCTGCACCCTCTCTAATGCAATCACATCTTTCCTATAGTGTGGCGACCAGAACTGCACAGTTTTCCAGCTGTGGCCTAACTAGCATTTTGTACAGCTCCATCATAACCTCCCTGCTCTTATAGTCTATGCCTTGGCTAATGAAGGCAAGTATCCCATATGCCTTCTTAACCACCTTATCTACCTGTCCTGCTGCCTTCAGGGATCTGTGTACATACATGCACACTAAGGTCCCTCTGATCCTTTGTCTTTCCTAGGGTCCTACCATTCATTGTGTATTCCCTTGCCTTATTAGTCCTCCCAAAATGCATCACCTCACACTTTTCAGGGTTAAATTCCATTTGCCACTGTTCTGCCCATCTGACCAACCCGTCTATATCGTCTTGTAGCCTGAGGCTTTCCTCCTCGCTATTTACCACTCCACCAATTTTCGTGTCATCTGCGAACTTACTGATCATACCTCCTACATTCATATCTAAATCATTAATGTACACTACAAACAGCAAGGGACCGAGCACCGATCCTGCGGTACACCACTGAACAAGGCTTCCAGTCACAAAAACAACATTCGACCATCACCTTCTGCCTCCTGCCACTAAGCCAATTTTGGATCCAATGTGCCAAATTGCCCTGGATCCCATGGGCTCTTACCTTCCTGACCAGTTTCCCAGTGTGTGAGCCTTGTGGTGCAGATGGTAGGATATGGCATTTGTTAAAGCCTTCACTCACCTTGACTTGCCGTGTGAGATCATTAAACTTCTTGCAGCACTGGATCTACATTCTCGGTACTACACTGTTGGCCATCATGTACCCAGCTATCTCTTACTAGTGTCTTCTCAATGTATGGATGGGAACAAGACAGCCCGCCTCCTCTCCAGGACAGTACCAATGCCTCCAGAGATCTGATCACCTTCTGGCTCATTCTCTTTGTTGGTGCTCAGCCACGTGTTCCAACTCCAACTGAGATTCCAATTCGAGCTCCAACTACAATGACAATGAGGCACTGCTGCATCAAAGCACCTCCCCTTTAAGTAGTGGAGCGAGACTAGGCTAAACATTACTGGCTGTTAGACTGCACCCAATATTGGCCCACCTGTTGATCAGTAAGCCAATCAGCAGTGCATTTAGCGCTGAGATCACCACTACAATCATGTAAGTGAGCAGGCAACACAAATTTTCCATGCTGCCTGGACCACGTTGAACCGGCACAGCTAAATAGCATTGGGCCATTACACCATTTTCAGGCCATATCCAATTTTTAGACCTATGATTCTTGTTTTGAATCTGAATTTGGTCCATCAATGTCAAATAATACCTAAAAAAAACACATGGCAGTTCAAGAAGTAAGCACTAGCTTTTACCATAATTATTCCCAGACTATTTACAATGACAGGAAACATTTTAATGTCACAGGATAGATATTTTAGTATGATTTTATTTAATCAGTTCTGACACATTTGTAAACATAATCCAATAGAATTCACCATTTGGCATTTCTAAAGTAATAAATAATTTAAGCACAATCACTTGGTCAGGAAGTACTGTGTGAATTCCTTGTAGAAAACAAGGAATAAATAATAAATAGGTAAAATAAAGTTACAATCAGCTAACAAAGTTGAGGGGCTTGGATAACGTAACCATCAATAAATCTGAGCTATTTATTAAACTAGCTGAACTTGAAGACTTTATTAACTTTTATTCTTTCCACACTACCTGGCTTCATTTTTTTTGCATTAGAGGGCTGAAGGCCTGTCAGAAGCCCCCTCTTGTGAACAGCATTGACGATAGCTGCAGAGATGGGCACCTCCTGGCTGATGGAAGAAATGCGATGGCAGCAAGCACCAAGATACAAATAAGAAGCCAAGGGAATAATTTCATGATAATTTTTCCTTTGCTACTATTCTCGTTACAGGCGCATAATTAATTTTAGAGCAGCTCTGGGCTTTTGAGTGTTGCATTAACTACAACATAAACCAGTTTAAGTTTTAACTTACAGAAAGCTGCTCTGTTGGAATTTGATTATTAAATTAATTCCCTCTGTACTCATCAACAGTGGTACCTGACACTTGCTTCTCTGTTTAGATGTCCACTAGGCAGAATTTCAGCACGTAAATTCTTAGTCGAGGATAAAGGAGAAAGATCGTAACCAAATGTGTTAATGATCTGAGCAAGGACACCAAGGAGATAAAATAGAGCTTGTACGTAGACGAATTTAAAATACAAAAAATGTATCAGGTGTTTAATTATAACAATCTCCTAGTTTGAGAGGTTCAAATCCTTTCAAATCCAACTATTTCTGCTCATTAGTACAGAGGCTTAATCAACCGCTTAGGCCTTTACTTCCTTGCTCCAGAGGCCTGCTTGAATGTAAAGCAGGGAATGTCACTCAGCTAATTTGAAAAGTAATGTGTATGATGGCACATTGAGACACAGAATTTAGGATTTCTTAGGCAATCATCTCTTTGTGTTAATTGTCTAATCTGTACTTTTGGACCTGGTGCTATGCCAACATTTCTGGCGCAGTGATGCTAAGAGAGCGTTATAAAGCTCAGGAGATAGCTGTAGTGGGAGGATACAAGATCACTTCCTCGTCGGGTTACCAACCCTCCATGATTGCCCTGGAGTCTCCAGGAATTACAGATTAACCTCCTGGATACTGTTGTGAGCAATCCAGGAGAAAAATCACAGGAGCATTAAAAGAAAATGTGTGCTTTTCTCAGTTTATTTGAACACTTTAGTTTATTAGTTATTTAAACATTGGACAGAGGGAGGAGCTGGTTGACTGGGCGTGTAGATTGGAGTTGGGTTGTCATGTGATGACCAGGAATACATCCAATCAGAGTTGGCAGCCCTATCTCCTAGAGGTAATTTTATTTCACTATCCTTCTGACCAATGGTACTATGCACGCTTTCCAAATTTATCTATTTCCAAAAATATTTTTTAAAACCCTGGTGCCACACTGAGCCCAATTTCATATCCTGATAGGCATCAAAGCTGACATGCAGTATTCCTTACAGGTACTTGGGGCCACATTCCTAACACGCTGCTTTCTCTTAGTATGCAGGCAATATGAAATGCCAATGTAATAAGCCAAAGCTACTGAAGTGGGTAGTAAGTAAACAACCTATATTGATAGTGAACTGTTTTTAGATATTTCACAAATGTACAGCTTAAACTATGAAGACTGATTTCAACACTATCACTTAAAAGTAGTATTGCATTATTGCATTTCCTCCTCTTAATATCACTTAAGTATGAAAGAAAATAGTACTTTGAATATTGCTCCGGTTTCTCATTGACCCGAACTGCATCCTTGCATCCTTGGCCCAAACATCTTCATCTGCTTCATCATTGACCCTGCCTTCATCATAAGATCAGTGCTGAGGGTTTTCACTGATGATTCCATGGTGTTCAGCTCCATAATGAAGCAGTCCAATCCAGCCTACAGCAGGACCTGGAAAACATCCAGGCTCGGACAGAGAGTGGCAGATAATATTTGCACCAAATAAATGCCAGGGAATGACCACCTTGAACACGAGAAAGTACAGCCACCCGATTTTCCTATATCCCCACCGGCCATTCTGCTTTCTGCCTGAAAAAGCCAAGCATCTGACCAGCAGGATTGGAAAGAGGCTCGGCATTTAAAATCTTCTGGGCCTCCACATGGGGTTGCTGCCTCCTCCTGTCGGTTTCCTTCCAAGAGTTAAAATTGGCGCTGAATCTTTTATTTTTTTAAATGGTTCTCTTTCCCTTGGAGCTGTTATGTCTATTCCCTCCCATCTCCAGATGCCAGTCTCTAATTATCTCCCATCCTCAGGAACCTGTCCCAGTCCCTTCCTTTGTCCTGAACCCCTCCCATCACGCCCACCACCCTCCCCCCTCTGCACTTCCTCCAGCCCCTTCCAGCTCAGGTACCAGTTCTAAGATTCTCTCTGACCCACACATACTGCAGCCAGCTATTGGATGATCTCTGCTTCTCCACATCCTGCCCCTGTACCCACCAGTGACCCAGTACATGCTAGTGGCCATAGTGTTACATGCCTTGGCTTTAAAAGATGTAAAAGTTACAAGCTGAGAAAGTTACTAAAAGGATATGTGTGAGAGACATACAGAAAGAATGGGAGACATACAAGTGAGGAAGGAGACAGACAGATGAGGAGCGTAACAGAAACCGGAAGACAGAAAAATATAGAGACAATAAGAGAAAGTGAGAGTCAGACAGTGAGAAGGAGAAATAATTTGAGTGGAAAAGAAGTAGAGAGACAGTTGCAGCAAGAGAGAGAGACACACAGCGATAGGTTTTCATCTTTACCATCTGGGCATTAAGCAACACCCGAGTGGGGCATAGTAAGGAAAATCTGGCGGGGAGGATAGCAAGGCTGCTTACAGAATACGTTGGATTTTTAAATATAGAAACATAGAAGATAGGAGCAGGAGTAGGCCATTCGGCCCCTCGAGCCTGCTCCGCCATTCAATGCGATCATGGCTGATCATACAAATTCAGTACCCTGTCCCTGCTTTCTCCCCATACCCCTTGATCCCTTTAGCCTTAAGAAATATATCCAACTCCTTCTTGAATATATTTAATGAACTGGTCTCCACCGCCTTCTGTGGCAGAGAGTTCCACAGGTTCACCACTCTCTGGGTGAAGAAATTCCTCCTCATTTCTGTCCTAAATGGCCTACCCTTTATCCTTAGACTGTGTCCCCTGGTTCTGGACTCCCCGGCCATCGGGAACATCCTTCCTGCATCTAGTCTGTCCAGTCCTGTCAGAATTTTATAAGTTTCAATGACATCCCCTCTCATTCTTCTAAACTCCAGCGAGTACAAGCCCAATCGACCCAATCTCTCCTCATACATAATTCCTGCCATCCCAGGTATCAGCCTGGTGAATCTCCTCCGGACTCCTTCCATGGCAAGAACATCCTTCCTCAGATAAGGCGACCAAAACTGCACACAATACTCAAAATGTGGTCTCAACAAGGCCCTGTACAACTGCAGCAAGACATCCTTGTTCCTGTACTCAAACCCTCTCGCTATGAAGGCCAACATACCATTTGCCTGCTTAACCGCCTGCTGCACCTGCATGATTACCTTCAGTGACTGGTGCACAAGGACACCCAGGTCTCGTTGCACTTCCCCTTCTCCCAATCTATTGCCATTCAAATAATAATCTGCCTTCCTGTTTTTGCCACCAAAGTGGATAACCTCACATTTATCCATGTTATATTGCATCTGCCATGTATCTGCTCACTCACCCAATATGTCCAAATCACCCTGGAGTTTCTCGACATCCTCCTCACAGCACACACGCCCACCCAGCTTTGTGTCATCTGCAAATTTGGAGATATTACATCTAGTTCCCTTGTCTAGATCATTAATATATATTGTGAATAGCTGGGGTCCAAGGACCGATCGATGCCGTACCCCAGTTGTCACTGCCTGCCACTCGGAAAAAGACCCGTTTATTCCAACTCTTTGCTTTCTGTCTGCCAACCAGTTCTCTATCCAAGTCAATACCTTGCGCCCAATCCCATGTACCTTAACTTTACACGGTAATCTGTTATGCGGGACCTTATCGAAAGCCTTCTGAAAGTCCAGATACACCACATCCACTGGTTCTCCCCTATCTATTTTACCAGTTACAATCTCAAAAAATTCCAGTAGATTAGTCAAGCATGATTTACCTTTTGTGAATCTATGTTGACTTTGTACGATCCTGTCACTGTTTTCCAAGTGCTCTGCTATTGCATCTTTTATAATGGACTGCAGCATTTTCCCCACTACTGATGTCAGGCTTACCGGTCTGTAATTCCCCGATTTCTCTCTACCACCTTTTTTGAATAGTGGGGTAACATTAGCTATGGGTACTGTTCCAGATTCCATCGAATGTTGGAAGATGATCAGCAATGCATCTACTATTTCTAGGGCCACTTCCTTAAGTACCCTAGGATGTAGATTATCAGGCTCTGGGGATTTATCAGCCTTCAATCCCATCAATTTCCCTAACACCATTTCCCTACAAATACTGATTTATTTCAGTTCCTCCCTTTCATCAGACCCTATGTTCCCCGGCATCTCTGGGAGGTTATTTGTGTCCTCCTTTGTGAAGACAGAACCAAAATATGTATTTAGTTGGTCAGCCATTTCTTTGTTCCCCATTATAAATTCCCCTGATTCTGAATGCAAGGGACCTACACTTGACTTCACCAATCTTTTTCTCTTCACATATCTATAAAAGCTTTTACACAGTTTTTATGTTTCCTGCAAGCTTACTGTCATATTCTATTTTCCCTTCTTAATTAATCCCTTTGTCCTCCTTTGTTGAATCCTAAACTGCTCCCAATCCTCAGGATTACTGCTTTTTCTGGCCAATTTATATGTCCTCTCCTTGGATCTTATGCTAACCCTAATTTCCCTTGTTAGCCACGGTTGAGTCACCTTTTTTGTTTTATTTTTATGCCAAACTGGGATGAACAAATTCTGTAGTTCATCCATGCGATCTTTGAATGTTTGCCATTGCCTATCCACCGTCAACCCTTTGAGTGACATTCCCCAATCAATCCTACCCAACTTGCGCCTCAGACCATCATAGTTTCCTTTATTTAAAGTTAGGACCCTAGTCTCTGAGTCAACTACTTCATTCTCCATTTTAATGAAGAATTCGATCATATTATGATCGCTCCGACCTCATTAATTTCAATGGAAGGAAAATCAGGTGGATTCTATTATTGGGATGCAAATCTCCCTGACAGATTTTCCATTCTGTGCTCCAGAAGATGATGCTTAACAGCCAGGTGGTAAAGGTAAAAATATACCGCGCAGTTGTTTATTTATGTCTGTGAGCAGATCAGATTCAGATTCAGATTCAGATTCAGATTAGATTGATTTGCCATATGTAATAAGTACAATGGAATGCTTGTTCCTCGTAGGGACGTGTCAGCTATACAGCGTCGCGTTCAGAGTCAATACAATGGCTTCCCGTGGCAGTGGGAGCACGATGTCCATCAGCCGCTCCGTCCTCCTCTTCACCACGGCCTCCTCCTCACTGTTGCCGGCTCCACGTGTGGTGGCCTGCTTCTCCCGCTCTGGCCACCATGCCCGGCTCCCCTCCTCCCATCCGGACTGTGAGTTACCCGAAGTGGAGCTGCCGGCCGACGTGCTGCAGCGTGTCGTGAGTCTGCTGCTGCTGCTCGTTGCGCTGCGCTCCTCTGCCCGACTCACCGAACACATCGTCGGGATGTGAATGCTCCAATGCGGCCTCCTCTTCACCGTCGCTGGCTCCACGCTCCACGGCCCGGGGCCTACTTCTCTCTCTTCACGGGTCGGCCTCTGGCCGCCATGCTCGGCTCCCCTCCTCCCAGTCGGAATTCGTTCCCGCCGAGGAGCTGCCGGCCGATGAGCTCCAGTGGGTCAGCTTGGCTGCTGCTGCTGCTCACCGCGCTGCGCTCCCTCTGCCCGACTCGCTGAGCAGGGGATCAAATATATGTATAATAATGGCCCGGAATTGGGGGTCAGCAGCGAAGCAAAGGCTTTCGCCGCTGGCCCCGAAGTAAGCTTCACACAAAGAGCTCGCCATCTCTGTGCCGAGAAGTTCAGGCTTTCTAACCTTCAATTCAATTCAACAGAGTTTAGTGGGAATCCCCTATAGTGAGCAGCTGTAATGTCAACAAGCTGTCTAAGCATCCAATCAAAATGCAGAATTCTCACAGACAATGAGCAAGGAAATGGGTCAGCTCTTAAAATTCTTTGGGCTAAAAACTTGTGGCCGCCACGAGAATTGCCGGTGTCACTTTTAGGGTTAATGGCTGCTGAAAATGGAAGAAGCGCTACAAGAGAAAAATTCGTGTTGGTTCCAACGATTTTTAGTCCAGTGCTTACTTACCATGTAACACCCTCCTGGTGGCATTAGTGCAGGCATCGGAGGCGAAGTTGCCGTCCAGAAGCGGCGTTCCAGCTTCCAACAGCCTCTGGAAGCGAGGCAATGAGTTCACTAGGCATTGTGGGAAATTTAAAATGCAATGCATTAAAAGGGCAATGCCTTCTGAAATAATAAAAATTGGAAAATAATAATGAAGTAAAAAATGCAGTTTTCAGCCCTTACTTTCTTTTTATTTTTAAATTAACATTAAAAATAAGTCCCAAATGGGAGTCTTTAGCTCTTAAAGCTAAATTCCCTCCTGCACCTAAAAAAATGGGAACAGTGCTTCAGCACTAAAACAAATGCCTCAGCAAGCCAAGGAAGGGGCACCCAGAGTCTCGCACGCAGCACTCCAGCTTTGTGCAGGGGGTCAACACTGCACAAGAGGTCCTCTAACCACAGGGGCCAGGAGGCCCACCAGAAAGAACGATGTGGGACCACATCACCGAGGCCATCATTGTCAGCAGTGTCACCCCCACCACCTGGCTCCAGTGCTCAAAGAAGCTTCATGACCTCAGGCCACTGGCCAAGGTCAGTGAATGCATCTTCAAAAGCTGTCTCCTACCAACTGCATCACTAGCCTCACACACTTCTCAATGCACGACTCCTCCCCCGCCACAATCACTCACCTACCAACAATCTGTACCAATGATGAGGCACACCTCCCATTCATAGCTTCACCTCATCCCTTGGAGGAGATGGTGCAGGCCATTCTTGGCAGGGTCATGGCTGAGCCCTTGGCAAACGGCGGGGCTGAAAGGATACAAGATGCTGGTATCCTCATACATAATCCTCCTTTTCGCATGCACATCTTGCTTTCTTGCCCTCCCCTCACCACAACTCCACCCTTGTGTATTCCTCATTTAACACATCCAAGAATTGCAGCCTGCCCAATCAGTGGTTGACCAAGAAGAGGGAGAGGAGAGTGAACAAGAAGAAGAAGTAGAAGAGAAAGAAGAAGAAGAAATAAGACCATTCGCAGTGTTCCCCACAGAAAGACAGCAGCCTTCCACCAGCCATGTTTAGCCACTGCATGACACCAGTGGTATAGGCAAAGACACACACAAGACTCTCACCAAGAGAATGTGTGATGAT
The DNA here is from genome assembly GCF_052327205.1 of Somniosus microcephalus. Classification (NCBI taxonomy): domain Eukaryota; kingdom Metazoa; phylum Chordata; class Chondrichthyes; order Squaliformes; family Somniosidae; genus Somniosus; species Somniosus microcephalus. Next base: position 196,904,929 of record NC_140988.1, read on the forward strand.
GAGTTAATTTCTTGATGTCATATTGGATGGATAGATGTATAAAATTGGATTGGTAAGTTTGCTTTGTGGTGGCTTTTATTTCAGCATTGTGGCCAAGAGGACGCTGTGATGGTAAGGTGTGGGACTAATGTTGAAAGGGGAATTGGTGTTGTGGTCACTGGTACCGCAGGCAGATGATTCCATCCCGGATATCCTGGCCAGAAAGGGGCTGTCTGGGTTGCATCCTTCCTTCTGCTTCCTGCTCTTCTGCTTCCTCCTCTTCTGTTTCCTCCTCTTTGGATTCTTCCCCTTCTGTGTCTTCCTCTTTACTCTGTGAGCGGATGCTGTAAATCTGAAATGACAGCATAAAATGCTGGAAATACTCAGCAGGTCAGGCAGCATCTTGATCTGAGAGGTAAACTCTGTTTCTCTCTCCACAGATGTTGGCTGACCTGTTGTGTATTTGCAGCATTTTCTGCAGCAGCACTCCCTACACACTTTAAGATTCTTTAACATGTATTGTCAGTACTTCAATAAAATTCAAAAAAATTCCGGTCTAAAAGCTTAAATGCAAACTTGCCTGAAAGAATAGCAAAATACTGCAGATGCTGGAAATCTGAAATAACAACAGAAAACGCTGGAAAAACTCAGCAGGCCAGCCAGCATCCATGGAGAGAGAAACTTATCCGAGGAAGGATGATCTTGCCATGGAGGGAGTGCAGTGAAGATTCACCAGACTGATTCCTGGGTAGGAATGACGTATGAGGAGAGATTGGGTCGATTGGGCTTGTACTCGCTGGAGTTTAGAAGAATGAGTGGTGATCTCATTGAAACTTATAAAATTCTAACAGGACTGGACAGACTGGATGCAGGAAGGACGTTCCCGATGGCCGGGGAGTCCAGAACCAGGGGTCACAGTCTAAGGATAAGGGGTAAGTCATTTAGGACAGAGATGAGGAGGAATTTCTTCATCCAGAGAGTGGTGAACCTGTGGAATTCTCTACCACAGAAGGCAGTGGAGGCCAATTCATTAAATATATTCAAGAAGGAGTTGGATATATTTCTTAAGGCTAAAGGGATCAAGGGGTATGGGGAGAAGGCAGGGACAGGGTACTGAATTTGGATGATCAGCCATGATCTCATTGACTGGCGGAGCAGGCTCGAGGGGCCGAATGGCCTACTCCTGCTCCTATCTTCTATGAAACAGAGTTAACGTTTCAAGTCGAAGACCTTTCATCAGAACTGGAAAAAAGCAGGAAAAGGTACAGGTTTTAAAGCAAGTTTAGGGGCTGGGAAATGGGGGAGGGGATGAAAGAACAAAAGGGAAGGTCTGTGATAGGATGGCAGGCAGGAGAAGTAAAGAGGCATTAAGAGATATTCAAGGCAAGAGGAGGTGTTAATGGGACATGTTAAGAAACAAAGGATGGCTCTAGATGGAGTGTGAATTGCACTGGCAGAATGAAAGACAGCTGCCATGTGGGAGGGAAGAAAACAAAAAGCACAAACAAAAAGTGTTTGCATAAAAGATGTGTGTGTCCCTTTAAGAGGCACTGACAGTGCCTCTATCAGTCTGCTGCACACTAGATTTACATGGCAAGCTTAGGATCCAGTGCTGAATTCAGCGCAAAGGTTCAAGTTCACCAAGGTGACATTAAGTCGACATTGCACGCCCTCTGATGTCACCTGCCCCTCATTTCAATCTGCAGGGCGATCGATGTTACCGATAGCACTGCCGGGCCTTGGAAAATGGCGGACGCCACGGGACCTGCCACCTTTTGGCTGGTAAAAATTTTAGAGAGAACAAAACAAAGAATGGGGCTCTCACATGGGGAGAAGGCAAACCTCGAATAAAGATGAACAAACTTAAAAAATCTTAAAAAAAACATTTTGTAAAAATTTTAACTTTTATTAAAATGGATACATTTCACACTGCACAAAATTTAAATTAGTTTTTCAGGCCCACGACCTTTGTTTAACAGTCACTACGTTGTTAAAACCCCAGTTACACATAATCCCTTTGGGTCTAACTTTTAGTGGGGAATTTAACAGTGCAATTACTGTGGAACAGCCGAAGTTTTCTTCAGTTGCCCTGATTTGAGTGATTACACAGATTGCCGGCTGTGTGTGTGTGGGGTGGGGTTGCGGGGAGGCAGGGCACAACGCAGACAGTGTCGGAGCAGTGAATGACAGACCACTACTTCAGGATTTCCATGCGCCAAATCCCAAAGTGGCGGTCAGTTTCAAAGGCGCAATAACGGCGAACGCTGCCAGTTCGCCATCATCCAGACTGCAAATTCTGGGCCAATATATGTGTGTGTGTATTTGTTGGAATTATGAGCATTTGACTTGGGATTTTGATTATGTACCAGTACCTAAGTCATCTCAAAACATTAAATAAATATATTAAATTAAAATAGTTCTGTTAAGAAGGAAAGTACTTCTAACCAGCAATCCCATTAGGATTTGAAAAGTTAAGCAGTAAGTCAAATCCTCTGTAAAAAAGGTTAAGTATAAGATGGCAGAAGGTAATTGCTTATCAGTTTAATTAATTAGGAACTTACAACTCAATGGTAAATGTGCAAATGTAGTAAAAAAATAAAATCTTTGAATTATGCTTTAATGTTTTAATCACATCCTTGCTCTGCATCAGTTGAAATTCTGCATGGTATAGTTTTCAGGTTATAGACATGCTGAGATTATAGAGATTTTTTTTTAAAAAAGCTTAAATGAAATCCAAGTCTATATTTTTATAAGCGCTACGAAATAAATATAGTTCTAAGTTTTTTGAATTTTTTATCCAATTTTTCCTTCATAGCAAAAAACAATATCAAAGTCTTGGGGGAAAATGGTAAATTTTGTGCTGATACAGTTGAGAGACATTGCTGGGATACAGAACAAATTTCTCAATTTTTAACCAGTGTCAGTGTCAAGCATTCTCGTGTCTTCTACAATCGATCCAGGATTGAATCAGATATGAGCAAAGCTCCTGCTACATTTTCTCACAATCTGTCTTAACACATCCACTTTGACATTTCTGTCGCTAATGCCAGTCAGCTTATTCTGTGCCATTTAGTCATGATGGGCACTTTTGTGCTAACTTCCTGTGACCGCTAGAAACTGAGCTAAGGCTGCCCCATATCAATTTATATTGGTCACATGTAGTTGCGCTGAGGGAGCTGGAAATGAGAGACTTACACAAAACAACAGGGACAATATTAACGCAGAGACAGGATTTGAGTGGGTGGGGGTGATAGTGGGCGCAAAACGCTGAAGATCATTGGACGCGTGGGAATGTCTGATTTCAACAGGGATGCACCATTATCGTTTTACTCCTGAGTTTCGCACCTCCAATGCACGTGAGTGGGTATGATGCACTTCCACGTGGCAGAAATTCACCTCGACTATTTAAAGGACCAATGTACAGATGGAATTTGGAAGAGTTGGGACCATTGTAGAAGGGAGAGAAAAATTTAGAGATGGAGCCAGGAAGGGCAGAGGCTGTGCCCTGGTTCAAAAAAGCATCACTTGATGTACTGGTGGGTGCAGTGAGGGCTGGGAAGGAGGTGCTATTCCCCAGGAATGGCAAGAAGAAACCTGCTGCTGTGACAAAGAAGTGGAGATGCCGGTGTTGGACTGGGGTGGACAAATGTAGGAAGTCACACAACGCCAGGTTATAGTCCAACAGCTTTATTTGAAAACACAAGCTTTCAGAGTGCTGCTCCTTCATCAGGTGAAGTGAAGAGAAGCATATAGGCACAGCATATATAGTCAGAGAAAACTGCCAGATGATTACAGGTAATCTTTCTAACTGCTCTTTATCACACCTCGGCAGAGAGATAATCACAGCAATCAAAGGTGTGAATGGTGTCCAAACAGGTCAATCAGGAAAACATTACATCAAAGAACAATGAGGTGGGGTCACAAGGGGTCAAATATTGCAGATGCTGGGGATTGTATGAAAAACAGAAAAAAACAAAAAACTTTGCTGGAAATCACAGCAGGTCCGGCCGCATCTGCGCAGAGAGAACAAGCCAACGATGAATCGAGTCTGGATGACTCTATGTCAGGTGGGGTTACATCTAGCGTGACATGAACCCAAGATCCTGGTTCAGGCCATCCTCATGAGTGCGGAACTTGGCTATCAGTTTCTGCTCGACGATTTTGCATTGTCGTGTGTCTCGAAGGCTACATTGGAGAATGCTTACCCAAAGACGGAGGCTGAATGTCCTTGACTGCTGAAGTGTTCCCCGACTGGCAGGGAACACTCCTGCCTGGCAATTGTTGTGCGGTGTCCGGTCATCCATTGTCGCAGTGTCTGCATGGTCTCGCCGATGTACCATGCTCCGGGGCATCCTTTCCTGCAACGTATGAGGTAGACAACGTTGGCCGAGTCACATGAGTATGTACCATGTACCTGGTGGGTGGTGTCCTCACGTGTGATGATGGTATCTGTGTTGATGATCTGGCATGTCTTGCAGAGGTTGCCATCGCAGGGTTGTGTGGTGGCATGGTCGTTGTTCTCCTGAAAGCTGGGTAATTTGCTGCGAACGATGATCTGTTTGAGGTTAGGTGGCTGTTTGAAGGTGAGTAGTGGCGGCGTGGGGATGGCTTTAGCGAGGTGTTCGTCATCGTCGATGACATATTGAAGGCTGCGGAGAACATGGCGTAGTTTCTCCGCTCCAGGGAAGTAATGGACGACGAAGGGTATGCTGTTGGTTGTGTCCCGTGTTTGTCCTCTGAGGAGGTCTATGTGATTTTTCGCTGTGGCCCGTCGGAACTGTTGATCGATGAGTCGAGCGTCATATCCCGTTCTTACGAGGGCATCATTCAGCGTCTGTAGGTGTCCATCGCATTCCTCCTCGTCTGAGCAGATCCTGTGTATTCGCAGGGCTTCTCCATAGGGGCTAGCTTCTTTAATGTGGTTAGGGTGGAAGCTGGAGAAGTGGAGCATCGTGAGGTTGTCCGTGGGCTTGCGGTAGAGTGAAGTGCTAAGGTGTCCGTCTTTGATGGAGATTCTTGTGTCCAAGAATGAAACCGATTCTGAGGAGTAGTGCATGCTGAGTTTGATGGTGGGATGGAACTTGTTGATGTCATCATGTAGTCTTTTCAGTGATTCTTTGCCGTGGGTCCATAGGAAGAAAATGTCGTCGATGTATCTGGTGTATAGAGTTGGTTGTAGGTCCTGTGCAGTGAAGAAGTCTTGCTCGAACTTGTGCATGAAGATGTTAGCATATTGGGGTGCGATTTTGGTCCCCATGGCTGTTCTGTGTGTTTGGGTAAAGAACTGGTTGTCGAAGGTGAAGACATTGTGGTCAAGGATGAAGCGGATGAGTTGTAGGATGGCATCTGGAGATTGGCTGATGTTGGTGTTGAGAACAGAGGCTGTCGCAGCGATGCTGTCATCGTGGGGAATACTGGTGTAGAGTGCCGAGACGTCCATCGTGGCGAGGAGTGTTCCTGGTTCAACTGGTCTGTGGGTGCTGAGTTTCTGTAAGAAGTCTGTAGTGTCGCGACAGAAGCTGGGGGTTCCCTGTACGATGGGTTTCAGGATGCCCTCGATGTATCCAGAGAGGTTCTCACACAGGGTTCCACTGCCTGATACGATAGGACATCCGGGTGTGTTGGCTTTTTGTATCTTTGGGAGGCAGTAGAAGTTTCCCACGCGGGGAGTGCGTGGGATGAGAGCGCGTAGGATGCTCTGAAGGTCTGGATCGAAGATCTTGATCAGTCTGTTGAGTTGTTGGGTGTGTCCTTTGGTCGGATCTGCGGGTAACTGTCTGTAGTATTCCTGGTTGTTCAGTTGTCGGTATGCTTCTTTGCAATAGTCCATTCTGTTCTGTATGATGATGGCTCCTCCTTTGTCTGCTGGTTTGATGACGATGTTGCAATTGGTCTTGAGAGCATGGATGGTGTTGTGTTGTGCTCGGGTGACATTCTGGACTGTCTTGTGAGTGCGGCTGATGAATCTGGCATTGATGCATCTCCTGACAGCTTGAGCATACATGTCAAGTTTAGGGCAGCGGCCCTCCGGAGGGGTCAAATTTGACTCTTTCTTCTTCGGTTGCTGCACCGCGGATCCCTCTGTCTGCTGTTCCGGATTTTCCTGACTGACCTGTTTGGACACCATTCACACCTTTGATTGCTGTGATTATCTCTCTGCCGAGGTGTGATAAAGGGCAGTTAGAAAGATTACCTGTATACATCTGGCAGTTTTCTCTGACTATATATGCTGTGCCTATATTCTTCTCTTCACTTCACCTGATGAAGGAGCAGCGCTCCGAAAGCTTGTGTTTTCAAATAAAGCTGTTGGACTATAACCTGGCGTTGTGTGACTTCCTACATTTGTGACAAAGAAGGTGTGGCTAGCAGTGCCCGAGGAGGTTAGTAGCTTGAGTATAATGCTCCAATACTGGATTTATTGAAGGAAGCAGTTTAGTGACCTAACCAGGTCAGGAAAGGTGAGCATAGTTGTAGATTCATTTACATCCTGTAGTGCCCACCGCCCCTTTACTCTGTCTTGTCAAGTGTACTTCATCACATCGCTCCTCACAGCCACTTAATTCACAGCAGCAGCCATTGCTCCGTTCTATGCACTTCCTCACCTCCCACTTCTTCTATCCACCAATGCCACTCACTCCAATTCCTATGTAATGTGATACCACCTCAGCCAGCTCACCCGATTTTCAGCACATATCCTCAAATGGTGCCACTCGTGATGCAACTGCCTGATAGTCAGCGTCACCGAATGCATTGCTTCAATCAGATGCACACATGCCTTACAGACACTCATAGGTCTGTTGTGCCCCCTTGCAGGTGATGATAGCTGCAGGGGTTTTAGATCGCAGAGATTTCTCTCTCTAGAGGCCTCTCTCTCTTGCACAGTAAAACCTTGAGTGGTTCGACCCACTCGCCACTTAGATTCTGTACTCTGGACTTTGGGGCAGGAACTACAATGTAGAGAAAACTCTTGTAGACCAAGTTTGATGAAAACGAAATGAAGTTTTATTGCATATGGAAAAATAAATCAAATGCAAGCAGATAAGAGAGTACATGGGAGGGAAAAACACAAACAAATCATAACGACACAATACTAGCTAAGGCAAATACAGGCATCTTATACTCTACAAAAATCATCATGAAATAAGGAAACACACAGAATATCGAGGGACAACAACTCATGGTAATTGTACCCTTAAATCCACCCCCTTAAACCTATCTAGATCTGATTGTGAAGGGCCAGAAACATGCTCACCAATCCAACTAGGAAGTGCAAGGTTTTGAACCAGTCTGCGTTTGATCCTTTCAGGCATTCCGTCTCCACGTGGATCGTGGAGCCCCAGCGAGCTGCGCCACACCTCTCCTGAGGTGGGGGTCGGGGGCAGCTGGACACCGGCTGGTTCTGGATGTCAGCGGGGTCAGGGATCGTCGGCTCGACCCCGGTCAGAGGAGCCTTGGGATGGCCTTCATCGTTTCTTTTGTTTATTTTTGTCTCTTCTCCTGAGTTGGGAGAGGGCCTCTCGTTTTTGTCAACGGCCCGGGGTTGGTCGATGATCTCCCGATGTTTGACCCTGGGGCGGGACGCCGGCTCGAACGGTCTTCTTGAAGGCGGCTTAATCTTCTTCGTCTTCCTCCGATGGTGGAGAGGAGTATGCTGATCTTCTCCCAAACCAGCTCCTCTTTACCCAGCTCAACAACCGCCGGATTCCACTCCTCGAATTCGACTCTCCAACGACTCAACTCTCCGACCACTGTGACTCACTGTAACTCTAACTGTAACTCCTCCAATTATACTTTTCCTTCAGGAGCCTCCACTTCCCGCCCAAAATCAGGTTAGTCTTTGTTTAACTTTTCGCGGGCTGGGAGCACAGTGGGGTAGTTATTATATTTTAAAATAGTTTAGATGGCCGGTAAAGGCCCATCTCTGGTCTGGAATGACCTTCATTGTTTTTAATGTCCTGCTGATCTTGTTATCTAGTCCTTGGTGCTGTTCTCATGAATATGAAATTGTCCCCTTTTGTCTGTGTCAACATTTAGATTGCCTCTGTCTCCAGGCCGATCTTGACTGGATCTGCATCTAATCCATATGTATATGTGTGGGTCTGGTTTCGTTCTCTCAGAAACGGCTTCCAGAACTTACTGTCGGTTGAATCCACAAAGCTGTCTGAGGTTTCACGGGAACCATTTTGAAATGTCCCAATAAGCCGGTCACGTGGTATGGTGGCCATTTTGTATGCCCCTTTTTCTGGGCTTCTTTTAAAACAGTCTTTAAAAATCATGGCCTCTTCTGCCATTTGACACTTTATAATATAAAGTTCAATTTTGCGAATCCTACACTCCCCCCTGATGATACTGCAACTTGCTTGAAGTATCATAATTCTGGGTGAGCAAAATTTTCTGACTTTCCACAATCAAACCATCCCCTGTATTTACCTAACTATGACCCCACGACACATGCATTTCCCATTTCAGAAAAATATCTAGTGTACATTTAGCATCTACAGAAGGCAATACCTTGGAGTTAAAATCTGTCAACTTACTTCCAGGCGTGGAGGGGGGCCTTATACCCCTACATCATCTAGTGCATACACATTACCCTTTTAATAATAACACATCTAATTCAAATGTAAAAAGAAAATAAAGTACACACACGAAAATTCAAAAATGCACATGAATACATATCAAAAATAATACAGAGGAGGGAGGGAACGTTTTATCCTTATACAAAGCAGCAAAAATCTAAACGGGTGTCTCTTCTTCTACCCGCATATAATGCTCCCTCCATTCCTCTCTATTCTCATACTTTTGCAAATGTTTGACCTTTTTACAGTGTACAAACAGTAAATAAGCTACAATGACAACCTGGCACACTACAAGAATGTGGGAGGCTATCCTAATCCAAGAAGGGACTTCTATATTAGTGAAATAACAACAGAAAAAGCTGGAAAAACTCAGCAGGTCAGGCAACATCCGTGGAGAGAAATTTGAGTTGACGTTTCGGGTTGGACCCTTCTTCAAAACTGGAAAGAAAAGAAACTAGATCGAAGGCAGGGCTGCGATCGGACAAAAGAATAAAAGAAACAAAAGAAGTAAAAGAGATTAGAAGCTAGACGAGATGGTAATAGGCTGGGATTAGGTGTAAAGTGTACTGGCAGGGCAAAAGATAGCTGCCAGGTGTGAGAGAGAAACAAAAGGAAAGGGGGGGGGAAAGGAGTGGAACAAATACAAGAGAAAATGAAATGGGGGCCCAGCTTATGATCTGAAATTGTTGAACTCGATATTGAGTCCGGAAGGCTGCAGACTGCCTAATCGGAAGATGAGGTGCTGTTCCTCGAGTGTACGTTGAGCTTCCGTGGAACAATACAAGAGGCCAAGGACGGTGAGGTCCGAGTGGGAATGGAGCGGTGAATTAAAATGACAGGCGACCGGAAGCTCGGGGTCTCCCTTACGGACTGAACGGAGGTGTTCCGCAAAGCGGTCACCCAATCTGCGTTTGGTCTCCCCAATGTAGAGGAGACCGCATCGTGAGCAGCGAATACAGTATACTAGATTGCGAGAAGTACAAGTAAATCGCTGTTTCACCTGGAAGGGGTGTTTGGGGCCCTGGACAGTGGGAAGGGGGGAGGTATAGGGGCAGGTGTTACATCTCCTCCGCTTGCACGGGAAGGTGCCAGGTGAAGAGGAAGGGCTGTTTGGGGTGATAGAGGAGTGGACTAGGGTGTCTCGGAGGGAGCGGTCCCTGCGGAATGCTGAAAGGGGAGGGGAGGGGAAGATACGTTTGGTGGTGGGATCACTTTGGAGGTAGCGGAAATGCCGGAGGATGATCCGTTGAATGTGGAGGCTGGTGGGGTGAAAGGTGAGGACAAGGGGAACCCTATCGTGGTTCCGGGAGGGAGGGGCAGGGGTGAGGGCAGGAGTGCGGGAGATAGAACTGACATGGTCGAGGGCAGTGTCAACCACAGTAGAGGGGAATCCTCGGTTGCGGAAAAAGGACGACATGTCTGAAGCACTGGTGTGGAAGGTGAACTGGTCCCACCACGGTGGGGTCACTATGTCCAATATGTCTGCCCCTATCTCTAAAGTCTTCTGCTCCAGTGTGTAGAAGTGTTTCTGTGAAACAACAACAGCTTTTAATATCTTGGTGAGGTGTTCAGGGAGAGGGGGAATGATATACCCAAAATGTGCAATGAATCGCTGCAGATCGGTGAAATTCTCTTTAACAGTGATGTGAACAGTGGAAGGTTCAGGGATGGGGACAATTCGCTCTTGGGCCACTTGAACTTCTGCCCTGGGCTTGAAACAGATGCTGCTGTCACTGACCAGACACCAACTGTGCTGTCCATGTTGGTAGTGGGGCGCTGCAGTGGTGACACAGTATGTCCCACCTGCTATATATGCCACCTGCGGGGGCACATGACCTTGTGCCATTGCCTCCATGGTGCAATTGATAGGCTTCACGCCAGCAGTTTTGAACCCGCACTGTGGTTTTGAATGGGCATTCAAGTGCTGGGGCACGGGATGATGTGTGCTCCCCGGCTCTGGCACCCTGAGAGGTCGGTACCCATCATTGCATGCTCCCATCGAATGACGTAAGGTGGGACCCCTGTGTAGCGAATGTGCGCACCCCCCTCTATGACTCCAATGTTCTCCACCCTGTATACCGGGGTGGGTTTAGTTGTCTTTCCCATCACCGACATTCTTACCACTATACCCATAATGGTATGATTAGACTGTCCACAGTCCATTGGTACTGGGTAGGCCTCTGAAGCTAGTCTGAGCTGACATGGACTCAATGCATTCTCAAAAGGGTGGAGGGCTGCGAGGTGCTTGTTGCTGATCCAGGAGGGGACTAAACCTTGTTTCAAATCCTCCAGGTTACTGCGGCCCTCGCCCAGTAACCACGCCCCATATAGCACATAAGCTTCGTTCTGCGCAGCCTGATCGGATGCGTTCCTATCCTCCCTGATGAGAGCATTTACCGTTCTGGTGTGTTTCTCCAGCTCAGCTATAATTTCGTTTAAGTGTAGTGTCATAGCTTGGTCATCATGTAACTCAGTACCCACTACCTTATTCTCATCAGTCAGTATCTTTCTTAACTGTGTTTTCAGACCATTGATCTGGGTTTGCAGCTCCACATCATCCAGTGTGTTGATGACGGAAGTTCCTGTATTAAAAGCTGTGAAAATATCATTTACTGCACTCCTTCTTTGTCTCCCTACTCTGTCCAAGACCTCATGTGGTGTGGTGTACAATTCGGCTCTGTCGACATCGGCAATGTCGAATTCGTAAAACTGTTTAAACATGTTTGTTAACAGGACCTGGTATAATTGCTCCGTTTCCCTGGGGCACCACCCTGGCAATCGTACCTCGGTGAGGTTTAAAATCACCGAAGCCACCGCGTAGTGGACAACTTGGTACAGTACCTGACCTGTGGGTACCAATACCAATCCATTCCCGGGTCCCTTTGTTGTGGTGGGGCACCCTTCCTTGAGAGCTTTTGCTACCGGAACTGTGGGCAGGGACTTGTGGGGTCGGGTGATGAGCTCAGTGGCGTTTACTGGGATCTGAGAGTATGGGACTCCGCACGCCCGTGTGCTGATGTCCCACCTCATTCCTTGTCCAGCATCCTGCCACTGTCTTTGGAAAAAGATGGAGACGCCTGTGGGGCAAGCGCGTTCTGAACCCCACATACAGATGTAGATCCCCTCATCTGGTTCCCACCATTTGTCCCAACAGACACTCAACCCGCCATGAGTTCCCGTAATAGTCTGATGGGTGTTGTTACCCAGTCTCTCCCACTCCACAGTGGAGTTCTTCATGGTGCTGCTCAACTTGCGCAGCCACCACCAACGATCCAAAGGTACATGTCCCAGACAGTTCAAACAAATCTTCTTTCCCACGGTGATGCTGATCCTGGGTGCAATGATCCGCACCCTGGGGCACATCAGAGACGTTTCTCTGTATGTGAACCCCGTCTGGCTGGAGTATTCAGTAGAGTTCGACCCCAGCCAGCCTGGCCACCTTCCTTCATGGAAGTAGGCAGCAGTCTCTTCAGCGTCCCGTGGGCCGGTTCCATCAGCCGCGATGGGGCCTCTGTTGCCAGAGCACCCGTAAATCGTGGAGTCCTTGGTGCGGCCCCGATAGGCCCAGCTCCACCCGATCGTTATTAATGCGACGAGGATCCCTCTCATCTTTTCTGGCTCCTGTAACAGATCACAAAATATAGCCAGGCTCCCGAGAGATTCTGGCTTAGGTGACGGCATGATCGCATCTTTCGACCTCGATCCAAAAATACACACATACTGGGCAGATTTTGAAACTACTTAAACTCTAATCCCCTTAATATTTACATACCTTAAACTTAAACTTAAACTTAAACTTAACTTATGTACAGTGCCGCCCGTCCCCGGGCGGCTTGCCTAATCCCTGATTGGATGGCAGCTCGCCGCTCCCTGTGGCGGGGCTGCATTGACCTGTGGCTTGGGTTCCCCGCAGCCTTTTGCTGTTAATCGGGGACTGCGTTTTGTCAAGGATTTCTCAAGTCGGCGTTTACTGGGAGCGGGAGACTCGGGCCAAGGTTTTACTGGCTGAGGCGTTCGAGTCGACCTGCGAAAAGGTACTTTGGGTGTTGCTCCCTTAGCGAGTGGCCCTTCGGGTGGGACCTTAGCTCTCACAGCCCGTGGCTCTTCCACGAGTGTGTGCTTCGGCTCCCTCCCCTCAGGCTCCGCCCCTTTAGGATTCGGGCAGGTTCCCTTGGCGAGTGGACCTTTGGGTGGGACTTTAGCCCACACAGCCCGTGGCTCTTCCACGACTGTGGGCTTCGGCTCCCTCCCCTCAGGCTCCGCCCCTTTGGGATTTGGGTCTGTGGCAGACAACTCCTCCTCACCTGTCCCTACAGGTGGAGGATCTCTGACCCCAATTTCTACCTCCCCCACGCTCGAGTCGAGGGCGGGACCTCCGTCCTCTGACTCCACCTCCTCCAGAATCGTGTCGAGGGCGGGACCTTGTTGTTCGGGCCCCTCCTTGTCCAAGTCCCAGGCCATAGGGGAAGCCTCCCCCCAGGTGGGCAGGACAGCTTCTCCTTCCAAGCAGGCTACAACGCCAGCTTGTGTGGTCTGTGACTCATCGCACGCCTCAGGCTGAGGATCTTTACCCTCAGACCTGGCTTCGGTTGCTGATGCTCTTGCACCCGGTTTAAACAGTGTGCACCGCTTCATGTGAAACCACTTGTTGAATCGGGAAACCTCTACTGCGCGACTGGCATGGACCGGTGGATTTTTCACCGCTTCCGGTCTATCCTCCTGGTCTACGGCTCTCTTGCCAGCGCATAGGGTTAGACGCCTTCGTTGGGTTTTCCTTAACACTCTCTATCTCTTCCACATGTGGCATAGTGGTTAGCACTGTTGCCTCACAGCGCCAGGGACCCGGGTTCAAATCCGGCCTCGGGTGACTGTCTGTGTGGAGTTTGCACTTTCTCCCCGTGTTTGCGTGGGTTTCCTTCGGGTGCTCCGGTTTCCTCCCACAGTCCACAGATGTGCGGGTTAGGTTGATTGGCCATGATAAAAAAAATTGACCCTTAGTGTTAAATACATGGGGTTACGGGGTTACGGGGATAGGGCTTGGGTGGGATGGCTGTCGGTGTAGGGACCGGGTGCTAGGGTTTGGATGATCAGCCATGATCTCGTTGAATGGCGGAGCAGGCTCGAAGGGCCGAATGGCCTACTCCTGCTCCTATCTTCTATGTTTCTATGTTTCTATGTTTACCCGCTCCCCAGAGACAATGATTTCTCAGGTCCACGTGGATCCTGTGGGCCACCAAGAAATCGGACCCCAGGACTCCCGTTCCACCTCCCACCTCCCACTTCATTAGTGTACACTTCCACGTGGTGCGGAGTGGTCCTAAACGAATGGAGAGGGGAAGGGAATGTGCGCCAGCCTGTTCTTGGCCCGTGTAGCCTGACAGGAGGTATGGGACCCCGTTGGACAGAGGCGAGGTGGTGGAGTTATCTGCGTGGATTACGGGGCATGATGCTCCCGTATCCAACAAATAGGTCCCTTTACCTCCTCCACTTCCATCTCCATGAGGGGTCGTCTCCATACATCATATCGCAGCGCACACAGCTGCACCGACTCTAGTCATTTGGGCACAACGGTCGGGGTTTCGGGCACAACAAGACCGGTGGTGACAGCTATTTTCCCCTGTGAAATCATCAGAGACCGCATTGTCTCTATGATCGATTCAATCGCACCGGGATCCATAACTGCACCAGCTCCTTGTGCTGGGGCAGGAGCTATGGCTTGGGTTTGGGCTGGTGCTGGGGCAGCGGTCTGGCCTTGGGCTTCGACTGTGGGAAATTTCCCTTTATTATCCTTCCACGGATTTCTACAGTCCTTGCGCCAATGTCCATCCTTCCCACACCCGTAGCAACTGAGCTTGGCTTGGACAGGGCGATTCCCCTCCTAACGCCACTCCTTCTTGCTTGGGGCTGCGGGTTTTGCCTCATGCACCTTTCCCTTCTGGGGAGGTGTTTCCTGACCTCTACAGTTCTTGTATGCAACATTTAGCTGACGGAGTACCATCTCCTCCGTGACACCGGGACCTTGGGGGTCAAACCATGACCTGGCTAGGGCTCATATCTCTGGCAAGCTGTTGGTAACCAAGCAACAGAGCCAATGAACCCACTGTTCTACGCTCATTGCAGCCCGCTCAGGCATACCCGGACAGCTGCGTCGATACACTGGCCACAGCCTTTCTGCGAAAACCCGAGGGGGTTCTCCAGATAGCTGCACGGTCCCTTCTACACAGTCGAATGGACTACCGTCGTCCACTCCCATCACTTCTAAAACTTCCTCCCTGAGATCCGTATACCCTTTCCGTCCCCTCTTACTCTCATCTGAGAGGCACTGAAGGATTGTGCAATCCAGGGAGAAAAGCAACAGTTTCACCTGTTCCTGTTCATCACAGTCATTAATGGCTGCTGTCTCCTCTATCTCCCTGAAATGAATCGAGGGATCTCCCTTTACAGTGAGTCGTGTGAGGTGGCTCATCATGGACCTTAATTGTGGGGCAGCGTAGGGCACCACGAGTTGGCTCTGGTGGGGTCCGACATCGCCATTGGCGGCGTTGGGACCGAACCTCTGGTGCCGAGCGGGATACATTGGTGCCTGTCCCGGCTTTGCTACCAGTGGCTGTTCTTTCTCACATTCCACCTCCACTACCTCCTCTTTTACCACCCCCTGTTTTTCCAGCCAAGTCTCACTATAGCTCCATGGTGCTGAGGGCTCGGTGGCTGGTATCACAACTACCTCAGCTGGAATCGGCTGTTTTGATTCCTTTAAAAAGTCCATGTGACTGGCTTTCGGGCTGACGAGACACACCATGCATTTTGCCTTAACCAGGGCCGTTCTTCGGTCCTCTATGGTCTTTTGGCAGGGGCCGTGGTCTGTGCTCTCAAACCCATGCTTGAGGGCTAGCTTGTAAGCTGCCTTAACCTCCACTACTCTCTCCTCCTGCGCTCTTAGCTGTTGTGCGAGGCTGGCTTTTTTCTCCCATATCCTCATTTCATTGATCTTTGCCTCAGTAACCTGGCACTCCAGGTACTCTATCCTAGCCTGATGTTGACTAGCTACCACTTGGCATTCCTGATTTAGCGCTTGAAGCGCTGTGATGAGTTTTTCCTCACCCATGGCCTTTTCCTCTATCTCTGCTGCCTGGGTTGTGATCCTGGCTGCCTGTGCTGCAACGACTCGGTCCAAGATCTGGACCTGCTTCTTGTAACACGTCAGCCACACTGCCTTCTGCACTGACTTCTTATGCTCTTTGCTCTCTGTCCACCTGATGGCTGCGTCCACCGGACGCCCATCCAGTAAGAGATCGGAAATCCACTGTTTAGTGAGATTTACCTTGCCAAAGACATAATCCGCTATCCACTCATCCATTGCATTTCGACCATTCAAACTTGGATCTACTACATTGCAATCCTACTGCCAGAGTCCTGCCACGGTCGCCATTTCCTGTAGGGGTTTTAGATCGCAGAGGTTTCTTTCTCTAGAGGCCTCTCTCTCTCTTGCACAGTAAAACCTTGAGTGGTTCGAAACACTCGCTCCTTAGATTCTATACTCTGGACTTTGGGGCAGGAACTACAATGTAGAGAAAACTCTTGTAGACCAAGTTTGATGAAAACAAAATGAAATTTTATTGCATATGGAACAATAAATCAAATGCAAGCAGATAAGAGAGTACATGGGAGGGAAAAACACAAACAAATCATAATGACACAATACTAACTAAGGCAAATACAGGCATCTTATACTCTACAAAAATCATCATGAAATAATGAAACACACGGAATATCGAGGGACAACAACTCATGGTAATTGTACCCTTAAATCCACCCCCTTAAACCTATCTAGGTCTGATTGTTAAGGGCCAGAAACATGCTCACCAATCCAACTAGGAAGTGCAAGGTTTTGAACCAGTCTGCGTTTGATCTTTTCAGGCGTTCCGTCTCCACGTGGATCGTGGAGCCCCAGCGAGCTGCGCCACACCTCTCCGGAGGTGGACACCGGCTGGTTCGGGATGTCGGCAGGGTCGGGGATGGTTGGCTCGACTCCAGTCAGAGGAGCCTCGGGCTGGCCTCCATCGTTCCATTTGTTTATTTTTGTCTCTTCTCCCGAGTTGGGAGAGGGCCTCTCATTTTCGTCAACAGCCCGGGTTGGTCGATGATCTCCCGATGTTTGACCACGGGGCGGGATGCCGGCTCGAACAGTCTTCTTGATGGCAGCTTATTCTTCTTCGTCTTCCTCCGATCGTGGAGAGGGGTTCACTGATCTTCTCCCAAACCAGCTCCTCTTTACCCAGCTCAACAACCGTCGGATTCCACTCCTCGAATTCGACTCTCTAACGACTCAACTGTCCGACCACTGTGACTCACTGTAACTCAAATTGTAACTCCTCCAATTATACTTTTCCTTCAGGAGCCTCCACTTCCCGCCCAAAATCAGGTTAGTCTTTGTTTAACTTTTGGCGGGCTGGGAGCACAGTGGGGTAGTTATTATATTTTAAAATAGTTCATATGGCTGGTAAAGGCCCATCTCTGGTCTGGAATGACCTTCATTGTTTTTAATGTCCTGCTGATCTCGTTAACTAGTCCTTGGTGCTGTTCTCATGAATATGAAATTGTCCCCTTTTTTCTGTGTCAACATTTAGATGGCCTCTGTCTCCAGGCCGATCTTGACTGGATCTGCATCTAATCCATATGTATATGTGGGGGTCTGGTTTCGTTCTCTCAGAAATGGCTTCCAGAACTTACTGTCGGTTGAATCCACAAAGCTGTCTGAGGATTCGCAGGAACCATTTTAAAATGTCCCAGTAAGCCGGTCACGTGGTATGGTGGCCATTTTGTATGCCCCTTTTTCTGGGCTTCTTTTAAAACAGTCTTTAAAAATCATGGCCTCTTCTGTCATTTGACACTTTACAATATAAAGTTCAATTTTGCAAATCCTACACTCCCCCCTGATGATATTGTAACTTGCTTGAAGTATCATAATTCTGGGTGAGCAAAATTTTCTGACTTTCCACAATGAAACCATCCCCAGTATTTACCTATCTATGGCCCCATGACACATGCACTTCCCATTTCAGAATCCTACAGAGCGTAAAATACAAGTGAGAGGACTGGAGGTGGACTACCACAGATTGTACAGTTGACATCTGCAGAGCAGGAGGCCATGGAGATCAGTGGGATATTAGCGCCCCTACAAGACTAAGTCATGTTGACTTGATTTCAGCACCAAATGAAATATGATCACATTAATCATGCTAAATTTCAACATTTTTACATCCTCATGTTTAAATCATATCCGTTTCTTCTCTCCTCCAGGGCTGTCACATGAAGAACAGCAGTAGACAATGTTTCCTCAGAGGAGCTGATTTCTTCTGAGGGTGAACCACACATGCTTACCAGGCACCAGCACAGATTCAGGTACTTCAGTGAGTCCTGTTAGAGCGTTAGGTGGGATCTCATTTGGTGAATCACAGTGAGTGACTAACTGAACCTTTGAGCTAGTAGGGCATCCCTAGCACCATGAGCAGCAATGTGTTCAGCTGGTCCTGTGTTGGGGGCTCCATCTTCAACTTCCTCCTCATCCTCCTCCTTGTCACCATTGGAATCCTTATCAGATGAAGAGTGCTGAGTGGTTTGTTCCTCTTGCACCTCTAGTCCTCATTGCTGCGTTATGTTGTGCAAAACGCAGCCCAACACGATTATCCTAGAGACCCTTACTGGCGAGTACTGAAGGGCGCCTCAAGACCTATCCAACCATCTGAAGCGCCAATGGCTTCCTCGGTGACACATCTGGTTGTCATATGGCTTGCATTGTAACACTCAGTGTTCATTGGTGGGTTTCCTCACAGGTGACATCAGCCAGGTTTGAAGTGGGTATCCTTTGTCGCCTGAGAGCCACCCCATAAAGCTGGTTCCAGGTAAAAACTGGTCGGGGATATTGGACAGTCACAGTATGAAAGTATCATGGCAGCTCCCAGGGAATATGATGCAGACCTGCATGAACATTTTCTTGTTGATTGCACACCAGCTGAACATTGATGGTATGAATTCCCTTGTGACTGATGAATGCTCCTGGTTGATCTGGTGGTGCATGTATTGCCACGTGTGTGCAATCGATGGCAACCTGTGCCTGTGAGAAGCCTGCCAGAGTCGTGAGTCTGTACCAACATGCACCAAGACCTGGACAAAATTCAGGCTTGGGCTGATAAGCAGCAAGTAACATTTGTGTCACACAAGTACCAGGCAATGATCATCTCCAAGAAAAGAAAGTCTAACCACCGCCGCTTGATATTCAATGGCATTACTGACGTAAGAAAACTACTAGGCATTTGGTCTAAGCGTTAAACAAAGCATTAATCAACTGTTTTACAACATGGAGATCTAGTTGTGTCCTTCACTAGTTCCTGTTAAGAATGTCCTGCGCAAGCTGGGCCCATGGCCGAGTATTTATACTCTCCCTGGACAGCGCCACCCGCAGGCTGCTCAGTATTATTTCATGTCTTTTTTCATGAATGCCTGATTCATGTCAATTGCCGTCGTCGAATCCCCCACCTTCAACATCCTAGGGTTCACCATTGACCAGAAACTTAACTGGACCAGCCACATAAATACTGTGGCTACAAGAGCAGGTCAGAGGCTGGGTATTCTGGGGTGAGTAACTCACCCCCTGACTCTCCAAAGACTTTCCACCATCTACAAGGCACAAGTCAGGAGTGTGATAGAATACTTTCCACTTGCTTGGATGAGTGCAGCTCCAACAACTCTCAAGAAGCTTGACACCATCCAGAACAAAGCAGCCCGCTTGATTAGCACCCCACCCAACACCTTAAACATTCTCTCCCTCCACCACTGGTGCACCGTGTCTGCTGTGTGTACCATTTACAAGATGCACTGCAGCAACTCACCAAGGCTTTTTTGGCAGCATCTCCCAAATCCACAAACTCTACCACCTAGAAGGACAAGGGCAGCAAGAGCATGGGAACACCACCACCTGCAAGTTCCCCTCCAAGTCACACAACATCCTGACTTGGAAATATATCGCCATTCCTTCATCATCGCTGGGTCAAAATCCTGGAACTCCATACCAAGTACGTTCATCACATGGACTGTAGCTGTTCAAGATGGCAACTCACCACCACCTTCTCAAGGGCAATTAGTGATGGGCAATAAATGCTGGCCTTGCCAGCGATTGCCACATCCCATGAATGAATATTTTTTTTACCACCTTCTAACCTTTGTTCAGGAGAAGGATGCTCATAATAACAATAAGAGAAGCTCTTATGAAGAGGCAGTGGTAGATATCTTGACAGGAAGCAAAAGATGGGGAGGCTGGAGGAGAGCTTCCAGAAGAATATGTGTGTGCAACTTTTCTGCCTCCTTTTTCATGCCACACTCCTTCACTCACTGCCAGCACATTTGGTTGTTGGAGGCCAATCAGCTCAATACCAAAACATCCCTGCCTACATTCCTCAGGGCAGTGTCCAAGGCCCAACCATCTTCAGCTGCTTCATCAATACAGTTCTCTCCATCAAGCGGTCAGAAGTGAGATGTTTGCTGATGATTGCTTTGTCCTGGATGGTGTCAAGCTTCTTGAGTGTTGTTGGAGCTGCACTCATCCAGGCAAGTGGAGAGTATTCAATTACACTCCTGACTTGTGCCTTGTAGGGATGGAGTTTGTGGTGGGGCCTGAAGACAATGGCTTCGGTTTTCCCTATATTTAATTGGAGTGTGACAAATTAGAGGCAGTGGAGGGGTCGAGAGAGGTGTTTCCTAACTTAGTCACAGGCAAACTTGGATATACAACTCTCTATTTGTTCATCCACTTGTTACATCCCACCAATCGGAGAATATTCCCTTTACCCCTACTCTGTCTCCTACCTCCCAACCCATGTCACAAGGTTACATCCAATTCCATGTGCTTTCATTTTTGCTAGTAATCTCTTGTGTGGAACCTTATCAAATGCCTTCTGGAAGTCCATATAGAAAATGTCTATAGACACCATGTCCACCATGCTAGTGACCTCTCAAAAGTTGAACTCGGATGACATGACATGACCTATTTTCCACAAATCCTCATTGACTCTTTGATTAGCTCATATTTGCCCAAGTGCTCAGTCATTGCGTCTCAGCTCTTCTCATGGATACTTATGTTTTAATTTGTAGTGAGTGAAATGATGTTGATTGTTTTGGGGAGTGTTTTGGTTGGTTTTCTTTCTTTATCTTTTAATTGGCAAATTTCCTTTAATAATCATATTTACCAAGTTCAGATTGTTTTAATCTTTTAAGAGAATGCAATTTGAACTAACCAGCTGCAGGAAATTTGCATATAATTTGCCTATGCCAAGTGTATTATCAGAAATGTAACATTGAACAGTGACACAGGAAGTATGAAATAGCAACAAAAACAACCAGGATTGCTCTACACGTTAATAGCTTTTCATTCACAGAGAGTCCTTATCTTATTTCTTAAATGCAAAAAATAAAAGCCTTCTCAATTAAAATAATCAAATTCTTCAGCACTGGTATCAAAATCCTTGCCAATGTTTAATTAAATTACAAATATGCTTATGACTTGAGGGTTAATTGCCTGCTTCTTGAGTTATTGAATCTAGACTGGTCTAAATTGGTTTTTGTTTTGACCTGCATAATAACCAGATATCATTTGGTAGTGAAAGGTCAGGTGCTATGTAAAGTGAGTTTGTTACTACAATACAGTCGTGAGCAAATTATTTTCAGTCCAAGTGGTTTTCAATAGAGTCAGTCTTCTTTTGTGATGCAGCAGACAGTTTTCCTAGTGCTTAGGAGCACAAATAGGCATTAGTTTTCCCATCATGGATTCAACATTCAAAGCACAGCGCAAGATCTATAAAGCAAATTTAATCATTCTTAAGTAAACAGTTTGAGCAATTTGGTGGCAGTTATACACATAACAAGGTATGAATGAAATTGCCAAATAAGAACCTAACCAACCTAAACACTTTCTGCTGGGTCAAACTGTTTTAAAGTCAAATTTTATGCTTCAACATATGAAATTCGGTGCATTTGCGCCTCTCATTAG
Source organism: Somniosus microcephalus (assembly GCF_052327205.1). NCBI lineage: Eukaryota > Metazoa > Chordata > Chondrichthyes > Squaliformes > Somniosidae > Somniosus > Somniosus microcephalus. The sequence goes on from NC_140988.1 coordinate 196,926,529, forward strand.
TGCTCCTGCAAACGGCTTTTCGCCCAGGCGCGGCACTAAATTCAGCGGGAGTTTAGTGGCAGTGGTAACTGGTAGCGCCCCGCTCCACTGCGCAAGCACCATGCGCTGTGCCCCATTTTCACCCCACCATCAAAATTGGCCCGCGCCCCCTAAATCAGTGCCGGGCGATGACAGCGACCGATTCAGGGGGCGGGAACAGAGTGCCAGGAGGCTCGTGGGGCGATAAGTAAAGGGGAGGTGGAGGGCGGGGGAAAAAAAATTGTCCGACTAACTTGTCGCGGCCCGTTGCCTCTTTGAATGTGGGGTCCGTGCCGCGATCTGGCAGCCCGGCACTTCTCTTGTGTGCCGGGTTGCTGGCCCGGCACCCTGCTCCCCGGTGGTCCAGGTAGGGCCATGCAGAGTTGTGGGCTTGGGCCCTCACCTTTAATGAGGTGAAGTGCCCTTCCATGCGGCAGCGCTACGTGGCCCAGTGCGTAGCGCTGCAGAACACACCGCTCGATATTCAGGGTTAGTGCTCTAAGAAGGAAGTGGCGCACTTTAATCAGCGCTCCACCTCCCTCTTGGGGCACTAAGATTGAAGTTACCGATCGCCGGCACTATTTTTCGCCAAGTACTAAATTTACCACCCAGGCGATGTTAGCGACCCAAAATGGTCGCTAATTAATTTTTCTCCATGTATTTAAACTCTTCCAAGATATTATTATTTCCCTCAGAAGTAGGAATGTTTTGACAGATTTTCTCATTTAACCTAGAAAATTGATAACTGAAGAACAGAGAGGATATTAAGATTACATTTTTTTTACTACTAAATTAGAGAATTCTAGAGCAGGAAGCAGTAATTAAAAAGCCTGTGGGGGAAGCTATTGCAGTTACCATATGCATGCTGCATTTAACATAGTCTTTCTAAATGGTTAGAAGATAATAAAAAACCTCTAAAGTAGGGAAGACGTGTCAATGTTTATAAATTAAAGTGAGCAGTGGGGAATTTCTAATCGGTATTAGAATTTAAGGGTACTGTATCTGCTGTTGGTGGCAGGGGGGATTTTAAGGGTTTTATTGTACTATTTAATTTGATGAGTTTGAGCTAGTTAATCTCCCATCCCTGTTTCTAACGTTTAAAGGAATGCTCAAACTTCATTAAGATTAATTTAAACAGACACATGGTTAAAAACATATTTAAAATTCAGCATTCAGACTGGTTTCCTTTCGGGAAATAACTAAGTATAAGTATGCCAAATCCTGGTAAGGGGTTTGTGTATGTATTGCTTTGCTGCATTGGTATTAGAATGAAAGACTGAAGAACATTGAATCCATCAATCATTTAGACAATTCTCAAATCAACAAGATAATTTTGGTTCATGTCCATCATTACTTTATTATTTAACATATATGCTATATACAAGCTTTGATTGTATCAATTATAACTTTTATCATAAAACTAAATTCAGTTTAACTAAGCAGGTTTGTTACACCAAATTTAATTTAATTTTGGGCTGACTTTGAGTAATCTTTATAAGCAGTCTGAGGTTCACATTTTATGGCAGTTTATTGGCAAATAGAAAATGTCACTCCAGTGTTAAGGGCATATTGAGTGATACAAATTGCAGGCCACATACTATGACAAGAGTTTAATTTAGCACCAGTGAATTGATCACACCAACTGAACCAATTACCTCAGTTAACACACTGCAAAGTTTGGGGGGAAGATTCAGTTGGTTATCACATTCAGTTAGTGCCTGGTGGGGGCGCTAACGGGGCGCTGGTGCAGTAGTGCTGGGGTGAGGCGAATCCAGCGACGCAAGCCGAAAGTGGTGTAATGCCGCCACTACGAGTTACTGCCGGGGATCTCAGCGCCAGGCAGATCATGACGTCAATGAGCGGGGCGCCCGATCTGCAAAATTCATTGTTGCCCTCTGCCCTGGCGCCTCACCCCGACAGCGACAGGGAGAGGAGGCATCCAGCAAGTGGATGCCGGCTCCAGGGGCACTACTTAAAGAGATCATGAGTAATGAGTCGCAGCTGTCATGTTAGTGCTGTTTCACTGCTTCCTTGTCAGTTTGGCATTGTGCAACAGTTTAATTCAGTCATTTAAAGGTTGTTTAGTATCAGGAGTGGCTACTAACAATTAGTTACATTTATTGTCACAACATATCAAAGTGCTACACTTGGTTACATTAATGGGGGCTCTACTGGCAGTCAACCTTGCCCTCCAGGATCTACGGTGGAGGGAGTGGAGGCAGCGAGAAAGATTGGAACATGTAGCAAGAGGGAGGAGAAGGGCCATAAGGGCTCCCAACAGGAGGCCTTACCATCCGAGGGAATTCCAAGAGTACTTCCCCTACCTCCAATTAAGTGAGGAGCAGTGTATTAGAAGGCTCTGCATCAGCAAGATGGTCACCTCTTGCAACCAGACCTTGAGCCTCAGATCAGGGTGACCATGACTCTCTCCGTGGTAGTCAAGGTTACCGTCGCCTCAATTTCTTGGCTAGTGGATCCTTCCACGCTGCAACAGGAGATATAGCTAACATCTCGCAGCTCGCCATCCATTGCTGCATCCAGGAGGTCACAGAGGCTCTCTACAGTACGAGAAGGGATTACATGTCCTTGCCCATCACCAGAGAGAAGCAGGACAAATGTTCATGTGGCTTTGCCAGGATACCCAGCTTCCCAATCGTGCAGGGCACCATTGACTGCACCCATGTGGCTTTGCGGGCACTGCATAACAATCCTGAGCAAAGGCTACCATTCACTTAATGTGCAGTTCATGTGTGAGCACAGACAGCAAATCCTTAATGTGAATTCCTGCTATCCTGGCAGCAGCCACAATGCCTTCATCCTGCGACAGACCGGTGTGCCAGCATGCTTCCAGCCACCACATCAAGCTTCTGGCTGGCTGGTCGGAGATAAGGGCTATCCGTTCTACACCTAGCTCATGACTCCCCTCTGCAACCCCAACACTCCTGCACAGCAGTTATATAATGAGAGCCAAGCAGCCACCAGGAACATCATCGAGCAGACCATTGAGGTGCTCACGCAATGGTTCCGCTGCATTAATCACTCAGGAGGAGCCCTCCAGTACTCAGCTGAGCGGGTGTCCCATTTAATAGTGGTCTGCTGCATGCTTGACAACTTGGCCATCATGAGGGCCCAGCCCTTGCCACCAGGGATTGTGAGACAACCTCAGGAGGAGGGAGCGGGAGAGAGAGAGGAGGTGGAGGAGGATGATGAAGAGGAAGAGGAAGACAAGGAGGAGGAGGAGGAGGAGGAAAAGGAGCGAGGGAGGAGGCAGGCACTCAATCAGCCTTCCGGAAGGGCGGTCCGTGATCACCTCATCAGACTGCGGTTCCAATAAATTAAACCCCAAATCCCCTTTGCTCACCACATCCCCATCATTCCATCCCTGTCATAGGCCATATCACAGCACAAAGCTGAAATGAGAGACACCACAAAATAATCCAAACAGAATTAATAAATTAATCAATTAATCAATTTATCAATAATCAATGAACACATATTTACAACAATACAATAAAATAGCAAAATACTGCGGATGCTGGAAATCTGAAACACTCAGCAGGCCAGGCAGCATCCGTGGAGAGAGAAGCCGAGTTAACATTTCAGGTCTGTGACCCTTCGTCTGACGGATGCTGCCTGACCTGCTGAGTGTTTCCAGCATTTTCTGTTGTTATTTTACAACAACAATATTAACTATTCACCCTTGTGCAATCCCTTAGTGTCCCTTGTTACTGTGCCTTTGCCTACTCTAGTGCTCCTATGAAGTGTTGACCCAATGGCTGCAGCATGGTGGGTGGAAGGCTGCTGAGTGTCTGTGCTGGGGACTTCAGATGGCCCTGCAGGACGCCCTCGACCAGCTCTGGGCCTGGAAGGCCCAGCTGTAGACTGCACCACCTCAGCATAGGCGGCAGAAGTCTGGGCTGGCTGGATGAGAGGCAGCGACAAGGGCAATGGCAGAGTACCAGTGGTGGGAGCAGGAATGCTGTCATCCTGAGAGAAGACAGCAGTTTTCTGCTCCACTGACCCACTATCGCTCCCCTGAGGCAGCACCTCAGCATCCTTTGCAATCTGTTGCAGCACAGATTCTGGCCTGCTGCGACACCGTGAAAGCCCCAGTCAACGGTGGTAGACCCAGCCTCGATGGCAGCAGTCAGAGCTTGCATGGCATCAAGCTGAGGCTGCTTGAGAGAACTGCATTACAGCAATAAGATGTTGATTCGCTTCCACCTGTGCTGCAATGGAAACTGCCAGATCGCCCTTCACACACGACATCAGGTCTGGGTCGCCATGGTCTCTCTCGGAGTCCAGCATCCTTTGCAGACTGGAAATGATGGGCTCCATGGTGTGCGCAGAGCTCTGTGCAATGTTGTAGGTGCACTCATCCACACTCCTTACCATTGCCGAGAGGTTCTCGGGCACCCTTGCCATTGCACCTATCATTTCCGTGTGCATGCCCAGCACCCTTCTTCTAAAAGCCTCCCCATCGAGTTCCTCATTTCAGTCCTGTGCATCAGAACCTGCATGTGAACTCGCCCTCTGGGGAGCTAGCCCCCGAGCTAACCTTTCCACCTGGCCTTGCTGCAGCCTGCTTGCCCCCGGTACATCACCTTATGCAGATCCCGCTACTATACTAGCCTCTAAAGGACACGTAGTGCTTGTATCTGAGCTGGTGCCTGCTGGTGAGATATGCAGTGATGCGGTGTCTTCTTCCCCCTCCTCTCTCTCAATGATACCCTCAGGGAAAGGCTGCTCAGGTGCTTGTTCATTATCTGAAAGCATAAAAACACGAGAATCGGGTTAAGGTGAGGGGAGGGTGCAGGACGGGAGAAATACATGCATACAGCATGATTAGCTGGAAAGTGCAAATGGCTTGTGGGGTGAGGGGGAAGTGGGATGTGAGAAGAAGGAGTAGGGATGAACATACCGTTGATGTCCCCAAGAGGGTCAACGTCACCGGTGGCCATGGCGCCCACAACCTGGCACCCCATAATCTGCAGCACTCGAGTCTCTAGCTCAGATAGTGGTTGGGTGTTGGTTTGTCCCATGCCTGTGAGCTCCTGTGAGCTCCTGTTGTGAGCCACCTTGTCCTGCAAGTTAAAGGAAAGTGTGTGAGTGAGTGTGGGGCAATGTGTTTGGGTGATGTGCCTGCCAAAGTTGAATAGCTGTCATTGTGTGCAAGGTGTGAGATATGGGTGAGTGCTGGAGGTGTGGTGCTTTGGGCAGTGTGTGAAGACTATGGTGGTATGTAGCATTTGTTGAAGCATTGACTCACCCTGACCACCCGAGTGACGTCGTTAATTTTCTTCCTGCACTGTGTGTGGGTCCTGGGGACCACAGTGCTGCCCGAGACATGCTGGGTTACCTCCCTCCACATGGTGGCGAGGGCCTCCTGCCACTTGCCGGGTAGAGCACTGCCCTCCGTCTTTCCACTGCGAACACTAATGCCTCTACTGCATGGTCGCAGAATCTATGGGCTCTCTCCCTGGGGTGTGGATCTGCCATCATTATGGCTGCTTGAGTCGTCTGGCTCCTTCTCCTTGAGCTGCTGCCGTTGGCTGACACAGCTGCACAGCCAACAATGATGAGAATGAGGTTCTGCAGCAGCAACGAACCTCCCCTTTAAAAACTGCAAGGAGCCTGTGGCAATGATGACTTGTGATTAGACTGCACCTGATATTGGTTAGCGCTTTGAGTTTAACACCACTGAGCTGGCCATTAGCGCCTGATTTAGCGCTTCAATCCTTTCTTTGTGCAATGAGACTGAATTTTGCGTGTAGTCTGAAGCATTAATGTCTGGCGCTAATTCTCAAACTTTTCTAAAGTTAGCACTCATTCCTGGGCAAAAATGAATTTCTTCCCCTTTGAGTTTTATAAAACGCATCATACATGCTGACCACCAACTTCAAAACACTGAAACAAATTCAAAAAATGTGACAGCTCAAAAATAACCCTGACTAGAGGCTTCATAATATGTGAAGACAGAAAGTCAGACTGAAAGTGTAGTAGGATATGGGCTTGTCATAAGTTAAGCTGCCCAAAAAACAGCCCTAAATATATTCTAATGACACATGAAGGGGAGAATTTTATAAGGCAAGAATGGGTGCACTGGGCTGGTGAGTAGTTAAATTTGGTGAAAAGATATCGCGACTGCCACCCTGCTCCATCACGCTGACTTCTGTGTTTACTGAGGTGCATTTGGCTTCATGCAAGTAACCTGCTTGCCGGAGTCAGCGTGATGATTAGCGCAGGTGAATGGGCAATGAAGACATGCTTTAAGTTGATAATTGGATGCAAATGAGGGCCTTTTACAGGAATTTAACTTTTCTTTAGATTTAATGCCTCCAGCACAGGTTTCCTGTGGCTTGGGAAACTGAGCAGTAAAAAGGAGGCGAGTTGCAGGTGCTCTTCATGGGGGTCTTAATAAATGCTCAGTGTTCACAGCTCCTTTATCAGCTCTCTCTGGCAAATGTTTAGCAGAAACTTCTTCTCACCATACAGGTATGGGAGAACTTTGGAGGCTTTCAAACAGACAGCAGCAGGATGCAAGGCACCTTGTATGTTTTGACAAGACATCAGAAGAGCAAAACCATCACCAGCCACGACAACGTGCTGTGGTGGGATCAGCAGGTGCATCGGAGAGCAGTGCACAGGAGGGAGGTGCACAGAAGGCAGGGTCCGAGGTCGCAGGAGGCACTAACCATGCAACAGGGTGTACAAACAAAGGCTCAGCTTCCTTGACCTCCTGGAAGAGCAGTGCTGCCGCAGGCTGAGGTTTCACATCAGGTTGTCGCAGACATCAGCAGCCTCCTAGAAGAAGACTTGCTCCCTGCTGGACGTGGCAGCCAGGCATTACCAGTAGCTGTGAAAGTCACCACTGCCCTCAATTTGTTTGCCTCTGGTTCTTTCCAGGGCAATACCGGAGACGTAGCAAGAGTCTCACCGTACGCTGCACATAAATGCATAAGGCAGTTTATGGATGGATTGTTTGCCAGAGCTGGGAGTTACGTAAACTTCCCCTGTGATGACAATAGCCAAATGAGTGGACACTAGGACCTGTCTCTCTGGCTGTCTTCCCACAGGTACAGGGTGCCATCGATTGCGCACATGTGGCAATTTGAGCACCACCACAGCAACCGAGAGTTTTCATCAAATGCAAGGGATATTATTCCATCAATGTACAGCTGGCGTGCAACCATAAGAAGCGGTTCATGCAGGTGAACGCCAGATTCCCTCGGAGTTGTCATGATGCTTTCATGCTGTGACAGTCCAACATTCCAGATCTTTTCATTCCAGGAAATAGACTTAAAGGCTGGTTCATCGGAGACAAGGGTTACACCCTTCAAGTGTGACTCATGACACCTGTGAGGAACCCCACTGATGAGGCATAGGAACGCTACAATGAGAGCCACATGATCACCAGATGTATCACAGAGCAAGCCTTTGGAATGTTGAAGGTGTGCTTCAGTTGCCTAGATAGGCCTGGAGGCTCTCTTCAGTACTCGCCAGCAAGGGTCTCCAGAATCATAGTGGTGTACTGCGCCCTGCAAAACATTGCACAGCAGAGAGGGTTGCAGGTGGAGGAGGATGAAGGCACTCATCTTTGGATGGGGAGAACATTGAGGAGGAGGAGGAGGAATATGAAGTTGGGGCACCCATCGCCAGACCAGCCATGTAGATTACTGCCCAGGAAACCAGGGACGCCTTCATAACACAAAGATTCAGCTAGAGTGACTCACACAGGAAAACATCACAAATGAAATCATCCAGCCCACTCCCACCACCAGCAGCAACTCACCACCCCCCCCACCCTTAGCACTAAACAGCTCTTCAATCACACATCTACCCATTGTACATCCGCCCATGGGTCCTGTCATGTATTCATCATGAAACAAGTGAAAGGATGAGTTGACACTCGGGACACAATAATGCGCAAGTTGTGGAAGTGGTGCTAATCAATAAATTTTATGTGTCATTATCAGAAAAGGAAACTTAACAATATAACGTTTGGTGAAACACCCATGTGCAGACCCTTGGTGAATTACAATAGTTTCCTCACACGCTTCGTTTTCCTACCGCTTCTACATTGTGAATCTTGTGTTGCTTCAGCAGAGGTAAAGGTGGGCTGCTCAGATCCCTGACTGCTGAGATGCTTTTGGCCTATGACATCTGGGTTTCAGAGCCCCTAAGGGCCCTTCTAAAGACTGCTCCACCTGCACCTGTGCAGGGGCAGACTTGGCTTTTGGAATATGAGGCAGCATGTTGGGTACTAGCTGGGTGGGATGGGGTGGGGCAATGGGTGTAAGAAATAGTGGCCCTATACAATCATAAGAAATATGCTTCTCTAGTTAATGGAAATACTTCAGCAGTCTGTCTGAGCTGACACAGAACAATGTTAATCATGTTAGATAAGGGGTTTCACAATGGCTCATTATGAGGCCAAAGACGTAATGTAGAAACAGGCCTGATAAGAGGTTGGAGAAGGAGCCTCATGATCTGCATATCTAAAACAAACTGTCTAAAAGAAGGTAACAAGATGTCCATACAAGAGATAAGCGAAGGAATGATCTCATGGACTGGAGCCTAGTTCAGCGGGGTCCGCCTTGGGCATCTATTCCCCTGTAATTGAACAATAGAATGGGTAAATGAATGATTGAAATGAGGTATCCACCGGCTCTTAAAATAAGGTATATAAATGGACAATCGAGAAGGGCAAAGGACAGACAGAGGAGAGCTCCCCAAGGTGGATCAATGTTAGCTTTGGCTTACCACCTCAGCCAGCTTGAGAGACGATCGAAGAACAAGAGATCGTTACTGTAGGTTGCAAAGATCAAGTCATCCTGCCTCATCGGTCTATCCATCTGATCCAGGACTGGTAAACCGTTCTCACCTGTTAGGGTCGCATGTCTACTGTGTCTATCCTGATTGTATGTTATATTTGAACCGTCCCTCCTCAACAAACGGCTTGTGACTCTTCGACCCTTTTGGATAATCTGTGACCCTTGATCAAATCTTACACAGGTGAGAAGTGGGAGTGCTTTGAGTAGAGTTACCACTTCCATGTCCCCTTTTTTCATCATCCCTCTCCTAGGCCAGCACCACATCATTCCTACCACTCTGCTGCAGACCAGCTTGGTGGACATCAGTGACTCGTTGCAAGGCTACAGAAAAGATATGTGTCATCCTATTTAAGACGGAAGACATGTTGGCATCCAAAATTTGCACAATCGTGCTAATGTACTGCATGGACTCAATTGAGAGCCATGCTTGAAGCTCCATGGAGGCAGTCACTCACACCATGGCAGACAATCTCGTAATTCCCTGCACCACCCATCCACGAGTGAACGAGCTGTGCTCCTCCATCCTCTCTGCCATTGTGGAGAATGTGCAGGGCACTTCTGTCAATATCTGGCTACGTTGCTGAAGCACCTCCAGCATTCTCCATCTCAAAAATAATCCCCAGGGTTCAGCATCTGTGTCCAGCTGAGCTGAGCTTGGAGAGGATAGCACTTCCTGATGCAGACTCTCCATCTCCGACTGAGTGCGACGCAGATGTGCCACTTATCTCCAGGGCCTCCTCCTATGCATCAGTGAGCTGGAATATTTGTGGCGGGCCACATCCAGTCCTCTCCCTCTTCCTTGCGTTTGCGCTCTCTTCTCCTACAAGGGTAAAAAAACAGACCTGTGACTGAGTGAGGGTCAGGTATTCACCTGATGGATGCAGTGCATTCAGTGAGGGTGAGTTTGAGACAGATGCTTCACATAGCATAAGGACTGGGGTGAGTGTCAACCATGAATGGATAATGGAGAAGTGATGAAGTGCATAGGAAGTGAAGGCTTTGTGCTGCTGAAAGTTGAGTGGGTGTGAGGGGAGATGCAATGGAGAACACTTAGCAAGACAGAGTGAAAGTGGAGTGTGGGGGCGAGGGGGGGTGGGCGGTGGGAGGTTAAACCACAGGATGTAGGTGAATCAGCTAATTTAATCACTTTTCCTGACCTGGTTTGGTCATTAAATCGCTTCCTGCACTGCATCCAAGGCTGCGGTGGAATGTTCCTGCTGCTCACCTGCTCAGCTACCTCCAACCACATAAAGTATGTCCTCCCTGCTCCTGATTACACCAAGCAGTAATTCTAGGAATGCAACTTTAAATCTGGGTGCTGTCCTTGTTCTCTGAGCATTCATCGTGAATACCTCCTGGTGGCTCCAAATTCCATTTCTACATTGTCCTTTTAAATAGAGTTAAGATCACGTCATGCAGGTGTGCATCATGCCCGCTGCGCAGCTTAAAGGTGCGAAACCGAATGTCAAAATTTATTGCCTTAATCAAGCAGAAATCGAAGAATCTGACTCGCTGACTTGATGTCCACGCAATTCCACCCCTCTGCTCGGAAGCCGCCTGCACATTAATATTCGGGCCTAAGAGCTGGATTGAAAGTGCAGTGGGTTACAGGCTTGTCATAATTTAACTTTAGGTATACTCCAATCAATTAAAACACTTTAATTGCAGTATAAACATCAAAGTTTTGATTAGTAATGGATTTCGAAATTATTGAAGTGAGATGTGAGCTCTGAAGACATGAGATTGATTTTCTCAGAGGAATCTAATACCAGATTTGTTGCATTAGCTGGCAGTTTGGAGCCAATTACAATCCTCAGCATTATTCCAAGTATAAATCTTAGTGTAACTTTTAAAATGACGTGAAACTCATCACTGCTCCAATCCCATTCCCCATTTTATTTCTAGACCCGTGGTAATTCTTCAAGCTCAATGACAGGAATGCTCAAATAAATCTAATTAATGTGTTCAAACCAGCGAAAATCCTGCTTATCTCAAAAAAAGTGGTTGCAACCACTTTTGAAAAAAATAAGCCTTCAAATAAGGCATGAGGGCATGACCCACAAAGTTGCTTTAACCAAAATTAAAAGCTTTATATGCTGCATTTTAGTAGCTTTCTTGTTAGCTCCTAACATCTTTGGTGACCAATATTAAAAAACCCAACTGTTGCTACAACTGTCAGAAACCAGGCACCCTGTGCAACCAGCAATGTGAGAAAGTCAGTTCTGATTGATTCTGGAAGCCTTCAATTCTACCCTCTAAACAATATAATTGATCCAATAATTTTCAGCCTTGCCTGTTACCTGATTTTATTGGTTCTGATAGCCCTTAGTCCTGCCCCCCAAATGGTCTCAGGTTGGTGAAGATTAGTTGATGAAGCCAACCTCCAATCCTAGTGAAAAAATCTGATCATCTTGTGAAAAATTTACAAGCTCACACATGCTGTTAGCATAAAACATTGATGTCTGGCATGTATGTGGTATGGCATAATTGCTATAACTCCAACTTAGAGCAATCTTTATTACAAATGACAGATTTGAGTCAGTACATTATTCAAAATCAATATCTGATACAATTTTCAACCAAAAAATCAGTGTGCATATTATATTGATTTATGTGCAGGAACCATGTAGTAACAAAAACTGGTTTCTCCCCTACAGGTGTAATTTCCGCAACAACTCCTCTTTGTACCACATTATATAAGAACATAAGAATTAGGAGTGGGAGTAGGCCTTATGACCCTTCGAGCCTGCTCTGCCATTCAATAAGATCATGGCTGATCTTCAACTTCAACTCCACTTTCCCTCCTGATCCCATATCCCTTGATTCCCCTAGAGTACAAAAATCTATCTATCTCAGCTTTGAATACACTCAACGATTCAGCATCCACAGCCCTTTGGGGTATAGAATTCCAAAGATTCACAATCCTCTGAGTGAAGAAATTCCTCCTCATCTCAGTCTTAAATGGCCGACCACTTATTCTGAGACTACGCCCCCTAGTTCTAGACACTCCAGCCAGGGGAAACAACAACTGTAAGTGCAGGGTCCTCAAAATTCCCGCACTCCCCGTAATTATGGATCAAGGGGCCCTGTTTGGACAAGTTATTAAAAACAGGGTACCCAAAATGGCTTCTGCAGCCTCGTGACCGAACCGACAGGATTTTTTTTTAAGCAAGGTTCTGCAGACAAGCAGGCCCAGAGACGAAACTTAAAATGCAGGAATCTGTGAAAAGGGACTCTCTGAAGCCAGCCAGACAAGGTAAATACAGAATATGTATTCATTCGACTTGAAACAAATCAAGCTAGAATGGGCCTACAATCGAGGCCATTAGGTTTCTGCATGTTTAATCGGCAACCGCTCACAGTAGCCATCAAGTTAGGATGGGGACAATTAAGTCTTATCCATGACAAACAACCAGGACATCGGGGCCATTAGACCCGGAGACAGCTACTCTAAAAGTCGTTAAAGCAAATGGTTGTAATCATTTAAACAAGCCCACCAAAAGTAAAACAATGGACAGACCTGATTTGGTGTGCAGATAAGAAGCTGAAGAACGGGTATAATTGTAGGCCCATCAGTGGTAATCGTGGCTCTTCGCTTAGCGTTTGCTCCTGCTCTCATCGTTAGGCCTTTGGCCTGCTGCCGCTTGTACTCGTGCCCTGGCCTCTTGGCGGGTTCTCTTCTCGCTCCCCGCACCATTTCACAACAAAGGACGCCCATTACACCGGGGCCAAACGTGGGAGGAGAACGAGACCCGAGTTCAAAATGACACAGGACACACAGGCCACAAATGGGCAGACGAGACGAGACGAGACGAGACGAGGAAGAAAGTAAACCGCTCAAAAGGGGACAGCCAGAGGCAAAGCTGTATGGGCACCACACACCACCCACTACAGAAATGGCGACTGCGGCAGGACTCCTGTAACAGCGTTGCGATACAGTAGACAATGGTTCGGATGAGCTAACCGTGATGGAGGAAAGGATTTCTGATTATGTGTTTAGCAAGGTGAATATCACAAAGAAGTGGATCACCACTCTGTTAAAGGCTGGGTGTCAGGTAGATGCAGCAGCTAAGTGGACAGAGGGGAGGGAACACAAGAAGTCCTTAGAGAAGGCAGTCTGGCTGATGTGTTTCAAAAAGCAGGTCCAGCTTTTGGACAGGCTCGTTGCAGCACAGGCAGCCGAGTTAAAGGAATCAGCCCTGGAGATCCAGGATAAAGCTCTAGCAGGGGAGAAGCTACTGGTAGCATTGCAGGCCCTGAATCAGGAGAGGTTGTATTTAATGGGTGAACATAAGGCCCAGTTGGAATACCGACAGTGCCAAGTCACCGAAGCCAAGTGTAATGAGTTAAGGTTGCGGGAAAAGAACACCCGCCTAGCAAGGCAAGTTAGAGAGCAGGAGGAGAAAGTAAAAGAGGTAAAGGCAGCTTACAAGCCAGTGAGTGAACAGGGGTTTGAAGATGCAGATCATGGCCCCTGCAAGGAGCAGATAGAAAATCTGAGCATGGCCCTGAGGAAGGCAAAAGGCATGGTGTGCCTCATAAGCCCGAAGGCAGGCCAGGCAGATTTTATGGGGAACGAGGGGAGGATGGTTGAAACATCACTGGTAGTGCCCAGGGACGACCCGGTTGAGGAACAGGAGCTCTCACGATCAACGCCCGTAACACCAGGTTTCAGCGAGGTCTGGCAGCAAGGGGGGGTGGAGCCAGAGGTGGGAGCAGAGGTGCAGCAAGCCCCGCCAGAGAGGTCGGAGCCAGGACCGATGTGCCCAGCCCGGCATTGGAGGTCCAGACCACCCGTCAATGGCGATGATGAGGGACCCCTCCAAAACCAGTTCATATTACCCTATAGAACCCAACAGCTTATGGCTAAGGTGAGCCATATCCCGAAGCTTTCCAAAAAAGGGGACCCCTCGATCCACTTCAGGGAAGTAGAGCAGGCAGCCAGCGTCAACGACTACGATGGCGCTGAGCAGGCCAAAATGCTGCTATTCTCTCTGGAGAGTAGGCTCCTCCAATCCCTCTCTGATGAGTGTAAGAAGGGGCAGAACGGGTATGAGGCGCTCAGGGGTGAAATTCTGGAGGCCATGTGGATGAATGAGGGAAGTTCCTTCTCCCGTGTAGAGAAGATGGTCCAGCTCACAGGGGAAACCCCGTAGGCTTTCGTGGACAGGTTATGGCCGGTGTACTGGAATTCCTGTCCGGGGACACCCAACCGGGCATTCATAAACGGCGATCCACTGGCTCATTGGCTCCGTTGCCTGGTGGCAAACAGCTTGCCACAGGTCCGGGCCAAGGCGGAAGTCTGGTTCGACCCCAAGAATCCCCAGACCACCGAACTTACGGTGATCAGACAGTTGACTCTAGCCTATAAGAACAGTAGGGGAACCGATGCACACCCACCCAAGGGGAAGGTGCATGAGGTAAAACCCGGACCGGGTAGGAAAGACGAATTGTTACGGGTGTGGGAAGGACGGCCATTGGTGGAAGGAGTGCAAAAACCCTTGGAAAGACAACAAGACAAAGAATTCCACAGCCCCAGCCCAAAAGGTGGAGGCGGGAATCCCTCCCGCTGCGGTCAAGTCATTTTTGGACACCATGAGGTCCTTATTGACTGGCCACAGGAGAGTAGCAGCCGCTACCGGTGCTCTGACCCCATCAGCCCCATCCAACCCACAGCCATGACTAGAGCCAGCGCAGCCTGTTTACTTGTGTTCCCTTCGATACGATGAATGGAAAAGACCCCTCATGGAGATGGAGGTGGAAAAGGTGAAGGGGACCGATCTGTTGGACATGGGGGCATCATGCACCGTGGTCCATTCAGCTAACCCCACCACCTCACCTCTATCTAACGGGGTCCCATGTAGTCTGTCGGGGTTCACAGGCAACGAACAGGCCGGCTCGTTTTCCATCCCGCTTGCCATTTGTTTAGGACCGCTCCGATCCAAGTGGACCTGTGTCCTGATGAAATGGGAAGTGGAAGGTGAACGAGTGATCCTGGGGGCCAACTTTATTGTAGGCCACCAGATCCTAGTAGATTTAAGGAATCATTGCCTATGGGGGGCAAGTACAGGAAAGGACGGCGAGATAGTAATAATCCCAGGGAAAGAAGGGGAGGGGACCCTATGAATCATGAAGCCCAAAGAGGGTTATAACCTCAAGCTTATGGTCAGTAACACCCCACAGGAGTTCCAGGCATTTGTGCAGGCCCACCTAGCCACATTTGCCACACACAAACACTACTGCATGTAAGGGGTTTTAGATCGCAGAAGTTTCTCTCTCTAGAGGCCTCTCTCTCTTGCACAGTAAAACCTTGAGTGGTTCGACCCACTCGCCCCTTAGGTTCTAGACACTGGACTTTGATGCAGGAACTACAATGTAGAGAATACTCGATAGGCCAGGTTTAATGGAAACAAAATGAAATTTTATTGCATAGAGAAACACAAATCAAATGCAAATCATAAAAGATACATGGGAGGGAAAAACAAATTCATAATACATTACTAACTGAGATAGATACAGGCATATTATACTTTACAAAGGTCATCATGAAATGGGGAAGCACACGGAACATCGAGGGACAACAACTCATTGTTAAAATTACCCCTTAAATGCCCACCCCCTAAACCTATCTAGATCAGATTGTGAGGGGCCAGAAACATGCTCACCAATCCAGTTGGAAAATATTGAGTTTTGAAAACAGGTCTGCATTTTGATCCTTTCAGGCATCCTGTCTCCACGTGGTCAGCGGAACGCAGCAGGCTGCGACACACCTTCTCCTCCCTCGAGGTGAAGGTCACGAACAGGCTGGATGCCAGCAGGCCTGGAAGTTGATGCGGGGCGAGACCTACTGTTTGACCATTTTCATATAGGTCTCTTCCTGTCTCGTCAGCGTCCCGGGGTTGGTCGATGATCTCCCGATAGTTACCCTGGGGCTAGATGCTGACTTGATCTCCCATCTAGAACCCCATCATCCCCACCCGAACTCTGCACCGAACAGGGCTGCGTTGTCAATGGCTGGCGATGTTCTTCCTTCTCCAGCCCTTCCTAGCTGGCGATCTACGAAGGATGATTCCCCCAGCTGAAGCAACAGGTCCTGTGAACCTCCTTAGCACCTCGATCTTTCTCAGAACATCGATCGCTACCCCGGGTCTCCAGTTATACTTCTCAAAGAAGCCTTTTTCTCCCGCCAGATCAAGGTTAGTCTTTGTTTAACCTTTGGCGGGCTTGTAGCACAGCGGGGTAGTTATTATATTTAAACTGCTTTCGGGATGGCCGGTGATGGCCATCTCTGGTCTGGAATGACCTGGTATTGTTTTGAATGTCTTCTTGATGTCTTTAATGGGTCTTTGATGCTCCCCTTATGAATATAAAACTGTTTCCCTTTGTCTGGGTAAATATTTAGATGGCCTTTATCTACAGGCCGATCTGACTGGATCTGCATCCAATCCATATGTATGTGGTTCTGTCTGGTTTCGTTTTCTCCGAAACGGCCTTCCAGAACTTACTCTGGGCTGAATCCACAAAGGCTGTCTGGGGACTGTAGGAACCATTTTAAAGTGTCCAAAAAGCTGGTCACGGGGTCTGGTGGCCATTCTGTATGCCCCTTTTCCTGGGCTTCGTTTAAAACAGTCTTTTAAAAGTAAAGGCCTCTTCTGCCAAAGGACCCTTATCTGACAATATTAATTTTGCAGATCTTACATGCTGGAGGGTCAACGGGTTTGAGGTCAGCGTAGACGGGGACCCCATGGCCCGACCACAGAAACAGTGTCACTTCCCCAGGGAAGCGGAGCCAGACATGGAAGCAGCCATAATATAATTGCAAAATACTGCAGATGCTGGAAATCTGAAATAACAACAGAAAATGCTGGAAATACTCAGCAGGCCAGGCAGCATCCGTGGAGAGAGAAACAGAGTTAACGTTTCAGGTCTGGGACCCTTCATCAGAACTGGAAAAAGCTGGAGATGTAACAGATATTAAGCAGGTGCAGAGACAGTGGGGGCCGGTTAGGAGGGGAGGAAGAAATAGAAAGAACATCCTGTACTTTTGTAAGAGGCAGGAAAGATAAAATGTTGCAAATGGGAATGGCAAAAAACATACTACATGAAAAATGGGGGCAGGGATAATTATCTGAAATTGTTGAACTCAATGTTGAGTCCGGCAGACTGCAAAGTGCCCAATCGAAAGATGAGGTGCTGTTGAGGAACATCTCCAGCTTTTTCCAGTTCTGATGAAGGGTCCCAGACCTGAAACGTTAACTCTGTTTCTCTCTCCACGGATGCTGCCTGGCCTGCTGAGTATTTCCAGCATTGTCTGTTGTTATCATGGAAGCAGCCATGTCCTCCTTAGTACAGCAGGGGGTCCTGAGACCGATAGCCACCCACGTAAACGCTCCACTGTGGCCGGTTAGAAAGCCGGACAATTCCTGGAGGGCCACGGTGGACTATCGGGTGCTCAACAGTAACATCCCAGCCTGTGCACCCACGGTAGCAGCAGTTACCGACCTGATAGGAAGTATCCCAGCATCCGCGACCACTTTCACGGTGCTGGATATTTCCAACGGGTTTTGGTCCATCCCTTTAAGGAGGGAGGATCAGTGCAAGTTTGCCTTTACGTTTAAAGGGCAACAGTACACGTGGAACTGCTTGCCTCAGGGCTTCTATAACAGCCACAGCATTTTCCATCAGTGCATGGCAAACATTTTAAAGGAGTTCAGTCAGCCCAGACAGTTGGTGCAATATGTGGATGACTTGCTTTTCTTCACCGATTCGAGAGAGGAGCATGGCCCACTATTGGCCGAACTGCTGGAGCTGCTCGGGCAAAAGGATTTTAAGGTAAACCCCAACAAAGCGCTGATCGGACAGCAGGAGGTAAAATTCCTAGACCTGACTGTACGCGCTGGAGAAAGGGCCATAGGTAAGGCTAGGAGGGAAGCGGTACAAGAGTTACTGGTCCCCAACACAGTCACGGGTGTGAGGTCTTTTCTAGGGCTAACCGGGTACTGCAGAGACATCATTGAAGACTATGCAGCCACAGCAGCCCCTCTGCTCCAACTCCTTCACAAGGGAGTGGAGTGGGTTTAGGATGAGGGTTGCCAGGCAGCATTTGTCAGGCTCAAGAAGGACTTGCAGACCGCACCAGCTCTAGGGGCCATAGATGGGGGGAAAGAGTTTTTCCTGGAGGTAGCAGCCAGCGGAGATAGCCTGAGTGCTGTGTTGCTCCAAGAGTGGCACGGCAGGCTGAGGCCGGTGGTCTACTCCTCCAGGATACTCACGGATGTGGAGAGGAGCTACTCCAACTGTGAGCGGCACCTCTTGGCCACACATTGGGCTGTGAAGAGATCACTGATCTTCACAGGCACCTCTCCCATCACCCTCCTCACACATCACACATCTACCCAGATGCTCCTCGAAGGGAGGATCAAGGATGGAATGGTGAGCAGTGCCCGCATTACCCGCTGAACCCTGCTCCTCTCACAGATGGATCTTAAGGTGAAGGGTCTCTGCGAGCCAAAGCTCGCAGCCAACCTGGTATATCCTGGAACAGCCCACCGGTGTTCCATAGAAGGGTTTTGGGAAGTGAACATAGGTTTACGGGCCGGGATACATCCCACGGGCCGCGAGATCAATGTAGACGGTTCCAGCACGGTATCTGCTGGTGAGCGTCTCACAGGGTGTGGAGTTTATGACCCAGCGGCAAACATTGCCCTGGCAATTAAGCTCCCCAGCACCATGAGCGACCAGCAGGCTGAACTGTCCACGGTAGTGTACGTCGTTACACACCCCGAAATCTTCCCTACCCCATACACGATTTGCTTGGACAGCATGTTTACGTACAATTCGTGTATGGAGTACCTGGCCATTTGGTCCCGCCATGGATACACCTCTGTCGACGGGAGACCCCTCACAGTAAATCCCTGCTGGAGAAAAGCCTGGCAGCAGTGGGGGAGGAAGGGGAGGTTTTCATTCACAAGGTGAAGGCCCATTCCTCCACAGAACCCCGCGGCCAAGGCAACCAGCAGGCTGACATGCTCGCCAAGGAGGGGGCCCGCGCAGGCACTGTCTGGGACCCATATGGGTTGAGACCCATGGCAGCAGTCAGAGGTAGGGACGGGACCCAAGGGAGTGCAGGGGTAGCTTTAGCCCCGGATCTTAAGATGGTCCAAGCCTAAGACCCCGTCCTCAAAGCAGTCCTCAGTGCAGTGACTGAGGGAAAAAGGGTAGAGGGTCCTTATGGCACAGCAACCCTCTCCGTCAAAGAGGACATGCTGTTCCGGGGGGAGCAGTGGGTTGTGCCGCAGCAACACCGGAGGGAATTCCTTCAACTGGCCCATGAGGGTCCAGAAGCAGGGCATCCCTGGCCTGAGACCACCTGGCAGCGGGTAGAACAGGCTGGATGGTGGCCAGGACTCAGGGAAGATAAGAACATAAGAACATAAGAAAAAGGAGCATGAGTAGGCCAATCGGCCCCCCGAGCCTGCTCCGCCATTCAATAAGATCATGGCTGATCTGATCCTAACCGCCAATCCACTATCACAGAACCATCTCCTGAATCTAACAGAATTAGACACACGAAATAGGAGCAGGATCAGGCTACACAGCCCCTTGGCCCGCTCCGCTACCCAGAGGGCCATGACCGATCCGAACCTAGACTCATGTCCAAATTCCTGCCCGCTCCCCGTAACCCTTAATTCCCTTTACTTCTAGGAAACTGTCTATTTCTGTTTTAAATTTATGTAATGATGTAGCTTCTACAGCTTTTTGGGGCAGCATATTCCATGGACCTACCACCCTCTGAGTGAAGTAGTTCCTCCTCATCTCAGTTTTGAAAGAGTAGCCCCTTATTCTAAGACTATGCCCCCTAGTTCTAGTTTCACCCATCATCGGGAACATCTTCCCCGCATCCACCCGATCCAACCCCTTCACAATCTTATATGTTTCAATAAGGTCGCCTCTCATTCTTCTGAACTCCAATGAGTAGAGTCCCAATCTACTCAACCTCTCCTCATATGTCCATCCCCTCATCCCCGGGATTAACCGAGTGAACCTTCTTTGTACTGACTCAAGAGCAAGTATGTCCTTTCTTAAGTATGGACACCAAAACTGTACGCAGTATTCCAGATGTCCGCGAGTTCTGCGCCGGCTGTCTTGTATGCGCTGCTAATAACCCTGACCCCCCACAAAAGGAAGGTACTCATGGGACACATCAGGAGGGTAGAGGGACCATGGCAGTTGATACACGTCGACTACATTGGGCCCCTACCCACTGCCCAGGGAGGCTACAAGTACTGCCTAGTCCTGGTGGATGTGTTCACCAAATGAGTAGAGGCCTTCCCCTGGAGAACAGCCACAGCTCTGGGTAATGCCAGGATCCTAGTCCGGGAGGTGTTCTCGCGGTGGGGGCTACCACAGTATGTGGAGTCCGACCAAGGGAGTCACTTCACCGGACAGGTGATGCAGAATACCCTTATGCTGCTAGGAATCAAGGGGAAGTGGCACGTGGCCCACAACCCACAGTCATCAGGGATTGTGGAGAGAATGAATAGGACCCTAAATGAAAAGTTGAGGAAGGAGACGGTGGACTCGCCCCGTAAATGGGCCAAGGTCCTATCATTGGTTATGATGGGGATCCTGGCCAGCCAGTCAAAAAGCACGGGGTACTCCCCGTACGAGCTGATGACTGGCAGGATTATGTGGACCCCCACCCATGTACTAGCCCTGGTGCTCACAGAAGGTCAGCTCAGAGGGGTAAACCGGGACAGGTTCGCCCGAAACCTTTTCGAGCACCTTAAGCAGGTCCACGAGCAGGCGGGTGGGAACATGGGAAACAGCATCGGAGCAACCGATTACTGTCAGAACCCCGAAAACACCACGAGTGGGAGGTAGGAGATCAGGTTTTGGTGAGGAACTATGCTTGGGAAGGAAGTTTAGAATCGCTATACATGGGGCCCTACAGCATTGTAGACAAGGCCAGCCCCATGGTATATGCCATTAAGATGCCTCGGCACGCCAAATGGGTCCATAGTAATCAGTGTAAACTGTTTAAACCCGAGAAGAGATAGCAGTCAGTTGGGGTAAGGTCTGAGGATAGAAATCCTCAGCCTGCAGCGGGAACAAGTTCACAGACTGCACAGGAATGCGCTGTGGCTTGTTTAAGGGGAGAGACCATCCCTCCCACCAATTGGGACACTCCCCCACTCTTCTGGGATCCAGATGAGGAGGGAGCCGAGGGCGAAGACCCTGCCTCTGACCCAGGTTTAGAGGAGGAGGGACCCGAGGGCGAAGACCCCGCCCCAGACCCAGATTTGGGACCTGGGGGTGGAGACTCTCAGCCTGCAGCAACAGGCGGCGAAGAGTTCTCTGCCCCTAGCCCAGGTTCGGGAGAGGTAAAGCCTGAGGAGGAAGATCCCCAGCCAGCGGTAGTGGTAAGACCACAGACTGCCCCGGAGGGGGCAGTGGCTCGGGTTAAAGGCCCACCAGCCAGAAAACCCCCACCCGCCAAGCTCCCTAGCAGGTCCCCACGGACGCCCCAGCCAAGGAAAGCGTGGTCACCGGCTCCCCCGTTAAAAAGGGCTGTCCCTCGACCAAGGGATCGGTCCGAAGACAGAGGTCCCCAGCCAGCAGCCACAGGCTGGGAGGGACCAAAAGTGCAGGACAGTGCGGTCACACCGAAGTGAGCGATGTGCCGCAGCCCTAACAGGGATTAGGCTGGCCACCCGGAGATGGGCGGCAGATGTATATTGTTTAGGTAATTTAAGTTCAGGTATTTTTAAGTTGGGCGTTTAGTGCAAGTTTAAACAAGGTGATGGGTAGTTTTAAATAAGTAGTGATCTGTTAAGAGTGTGTGTATTTGAGTCGAGGTTGCGAGACCCGACTATGCTTCACCCAAGCCAGAGGATCTCCTCGGGGCCTGGCTATATGTTCTTGTATCTTTTGCAGAAAGATTTTCAGGATGAAGGGGGGCGTAATCCTACTCGCCCTGATAGGACTGAGCATTGGAAAGCGAGGTGACGTGGAGGAATCCCACATCTATGGGTGCTCAGGAGAAAGAGCACCTATAGTAACCGATGGAAGTGGCGAACGGGACGTGGAGGAGATCGCCGTCTACGTCCACGAGGGAAGGTGGCCAGGGTGGCTGGGGTCCAATTCATCTCAGTACTCCAGCCAGACCAGTTTCACATATGGGGAGGCCTCCCTGCTGTGCCCCAGGGTACAGGTCGTTACCACAAGGGTTAGCGTCACCGTAGGGAGACGTGTATGTGTAACATGCAAGGGACAGATTCCTTTGGATAGGTGGTGGTGGCTCAGAAAACTGAGAAAGGATATGAGAAACCCTGCAGTCGAGTGGTAACAGTTGGAGAACAATACCCATCGGACGATTACAGGGAATCACGGGGGATTAATTGTGTGCTGGGACAACTGGTGGGAACCGGATCAAGAGATTTATGTCTGTATGTGGGGGTCAGAGAGGGTCTGCCCCACAGCCATATCCATCATTTTCCACCGGCAGTGGCAAGACGCCGGGAAGGGATGAAATGGGATACCAGCCTGAAGGCGTGCGCGGTCCCATACTCCCCGATCCCAGTGAATGCCACTGAACTTGTGACCTGCCCCCGAAAGCCCCTGCCCATGACCCAAGCAGCAAGGACACACAGGGAGGGGTGCCCCGCCACCACCAAGGGACCAGGGAATCAGCTGGTACTAGTGCCTACGGATCAGGTGCTGTACCAGGGGGTACACTATGCGGTAGCCTCCATGATTTTAAACCTAATCGAGGTGCCCCAAAGGGACAGAACAGTTATACCAGGCCCTACTAAAGGAGATGTTTAGAAAATTTTATGAGTTTGATTTCGCCAATGTCGACAAAACCGAACTGTACATCACACACCATGAGTTTTTGGGTAATACGGGGAGGCAAAGAAGGGGAGCATGGAATGATGTTTTTACTACATTTAACACTGGGTCCTCTGTCATCAACAGTTTAGATAACATAGAATTACAGACCCAGATAAACGGTTTAAAAACTCAGTTAAAGAAAATCTTAATGGATGAAAACGAAATAGTGGGCTCAGAGTTACATGAGGACCAGGGCATGATGGTCCATTTAAAAGAAATTATAGCCGAGCTGGAGAAGCAAGCAAAGACCGTAAATGCCCTCATAAGAGAGGACAGAAATGCTTCGGAACAGGCTGTGCAGAATGAGGTGTGCGTGCTGTACGGGGTGTGGTTACTGGGCGAGGGCCACAGTAATCTGGAGGATTTAAAACAGGGTTTAGTCCCCTCCTGGATCAGCAACAAGCACCTCTATCTGTTTGAGACTGCATTAAGCCCGTGCCAAATCCAGTTAGCTTCTGAGGCCTACCCAGTCCCAGTAGATTGTGGATGGTCAAAACATACGATCATGGGTATACTAGTTAGGATGCCAGTAATCGGTATGACAGCCCGACCCGCGCCAGTATACAGGGTAGAGAACATTGGAGTCATTCAAGGGGGTGCACACATCCGTTTCATAGTGGTCCCACCTTATGTCATAAAGTGGGAGCACGCTATGACAGGTACTGACCTCTCGGGGTGCCGGAGCCGAGGAGCACACATAATCCTGTGTCCCCAGCACTTGAACACCTATTCGAAACCACAGTGCGGGTTCAGAGCTGCTGGCGCAAAACCTATAAATTGTACCATGGAGGCAATGGCACAAGGCCATGTTCCCCCATAGGTAGCATATATAGGAGGTGGGACGTATTGTTTCACCACAGGAGCGCCCCACTACCAGCATGGACAGCATAGCTGGTGTCCGGTAAGTGACAGCAGTTTCTGCTTTAAACCTGAGGCAGAAGTTCAAGTGGCCTAGGAACTAATTGTCCCCATTCCTGAACCCTCCACTGTTCACCTCACTGTAAAAGTGAATTTCACCAATCTACAAAAGTATGTAGCGCATTTCGGCTACGAAATCCCCCCTCTCCCAGAACATCTTACCAAAATACTCAAAGCAGTTACAGTTTCACAGAAACATTTTTACACTCTGGAGCAGAAAACAATAGAGATAGGGGCCAAGATATTGCACATTGTAGTTCCACCCTGGTGGGACATTTTTGAGAATATAGAGGTCCCGTACCCGGAGAGCGCCGAGGCGGCAGTTAAAAGGAGGAGCGAGGAGAGGCCCGACCAGATCGGACCAGGAGAGCACTGAGGCGGCAGTTAAAAGGAGGAGTGAGACGAGGCCCGACCAGATCGGACCAGGAGAGCACCGGGGCCGAGGATAAAAGGAGGAGCGAGGCGAGGCTTACCAACTCAGCAGTGGGGAGAGCGGTAAAAAGTAATCAGAGTGTGACGTCACCAGGGAGCAGGTAAGTGATTGGTTGGTGAGTATTTCTCTTTTTTAAACTTTAACTCTGTGGTTTATAGTTGCTAAGGTCTTTTCTGGTGTAACGGGAACTGTTGGTAAACCATACAAGCGCCTTAGAGTTTATCTTTAATTGGTGATAGTGAATTAATTTAAATTAATTAAAGGGTAAGTCATGCCAGGAGAGCCCATCCCCGTGTTATGCTCCTCTTGCCCTATGTGGGAAGTCAGGGACACTGCCGGTGTCCCTGATGACCATGTGTGCCAGAAATGCATCCAGCTGCGGCTAATAGCAGACCGCATTGCGGTGCTGGAGCTGCGGATGGATGGGCTTTGGAGCATTCATGATGCTGAGAAGGTCGTGGATAACACGCTTGATGAGGTGGTCAAACCGCAGGTAAGGGCTGCACAGGCAGAAGGGAAATGGGTGACCATCAGGCAGAGCAGTAGAGGAAGGCAGGTAGTGTAGGGGATCCCTGTGGCCATCCCCCTCTCCAACAGGTATACCGATTTGGATACTGTTGAGGGGGATGACTTACCAGAGGAAGGCAGCAGCAGCCAACTTCCCAGCACCAGGGGTGCTTCTGTTGCTCAGGAAGGGAGGAAAAAGAGTGGGAGAGCAATAGTGGTAGGGGATTCTATCGTAAGGGGAACAGATAGGCATTTCTGTGGCCGTAGACGTGACTCCAGGAAGGTTTGTTGCCTCCCTGGTGCCAGGGTCAAGGATGTCACTGAACGGCTGCAGGGCATTCTGAAGGGGGAGGGTGAACAGTCAGAGGTCGTGGTTCACATTGGGACCAATGACATGGGTAGGAAGAGGGATGAGGTCCTGCAGCAAGAATTTAGGGAGCTAGGTAGCAGATTAAAGAGCAGGACCTCAAAGGTTGTAATCTCTGGATTACTCCCGGTGCCACATGCTAGTGAGTATAGGAATAGGAGGATAGAGCAGATGAATGCGTGGCTAATGAGTTGATGCAGGAGGGAGGGCTTTAGTTTCCTGGATCACTGGGCCTGCTTCTGGGGAAGGTGGGACTTGTACAAGTCGGACGGGTTGCACCTGAAGCAGAGCGGGACAAACCTTGCGGGGAGGTTGGCTAGCACTGTTCGGGGGGGTTTAAACTAAAATGGCAGGGGGCTGGGAACCTGAGCAGGGAGACAGAGGAAAGGGAAACAGGGATAAAAGCAAATGATAGGAAGGAGAAAAACAAAAGTGGCAGTCAGAGAAATCAACGGTTTAAATGCAACATGGCCACAGTAAATAATAATTCTAATAGGTCTAAGAGCATTAAAAAAACAAGCCTGAAGGCTTTGTGTCTTAACGCGAGGAGCATTTGTAATAAGGTGGACAAATTGGCTGCGCAAATAGAGGTAAATGAATATGATTTGGTTGGGATTAGGGAAACGTGGCTCAAGGATGGCCAAGACTGGGAACTCAACATCCAGGGTTATTCGATATTCAGGAAAGATAGGCAAAAAGGAAAGGGAGGTGGGGTAGCATTACTGGTTAAAGAAGGGATTAATACAATTGTAATGAAGGATATTAGCTCTGATGATGTGGAATCTGCATGGGTAGAATTGAGAAATACTAAGGGGAAAAAAACATTAGTGGGAGTGGTATATAGACCTCCCAACAGTAAGGCGGAGGTTGGGGATTGCATGAAAAGGGAAATTAAAGAAGCGTGCAAGAAGGGCACTGCAGTCATCATGGGTGACTTTTATCTACATATAGATTGGGCCAACCAAATTAGTAACAATACTGTGGAGGAGGAATTCCTGGAGTGTTTACGGGATGGTTTCCTGGACCAATATGTCGAGAAACCAACCAGAGATCAGGCCACCTTAGACTGGGTGTTATGTAACGAGAAAGGATTAATTAGCAATCTTGTTGTACGAGGCCCCTTGGGTCTGAGCGATCATAATATGATCGAATTCTTCATTAAGATGGAGAATGAAGTAGTTGACTCAGAGACTAGGGTCCTCAATTTAAATAAAGAAACTACGATGGTCTGAGGTGCGAGTTGGGTAGGATTGATTGGGGAATGGCACTCAAAGGGTTGAAGGTGGATAGGCAATGGCAAACATTCAAAGACCGAATGGATGAGCTACAGCATTTGTTCATCCCAGTTTGGCATAAAAATAAAACAAAAATGGTGACTCAACCGTGGCTAACAAGGGAAATTAGGGATAGCATAAGATCCAAGGAGACGACATATAAATTGGCCAGAAAAAGCAATAATCCTGAGGATTGGGAGCAGTTTAGGATTCAACAAAGGAGGACAAAGGGATTAATTAAGAAAGGGAAAATAGAATATGAGAGTAAGCTATCAGGGAACATAAAAACTGACTGTAAAAGCTGTTATAGATATGTGAAGAGAAAAAGATTGGTGAAGTCAAGCATAGGTCCCTTGCAGTCAGAATCAGGGTAATTTATAATGGGAAACAAAGAAATGGCAGACCAACTAAATTCATACTTTGGTTCTGTCTTCACAAAGGAGGACACAAATAACCTCCCAGAAATACCGGGGAACATAGGGCCTGATGAAAGGGTGGAACTGAAAGAAATCAGTATTTGTAGGGAAATGGTGTTCGGAAAATTGATGGGACTGAAGGCCGATAATTCCCCAGGGCCTGATAATCTACATCCCAGGGTACTTAAGGAAGTGGCCCTAGAAATAGTAGATGCATTGCTGGTCATCTTCCAGAACTTGATAGACTCTGGAACAGTACCCATGGATTGGAGGGTAACTAATGTTACCCCACTATTCAAAAAAGGTGGTAGAGAAAAAGCGGGGAATTATACACCGGTAAGCCTGACATCGGTAGTGGGGAAGATGCTAGAATCTGTTATAAAAGATGTAATAGCAGAGCACTTAGTAAGCAGTGACAGGATCGGACAAAGTCAACATGGATTTACAAAAGGTAAATCATGCTTGACTAATCTGCTGGAATTTTTTGAGGATGTAACTGGTAAAATAGATAAGGGAGAACCAGTGGATGTGGTGTATTTGGACTTTCAGAAGGCTTTCGATAAGGTCCCACATAATAGATTAGCGTGCAAAATTAAGGCACATGAGATTGGGTCAAGGTATTGACTTGAATAGAGAACTGGTTGGCGGACAGAAGGCAGAGAGTTGGAATAAACGGGTCGTTTTCCGAGTGGCAGGCAGTGACTAGTAGGGTGCCGCAAGGATCGGTCCTAGGACCCCAGCTGTTCACAATATATATTAATGATCTGGACGAGGGAATTGGATGTAATATCTCCAAATTTGCAGACGACACAAAGCTGGGTGGGAGGTTAAACTGTGAGGAGGATGTCGAGAAACTCCAGTACGATTTGGACAGGTTGGGTGATTGGGCAGAAACATGGCAAATGCACTATAATGTGGATAAATGTGAGGTTTTCCACTTTGGTGGCAAAAACAGGAAGGCAGATTATTATTTGAATGGCAATAGATTGGGAGAAGGGGAAGTGCAAAGAGACCTGGGTGTTCTTGTGCACCAGTCGCTGAAGGTAAGCATGCAGGTGCAGCAGGCGGTTAAGAAGGGAAATGGTATGTTGGCCTTCGTAGCAAGAGGGTTCGAGTACAGGAACAAGGATGTCTTACTACAGCTGTACAGGGCCTTGGTGAGACTGCACCTTGAGTATTGTGTGCAGTTTTGGTCGCCTTACCTGAGGAAGGACGTTCTTGCCATGGAAGGAGTACAGCGAAGATTCACCAGGCTGATACCTGGGATGGCAGGAATGACGTATGAGGAGAGATTGTGTCAATTGGGCTTATACTCACTGGAGTTTAGAAGATTGAGAGGGGATCTCATCGAAACCTATAAAATTCTGTCAGGCCTGGACAGACTAGATGCAGGAAGGATGTTTATGATGGCTGGGGAGTCCAGAACCAGGGGTCATAGTCTAAGGATAAGGGGTAAGCCATTTAGGACTGAAATGAGGAGGAATTTCTTCACCCAGAGAGTGGTGAACCTGTGGAATTCTCTGCCACAGAGGGCGGTGGAGGCCAGTTCATTAAATATATTCAAAAAGGAGTTGGATATATTTCTTAAGGCTAAAGGGATCAAGGGATATGGGGAGAAGGCATTTTTACAGAATGGGAAATGCATATGTCGTGGGATCATAGATAGGTAATTACAGGGGAAGATTGACTATGGAGTGTCGGGAATTTTGCTCACCTTGTCAGGATGATACTTAAAGCGAATTTAGTATCAACAGGGGGGAGTGTAGGGTTCTCAAAATTCCCACATTCCCCAAAAGTTATGGATAAAGGGACCCTGTATGGACAAGTTGTTAAAAAGGGTACCCAAAATGGCTTCTGCAACCTCGTGACCAAAAGCACAGGATTTTAAAAGCAAGGCCCTGCAGAAAAGGCAGGCACTTTTCAAAACCTGATACGAAACCTAAAATGCATGAATCTGTGAAGAGACTTTGTGGAACCAGACAGCTAAGCAAACACAGAATATGCATTCACTCACCTTCGAACAGATCAGGCTAGAATGGGCCTAAATCGAGGCCATTAGGTTTCTGCATATTTAATCAGTAACAGCTCACAGTAGCCATCAAGCCAGGCTGAGGAAAATTAAGTTTCATAAATGACAAACAGCCAGGACATCGAAGCCATTAAACACGGAGACAACCACTCCAGAAGTCGTTAAAGTAAATGGCTGTAAACATTTTAAATGAGCCCGCCGAAAGTTAGACAAAGGACTGACCTGATTTGGCGCGCAGATAAGGAATGAAGGACCGGGTATAATTGTAGGCCCATCGGTAGTGATCGCTCTCTTGCTCTTGCCTCTTATCGCTTGGCCTTTGGCCTCCTGCCTCTCGTTCTCGTGCCCTGGCCTCGTGGCGGGCTCTCTTCTCGCTCCCTGCGCCGCTCTACACCAAGGACGCCCATTACTACACGGAGGGCCGAATGTGGGAGGAGAACAAGACCCGGGTTCAAAAACACACAGGACACACAGGCCACAAACGGGCAGATGAGACGAGACGAGACAAAGAATACGGTAAACCGATAAAGGCAGAGAAGGGCAGCAAAAAGACGCATTGGGGGCCAAACGCCTAGTTATAAGCTGGCGTTTGACGAATAAACTGGCGTTTCAAGCATGGATAGCAGCGTCCTTGATGAATAAACTGGCGTTCAAAGAATGGGTAGTAAAATCAGTTTAACAATATAAATCGCCAACCGAGCCCCAACCGTTTTAAAACTCGTCAGTGACTAAACCGCCAGAGGAAGAAGAAGATGAAGACGCGACTCGACGACGACATTAGCTGAGGAAAAGGAGGGTCATTCGCATAAACAACTCCACCGCCGCGCCCTGTGACCACGTAGTGACAGCATACCCCAAAGGACAGCAAGAACAGACCCCAAAATCACAACCGTTAAAGATCAACAGGTTTCGAATTGGTGAGCATAAATCCCTGGACACTCATAGCTTAATCTAGTTAGGTATAGGGGTGGGATAAGGATAAGGGGATTTTAATGTATTTGTTTCCCTCGATGTGCCGTGTGTTCCCCATTCACATATAAGTGTATTATTTTTATATGCCTGTAATCAGCTTAGTAATTCTCAGTATTGTGTTTTATTCTGTCTTTAATAAAAATCACGTTTTTCTTGCACCGAACCACTTGTCTACTCGTTTTTCTGTATCGACGCCTATACCTAAGTCTGGTTTCTAGAACCCAGGGAGTGTGGAGCGATTCGGACTGCTCAGAGACAGTCAGGGGCAGAGCTGACTTGGCACACAGCACACACAAAACCCCCTACAAGGCCCACAATGTTGAAACTGTAAGGGCCCTCCGTCAGCGGCTGATAACAAGCCGCTTCTAGGCCCCTACTGAAGCAATGGCTTCTGCCATGGAGAACAACATGAATGAAACCAACTCGCATCCCCTAAGCCGGCCAAGGAAGCAATAATTCCAAAGGCCAAACCTGTACATTTTGAATACAAAAATTTTTTATTTTACAAACTGTGTTTGTCATTTCTTCAGGACAAACTAATAGAAACAAACACAAAAAATTATTCATTAACATAACTAGTTCTCACAACCTGGAGATAATGGCCAAAACAATAAACAAAAGTTTGAACGTGAACGTCGGCCTTTAATAAAAAATTGACCAACATTTCGTCACACCTCCTACTTTTTGCCCTTCGAGGGTGATCTCATTCCATTGCGCACTTCCCCACTTCCCACCCTACTGCTCCTCCATAATGGGGCCCTAGTGGCTGCAGCAAGGCTGGTGGATGGCTGCTGATTGTCAGAACCTGAGACTGCAGATGCCCTTGAAGGACGGCCTCGACCAGCTCTGGGCCTGGAGGTCCCAGCTGCAGACTGTGCCAACTCTGCATGGGCGGCAGCAGTCTGGGCTACAGGCTGTGGCAAGTGAAATGGGGAAGTGACAGTGGTGGCAGGAGGAATGCTGTCATCTTGGGAGAGGATGCAACTCCCTGCTTGACCAACACGCTGGCACTCCCACGGGGCAGCACATCAGCATCCGGAACAATCTTCTGGAGCACAGGTTGCTGGCTTGCTGCGGCACAGTGAGAGCCCCAGGGAAATGTGCCCGAACCAGCGACAATGGCAGCAGTCAATGCTTGCGTGGCCTCAATCTGAGTCTGCATGAGAGCAGTTTGAGATGGGATCACGGCAGCCAGTGACTGAATTGCAGCACTGAGCTTAAGCGTGCCATCCGCCTGTGCTACAGCGAAGTGCTCCACACTCCTTGCCAGTGCATCAATGCATTCGGGCACCCTTCCCACTGCACCCATGAGTTGAGTGTGCATGTCCACCACCTGGGTGTTCATTTCAGCGATGAGCAGCTCCTCCTCTGCGTCCAGTGCAGCAGGCTCGCTGGCCTACTCTACCCCTGGGGAGAAGGCCCCCGAGCTTCCTTAGCCACACCGCGTTGCTGCAGCCCACTGGGTCCCGGAACTTCACCCTCATCAGACGCTTCACCCCTGCTCCACTCCAGGGAAGACGTGTTCCCAGTGTGAGCATGGGCTTCCTCTGGAGAGGGTGGCACTGATGCTCCGGCTTCCTCTTCCTCTTGCCTGCAGCTTCACTCCCACTGGCAGCTTGAGGGCCCGTCTCCTCAGCTGGTGAATCACCATCTGAAAGTAGGGAGGTACAAGAGTGGCTTTAGTGTGAGGACAGCGGGGTAGTAAGGGAGGAAGGAGTGCAGCGATTTAGTAAGTTGGGTTGAAAGTGCCAAAGGCTGGTGTTGTGAGGGACAAGTGGAATGAGAGAGGAGAGAAAGCTGATGACATTACCATTGCTGTCCCAAACGGATTCGGCCTCTCCAGGGGCGATGGGACCGATCATCTGGCTTGCCACAATCCTGTGGACGTGCACCTCAAGATCGCTGAGGGGTTGCAGCTGAGGCTATCCTCCACCTGTCCGTTGCTGCTGTCTCCTATTATGAGATAGCTTGGCCTGCAAGAAAAAGGACGGTGTCTGAGTAAATATATAGCCATGGTCTTGCCTGATGTGCCTCCCATAATTGAATAGCCCTTAATGTATGCAGCCATGGTCTTGCCTGATGTGCCTCCCATAGTTGAATAGCCCTTACTGTATGCAAAGTGTGGAATGTACGTGTGTGTTTCATGAGAGGGCCATAGGTGTTGGATGAGTGTTGGGCATTAGTCTTTTAAGACCCTCTGGCCATAGAGTGAGGTTGAGATGGAGGGATGGAGAGGTATTGAAAAAAAGCCACTCACCCTGACAACCCGAGTGAGGTTGTTGAACTTTTTGTGACATTGAGTATGGGTCCTGGGCACCATGCTGCTGGAGGGGGCATGCTGAGCCACCTCCCTCCACACTCGTCTGTAGTCGCGCGGCAAAGGCCTCCTGCCACTCTCAGGGTAGAGTATCAATCTTCTGCGATTTACCGTGCCAACCAGAGCCTCCAAGGCCCACTCGCTAAAGCACTGAGCTCATTCTCTCACCCTCTCCATAGTCCTTGGCTGGAGAATGTAGTCACAGGTCTGTCCAGGCCGAGATTCAAGGCTCCAATGAGCAGGGTGTGGCTGGAGAGCAAGATCGACCCTTCCCTTTAAGTACTGTCAGGCTCCAGTGTGTCTGTGTTCCATTGCTAACTGACATCACCTGCACTGCACCCGTGCTCTGAGTTAGCACCTCGCTCCTCAGCCTTTGCGCCTTAAGACAGGTGTGCAGCGGCTGATTTAGCGCTCCAATCACCTCCAGAGGCGATAAAAGCTAAGTTTGCAGTTGAAGGCGATAAATAGCGCCAGGCGCTAATCTTTGTGCCCGGCCGATAATCGCACCCCAAACAGGGCGATACTGAATTTCTCACCCTATGTATTTTGTATTCGGAAGCCAAAGTGACCCAATTGTCCCAGTGAGACCCCTCAATCCCCCCAATTCGGTAAATGGTTCATTGTTCATCCCTAATAAAAATTGAATTTCATGATCACAGATGAAGTATCCATTTAACTAAAACTCAGTTTTAACTTGTTACTTTATCTTGTGTTGTATCTGTCAGATAGATTTTGATCTTAAGGAGGAGATTGTAAAAGTTTTACAATTATTTGGGAAAACATTCCTTTGGCTGAAGGCATTACTAGCACAAAGGAAGATGGCTGTGGTTGTTGGAAACCAGTCATCGCAGTCATGGACATTAATGCAGGAGGTCATCAGGGCAGCATAAGCCCAGCTATCTTCAGTTGCTTCACCAATGACCTTCCTTCCTTCATAAGGTCATAAGTGGGGCTGGTCGCTAATGATTGCTCAGTTTTCAGTTCCATTCACAACTACTCAGATAATGAAGCAGTCCCTGCCCACATACAGCATCACCTGGACAACACTCAGGCTTGGGCTGATAAGTGGCAAGTTACATTCATGCCACACAAGTGCCAGGCAATGAACATCTCCAACAAGTGAGATTCTAACCACCTCCCCATGACATTCAATGGCATTACCATTGCTAAATTTCCCACCATCAACATCCTGCCCAAAACTCAACTGGACCAGCCACATAAATGTCATGGCTAGTATAGCAGGTCAGAGGCTGGGTGTTCTGTGATAAGTGACTCACCTCCTGACCCTCTAAACCCTCTCTATCACCTACAAGGTACCAGTCAGAAGTGTGATGGAATACTCTCCACTTGCCTGGATGGGTGCAGCTGCAACAACACTCAAGAAGCTCAACACCATCCAGGACAAAGTAGTCTGCTTTATTGGGAGCTGATCCACCAACCTAAACATTCAATCCCTCCACCACCAGTGCACTGTGGCTGCAGTGTGTACTATCTACAGGCTGTACTGCAGCAACTCGCCAAGGTATCTTCAACAGGACCTCCCAAACCTGTGACCTCCACCACCTAGAAGGACAAGGGCAGCTGGTACATGGGAACATCATCATCTCCAAGTTCCCCCCGCCCACCCCAAATCATATACCATCCCGACTTGGAAATACATCACCATTCCTTCATCATCGCTGTGTCAAAATCCTGGACATTCCTACACAACAGCATTATGGGAATACCTTCACCACACGGTCTGAAGAAGAAGCCTCCCCACCTCCTTTCCAAGGGCAATCAGGGGTGGGCAATAAATGCTGGCCTTGCCAGCGATGCCCAGATCCTGTGATTGAATAAAAAACATAATTAATTATTACTAAAGTGTAATATTATGGAAAAATACAATTTGCAGTAGTAGATTTAGTAGAAAAAGTTGTAAAAACAAATCATGAAAATATTTACACAAGAAAACAAACAAAAGGTATGTGCGAATGATTTTCAGCATTTCTAATTATGAAAGCATACAGCTTAAGTTGTCTAATATATTTCAAAGACAAGAAGATTTATGAAAGTTAACGTTCCTTGGATTAGTGACCAGGAAATGGTTATTCTGCAGGTGCTAAGTACCAAAAATAAGGGTGGAGACCCGTGATGAGGTCCTACAACCCCTTTATGTTGCCCTGGGGTTTATGCATCTTCCACAGGGAAAGGCAGATTGCCTGTGCCTGCATTAGGTTAGTAACTCTAATGAGACGAGAGGGAGCATTCTTGGCCCATGTTGTGCTTCATGCACCACAGAATTTCCTATTTTGAAGTGGAACTGAAAGGATAATTACTAGTCCTAGCCCCTTTTGGGCTACCCCAGATCAGGTGTATTCCCCAGACATTCACCTTCAACTAAAGTTAGAGGTAATCAAATCCTAAAGATGCTTAATTATGTCTAAAGGTCCAGACTATCTCTCCCTAAAGGAAAAGAACGACCTGAAGATGTTACCGTCCTCCAGATAGCACTTTTAATAAGATTAGCTAGACTGTAACCTTTCGGATATTATGAGGGTCCGGAAAACTTCCCCAGAATTCTGCAACTCCTCACCAAAGAGTGTACAGAGATTGAGTTTGCGAGTTTGATACAGCAGTACTATGTGAGACAATTCTAAAAAAATATATAGATTTATTAAAGAACCGACATGTAATTACAGTTGGTGATTCAATCGCGACATTAACAGTTCCAAATACAAAAAGCTTACAATTCTTATCATCAGAGATCCTTATTCTCAAATCTTAAGTTTGTTACATTTTTACATTTCTTAGTCTTATTCTAGGATATCCACCAAAATCAAATACAAGTACCTTTTTGATCCCCGAGAGTCAAAGATTTGAAGACTTGCAGAGCTTGCCTCTGAAGCCTAAGAATTACTTTGCCCCTTACAGCGAATCTGTCTTCCCATTTGAAAGTCCAATTTTGATACCCTTTCTCAGTGGTATATCCTTTGAAGTTTTCTGCTGATGTAAGCTAATTATCTCTAGTCATTTTTCTGTTGACTTATTCTATTCTTACAGTCAGTTCAGCTGTAGCAAGCAGACTTGTGTCTCTACCTTTAGGTGTTCAAAACATCATAAAAACAATGTGATGGCTGTGCATCTATTTGATGTCATTCTTATTAAGGTCTTCTGTTTGTATCTTTTGCATTTAGAACACCTCATCTGGTTGCACAATTGTCTTTTTAGTTACCTCAGTTGGTTGCAACAAATAATCGTGTCTCCATGTTTCATTTGATGTTACTTTTACGAAGGCATGTGTTTCTTTAATGTTCTGTGTTTCTTTCCGAAGTCTTGGTTTATAACACCTAAACTGGGTATGGCTATTGTGTTCTTTCCAAGGCTTCAGACTTTTAGGAACCTCCAACCTTCTACTTCAATAAGTCTATTGATTCAGTGTCAACAACTTATCTTATCTCAACAGCCTGTATGCTGTTCACAGCTTTAGATTGTTGAGGCTTGCAGATTTTCAAACCTAGTTTGTCATGATTTAAAGCCAGAATATTTCATAGAATGGTGTATTTTTCTGAATATGGCATATTCCTTCATAGAACTTGGGCCCTACACTCAACCCTTCTCTGAAGGATTGGAGAGGGCAGGCAGGGACCATGCAGGACCCACAGGTAAGCCCCTTTTCTTCTTCACAGGCTCATTGACCCTGGAAGTGGTACTGGAGGCCTTCTGGCTGCTGCTTTTACACAGCAGCAAGAAAGCTCTGATCATGGCAGCCATTTCTTTCCCCACTTCTTGCCACTAGTGCCTGCTAGGAAGGTAAATCCGCACTGGGGACATTCAAATGACCCGGCCCATCAAATGTGAGCCTAGGACAGGCGCACTGCTCTTCGAGTTTGCTCGGCCTGTCCAGTGCCTGGGAGCGGGGTCAGAAAAATCGGTTCCATGTTCTTTATTTGTTACTCGGATACAAGCTTTCTTCATTTAGTGGGCTGAAGGTACTGTCAGTTTCATTCCACCAAGAATTGGAGTCATTTTCCCATACAGTCATACATTTTACTACATAAATAGGATTAGATATTTGACTGATATTAAATTTTACATTTCTTGATTTTTTTTCACTAGCTGTCACGATGTAATGTTATTTTTTTAGCAGCTGCTTCAATACAAATTTTCATACCTTTGTGTCTTCCACCTTGAGCTTATCTTTATAATAATATGCCACATCACTCCAAAGCAGCAAAATTCACAACTGCTGTTTCCAATAAATTCCTCATTTTTTTTGATGACTTTTTTTACACGAGCTCAGGCATTTCTCAATATTATATGCCTAGCATCAAAGTATTTATTTGATGTTTTTGAAAGTTTTTTAATGCCAGCACAGGTATTTCTAGACATTATATAGAAAACATCAAAGTAAAATTTTGCAGTTTTTTTTGTATTGGTATCAGCGATATCAACATTTCTAGAAAAGCAGATGACCTCTGGACCCTAATTTTTAAACAAAAGTGTGTAGCTAGCTTTTCCCAACTCACTTTATCCCTTCCAGGTCTCCGATCTTTGTTTTTTGAGCATCCCTTAACCCTGCAGTTTAGAAGGACAAAGATGGCTTCTTAAAATTCTGCAGATGTTCTCAGGAAATGTCATTCATTTGGCAGCTCTCCCAATTCACAGCACAGCTTGATCCCTTTCCACAGCCCTGTGCAAAGCTAGGCCTGACATCGGGGAGCTCATTTCATGACAGGCATAAATTTAACTAAAGCATAAAGTTGCAGACTTGTGTATTAAGTTTCAAAAGTCTACCATAAGGCAGAATGCATGACAATTTCTGAAGTGTGCGATTCCTTCATAATAACCCTGTTTGAAATTGAATTCCCATTCACAACTGTACCTCACAGCCATTTTGTTGCTAACTTTTGGAGTTTTGCCACCTAAATAAAACTTTCCAGCTTTATTTGTAATATAATTTAAACACTTTGGGGGCAAAATTCGGTTACGCCCCTTTTGGGGGTGGTAACCGAATTAGCACCTCACATTTCGCGCCCTGGGCGGGAGTACCACCCCGGCCGCTAAATTGGGCTCACTGCCCCGGCAAGGAAGCGGAGTGCTATCTCGGGCATTCCCGTTCCTCTTGGGGTGGTGCATGAGGCGCAAAGCACGGAAGCGCCGGAGCGCTACACAGTCGGTCAATGTAGCGTTGACGCGTTTCAGTGCCCCTCCCCTTCCGTTAAAGGGGAGGGCTGCTGCGCACTCTGCAAGCCATTTGATGGCCTCCACAAGCCCACCAGGGAGGCACGGTTCTGTGGCCGCATGCCGGACCTTGCCAAGGGCCACCAAGAGGGGCCGACTTGGAGGTCGGCCAAAAGAAAAAGTGTCAGCGCGGGGCACAGCTGGACCACCCCTTTAATGAGCGCCCTTCCCCGCGGCAGCCTTGCAGGGCACAGCCGAATTTCAGCTGCAGTGCGCTAAGGGGCCAAGATGGAGCGCGAAGGGGTCGCGTTGCTCGGCGATTATGTCATCATCAGCAGCGCAGTGGCCCGGGGCGCTACCGACGTGGGCACAGCGCTATTGGCTAGTGCCTCAGTAGCGCCCCGCTGAATTTCTCGGCAGGCACTGATAGCGCCCCCACCCGAGCGCTAAGCCCTTTGCGCCCCATTAACACCAAGGAGGTGAATTTCGTCCCCTTTTATTTCCTGGTCTTATTGAGGTATTGATATTGGTTCAGGTGAATGAGCAGAACCAGATTTTACTCAGCTGACCCTCACCTCTACTTCATATTTTAATATGATTTAACAGAAATACTCTTCTCTGTTTAATGTTCACAATTAATTTGTATTTCACCAGACTGTAGGACAGTGAGATGGGTCATGACATTCAAATATATTATTTGAATTCCCCAGACCAATTTATCCATTTTTTGTAATCCTTCTGGAGCTGAGGCCAATCACAAATAGAAACACGTAAACTAAAATGAAATGGAGGATTATTCCTATTTTAAAGTTTCAAAAATAAGTTTAGCTACTTTAGTAAATATTAGAAGGCTGCTTTCTTAAAATGACAAATATCAACTGAGTGTGCACAGGTGGACAAACTATCTTCTTTTTCTCACTTTGAGGCCCAGTTCTTTAAAATTGATTTAAACTGTGCCTAACAAGAAAACATGTTTGTAGTCACTAACAAAGAACACACAGTCATGGCCACATGGTGATAGATTGACTTGACTATACACTCAATTTCTATTTATAACACGACTGTGGACTTTGTGCTGCTCTCAGGGGGATAGCCAAAAGGTTTGGAATTGACCCGTCACTTTAAGGGGCATTTATTATCAATAAGTTTGATTGATGATTCTCTTTGTATCCTGCTGATTTCCACATACACAGATCTGATGCTCTTTTTTTTAACTAAAATAGCACAGCTTTACAGCATTCCTGAAATTAAACCAAAAATTAAAAAAACACAAGAAATATTTTAAATTCTTGCATTTGTTACATATTTGAAAAGATCCTTTAAAAATGTATTGTATTTATTGTCAGTCCTCCTAAAACACATTACATACACACACAATATGGAGGCAGATAACTGGTTCACTTGTAATATTGAGTTTGGATTGATTTAAATAGCTTAAGGCCCAGAATTTAGTACCGGCCACTTTTTGGGTGCTAATTGGACTACTATGGCCCCATGTGGTGGGCAGGAAGGGGCGCATATTTCCGTCCAAAAGTGTGCCACCCTCCATTTTGAGTAAGGACAAATTGGAGATGTACTTTACTCATGAATGAAGCAAGTGTTAGGGCCTTTTCATATGCATATAAGGGGTCTCATGCCAGTTTGAGAACCCCTCTCCAAGATTAGTTTGCCCTGAAGCAGTCAGCGGCGGATGCACTCAGGGAAACCAGTCCAAGAATCGTCTACAACAAAAAAGGTAAGTAACTTAGTAACTTACCTGAATGTGAAGCTGGGAGGAGCACTCCTGCTCCTCCCGCCCCCTCATTAAAGGAAATGATTGCTGCCACTCCCACCCCCCCCTTGACATCGCCGACGCTCCTGATTCCGGTTCTTCAACATTTCCGACCCGACTCCCGATCCCATCCTCCTGATCTCCCCTCTGCTCCAGACCCGACCCTGGCCCCAGCCTCGCGATCACCCACCCATGCTCCAACCCAAGCCCGACACCCAAACCCAGTCCTCGACCAGACCCACGCACCAATCGATCACTAAGCCGCCGATCCACGAGTCCACATACCCTGCCCCCAGACCCTCATCCCCTGCCCCCAGACCCCAGGCCCCTCACCCCCTGCCCCATGAACCCCGGCCCCGCACTCCCTGCCCTCGGACCCCCAGCCCCTCACTCCCTGCCACTGGACCCCCGATCCTTCACTCACTGCCCTCGGACCCCAGGCCACCCCCTGCCCCCGGACCCCCAGCCCCACACTCCCTGCCACTGGACCCCCGCCCCCTCATTCCCTGCCCCTGGACTCCCGGCCCCTCACCCCATGCCCCCGGACCCCCAGCCCCTCACACACTGCGAACGGACCCCCGGCCCCTCACTCCCTGCCCCCGGACACCCGGCCCCTCACTCAGTGCCCCCGGACCCCCAGCCCCTCACTCCGTGCCCCCGGACCCCCAGCCCCTCATTCCCTGCCCCCGGACCCCCGGCCCCTCACTCCCTGCCCCCGGACCCCTGGCCCCTCACTCCCTGCCCCAGGACCCCCGGCCCCTCACTCCCTGCCCCTGGACCCCCAGCCCCACACTCTCTGCCCCCGGACCCCCTGCCCCTCACTCCCTGCCCCCACACCACTGGCCCCTCACTCCCTGCCCCCAGACACCCGGCACCTTACTCCCTGCACCCGGACCCCCAGCCCCTCACTCCCTGCCCCCAGACCCCGGCCCCTCACTTCCTGCCCCCGGACCCCCAGCACTCACTCCCTGCCCCCGGAACCCCGGCCCCTCACTTCCTGCCCCCGGACCCCCGGCCCCTCACTTCCTGCCCCCAGACCCCCGGCCCCTCACTCCCTGCCCCATGACCCCCGGCCCCTCACTCCCTGCCCCCGGATCCCCAGCCCCTCACTCGCTGCCACTGTACCCCTGACCCCTCACTCCCTGCCCCCACACCACCGGCCCCTCACTCCCTGCCCCCAGACCCCCGGCACCTCACTCCCTGCCCCCAGACCCCCAGCCCTTCACTCCCTGCCCCAGAACCCCCGGCCCCTCACTCCATGCCCCTGGACCCCTGGCCCCTCACTCCCTGCCCCCGGACCCCCGGCACCTCACTCCCTGCCCCCGGACACCCGGCCCCTCACTCAGTGCCCCCGGACCCCCAGCCCCTCACTCAGTGCCCCCGGACCCCCAGCCCCTCATTCCCTGCCCCCGGACCCCCGGCCCCTCACTCCCTGCCCCCGGACCCCCGGCCCCTCACTCCCTGCCCCAGGATCCCCGGCCCCTCACTCCCTGCCCCTGGACCCCCAGCCCCACACTCCCTGCCCCCGGACCCCCTGCCCCTCACTCCCTGCCCCCACACCACTGGCCCCTCACTCCCTGCCCCCAGACACCCGGCACCTTACTCCCTGCACCCGGACCCCCGGCCCCTCACTTCCTGCCCCCGGACCCCCGGACCCTCACTCCCTGCCCCATGACCCCCGGCCCCTCACTCCCTGCCCCCGGATCCCCAGCCCCTCACTCGC
The DNA here is from genome assembly GCF_052327205.1 of Somniosus microcephalus. Lineage (NCBI taxonomy): Eukaryota > Metazoa > Chordata > Chondrichthyes > Squaliformes > Somniosidae > Somniosus > Somniosus microcephalus. The sequence goes on from NC_140988.1 coordinate 196,967,164, forward strand.
TGCCACTGTACCCCTGACCCCTCACTTCCTGCCCCCACACCACCGGCCCCTCACTCCCTGCCCCCAGACCCCCGGCACCTCACTCCCTGCCCCCAGACCCCCAGCCTTTCACTCCCTGCCCCAGAACCCCCGGCCCCTCACTCCCTGCCCCTGGACCCCTGGCCCCTCACTTCCTGCCCCCGGACCCCCGGCACCTCGCTCCCTGCCCCCGGACCCCCAGCCCCTCACTCACTGCCCCCGGACCCCCGGCCCCTCACTTCCTGCCCCCGGACCCCCAGCCCTTCATTCCTTGCCCCCAGACCACCGGCACCTCACTCCCTGCCCCCGGGCCCCCAGCCCCTCACTCCCTGTCCCCAGACCCCCGGCCCCTCACTTCCTGCCCCCGGACCCCCGGCACCTCACTCCCTGCCCCCGGACCCCCAGCCCTTCACTCCTTGCCCCCGGACCCCCGGCCCCTCACTCCCTGCCCCCAGCCCCCAGCCCTTCACTCCTTGCCCCCGGACCACCGGCACCTCACTCCCTGCCCCCGGACCCCCAGCCCCTCACTCCCTGTCCCCGGACCCCCGGCCCCTCACTCCCTGCCCCATGATCCTGGCACCTCACTCCCTGCCCCCGGACCCCCGGCCCCTCACTCCCTGCCCCCGGACCCCCGGCCCCTCACTCCCTGCCCCATGACCCCCAGCCCCTCACTCCCTGCCCCCGGACCCCCGGCCCCTCACTCCCTGCCCCCGGACCCCCGGACCCTCACTTCCTGCCCCCGGACCCCTGGCACCTCACTCCCTGCCCCCGGACCCCCGGCCCCTCACTACCTGCCCCGGACACCCAGCCCCTCACTCCATGCACCCAGGCCCCCGGCCCCTCACTCCCTGCCCCATGACCCCCAACCCCTCACTCCCTGCCTTGGACCCCAGACCCCTCGCTCCCTTCCACCGGACCCCCGGCCCCTCACTCCCTGCCCCATGACCCCCAGCCCCTCACTCCCTGCCCCATGACCCCGGCACCTCACATCCTGCCCCTGGACCCCCGGCCCCTCACTCCCTGTCCCAGACCCCCGGCCCCACACTCCCTGCCCCCTGATTCTCAGCCCATCTCCCAGACCCATTTTCCTGAGGGCTGTTGTTATGCCACACTGGCACCATTATAATGGGGCCCGAGGCCAATATCTGGGAGCCTCGCATCTCATCATTCTGGCACAGGGAATTGGGCCTAATCTTTTAAACCAGGATTAGGAAATACAATTTACAATCACAAAGCTGCAACTTCTACACAAGTGCAACTATAACAATGTCTTTTGAAAGCACTTTCTCATGCAAGCCATTTGACCTTTATATACCTATTTATATTAAATGGTTAATACTTCTATCATAATAAGACACAAAGGAATTTGCTGTGACTGCTTTAAACTTTCATACAATAACACTGTCAATATAATTTCTACCAAATGATGAATAATACAATAATATTATTGCCAGTTATCACATTATCTGTAAATTCATTAATTTTAATGCTAAGATGGTGTAACAAGTTAAGATAGCTTAACATTAACACCAAAGAACTTAAGTAACTCGGTGATGTAATGCATTAGCACACCTCTAAAACTGTAAAAGGAATGAAGATCTGCTCTCTTTGACAACTATAAGGTCTTACTTTGAAATTAATTTGATTAGTCTCAACACAGTGCCCACTGAGTATGGATCTATGGCACAAACTGGCCACAGATAGTCACAAACAAGCATTAAATTGGAAATCTTACACAATGTGACCATAAATATGGAAAATGGAAATCTTATACATTCGTGTGCTCAGGATTTCTCTTCTGACATTAAAGTTAAGACAGACTGTTGAAACTGATCTTGATATACCTGGGAATGCTTGTTGCTGGCTACTTAGCTGCGATTTTGCCGGTGCTCAGAGGATGGGTTCGGAGGTGGGTCCACTGTCAAAATCGCAATGATTGACGGCAGGTTGGGAACCCGCTGCGAATCCGCCTCCATGTAAGTTTCGAAAATGTCGGGTCTGCGATTTCAGAACAGACCCAACACCAAGTGGTGGGGGAAGGCATTTAGGATAGTTAACTGCTTATTAACTGCTTGTTAAAGACTATTTTGCCAGCCTTTTTGTATTTTCCCATATTTTCAATGGAGTTCACGTCATTCGGAGATCACGTCAGGTAAGTATGTCGGGAGTTCAATTGAGCTGAATAGTTCCCAGCTTCATATCAGTTCAGTTTGCAATGTCAGAATTTGCTGATTTCAGGATTGGGAAGACACATTTGATCTGTATTGAGGCTGTAAGTGTGTGCTGTAAACTCTATATGCACTGTCACCTCCTTGGAATAACCTCTCTCCATATTGACTGATTGTTTCTACCATCTCATCCTCAACTGCCATATATAACAGCAGAATTGGAACGATTTATACCCTCTCAACCTGGACCTCAGAATTGGAAGATGATCATCCGCAGCAGCAGCAGAACCAGGCACACCAGCGGCACCAACAACAGCCGTGCCAACCTTCTCCTCAACCACCTGATGCTGCACAGGGCAGAGGCTGTCAGTGCAGGGCTGCACCGCACCGCAGGAGATACACCCAACACAGGGTTTACAGGCCGAGGATGAGCTTCCTCAACATGACTGAGCAGCAGTACCAAAGGAGGCTGAGGCTTTCACGAGAGATAGTCACAGACATTTGCACAATGCTGCACCAAGACCTGGATCCCAGAGGAGCGGGTGGACACTCCTTACCAGTGGCTGTCAAAGTCACCACCGCCCTCAACTTCTTTGCGTCAGGGTCCTTCCAGGGATCAGCAGCAGACATCAGCGGCATCCCCCAGTCGGCCGCCCACAGATGCGTCATGCTGGTCACCGATGCCCTCTTTGACAACTTCAACAATTACATCCACTTTTCCACTGATAAAGCCAGTGTTAAGCCATTGGGAGACGCCATTTTAAACCACACCCAAAATGCCGAAGAGTGGCAGTATCACCGCATTTGACAATGAAGTCGAAGATTGGACTACATATGGTGAACGAATAGAGGTGTACTGCGATGCAATTGAGGTGTCAGATGACAAGAAAGCGTCGGTATTGTTAAATTTAATGGGTGCAAAGACGTATGGGTTATTACGAAATCTAGTAACCCCAACGAAGCCAATGGAAAAGAGTTTTGAAGACATAGGGCTGGATTTTCCTAAGCCCCTGGAGTCGGGTTGGAGGCGTGCAGGCGATAAAAATCGGAGATCCGGGGGTCCCGACCCCATCCTGCCTCCAACCCGCCTCCATGTCAATTTCATAGGAGTCGGGCTCCCGACAAGTGCTGGAACCCGACTCCCAGAGGCGGGAAGGGATTAAAGGCAATTAAACTGCCTGTTAACAGGTAGTTAACAGGTAGTTTTTTGCCTATTCGCGATTTTTATTGCAGGTTTGTGGGCTTCCCACAGCTCCAAACCACAAAAAGTTTTCGAGGCGGGACGTGGGTCTGAGGTCTTGGAGGGGTCGAGATGCCCAGTGTTCAGGTGAGTGAGGGGTGCAGGAGTGCAAAGGTAAGTGTTTTGCAAGTGTTTAAATAAGTTTAACTTACTTTTACTTACCTTTACAGGAGTCCTGCATTCGGGTGTCAGGAGTCGGCTGCAAGAACCACAGAAGCTCCGATTTTTAAAAAAAAATCAGCTTCTCTGTTTCTACAGCAAAATGATTTTAAAGTTATCCTGAGAAAGGACTGAGGCTGAATTAGCAGTTTTTCAGTGCTTGACAGCTTCAAACAGCTGTTAAACACTGATATTTCATGTGCCAAAAGCTTTTGACAGATGAAATGTCAATCTCTGACGTCACCTGTTGCCGGGTGGCCCTTAATTGGCCTACTGAGCCCACAGGGCGGGCTCAACAAGGTCAATCAGAGGAAAATCCAGTGGGTTGGCCACATCTCCATGGAGGTGGGACAACAAGCCCGAATGTGGGTTTCCCACCTCCAACCCGCCCCCGTAGCAAAATCCAGCCCATAGTAACGATACTAAAGGAACATTTAAACCCCACACCGCTACTGATAGCAGAAAGATTCAAGTTTCACAAACAGAACCAGCATAAGGATGAAAGCAATGCTGATTATTTAACAGAACTGCGCAAACTATCAAAACACTGCCAGCTTGGAGCGGGACTGGCAGATACCTTAAGGGACAAGTTTGTGTGTGGGCTTCAAAGTGAAGGAACCCAGAAACGGCTTTTATCTGAAAAGGACCTTACGCTGGAAAAGGCTTTCAGCATTGCGGTATCATATGAAGCAGCAGCACGGGGCACTGCAGAGATACAACAGAGGCCGCAAGAATATGGCACAAACAAAATGTCATATGGAACAGAGAAGTGCTATCGCTGCGGCAGAACAACACACAACCAGAATGATTGCTGGTTCAAAGGCAAAGTGTGCAGAGAGTGTGGAAAAGTAGGATATATACCACGAGTCTGCAGGTCGGGAAAGAAAACCAGCAACAAGAAACCGACCAAAGGAAAGTACAAGAAGGTACATAAGTTAACGGAGAATAGTTCAGACGAACAAAAGTGATAACAACTCCGAAAGCAGGGAACTGAGTTGAGAAAAGACTGGTAAAATCCCAAGTCGGTCCCTTGCAGTCCGATTCGGGAGAATATATAATGGAGAATAAGGAAATGGCAGACCAATTAAACTCATACTTTGGTTCTGTATTCACAAAGGAGGACACAAATAACCTCCCAGGAATATCGGCAAACATAGCGACTAATGAGAGGGAGGAGCTGACAGAAATTAGTATCTCTAGGGATATGGTGTTGGGTAAGTTGAGGGGACTGAAGGCCGACAAATCCCCGGGGCCTGATAAACTACATCCTAGGGTACTTAAGGAGGTGGCCCTGGAGATAGCAGATGCTCTAAGGATCATCTTCCGGAACTCCATTGACTCGGGAACAGTACCCGTGGATTGGAGGGTAGCTAATGTTACCCCAATATTTAAAAAGGGGGGTAGAGAGAAAGCAGGGAATTATAGACCAGTAAGCCTTACATCGGTTGTGGGCAAAATGCTAGAGTCCATTATTAAGGATAAAATAGCGGAGCACTTGACAAATGGGGAAAGGATCGGACAGAGTCAACATGGATTTACAAAGGGTAAATCGTGTTTGACTAATCTGCTGGAATTTTTTGAGGAAGTAACTGGTAAAATAGATGGGGGAGAGCCAGTGGATGTGGTGTACCTTGACTTCCAGAAAGCCTTCGATAAGGTTCCACACAAAAGATTATCATGCAAAATTAAGGCTCATGGGATTGGGGGCAAAGTATTAACGTGGATAGAGAACTGGCTGGCGGATAGAAAACAGAGAGTTGGAATAAACGGCTCGTTTTCGGAGTGGCAGGCAGTGACCAGCGGGGTGCCGCAAGGATCTGTCCTGGGACCCCAGCTGTTCACAATATATATAAATGATCTGGATCAGGGAATTGGATGCAATATTTCCAAATTCGCTGACGACACTAAACTAGGAGGAGGGGTGGGCTCTGATGAGGATGTCAGGAGGCTACAGTGCGATTTGGACAGGTTGGGGGAATGGGCGGATACGTGGCAGATGCACTATAATGTGGATAAATGCGAGGTTATCCACTTTGGGGGGTAAAAACAGGAGGGTAGATTATTATCTAAATGGCAATAGATTGGGAGATGGGGAAGTGCAGAGGGACCTGGGTGTTCTTGTGCACCAGTCACTGAAGGAGAGCATGCAGGTGCAACAGGCGATTAAGAAGGCAAATGGTATGTTGGCCTTCATATCAAGGGGGTTCGAGTATAGGAATAGGGATACCTTACTACAGCTGTACAAGGTGCTGGTGAGACCGCATCTGGAGTATTGTGTACAGTTTTGGTCGCCCCATCTGCGGAAGGATGTTCTTGCCATGGAAAGAGTGCAACGGCGATTCACCAGGCTGATACCTGGAATGGCGGGAATGACCTACGAAGAGAGATTAAATAGTTTGGGCTTGTACTCACTGGAGTTTAGAAGATTGAGAGGGGATCTCATCGAAACATATAAAATTATGGCAGGCCTGGACAGGCTGAATTCAGAAAGAATGTTTCCAATGGCCGGGGAGCACAGAACCAGGGGCCACAGTCTAAAAATAGCGGGCAAATCATTTAAAACAGAGATGAGGAAGAATTTCTTCACTCAAAGAGTGGTGAGCCTGTGGAATTCCCTGCCACAGAGGGCTGTGAAGGCTAATTCAATAAATATTTTCAAGAGAGAATTGGATATATTTCTGAAGGCTAAGGGGATTAAGGGTTACGGAGAAAAGGCGGGGACGGGGTACTGAACTGGTAAGATCAGCTATGATCTCAGACAAAGATCAGCCATGATCTCATTGAATGGCGGAGCAGGCTCGAAGGGCCGAATGGCCTACTCCTGTTCCTATCTCTATGGTTCTATGTTTCTATGAAACTACATAATGTGATCACAACGGAGGATCACTAAACCATTTGGGTCACTCTCAAGATAGCAGGAGTCCAGGTAAAGATGGAATTGGACACAGGATCAGCCCTAACAGTCATAAACCGACGCGACTACGAGCGGCTATTCTCACACAGACCCTTGAGAGACACAACAATTATTTTGAAGACGTACACGGAGCAAAAAGTCTACCCCAAAGGAAAAATAAGGGTGACCGTTATATATAACGGTAAGGAAACACCAAAACTAGACCTGTATGTATTGCAAGATGGAGGACCACCATTATTGGGATGTGAATGGATCCAGAAAATACAATTGGATTGGCATTCCATACAGGCACTGACTGTGGCTGACAAAAAGGATGAAGACGTCACACCTGGGCAACTGTCAAAGATCCTAACTGACGCGAAAGAAGTGTTCCAGCAAGGACTCGGAACACTAAAAGGCATGACAGCGACGATTAAAATTGAAGAAAACGCAAGCCCAAAGTTTTTTAAGGCCAGACCGGTACCTTATGCGATCCGCCCAGCCGTCGAAGCAGAGCTGGAAGGTTTGGAACGTTCAGGTGCACTGTCCAAGGCGAACTGGAGCGAGTGGGCTACACTCATCGTTCCTTTAATGAAGAGGTCATTGAGTAATATGCCTGGGGAACCAAAGAAGGTTCGCATCTGTGGGGACTTTAAGGTGACAGTGAACCCAGTCCTTCACACTGTACAATATCCGCTTCCGTGGATTGAAGATATTTTCGCCTCGCTATCTGGAGGGAAACGCTTCACTAAGATTGATCTGGTCCAGGCGTACCTGCAAATGGAGGTAGAAGAAGCCTCGAAACAATACCTCACGATCAACACTCATAAAGGTCTCTAACAATACAATCGGCTGGTGTTCGGGTTAGCATCAGCTCCGGCTATTTGGCAAAGGGCAATGGAACAAGTCCTGCAAGGGATTCCAGGGACCCAGTGTTATTTGGACGACATCCTGGTCACGGGCAAAAAAGACAGTGTACACCTCGCCAACCTGGAGCAGGTGCTCACTAGATTGAAGGAATATGGGCTCCGAGCTAATCGCCATAAATGCGAGTTTTTCCAGAAGCTGATCTCGTATTGTGGCATCGTTATTGATAAAGAGGGGTTACATAAGTCCCCTGAAAAGATTGAGGCAGTAGTCAAGGCTCCAGCACTGGAAAATGTGTCACAACTGAGGTCGTTCCTCGGGCTGGTGAACTACTACCATAAGTTCTTGCCGAATTTGTCTACCGTACTACACCCACTGAACACCCTACTGCAAACGGGGGTACCATGGAAGTGGAGTGACGAATGTAAACGAGCTTTCCAGAAGAGCAAAGCATTGATCACATCAAAAGAGGTGTTGGCTCATTTCAACCCAGCACTACCAATTCGGTGGGCGTGTGATGCATCACCCTATGGCATTGGAGCGGTGCTGTCGCACAAATTCCCGGATGGCTCGGAGAGGCCAGTAGCCTTTGCGTCTCGCTCACTAACCTCAGCCGAGCGTAACTATGCCCAGATTGACAGCGAGGCCCTGAGTCTAGTGTGGGGAGTGAAAAAGTTCAATCACTATCTGCACGGGCAGAAGTTCACCTTGCTGACTGACCACCAACCACTTGTCTCCATCTTTAATCCAAAGAAGGGCGTTCCGGAGATGACTGCGCAACGGCTACAAAGATGGTTCCTTTTTTTAGGGGCGCACCAGTATGAAATCGAGTATAAGGGCACGAAACAGCATGGAAAGGCTGATGGGCTATCACGCCTGCCACTGCCTACTGCGGAGGAAGCACCAGCAGTGGATCCTGTCGAAATATTTCATTCGACTATAATTGAATGCTTGCCAGTAACTAACGCTGGTATAGAGAAGGAGACCCGAAATGACCCAACACTGTCTCGGGTATATGATTTGACGGTGAAGGGATGGCCAGCACATGGCGACTCACTGTTGCCAGCATTCTCATCCAGAAGAGAACAGCTGTCAGTATGCCAGGGGACCTTGATGTGTGGATCCCGAGTGGTAATTCCACCCAAGTTAAGGGAGAGAGTGCTCAATGAGCTTCACGAAGGTCACCTGGGAGGGGTTGAAAATGAAAAGCCTTGCTAGGGCTAATGTGTGGTGGCTGGGGATCGATCAGCAAATCGAGGACCTGACAAAGAGCTGCTACACCAATGGGAGTGGCCCCCATCTCTATGGCAATGGGTGCATATTGATTTTGCTGGTCCATTCATGGACTCAATGTTTTTAATAGCCGTTGATGCGCACTCGAAATGGCCTGAGGTGATCAAAATGTCCTCCACCACCACGGAGAAAAGTATTGCAGTCCTACGGACCATTTTTGCCAGGAACGGCTTGCCAGAGCAGATTTGCTCTGATAACGGACCACAGTTTGTGTCCGAAGAGTTTCGAAGATTTATGAAAATAAATGGGGTAAGGCATTACACATCCGCCCCGTATAATCCAGCCAAAAATGGATTGGCTGAGAGGTTCGTACAAACCTTTAAGAAGGCAATAAAGGCTATGTACAATGACAACATTCTGCTGCAGCACAAGGTGGACAATTTCCTGTTCGCCTACCGGAATGCGACACATGCAGTCATCAACCAGGCCCCGCCCATGATGTTCTTTAACCGAAGGTTGAGATCTCGTCTGGATTTGCTCAGACCAAATGTACGAAGAGATGTTGAGAGTAAGCAATTCCAGCATATCAATGAGAAGCCGACAAGGAGCTTCAATGTAGGGCAACCAGTCTTGGCCCACGACTACCGAACAGAGAAATGGCAACCAGGAATGATATGCATACGGCAGGGGCCACTAATGTACACAGTGGATGTTGGGGAGAACATTGTGAGACGCCATGCTGACCAGATCCTAGAGTCACAGGAACAAGTCAACCCCATGTCTCGGCCATACGTACCTGGTGAGGAACCCGACGTACAGGTCGCATCTACCTCAGAAACAATAGCATTGGAAGCTGATGAATCAACTGACGACAGGTTGTTAGAATCGCCTCCGCAACAAGAGCGAGACACTCGGGAAAGGCGTTATCCAGAAAGAATCAGGAGGCCTCCCCAAAGACTGAATTTATAAATAGACTATTTTCAGTTAATGTTGCATGTTAAAAGTGTTAATTGTAATTAATTTGATATTTAATTGTTAAATGAGTGTTATGGTACTGTTAATCTAAAAGGGGATGAATTGTAATGTATGAACCTTTAAGGGGAGAACTACTTTTTACAGCTCCTGTATACTGTAGTACTGGCAGTGACCACACCTGTATATAAACCCTGAGTAGTGATCTGTATATTTAGATCTAGAGCAACCCTCATTCAGTAAACACCTGTTGAATCGTTCCCTGCAGTCTTGTTGTCTAATTATTGAAGGACACAACGTCAAGATACACGGATCTAACATTGACAAGGAGAGAACAGCTGTCAGTGTGCCGGGGGACCTTGATGTGTGGATCCCGAATGGTAATTCCACCCAAGTTAAGGGATAGAGTGCTCAATGAGCTTCATGAGGGTCATCTGGGAGGGGTAAAAATGAAAAGCCTAGCCAGGGCTTATGTGTGGTGGCTGGGAATCGATAAACAAATTGAGGACCAGACCAAGAGCTGCTCAGGATGCCAGAAAGTCCAAAATGCACCACCACAGGCCCCTCTAAACCATGGGAGTGGCCCTCATCTCCATGGCAAAGGTTGCATATTGATTTTGCTGGTCCATTCATGGACTCAATGTGTTTAATAGCCATGGATGCACACTCGAAATGGCCTGAGGTCATCAAAATGTCCTCCACCACCACGGAGAAAACTATTGCAGTCCTACGGACCATTTTTGCTAGGAATGGCTTGCCAGAACAGATTTGCTCCGACAACGAACCACAGTTTGTGTCCGAAGAGTTCCGGAGGTTCTTGAAAAAGAATGGGGTAAGGCATTACACATCAGCCCCGTATCATCCAGCCACAAATGGATTGGCTGAGAGGTTTGTACAAACCTTTAAGAAGGCAATAAAGGCTATATACAATGACAACATTCCGCTGCAGCACAAGGTGGACAATTTCCTGTTCGCCTACCGGAATGCGACACATGCAGTCATCAACCAGGCCCCGCCCATGATGTTCTTTAACTGAAGGTTAAGATCTCGCCTGGATTTGCTCAGACCAAACGTGCGAAGAGATGTTGAGAGTAAGCAATTCCAGCACATCCAAGGAGCTTCAATGTAGGGCAACCAGTCTTGGCCCGCGACTACCGAACAGAAAAATGGCAGCCAGGAACGATATGCACAAGGCAGAGCCCACTAATGTACACAGTGGACGTTGAGGAGAGCATCGTGAGACGCCATGCTGACCAGATCCTAGAGTCACAGGAACAAGTCAACCCCATGCCTCGCCCATACGTACCTGGTGATGAACCCGACGTACAGGCCGCATCTACCCCAGAAGCAGTAGCATCGGAAGCTGATGAACCAACCGACGACAGGTGGCCAGAATCGCCTCCGCACCAAGAGCAAGACACTCGGGAAAGGCGCTATCCAGAAAGGATCAGGAAACCTCCCCAAAGACTGAATATATAAATAGACTATTTTCAGCTAATGTTGCATGTTAAAAGTGTTAATTGCAATTAGTTTTATATTTATTTGTTAAATGAGTGTTATGGTACTGTTAATCTAAAAGGGGAGGAATTGTAATGTATGTACCTTTAAGGGGGGAACTATATTTTACAGCTCATGTATACTGCAGTACCGGCAGTGACCACACCTGTATATAACACTGAGTAGTAATCTGTACAGATCAGTTGCAGTCTGAGCCACGTTGAGTAAACACCTATTGTACCGTTCTCCGCAGTCTGTGTCTTCTTATACACGGACGTAACAGGGATAGTGCAGGAAAGTGGAGTTGAAGTCAAGTTCAGCTCAGCCATGATCATATTGAATGGCAGAGCAGGCTTGAAGGGCCAAATGGCCTGCTCCTGCTCCTATTTCTTATGTTCTTATATGATGACAGGGATGGCCTAATCAATGAGGGATTCACGTAACTTTATGCTGCACAGGCATGTGGCTGCCACATGCACATGAAGGTTGGCATGACCACACTGCAACACCATAGAGCACCTCTATGATGAACTGTTCAATCCTTGCACTATCACCACCATTGCTGGACAATAAAGGCAATTTTACCCTTGTCTATGCCACTTCAATTTGTGACTACACATATGGCAACAAATTCAAACATTCAGAAAACATTACTTTATTATAACAAAATAAAAGAACTGAAACATAACATTGATTTATAGCAAATCACCCAAATGACTACCCTTGTGAATATTTCTGGGGGAGCTTTCTTTTACATGTGCTTCCATGTGGTGCTTCCCCTGTGGCTTCACCAGATTTCGAGACAGCCTGCTCACTTCCCTGCTGTGCCTGCTTAGATGCCTCTGGAAGTCGTGCTCTGAGTTTTGGAGCCTTTGAGGGCCCCGCCAAAGTCTGCTCCTCCTGCGGCTGTGCAGGGGCAGACTCGGCCATCACTGTTCAGGGAGACATCTGGGGCTCTGACTGAGGGGTTGGCCAGGGGGGAAGTTTGAGTGCTTGAAGAGGAGCCCCCCTTCCATGCCCCCTCCCACCTTCATCCCTCTCATGAGCAACCTGCACTTCTCTGCTCGCAAGTAGCTGGATAGCACCTTGCTGCACATCAGTGGGTCCATGAGGACCCATGTCTGTGCAGACATTCCTCATAACAAGTTCATCCATAAACCTTTGGTTTCTCTCCTCAATAGATGCCCATCTATGCTCCATAGTGCGAGTCATCAGAGAGTGCTGTGAGTTTGGGTAAGTGTGAGTTAGGGTAAGTGGGGTGTTAGGTGCTCTTTTCAAACTTTAACTCTGTGGGTTGTAGTTAATAAGGCCTTTCTGGTGCAGAGTGACTGTTGGTAAACCATTTAACTGGTGTAATTAGAGGGATTGATTTAATTTAAATCCAATTTATTAAAGGGGATACTAGCATCTAAAATCGGGCAGAGTGTGTCCATAACTAACAATAAAAATTTAATTAATTACATAGAATGGAGCAGGTGATGTGTTACTTGTGCGAGATGTGGGAGCCGGTGGATCCCATTGAGGCTCACGGTGATTACGTCTGTGACAAGTGTCTGCTGCTACAGGAACTCCAGCTCCATGTTGATGAGCTGGAGTCTGAGCTTCAGACACTGCAACACATCAGGGAGGGGGAGAAGTACCTGGACTCTGTGTATCAGGAGGTGGTCACACCTATGAAGTTAATTAATTCAGATGTAGCCCATGGTCAGGGACAGGATGGTGTGACTGCGAGTGAGGCAGGTACGGGGATCCATGAGGTAGAGCTGGAGGAGCCGCAGCCCTTGCTCTTGTCCAACAGGTTCGAGGTTCTTACTCCCTGTGGGGACAGGAGCAGGGACTGCAGGGAGGATGAGCAACCTGGCCACAGCACCGTGGAACGGGGGGCCATTCAAGAGGGGGGAGTAAATAGAAATGTTGTAGTGGTAGGGGATAGTATTCTTAGGAGGATAGATAGAGTTCTCTGCAGCCGAGAGCGAGAGTACCGAAGGCTGTGTTGCCTGTGTTGCCAGGTTTGAGGACATCTCCTCTGGGCTGGAAAGAAACTTGCAGTGGGAGGGGGTGGATCCAATTGTCGTGGTCCATGTTGGTACAAACGATGTAGATAGGACTAGGAAGCCGGTTCTGTTAAAGGAGTATGAGCAGCTAGGGGTCAAATTAAAAACCAGAACCTCAAGGGTAATAATCTCTGGATTATCACCTGAGCCATGAGCGAATTTGGCTAGGACAAATAAAATTAGAGAGTTAAATGCGTGGCTCAAAGACTGGTGTGGGAGAAATGGGTTTTGCTTTCTGGGACACTGGCACCAGTACTGGGGCAGGAGGGAGCTGTTCCGTTGGGACGGGCTTCACTTGGCCAGTGCTGGGACTAGAGTCCTGGCAGATTATATAACTAGGGCTGCAAAGAGGGCTTTAAACTAACTAGTGGGGGGGAGGTTCCTAGAGAGCAAATAATAAAAATGACAACAGAGAAGGTCATAGACTTAGGTAGCAGTGGGGAAATTAAAAACCAGAGCATGTCAGGAAGGGGCAGAAGGTATGGAGTAAAAGGTAAAGTAATAAAAAGGGCAAAAGCAGGAACTAAGTGTCACAAAACATATTTGAAAGTTCTCTATCTGAATGCACGTAGCATTCGTAATAAAATAGACGAGTTAATGGCACAAATAACTACATATGGGTATGATCTTGTGGCCATTACAGAAACATGGCTGCAGGGTGACAATGCCTGGGAATTAAACATACCAGGTTATTTAACGATCAGGAAGGATAGGCAGGAAGGAAGGGGAGGTGGGGTGGCTATGTTAATAAAGGAAGGAATCACTGTAATACAGAGAAATGATATTGGGTCAAAAGATCAGGATAATGAAACAGTTTGGTTGGAGATAAGGAATAATAAGGGGAAAAAAGCACTAGTGGGCGTAGTCTATAGGCCTCCGAACAGTTGCAACTCTGTTGGATGGAGTATCAATCAGGAAATAGTTGAGGCTTGTAATAAGGGAATATCTATAATTATGGGGGATTTTAACTATCATATTAATTGGACAAATCAAATTGGGCAGGGCTGCCTTGAGGATGAGTTCATTGAGTGCATTAGGGATGGGTTTCTTGAGCAGTATGTAACTGAACCAACCAGGGGGCAAGCATCCTTAGATCTGGTCCTGTGTAATGAGACAGGATTAATTAAAAATGTCCTAGTAAAGGATCCCCTTGGAATGAGTGACCATAACATGGTTGACTTCCATATGCAATTAGAGGGTGAGAAGGTTGGATCTCAAACAAGCGTGCTAAGCTTGAATAAAGGAGACTATGAAGGTATGAGAGCGGAATTGAGTAGAGTGGATTGGGAAAATAGATTAAAGGGTAAGACGATACATGATCAGTGGTGTAAATTTAAGGAGTTATTTTACAACTTCCAAAAAATATATATCCACTGAGAAGAAGAGGGTGTAAAAGAAAAGACAGCCATCCGTGGCTAAGTAAAGAAATTAAGGATAGTTTTCGACTAAAAACAAGGGCATATAAGGTAGCCAAATCTAGTGGGAGGATAGAGGATTGGGAAAACTTTAAAAGACAGCAAAAAATAACAAAAAGATTGATTAAGAAAGGGAAGATTGATTATGAAAGTAAATTAGCAAAAAATATAAAAACAGATAGTAAGAGTTTATATAGTTACTAGCTGGAGTGCCCGGCGGTGCCGAGGCTTTTTCGAGGGCATGTTGTTGTTGGAAGAGAGAGAGAGATAGATCGACTGGGGGGGGGGGTGGAGAAGAGAGAGAGAGAGTGCGACTGGGGGGAAGAGGGAGAGCGACTGGGTGGTAGAGAGAGAGCGACTGGCGGGAAGAGAGAGAGCGACTGGGGGGAAGAGAGAGAGCGGGGGGGAAGAGAGCAGGGGGGAAGGGAGGGCGGGGGGGAAGGGGTGGGGGGGAAGGGAGGGCGGTAAGGGAAGGGGAGGAAGGGAAGAGAGGGGGGAAAGGGGAGGAAAGGGGCAGGGGGGAAGGGGCAGGGGGGGAGAGGGGGGGGCGGGGGGGAAGGGGGGAGCGGGAAGGGGAAGGGGGGATGGTGGGGCGGGGGGAAGGGGGGCGGCGGGGGGGAAGGGGGGGCGGGAAGGGGAAGGGGGGCGGGGGCGGGGAGGGAAGGGGGGTCGGGGGGGAAGGGGCGGGTGGGGGCCCAGGCCGAGAGCCCCGCTCTCCGAGCCTCGCCCCCCCCCGGCCGAGGGCCCCGCTCTCCGAGCCCCGCACCGCCCCCGGCCGAGCCCGATTGCGGCTCTGAGAGACGGCCGGCGGCCGAGCCCCGCCCCCCCCCCCGGCCGAGCCCGATTGCGGCTCTGAGAGACGGCCGGCGGCCGAGCCCTGCCCCCACCGGCCGAGCCCGATTGCGGCTCTGAGAGACGGCCGGCGGCCGAGCCACGCCGCCCCCCTCCGGACGAGGCCGATTGCGGCTCTGAGAGACAGCCGGCGGCCGAGCCCCGCCCCCCCCCCCCACCGAGCCCGGTTGCGGCTCTGAGAGACGGCCGGCAGCCGAGCCCCGCCCCACCCCGCCGAGCCCGATTGCGGCTCTGAGAGATGGCCGGCGGCTGAGCGCCGCCCCCGCCCCCGCCGAGCGTGGAACAGAGACGCCGCGTCTCACCTGCTCCTGCTGCGCGCGCACCCTGACCCTCATGGCTGACGCCGTTGCCCTGGGTAACGTGACATGGCGGGGGGTGGTGAGGAGCTTAGCAGCAGCCCAGTTACCTAGCTCAGGCCTGGCTGGGCAAGAAAGGCCCAGGCTTTCAGGCCTAAGAAAAAAACGGGCAAAGGTAGGAAAAAGAACGTTCAGGTTAGATAAAATATTTACAAATGAGTGATTTATTTTAAAAGAATTTAATAAATTGAATTTTATTTTGCTGGAAATGTT